>NC_057807.1:543165757-543765757 GCF_018294505.1 Triticum aestivum
AACGCACGAAATAAGTTCAAAAAAGCAGAAGGCAAAAAGCAAATAAACACTCACAACATTTACACATAAATGTTTCAAGCAAAGGCCCACGGCCCAAGTTCATTACACCCTGAAAACCCCCAGTGGGTGGGTGGACCTGCTACTTAACAGAATTTTCTACAAAAGATTCTCAGGCATTCCCAGCGCCGCGCCGCGACGTCGACGCCCCCCTCCCCCCGGCCGGCCTTCGGGTCCAGCAAAGCACCGGTGTCCTCTTCGACCTCCGCGTCGCCGTAGACGCCCGTCTCCTCCGAGCTGCCCTCCGGGTCACGAAGAAGCAAGCCGTAGTCGTCGCCATCCACGACCGCGCCTCTTCCGTCCGTTCCAGATGGAACTCGTCGTGGAAGGCGAACTCAGCGATATAGCTGGCCCGGGAGGCGATCCGGCCGGCCTGCTCCTACAGCAACTGCTCCGAGCCAGCGCGCTGACCCATCAGTGCGTCCAGCTGAAGATCCGAATGCCAAGACAGCGTGATCCGGAGCGCCATCTCAGCATCGGCCCGGGCGGCGGAAACACGCCAGTCGCTAAGGCGATCCGGGCCCATCTCCAACCAATGTGCCAGACGCGAGAAGCTGCACGGATGGACGGAATCCGGCCACAAGGCCGCCGTTATCGCGGTACCGGCTCGGGACAGCCGCTCCATCTGCGTCCCCAAGGCCCCAGCTGGGCCTCAGCAACGGCAGTGATCTCCGGGAAGGTCCAGGCCGTCAGCGGATCCGTCCCAGACCCAACAACACCGTCGGGTCGTGCTGATAGCAGACGGCTTCCTCCACCGGCTGCTGCATCTCCGGAAAGGCTCCTGCAGCCAAAGACGAAGCAAGTTAGAAGAGCAACAAAGAATAAAGGGCCAAGCCCCGACCTGGCAAACAACAAAGAAGCAACACTTACTGGAGAAAGACTCTTATAGGTGCTGTGCCTCGAGCAACGTACCACGTCGCTCCCGCTCCAAGACATGGTCCCCGAGCGCCTTCTCCAGGTCGGCCGCCTTAGCAAGGGTCGCCTTCAGCTCGGCGTCCTTGTCTTCGGCCGCCTTCTTGGCCGCCTCATGGCGGCGAGCCTCGGCCTGCGGGCCTCCTCAGCCGTAGTGGCCTACTCCCGTAGACGCTCCACCTCGGCCTGGAGCCGGCCCTTGTCATCGGCCAGCTGGCTGTGCAGCTGGTCCGCCTCGACCAGGGCTTGCTGCGCCTCCACCGCCTTGGCGGCCTCCGCCTTAAGAAGCTCCACCTCGGCCTCGAGGCGGCTCTTGTGACCCGCCAGCTGCTCGTGCAGCCGATTGGCCTCGTCAAGAGCCCGCCGGGCCGTGGCCGCCTCCACCCTCGCCTGCGCCGCCTCGACGCCGAGACGGCCGGAATCAGCAACGAGCCGGTCATAGTGATGACCAGCCCGGAACAGCCGGGTCCGCCAAGACAGCACCTCGGCTACAAAGAAGAACTTAGCAGAAAGAAAATAAAATAAGACAAGGCCTAAGATTTGGCCCAACTGTTACACAGTTGGCCCGAATCTCGGGGGCTACACCCAGTGGGTGCGCTAGCGCGCCCCCACTAGAAGAAAAGAACTCAACAAAGTACCTGCAGCGATGCGAAGCTCCTCCTCCTTGGCAGCAAGCTGCTCCTTGAGCTCCCGATGCTTGCCCAGGAGCCGGTTGAAGGCGGTAACCCGGAAGGCGTCAAGGTGCTGAAGAGAAGACCAAAGTCAACACAAGGACAACGCTCCTAAGGTTCGACCCAACTACTACATAGTTGGCCCGAACCTCGGGGGCTACACCCAGTGGTTGCGCTGGCGCGCCCCCACAGAGATAAAATCACAAGAAAACAAGAAGAAGAAGCACTTACCAGGACGGCGCGCTCCAGGTCGCGCGTCCGCTCTGTCTTGGCCTGGGCGAAGGCCTCAAGGCGCTCCGTCCGGCCTAGCAGACGGCGGCTGACGGCATCCAGCGCCGCCTCTTCCTGGGTCTGGGGCCCGAAGACGGTCGCGCACCCGCTCTGCGCGGGCTGCGGCACAGCAGCTCGGCGCCCGCCCTACCGGGGCACTAAGGCGTGCCCCCCGCTGGCCGCTTGCGACGCGGCCAGCACCTCCTCCGACGCCCCTTCCGGCGCCGACGGCGATCCGGACACCGGGGCGCCTTGCATCACCATCTCAGGCACCGCCGCCTGTGGTGCCTCCTCCATAGCCGATGGCGCCTCCGGCGCCGCCGCCTGCGGCGCCCCCTCCAAGACGCCGCCTCCACCACCATCAGCCCCCCTGCGCTCGACAATGTTGGCTCGCGGCAGGGTATCGTCCCCCACCTCCACGACCTCTTGGTCGAGGAGCACCACCTCGGGCCGGCCCCCACGGCCACACTCCCTCACCAACGACGGTTCAAAAACCATCGCCTCCACCACCATGCCCTCCGGCATCTCGCGCCAGGCCGGCTCCATGCCGCCTCGCGCCCATGCCGCCGCTGCGTCGGTCCAAGCCCGGACCGACGCCGCCTCCAGCTCTGCCTCGGCCCAGTTCCTGTCACGCCAGGCCAAGGCCTTGGTGTCATCCGGGTCCAGGCCGAGGTCCGAGTCGCCTCATCCCTCCTCCCCGGCCAGGACGGCGAGGTCGGACCGGCTCCTGCGGAACGCGGTCCCTTCGGTGGCCGCGGCCTCCGCCGCCGCCCTCGCCAGCGCGATCGGCGACCTGAAGAAGAAGGCAAAATAAGCAAAAGAGACAAGAAATCAGGGCGCAGGCAAGAAACAAGACTTACCCCGTCAAGACTGGGACCGGAGTCGGCTTCGCGGGCTTCTTCTTGGCCGGCATTCCGGGCTCGTCCGGGTCCGCTGCGCGCTTTGATCCGCGGGGTCGCGGTGCGAGGCTGTCCTTGCCATGCGGGTGGCTCGGCGCCGCCCCATGCGAGGACCCGGCTCCGCCCGCGTCGCCGCTTCTCCCGCCCAACGCTGCTACACCAAGCAACTGGCGTCAGCATCGCCTTCACCGCGACACGAGCAACAATTCAAGAGAAAATGAAGAAGAGAAAGACTCGAAGCTTACCGGCTCAGCGCATGGCATCGGACTCGACCACCTCCTCGCCGCCTTGGGCCGCAGGCTCCTCTGGTGCCACCGGCGCCACCTGCAGCGGAGCCCAGGCGTAAGGATGCCGGCTCGCATTTAGAAGAAACTCCAGTGACGCGTCGGGACGAACAAGAAGATGCGCGGCGGCAAAGTAGGAAGACTAGATGCTCACCTGCGGCGCCGGGTTCGCCTGGCTATACGGTGCCTTGCCGAATCACCAATCCTCTCCAAGATTGGCCCTGGAGATGACGTTGACGGCGCGCGCGGCCTGCTCCCCAGACAGCCGCGTCGACCCCATTCGGTTGGGGTCCTGTAGGCCGATCATCTCGCCGATGAGGCAGGAGCACCTCTGAAGTGGGAGGACCCAGCGGGTGACGAACGCGGCGAGAAGGTCCGTGCCGATGAGCCCCTCTTGCATCCTCATCACCGTCACCCGCTCGCAGAGGTTGACGATCTCCTGCGACGGGCGCTGGGGAGAGTAGCCCCAGTTCATCTTCGCCCGCGGCGGCGCGATGGCGAAAGGGGGAAGATTGATGTGGTCCGCACCATGATTGCAGACGTAGAGGAAGGAATTCTGCCACTTCTTGGCAGAATCCTCGAGCGGAATCTTGGGGAAATCTGCCCCCGACCGCTTGGAGATGACGGCGGCGCCGCAGTTGGCGAACTCCCCGGCCAACGGGCCCTGCTGCTTCAGGGAGAAGAAGCGTGCCCAGAGGTCGATCGTCGGCTCGACCCCCAGGTACCCCTCGCACAGGGTCACGAAGCCGAACAGTTGGACGATGGCGCCGGCGCCGAGATGGTGCGGCTGAAGCCCGAAGAACTCCAGGAAGGCGCGGAAGAAGGTGCTTGCCGGCAGCCCGAGCCCGTGCTCGAAGTGAGTAAGGAAGATGACGCGCTCCTGCCCCTCGGGTCGGGGCCTTTGCTCGCCGCGCGATAGGCGGACACCAACGTCCGTCTCCCGCGGCAAGCGCAGCGAAGCTCGAAGCTATGATGTCATCGTTGGTGACCTTGGAGCCCATCCAAGAGCCCGACGACCGTGCCATGGATAGAAGCGGAAGGAAGAAGGACAACGGAGAAGAGCTCTACTCGGGGCCGCGGGCGCAGCTGTGCGTCAGTGGCAAGGAGCAGAGCGAGAGCAGGGGGACAGGAGGGCGCGAGCGAGAATAATGCCCACCGCCCCCTTGCCCCCCTCGATTTATAAGCCCCGGTTCAAACGTGGGAAAGTGGGATCGTCTGCACGCGCCCGTTCCACTACCCCGCTATAAGTGCGCACGTACACACGCACTAACTGCGCGGGGAAGTGCAACCGGCCCCCAGACGCCGCAATAAATCCGCGCGCGTGGCCAAGGGCGCGCGGCGGTGGGGCCCCGGCCCGTCACCCAGTCCCGTCACGCGCGTGGCCTGTCAGGCCCCTCCGGCTTCCGGGCACAACGTGGCACCAGCGTGAAGCCCGAGGGATCGCCTCAAGATTCGATGGACTCCTCGGTTCCTGCCACGACCGGGATCCCGCGATCCGGTTTCCGAAAAAACCGGAACACAACGGGTGTTGTCGGACCCGGCGTTCACAGATTCCGCCTTGCTCAAGGGGGAAGCTGCGAAGGCCCACTCATCCGAAGACGGCGGACCTTCACAGCTTCGGGGACTACTGTCGGGGGGATGAACCCCAGGCAGGCAACAGAACCCGGATCTATTTCAAAAACAGCAGGGCCCGCATCGCCCCGCAAACCGGCGTGCCCCAGGCCGGGTTGCTCGACCCGGCAAGGCGCGCAACCCGGCCAAGACCCTTGACTCGGCAAGGTACGTCGACCCGGCCGCAGCGGCTGGCGCAAGGCAACTCAACCCGGCGCAACCTTGGCTTCCCCAGCAAGCCAACCCACCCGTGGCGTCCACGACAACCCAGCCACGGGTCAGCTCCCGTCCCATCCAGGCCGTACGGTGGGACGAGATCTCAATCACTGATGACCAAGACTACAGTGCCCCCGCCCATGCCCGTGGTCAGCCAGAGCGTGGCAACAGTGCCCCTTACCTACCCGCTGACCAGGGCTGGCACGGCAACAGTGTTCCCACCCTCACCGCTGATGACAGCAAGCGGCGGCCTGACGGAGAACACTATGCGCGGCTCAACTCGGCCACGCCATGACGATCGACAAGACGGTGCATAGTCCCCCTAGGCATGCGGGGCCCGCACCTAGGGGAACCCGGCGAACCACAAGCTAGCCCCCAAGCGGGACCCAGCCTGGTACCCCGGACGCCGACAATACGGACCCACCGACTCGGCATATTACCATTGTAACCCTGGGTGGGTTGGTCTATAAAACCCCCCAGGAGTCCACGCCTACAGAGGCAGATGAGGAGATATTCAACAAAGACATACGAGACACACGGCGTGCAAAGCCACACGAGATAGAACAAGCAAGATAGGACTAGCCACTAGATAGCAACACCAAGGAGAAGGAGCAGCCGGAGCCTTGGCCAGCCTCCTCCCTCCTCCAAACAGCTCCAGGAGCGACATTGTACTATCAGCCATCCAACTAAACTTGGCAGGACAAGGGGTGTTATCTCTCCGGAGAGCCCCGAACCTGGGTATGTCCGGCGTCCCGCACCCATGCATATCAACCTCGCCTCCGAAGCCCACCAGCGCCCTCGAGCCTCCTCCTCTCTTTAGCCATCCCTTAGCATCTGCCATGCACCCACCACGACAACACTGCAGCATCATGTGGATGAAAGTCGGTACTGACCTTTCTTGACCAAGATTTGAAATAGCTCGAGAGGAAGACTGGACACATATCCCAACACATATATAAAATCTCGATCTCCTTTTGTGCAGTTCCACCAAAATTAAGCAAAGTCGTCGGTGTGACATTCAAGTTGAACTGCACAAAACACTCTTAAAACATAAGTGTTTCGCGTAGCGAAGCAAAATGTCGTAATAGCAACAAGTTGAATAGATATTCCTGTTTAAACAGAGGCAAAAAGGAATCAATTACTAGCTAATAAAGGAGGATGAAACATGTGGCCACAAAAATGGTAATCCCGCCAATCCCTAACAAGTGTTGCAGTTTTGAAATAAGATTCGGTAGTTAATTCTGAGAGTGGCATTGCTTAGTTTTACCAGCGGCATTAGATTAATGAAAAGCATAAACAGTTCCAGGGGAGAGTGGGTGCAACAACAATATGTGCTTTCATCTACTTATAAAGGGGGTGATGCAGAGTTTGTTGTAACAAAGCAACACGCATCATATCTAGGTTGGCCCCATTTTTGTTCACTACTTAATGGGAAAAGACAGCAATACAATAGCTTCATTTCAACATTTATTTAAAATAGTACCAATACAAGTAGCACAACATCTCAAAGCACACTGCACAATCATGTGGATGAAGGCCTGTACTGACCTTTCGTGAGAAGACCAACATAAAATACGAATCTACCAACACAAATAGGAAATCCAATCTCGTTTTGTGCAGTTGCACTGAAATCAAGCAAAGTGTTTCGCGTAGCGAAGCAAAATGTCACAATAGAAACAAGTTGAATAGATATCCCTGTTTAAATAGAGGCAAAAAAGGAATCAATTACTAGCTAATAAAGGACGATCAAACATGCAGCCACAAAAATGGTAATCCTGCCAATCCCGAACAAGTGTTGCCATTTTGAAATAAGATTCGGTAGTTAATTCTGAGAGTGGCATTGCTTAATTTTACCAGCGGCATTAGATTAACAAAAAGCATAAACAGTTCTAGGGGAGAGTGGGTGCAACAACAATATGTGCTTCCATCTACTTATAAAGGGGGTGATGCTGAATTTGTTGTAACAAAGCAACAAGCATCATGTCTGGGTTGGTCCCATTTTTGTTCACTACTTAATGGGAAAAGACAGCAATACAATAGCTTCAATTCAACATTTATTTAAAACAGTGCCAAAACAAGCAGCACAACATCTCAAAGCGCACTGCACATCATGTGGATGAGACCAAGATTTGAAACAACTCGCCACAAAGACTGGAAACAAATCTCGATCTCCTTTTGTGGAGTTCCACAAAAATTAAGCAAAGTCACCGGTGTGACATTCAAGTTGAACTGCACAAAACACTCTTAAAACATTAGTGTTTCGCGTAGCGAAGCAAAATGTTGCAATAGCAACAAGTTGAAGAGATACCCCTGATTTAACAGAGGCAAAAAATTAAACAATTACTTGCCGATAAAGGAGGATGAAACAAACAACGACAAAATGAAGCATCTAACTTATCTTGATGGAAAACAAAGTAGGATAGTAGCATTTCTAAAATGGTTGCATTGATTCATATTAACAGAGACATTCTCTTAGAACAACATTCGTTAAAAAATGTAATTTACTTTTAACAGTGGCATTGCTTCAATTTTCCGGCGGCATTCTTAGATTACCAACAGCAAAATAGTTGTATGGGACATGGGACATGGGACATGCCAACACCATGTGCGTCCACACGTATAAATGGGTTATGCAGAGTATGTAGCCAAGCAGCATATCTGCGTTGGTCCCATATTTGTTTTCTTCAACCTTTTTCCTATGTGAGGGCAACAAATCTAGTCCTGCACAAACTACCCAACCCCCCAGTTTCGGGTTACCCCTTTTTTCCCTTTTCGACCAACAAAGCGGCTGGATAGCCAGTCTATACTACTTCCCTCCCTCCTTTCCTCATTGAACCACGTCCTAGATTCATGCTCCAGCCCATCGCACCATTCTTTCCTCTTTGAACCAAGACCTAGATTCGACTACAGATCGAAAAAGATCCACATGCAGCTAGAGCAATGATGGTTTCAGAGAAACTTATACCTTAGGGTCATCGGGATGTGGCAAGGCATGCGGCGGGAGGCCGGATCTGCCCACACTACATACGATCGCGAGGAAGAAGGGGTCGGTGGCCCTCTCGCACATGCGCTGGGTGAAAGAGAACAGCGCAACTGGCAGTGGATTGCCTCCCTCACCGAAGGCGATAGAGTGAATGCTGCACCTCCTCCCCTTCCTAGTGCGACAGGATCCGGACGCCTCGTTCACCAGCTGTGAGGGGGGAGATAGAGACAAGAGGCCAACGCAGTCTTGTTTAGATCTGGTGAAGAGGGTGAGAGACTGTGAATATAGCAAACCCTAGCAAAGGAACATTGAGCCTCCAGCTTGTATATATATATGTAGTGCGGCGAGAGTGTGGAGAGTGCAAACCCTAGTGAACAAGCGCTGAGGCTCCAGCTTATATATATAATGTAGTACGGACTGAGCTCCGGTGCCTTAACTGCACCTGCTTTTTGCTATATGACAGGTGGGCCAGCCACATTTTGGGCCCACCTGTCATAAACCCAAAGGCAGGTGCACAAAAGTCAATGAAGCTGCGTCCATATAGTAGTCGTGTATATAACTAATATATAGTGGAGTGGTTTTCTTATTCTCTCCATAACAATCGTTTTAAATTGTGTAAGTACGAAACGGAACTCTTTATTTAACGTACCAGTAAAGAAAACTACTACGGAGTACGTCCGATGAACTAACGATCCACGCGTCCTGGTCGCACTTCCTGTCCTTCATGTGCGGTACACACCCTCCCTTAAGTGAACAACCACACATGCACCAAATTATCGGAAACATGTGAGAGTGTGTACAAATAAAGAATTTTAATTTCAATTATCAGAAAGGTCTGAGAGTATGTACAGTTTGCCTCTCTAATAATTATGGTCAAACTTTACAAAGTTTGACTTCAGTCAAATCTAATGTGCAGAGTAAATAAAAATGGAGGGCTACTATGTCCATCCGGGTTTTTAGTCCACACCATTTTTTAATCAAAGTTAATAGCTGGACAAATAAAATTACAGGGGAGCTGGAGACAAAGTTGTGAGAAGGCTTAGAAATCAATCCAAAACTTATGCTCTTAGTACCAGTGTTGATCCTTCTTCGAGGAAACATTTCGTTCATAGCCAATTGTGTGATAAAATTGCACCAACGTGAAAGACGACTGCGTCTCCAACGCAACCAAGCTGAACTGACGAATGATATCATCTTTGTGGGTAACAAGCAAAGAGCACTAATGGAAGAAAACTTGTTTTTCATTGAAAATCGATCAGCTTCACCAGCCGACGCAACCATGAGGCGCAACCATGAGCATCGATAGGTCATCATGGTGATGCATCATCCATTTGGCATCAAGTTTGGGTGAGACACCTATGAAGTTCAACAAATCCTCACCGTGGTCTGTTTCTTCTCAGTAATCAAGCTTGAGGAAGGAAGAACCACGTGGCAGAGGACAGTGAGGCGGAACAACAATGGCCATCCAATTTTGTGCAGTTCCACTAAAATTGAGGAAGACATGCCCGGTTATGGAGATACGCATCGCTGTTTCCAAAAATATAAAAAAGGGATATAGTGTTGTTACTTTGTTTTGCAAGATTAACAACTACATCTCAATTGTCAATAAGAATTAATGAAAAGTACACCAACAAATAGAAGCATCATGATTATCTTGATGGGAACTAAACCAGGATACCCGAGAAAAAAAGCATTTCTTCATTTAACCAGTGATAGTATTAGATTAGCAGCAACAATAGAAGCATATGGACAATGACCGCACAACCACCATGTACTTTTTGTCGAAACAACATGTATACCTCCACCGAGGCATAAATCAGGACAACTTTTTGAGTGGCATTTCCTCTATAATAGTAGGCGATGTTGGACCAGCCAACGAACCCTAGATACTATACATGGGGAGCTAGGGAGTAGTCGCATAGAAGAAAACCCGCATGCAGCGACCCGGGGAGCTGGACCAGTACAAGAAGTTATACCTCAGGTGGGCGAGATGTCGCTTAGGTAGGCGGGCGGGATCTGCCCACACGATGGCAATGAACAAGGGCGCGGAGGACCTTCGTCCGTGCCAGTGTCGGCTCCGAGAGGACGATGCGCATCGGCTTCCTCCATCGCCGATGACGACAACGTCAACGCTGCACCTCCTCACCTCCCATAGCAGACAGGATTTGGCCGGATCTGTGACCACCGGTGAGGAGAGAGATAGAGTGGACACTGTCATCTTGTTTTGATATGGAGAGGGTGACAGAGGGAGATGCAAGAAACTCTATCAAACAAGAGGATATAATGGAGTAAAAAAATCTCTCCATAGCAGTGTTTTTAAATAGAATACGCGCGTTCCCGGAAAAAAGAAACGAAAACTGGCGGACAATTTTTTAACGTACCAAGAAAGAAAACTCAATCAAAAACACGCCCTCGCTTCCAGGTCGCGAGAGTCATCGTGCACACACATATAGACATAGACATGCATATCCGTGTTTACGTAAAATTCCATTTCCATCTCCATCTCCAATGATATTTATCCAACTGGCACATTATTTACGCTGTTAATTATAAGCAGCAATATTAACATACAACATCTCTTATTTGCGGGCGTCCGGACCGCTGCCACGGCCGCTCCTGATCAACCCGAACCCTCTTCATCACCCGCGCGTGCTTCCCGCCCAAAACGGTCAGTGCCACATTCATGCTCGGCCCGAGCGGACGCAACGTCTCACTGGCGCCGGCATTGAACCGCGCGCCGGCTGAGAGAGCGTTGCCCGCGCTGCTTACTTGTGCACGCGACTGCTCCGCATTCAAAGGTCGCAATAGCTAGCCACAACATGCATGTAAAAAGTTCTTGGGAGTCCGTGCTACATCTAGCTGTCCTCCCCCACCTCGTCAATCTCTTCCAGTAGTGCTAGTACTCCATGGCGCGATCCATCGACAAGCAGGCGGGAAAGTTATCGTATACTCGGTTTGCGGTGAGTGGCATGCCGAGCTACCGTGTGGGGTCGATCCGTGGAGGAGGGTGAGACACGAACGCGACAGACGCGATTTAAACGTTGGTTTTGCTCGATGGCGCGATCCAACGAAATGAAACATTGGTTTCTCTCCGTTTCCATTTTTTCTCTGAAAAACGGAAACTTTCCACTCCATTTTCATTCCTACTCCAAGGTTGCCCCGTTACAACATTCCATCAAATACAAATGAAAACTAACATGCATGCTGATGCATCTCAATGATTCATAGATCATAGCCAATATTTACTTCACAGCTAAAGACAAAAGTTGTGAGAGCGTGTACGAAAAAAAACTACTGATGGCGTCACTACAACTTAAATCCTAAATCCTAAACATGATTTAATTTCCTGGCTAGGTAGAACCTGTCAAAGGAAAGATGGCTGGCACCCTCAGATCATATGATGCTTTTGTGCAGTTCCACTAAAATTGAGCTGAGCATCCCTGATGGCAAAGATATTGAAGAAGTGTGATTAGAATAATAGTACTGGCACTAGTTCATGAGACATAATTAAACTCATCACAAGTACGTAGAAGCTGGTAGAAGTAGAGAAAGATCGACATGGAGATGGAGCTACGTGGGGAGCTGCGGCAGTGGAGCAAGCCGGCTCCAAAAGGAAGATGTACAACCCGGGACGTCGGGCTATAGCTAGAAGGGCGGTTGGGATGTGGCATCGGCCCATACCGCGGTGACCCCCGATTGGGATGCACCGACTGTCGGTTTTCTCCCTCACTGATGTCGACCGCGTCTACGCAGAACATTGTTCCCTTCCCCCAGCTGGGGGATTAGGCCGGATATGTGACCAGCGGTGTGGCCACCGTTGTTCTATGCTTGTGAAGAGAGCAACCCAAGCAAGCAGGCTTGTAGCTTAGGCTCCTGCTAGTGTATATATAGTGGTTTTCTTTTTCTCTCCATATCAACCATTTTATATTGCGTACGTGTCATTGAAGAGTGAAATGATGGTTGCTTCTTCCGACTAACTTACTGTGTGATTTGACTGCTCCTTAGTGTCCCCTACAACATACCCCCCTACGTGTATGCAACAGTCACACGTACACATGGACGCAAAAACGCGCGCGACTCCCTTAATGCATGCATGTCCGAGCACATGATAGAGCACACACAGTCACGCTCAAGTGCTCAACCTACACGTGCATGCACACACATACTATGCCAGGGTGAGCTAGTGACCATATAAACACCGGAATATGTATATATTGAGCGCGATGAGCGTATTATGAAGTCCATTGACCATATTTTTACAAATATACAATGACAGATAGTGTATTTATCTCGTTTGAAATTAAGCCATATTAACTGGAGAGGAGGCAGTATGGACTAGCATTACTTTGTTGTGTCCCGTCAACTTGCCGAACGAGTAGAAGCTTGCAGGACAGGACAAGCTTGCGCGCGGTGGCCCACAGGACAAGGAGAAACTTTTGACTAATGCAACCTCTCCCTCACTCAGGCGGTGGACGTGCAACAGTTAATTCCATGTCAGATTGCCAGAAGCATACACTATACTAGTACTATTATTGTTCGACTTTCCGAAGAGGCGAACAACCAAGCGCAAAGTTTACTAGTACTAGTACTACTACTATAGTCTACAACCAACCGGATGGAGGAGCGTCTGCACTCTTATTATATTTTTAAAATGTGATAAAGCAATCTTCAACACATTTGGTTCTCTTCAAGGGTTCTCGCATGTGATAATGGAAGTTGATTGCATGGAACACTCGCCACAATTCTCGCTTAATTCTGGCTCATATCCTGTTACAAATAGGAGCGCTCGGTAATATTTCCTCTTTTTTTGTTATTCGGCATGTAAACAGGTTAGCAAACCTTGCGGCGCATCTTTGTGCAAACTGTGCTTGCTGCACTTTGAATGTGGCCGAGAGCTGGCTTGATGAAACACCTCGCTTCCTACTTGTTTTTTTTGCGGGGTATTTTGCTTCCTAGTGACCAGTGTCTTGGCTGATGGTCCTAAGAATGCTTATATATGAATAAAGCTCTCTCATTTACCTGCAAAAAAGATTAAGCCATATTAACCGGAAAGGAGGGAGTATGGACTAGCACTACTTTTGGGTGTGTCCCGTCAACTCGCAGAACAAGGAGAAGCTTGCAGGACAAGGTGAAGCTCGCTTATGCCTTTTGACTAATGCAACCTACCCTCGCCCAGGCGGTGGACATGCATCAGTCCATTCGGTGTCATATTGTCAGAGGCATACACTGTAGTACCCAACATGCGGAGTTCCATCATTGTTCGACTTCACGAAGAGGCGAAGAGCCAAGTGCAAGGTTTAGTAGTACGAGTAGTACTACTACTAACCGCATGGTGGACATTTGTACTCTTTATTTTTTTAATCTCTGATAAAGTACACGTTTATTCCAGAGCAGGGCGGAAAATGGCAGCCCAACATGTAATGATGATATCAACCAACCATGCTCAAATATATCTTGGCCTCCGTGCGAGCCCGTCTGTGTGTTCTCGCTCCTCGTCTCTCTCAAGGAATGGCGGGTTGGCCATTTTGCCATCAATTGAGATCGGTTTGCTCACACTCCGGTCCCACATGTCAGTGATATGCCAAGAGGAGGTGCGTTGACCGACTGGCCATACGCGTACTTGGTTTTGCACCTTCATACTACTCCTCCCTCCGTCACAGTTTACAGGGCGTGCTTCATTATGATGCATTTCTCTCAATGCATTTCCACCATCAGAGAGACTTTAGACGTGTTTGGTTTAATGCTCAATTAATTAGGGCGTGGTAACCGCAATCAAGTCCACAGTTTTCTCTCGATGTACTACTACGGAGTGGAGTAAGTGCATGCATGTGTGTACCCGAGGTGGAAGCACTGCATGCATGTGTGTATGCATTATTTCCTCTAGTAATAGATGCCGTGATATAACTTCCAATGCTATTTTTCAGGCCGATCACTAGTCGCCTTGGTCCCAGAGATTTATTCTTTTTTTGAAGCGCGCTCTATAAACAGTGACGGATGGAGTAGTATGAGCGGATTCAAAGAAGAGTGTATTGATGGTTGCTTCTTCTGAGCAACTTACAGTGGGATAGGTGTGGCTTATGATTTGACTGCTTCACTATTAATGCGGCGCAACAACCGGGCTGAGTCTCCCATGCGGTTGTGCACTACCCCCTCGGTTCTTAAATATACTCTGGAGTATTTGTCTTTCTAGAGATTTCAATGAGTGACTACTCAAATATTTGTCTTTTTAGAGATTCAAATGGACTACTACATACGGATGTATATAGACATATTTTAGAGTGTAGGTTCACTCATTTTGCTCCGTATGTAGTCACTTGTTGAAATATCTAGAAAGACATATATTTAGGAACGGAGGGAGTACATATACGAAGAAAAATGAGTGAATCTACACACTCTAAAATATGCCCATTTGAAATTTGTAAAAAGACAAATATTTAGGAATGAATAAGTATAATTTTGTGCATGTCACATGGACCCGGATGCTGAAGAGGCTTCTGGTAATGCTATCAAGCTTCCAGC
This sequence comes from Triticum aestivum, assembly GCF_018294505.1. Lineage (NCBI taxonomy): Eukaryota > Viridiplantae > Streptophyta > Magnoliopsida > Poales > Poaceae > Triticum > Triticum aestivum. The sequence goes on from NC_057807.1 coordinate 543,180,180, forward strand.
ATTTGTTTACATAATTGACGTACTATACAAATAATTTTCCAGCGACAGGAAATTGTACAATGGTGTGAGCTTTCAGCTTTGGTTTCGTGTGTCTTGCCATTGATGCTCTTTTAGAAACAATAAAAATCTAACTTCCTTGCTAATGCATCTCAATTATTAGCAGATCAGAGCTAATATTTACATCACAACTGAAGACAAAGTTGTGAGAAGGTGTTAAATTAAAATTGATCCATGCTTTCATTGGCAGCAACGTCCCCCCCTAGCTCTGTCTAAATCAACAAGGCATGTTGGGAAAAAAGTAGCTGTCTGGAGCATGCAACATTCCGATCATTTTGTGCAGTTCCACTAAAATAGTGTTGAGCGTCCCTGTTCCAAAGATATTAAGTGTGATTACAATAATAGAGGACTACTGATGAACACACAAAAAGAAGCCGGTCACCTTTGCAGTCTCTCTTAAGACTAACTAGTTGGAGAATATTAGGCTCGGAGTTGGATGGGGAGGATAGAGCAAAACCAATCTCCCTTTGTGCAGTCGCACTGAAATGTAGAGACGTTGCCCGTGTGACATTTTAGTACAATTGCACAAAACACTCTTAAGAAAAAAGTGATTTGTGCAGTTCACCAAAAGGTCGCAATAGCAACGAGGTGAAATGGATAGCCCTGTTTGCAAAAAAGAAGTAGAAAAGAAACAATTACTGGCCAATAACAGCTGATGACACATGCGATGACAAAAAGAAGCATATTCCTTGTCCTAAGGGAGGATAACAACACAGTTGTGTTTGTCTAAAATGGTGTGAGGACGAGATTGCAATATGGAAAGTACGCCAGACGAGCTACGTTTTGGGCAAAGAACTATGGAAGATCCACATGCAGCGACGTGGGAAGACGGGTAGTGGAGCAAGGCCGGAAGGGATACCTGGAGGTCGTCGGGATGTAACTAGGTGAGTGGTGGCGGGCGGAATCTTCCCATACTGCGGACGTAGCTTGGTCAGAGAGAACGGCGTGTACCGCAGATTGGGGCATGCTTCCTCGGTGCCGTCGAGCGGAGAAACGATGCACTTCCTCCCTTTCCGCCGGCGGACGGGATGCGGCCGGATCAGTGACCAACGGTGAGAGAGAGAGAGAGAGAGGCCACCGCAGCCTTGTGTGAGATACTCTGAAGAGACACAAACCAGGCAGGCAGGTTCCATTGTATATAGTGGAACAGACTACCTTTTTCTCCATAAAAATCGTTTTATATTCTGTGTACGTGCCATTAAGCAATATAACTTTGTTTAAAAATAACGCGCCAACGCATCAAGTCGAACTTTCTTTTGTGCACGCGTGGTACACGACCTCCGTAGGTAAACAACCACTACACACGTTCAAATTAGCATGTGGGCTGCCATTTCGTATAGAAATGAGCTCCACCGTGTACCCGCACGGTTGTGGCTAGGCACAAAGCGTGAGTACATGCACGGTGCACCTATTATCTTCTTGTATACGTACACCACCTACATGGGGTTGTGTGAGAGAGGTACAAACATAGAGAGATATAGTGTGTGGGTTCATGAGAGTTTTTTTTGGGGGGGGGGTCAATAAAAAAAATGGAACATATGCAATGTGTGTGAAATAGAGTCCTGGATATATCATATATATAGAGGGGGCGATCCCCGAGAAGAGAGTGGAGGTATCATCGGCTTGAGGTGTCCATGGAATCGAAGAGAGGGATGATGTGTGTGTGTGTGTGCACGATCGATAAAGAGTGCCATCGAATTTGTGTGTGCCCACTGGAACGTGAGAGAGGACATGTGCAGTTTGTCTTTGTGGCATGGATACCTACCTACAGCGCTCGACTATCGGTGTGTGGTGGTGGGGGGGAGGAAGGCCTAATTAACTATAGAGGTACAATGTGTGGAGGAGGAGAGAGGCCTACCTCATGTATTAAGGGAGATCGATCAACATCCATGCATATGTGTAGGAGAGGTATAAGGTTGGGAGAGATACAAAGCTAGAGTATTGGAGGGATGGTAGTGGAGTTGCTTCTAACAAATGGTGGGGTAGGCTTGCTAGACAAACGGAGGGCACGCCTGCAATATCAATAAAAGAGGGGATGGTTGTCTGTCTGTGCACGTGCGTGTGAGAGATGGGTCAGGAGGCATGCACAAATGATGAGGGGGTACGATATGGCTGTGGTAAGCAGACGTAACTACATTGGAAGATCAATCGTCCTTTGTCAGAGAAAGGAGAGACATAACTTGTGAGGTACATCGATCTATGGGGGGGGGATAGTTAAAGTCGACCTAGGTATATGTTGGGAGATCGATCAGTATACATGCATGTGTGTGTTAGAAGTAAATAAGGCACAGGGAGAAGGATAGAGAGAGAGGGATGCATCTAGGAGGTGGTATGAGAGGCATACTATATCAAGGGGGAAGGAGTGTGGGAGTACGAGATCGATGAAAAGAGTGGTGTAACAGCCTGGATTTTGGCCCTTTTATTTTTTCTTTGGATTTATTTGGTTTTTGCTCTGTTTTTCTTTTTGGAGTAGTTCTGTGCCCCTGCCACCTGGGAAATCATCCTCATTTCCTCCTCCCAAGTGTCTAATCATTCTCAAAACCTTGCCAAAGATCATGTCACTTCACTCCTTGACCAAACCCTAAAATCTTTTTCTAGGGAAAATTCCTTTTTCATTAAAGGAATAACCCTATCTGCCCTAGGTTGTGAAGCAACCTATATTTCTGTCCATCCAAAAATCTCCAAATAATTCTCATAATCCCTTTGGGTCATATATAGTTCAAAAATAATTCCCCAATATTCCTTTTTCTATTCTACCCCGAATGGCACTTTGTGAAGGAGGTGTCATTTATATTTTTCCTAGGGCCTCCCAACCTTTTTGGGCATGATTATATGTCCAAATAATTTCCCCATGCGCAAGTTAAAATTTATTTGCCTAGCCAATCTTCCTCAGTAAATTTTCAAAGTTTCTGTTAGACAGAAGGCTTTGTGAAGGAAGTACTAGCTAGGAGTATCCAAATAAGTTGAACTTTTGCACACTTCTTAATGTGCTCATATTTAATCCCTCCACCAATTTGCAGCCCTATCCAATCATCTATGTGAGCACAGGAGCAAATCTTTGATTCTGGCCTTATTTTCAGGTTGTGAAGCAAGTGTATTTTATATTGCTTCAAAAATCCTGATAAATTATCAGATCATTCTTATACCCATAAAACATCTCTCCACCCAATTTGGCATCATTTCATTGATCCATTTGATCACCAATATTATTCCAAGTTTCTGGTCAACAGAGATGTTTGTGAAGGAAGTACCATTTTGGCTTGGCCAATTGGTATGAGACTTTTTGATCATCTTCATAAGACCAAATGATCAAGCTTTGCCAAATCTTAGACCTAGTTGACACTCCATGTGAGTGCACCATCATGATGTTCATTTCTAACCAGATTATGTGGTTGTTAAGCAACTACATTAAATCTTTTTCCAAATCTCCTCAAAATTACTAGGATGTAAGTCCTTCTTTACCTCAACCTAGCAGACAAACTCTTTGGCTCCAAACCCTTTCCTATTGACCACCAGTTCTCACCCAAGTTTACTGCAGTAAACTTCAGAGGTGGCTAACTATTTAACCAGAGTGCCTTTAATCAAGTTACCCCCGTAGTTACAACCTACCCAGGAAGGACTAACCCCCAGACATCGTTTGGCATCGATTGTGGCCCTGTGTGCGCTAGTGCATGCGGTGACCGCCTCTCTGGCATGCCATGGTCGCGAGCTGGATGACTTCTTGCTCAGGCCCCTCCCCTGCTCGGCGTCCCAGCGAGCACGGGCCTGTCTAGCGTGTTCCCCGCGCCGTCTCCATCCTCATGGAGCCCTCTCCCCCTCCGTCAGCCCCTCCATCAGCGCTCGTCGCCGCGTGCCCACGAGAGATCTGTGGCCGACCGAGCTTTTATGGCGCTCAGCATCTTCCTCTGCCCCTTCCTTGGCCGTCTCTTCCCCGTGAGCTCTCCTATGTGCCTCCTGCATTGTCTACCTCCGAGTCCATGCGCGTGAGAGTCTGTGGCGCCGGCCACGCGTCCACGGCGACGCCAGCGCGGCTCCCTCTCGCCCGGCTATATATAGCCATCCCCAAGACCTCCCGAGCTCACCAGCAGCCTCGCCACCCTCCACTAGCCCCGCCCAGCTTCTTCCCTGAGCTCTAGGAGCTCTTTGTGCCCCCCATCACCGCCATGGCCGCCGCCTCTGTAGTCCCCGTCGCCGCGGCCTTCCCTCCGCTCAACCCCTCCCCGACGGTCATTTTGACCCTGAATGGATCCGCCTCGTCGCCCTGAACCCACCGGTATGCTCTGCGTCGCCGGAGACGGTCGGAGCAGCCTGCCCCATCGCCGGCCTCCGTCCTCGGTTCTCCTCTGTTGCCGCTCCTCGCTCCCGTTCTGCGCCTCCCCAGCACTTCCTCTGGCCAATGGCGGATGCGCCGCTTCTCCCTGAGCGTGCAGGTGTGCTGCACGGCGCGGGAGATGGCCGGAGCCGCCCGGGAGCCTTGCCGGAGCGCGCGGCCTCGCCTCTGTCTAGCGCCCCGTCGGGAGGAAGAAGGAAAGGGGCGGGGAGGAGAGAGAGGAAGGCGTTGACCTCACATGGGTCCCGCGGGCCCTGCGTGTCAGCCTCACGGCGTTGACCGGTCAGCGCCAGCGTGGATAAGTGACGGGCCCCACCCGTGGGACCCACACGCGTCAGCCCCGCCACTATTCAAATGGATAAGGTGAAGGCGTATTCCCCAAATTACGTTTTCACCTTTTTTGTTCAGGCCCCTGGTTGAAAAGATTTTCATTACAGATGGGTCCCTGGCAGAAAAACATCCATATCTTTTTAACCGTAGCTCCAAATCAGGTGAAACCAACGCTCACTTCTTTGTTTCATCGAGCCCTTTCTATTGGTGTCACTTTCAATATGTTTTGGCATACCGAAAATGACCATTTTGCCCCTGTCCTTAATCAGCCCCTTCGAGAGAGAACGATTTCCGGCGATCCTTTCTGCGAGCTTCTCGCATTTTCTCCCGGTGATTTCTTCCACCCCAGGCACACCCTCCATTTGCATGATTGCAATGCAGTGACATGGTTTATTTCATTTTGAACTTGTTTAAAATATTGCTTTAGCAACATGACTCGGGGCATGGCATTTTCTCGGAGTATTGTTTTGATCTTGCTGTTGCCATGCTATTGTTTGGATTACTAGAAGTTATGTTTGTAGTTGATGAGTATCTTATTGCCATTGGAGTATTAGTGGCTGATATTATGATTGTTTCATGATGATATCTATTAGTATGTTTTGGAGTACTACTTTGGATATCATGCTACCTTTAGATCATTAGTGGTTAGTATGATTATTTTCATGATGCTAGTTGATGTTCTGTTGCTTGGAGTATTATTTTCGGAGATGATGGTTACATGTGGATCTCAACTGGATAGTTGTATTCTTGTTATTGGAGTAGTAGGATTATTGTTTCGGATTCATCATGATAGTAGTGTTATGCTATCCTCGGAGTATTTTGGTATGATGATATTATGCTTGGATTATGTGTTGGATATTGCTATGACTTGGATTATAGTTTGATGGGTGACTGATACGTCTCCAACGTATCTATAATTTATGAAGCATTCATGCTATTTTATTATCTGTTTTGAATGATTATGGGCTTTATTATACACTTTTATATTACTTTTGGGACTAACCTATTAACCGGAGGCCCAGCCCATATTGCTGTTTTATTGCCTGTTTTAGTATTTCGAAGAAAAGGAATATCAAACGGAGTCCAAACGGAATGAAACCTTCGGCAATGTGATTTTTTGGAAGATTATCATCCTGGAGACTTGGAGTTCACGTCAGAAGATACTCGAGGAGCCCAGGAGATAGGCCCCCCCTACTAGGCACGCCCCGCTGTCTCGTGGGCCCCTCGAGCACCTCCCGACCGACTTCTTTCGCCTATATAAGCCTACGTACCCTAAAACCATCGAATATCAAGATAGATCGGGAGTTCCACCGCCGCAAGCCTCTATAGCCACCAAAAACCTCTCGGGAGTCTGTTCCGGCACCACGCCGAAGGGGGAACCCATCACCGGTGACCATCTTCATCATCCCGGCGCTATCCATGACGAGGAGGGAGTAGTTCACCCTCGGGGCTGAGGGTATGGACCAGTAGCTATGTGTTTGATCTCTCTCTCTCTCTCTCTCTCTCTCGTGTTCTCTCTATGGCACGATCTTGATGTATCGTGAGCTTTGCTATTATAGTTGGATCTTATGATGTTTCTCCCCCTCTACTCTCTTGTGATGAATTGAGTTTCCCTCTTGAAGTTATCTTATCAGATTGAGTCTTTATTTGAGAACACTTGATGTATGTCTTGCCGTGTTTATCTGTGGTGACAATGGGATATCACGTGCCACTTGATGTATGTTTTGGTGACCAACCTGCGAGTTCCGCCCATGAACCTATGCATAGGGGTTGGCACACATTTTCTTGATTCTCCGGTAGATACTTTGGGGCACTCTTTGAAGTACTTTGTGTTGGTTGAATAGATGAATCCGAGATTGTGTGATGCATATCGTATAATCATGCCCACGGATAATTGAGGTGACAATGGAGTATCTAGGTGACATTAGGGTTTTGGTTGATTTGTGTCTTAAGGTGTTATTCTAGTACGAACTCTTTAATAGATCGATCCGAAAGAATAACTTTGAGGTGGTTTCGTACCCTACCATAATCTCTTCGTTTGTTCTTCGCTATTAGTTGCTTTGGAGTGACTCTTTGTTACATGTTGAGGGATTGTTATATGATCTATCTATGTTATAATTGTTGAGAGAACTTGCACTAGTGAAAGTATGAACCCTAGGCCTTGTTTCCTATCATTGCAATACCGTTTGTGCTCACTTTTACCACTTGTTACCTTGCTGTTTTTATAATTTCAGATTACAATTACCTTTATCTACCATCCATATTGCACTTGTATCACCATCTCTTCGCCGAACTAGTGCACCTATAAAATTTACCATTGTATTGGGTGTATTGGGGACACAAGAGACTCTTTGCTATTTGGTTGCAGGGTTGTTTGAGAGAGACCATCTTCATCCTACGCCTCCTACGGATTGATAAACCTTAGGTCATCCACTTGAGGGAAATTTGCTACCGTCCTACAAACCTGTGCACTTGCAGGCCCAACAACGTCTACAAGAAGAAGGTTGTGTAGTATACATCAAGCTCTTTTCTGGCACCGTTGCCTGGGAGGCTAGGTAAGCGGCACCCACACCCCGTCAACTAAGCTCTTTTCTGGCGCCGTTGCCGGGGAGGTGAGTGCTTGAAGGTATATCTTTAGATCTTGCAATCGAATCTTTTTGTTTCTTGTTTTATCACTAGTTTAGTTTATAGAAGAAAATTACAATAAAATGGAGTTAAGTTTGTCTCATACACTTCGTCTTTTTAATATCTTTAGTGAGTTTGATGGAAAGGAAAATTGTGCTCAAGTGCTAGAAGAAGAATGCATTAAAATTCTTGGTACTAAATCTTTGAATGATGAGCATGATTGCAATGTTGTTAGTATGAACTCCTTGAATATCCATAGTACTAATGATGATTGCTCTAGTCATGATGAAAATATCTCTCATAAGCATGTCAACTTTTGTGGAGTGCATGTTTGCATGAACACACCAAATAGAGAAGATATATATTGCAAGAGGCATAAGCATTTAGAAACTAAATGGTTGCAAGAAAGGCTAAATGTGAGTGTTAAAAATTTAAATTTCCTTTGCCGTACTTGTGAACTTTGCAATGGATGTGGTCATTTACATCTCTTATGCAAATTATTTCAAGATTGAATTGTGTCCAAGAATTGTGATGATTTGATTTCCCTTGCACATTATAATGAACTTAGTTTGCTTTTGGGTTATGAAGAATTGAAACGTTTAACTAAGGATCTTCCAGATTTTGCCCTTAAGAAATTCCTTGATATTGATCTAGAGAAGATTTATTTGTATTGTACGGTGAATTGCATTGAAGATCCTTATATTGCCAATTACCTAAAGAAAAGAAAACAAATAGAAGATGAAGAGGATACTAATGAAAGAGAAGAGACTTCCCATTATCCTCCTATTATTTCTTATGATGAATCAGGTATCGAGGAGGAGCCTTCTATTCAACCAATCTCATCAATAAGGAGCTCAAAGAAGAGGGTTGAACCCATACATAATGTGAAGAAGAAAAGAAAGAGAAGGGGCAGGCGGGCAGCAAAGGTAAAAAGGTATCCCTCCCAAATGATGTTGCTCCTACTACTCATTGTGATGATGATAATTGCTATACTATTGGTGCTATCCATACTATTAATGATGAGAGTGATTATGCTTATGTTATGAAAAGGCCCAAGCTTGGGGAAGCTATGTTTGATGAGGATGAAATATTTGAGAATATATTTGCTGAAATTAATGTTTGTCCCAAGCTTGGGGATGCTACATTTAGTGAAGATGATATTTTTAGCCTCCCAAGTTTTGATATGCAAAGTTGTTATGATGATAGCATGCCTTGTACCTATGATGATTATATTGATGAAAGTGGGTTTGTAATAGTGTCAACTTTAGGAAGTAGTGATCCCACTATTTTGGACGATGTTGAATCTTATAATATTTATGAAAGTGGATTTGGAAGAGTGTCAACTTTATTTAGTGATGATTCCACTATCTTGGGAGAGGTTTCAATCGATTATGATGAGAACGAAGTTGCTACTTATGATGATTATTGTGATGAAACTTATGCTAAAAAAGTAGTGATGATTATATTTATAAAACTTGTCGTGATTATTCTGAACATTACTCTTTTAATGTGGAAACAACTTTTGGTGTTCAAGTCTCTTATGATACTCTTAGTATTCCGAATGAGAAGAATTTTGCTTATGTGGAGAGTAATAAATTTTCTATGCTTGTAGATCATGAAAAGAATGCTTTAGGTGCTGGCTATATTGTTGAATTAATTCATGATGCTACTGAAAATTATTATGAGGGAGGAACATATGCTTGTAGGAATTGCAATAATATCAAGTTTCCTCTCTATGTGTTGAAAATTTTGAAGTTATGCTTGTTTTACCATCCTATGCTAGTTGATTATTGTTCCCATAAGTTGTTTGCTCACAAAATACCTATGCATAGGAAGTGGGTTAGACTTAAATGTGCTAGTCATATGCTTCATGATGCTCCCATTATGTTTCAATTCTTATCTTTTATGTGAGCATCATTGCCATCATCATGCCTAGCTAGAAAGGCATTAAAGAAAAGCGCTTGTTGGGAGACAACCCAATATTTATCCTTACTGTTTTTGTGTGTCCACATAATTATGCTACTGTAGTAATCATGTTTTATAGCTTTTATGTCAATAAATTGCCAAGTAGAACCTTTGGGAAGACTTGGGTGAAGTCTTTATGATCTTGCTGTAAAAAATAGAAACTTTAGCGCTCACGAGAATAGCTGCCATTTTTTTTACTGAAGAGTTCTTTTAGGTTGATTCTTTTTGCAGATGATTAATAGACAAATTCTTCAGGTCCAGCAATTTATTTTAGAATTGTTTGAGTTCCAGAAGTATACGTTTGATACAGATTACTACAGACTGTTCTGTTTTTGACAGATTCTGTTTTCATTGTGTTGTTTGCTTATTTTGATGCATCTATGGCTAGTATTAAGTGGTATGAACCGTAGATAAGTTGAATTACAGTAGATATTACACCAATATGAATTTAGAATGAGTTCATTACAATACCTAAGTGGTGGTTTTATTTTCTTATACTAACGGAGCTTACGAGTTTTGTTTTGAGTTTTGTGTGGTTGAAGTTTTCAAGTTTTGGGTAAAGATTCGATGGACTATGGAATAAGGAGTGGAAAGAGCCTAAGCTTGGGGATGCCCAAGGCACCCCAAGGTAATATTCAAGGACAACCAAGAGCCTAAGTATCACGCCCAATATGCGATACTATCCTAAAGAGACTCGAAGGTCCCACCAAGGATAGAACCGCATATTGAAACGCTTTTGCAAGGTGGATATGATTACATCAACATTACATAATAGATGGGGATACATACAAAAGGCATACAATGCCACACGAATACAACATCATCATACATAAGAGCAACATCCGACTACGGATGAAACACAAACATAAGCTCAAACGACATCCACCCTGCTAGCCCAGGCTGCCGACCTGGAACCTATCCCCTGATCGAAGAAGAAGCAGAAGAAGACTCCAAAACAAGTAAACATCGCTCTTGCGTCATGATCATCGCATAAACCTGTACCTGCAACTGTTGTTGTAGTAATCTATGAGCCACGAGGACTCAGCAATCCCATTACCATGGGTATCAAGACTAGCAAAGCTTAAAGGGAAAGGAAGGGGGTAAAGTGGTGAGGTTGCAACAGCGACTAAGCATATATGGTGGCTAACATACGCAAATGAGAGCGAGAAGAGAAGCAAAAGGAACGGTCGAGAAGCTAGCAATGATCAAGAGGTGATCCTGAACTCCTACTTACGTCAAACATAACCTAGAAACTGTGTTCACTTCCCGGACTCCGCCGAAAAGAGACCATCACGGCTACATACATGATTGATGCGTTTTAATTTGGATCTGGTGTCAAGTTGTCTACAACCGGACATTAACAAATTCCCATCTGCCCATAACTGCGGGCACGGCTTTCGAAAGTTTAAACCCTGTAGGGGTGTCCCAACTTAGCCCATGATAAGCTCTCGCGATCAACAAAGGATATACCTTCTCCCAGGAAGACCCGATCAGTCTCGGAATCCCGGTTTACAAGACATTTCAACAATGGTAAAACAAGACCAGCAAAGCCGCCCGATGCGCCGACAATCCCGATAGGAGCTGCACATATCTCGTTCTCAGGACAACACCGGATAAGTCAAGCTACGAGTAAAACCAAACCTCAAGTTTCCCCGAGGTGGCCCCGCAGGCTGCTCGGTTCGGGCCAACACTTAGACAAGCACTGGCCGGGGGAGCTAAAATAAAGATGACCCTCGAGAGAGCGACTCCCAAGGGAAAAGTATAGGTGGTGGTGAGGCAAATGGTAAAACCAAGGTTGGGCCTTGCTGGAGGAGTTTTATTCAAAGCGAACTGTCAAGGGGGTCCCATAAATCACCCAACCGCGTAAGGAACGCAACATCCGGGAACATAACACCGGTATGACGGAAACTAGGGCGGCAAGAGTGGAACAAAACACCAGGTATAAGGCCGAGCCTTCCACCCTTTACCAAATATATAGATGCATTAATAAAATAAGAGATATTGTGATATCCCAACATAATCCTGTCCACCATGGAGCAATCTTCAACTTCACCTGCAACTAACAACGCTATAAGAGGGGCTGAGCAAAGCGGTAACATAGCCAAGCAACAGTTTGCTAGGAAGGGTGAAAAAGGTTAGAGGCTGACATGGCAATTTGGGAGGCTTGAAAAGCAAATGATAGGTAGCGCAGCAATGCGATTGAACGAAGCAACTAGCATAGCAATGATAGTAGTGAGATCCAAGGTGACGGTCATCTTGCCTGAAATCCCGCAAGGAAGAAGAACGAGTCCATGAAGAAGACAAGCGGACGTGGTCGAACGAATCCTCACAACTCCGGAACGAAACCGAAGCTAGCGAGAGAAGCGACCCGGAAAGAAGCAAACAACATGGTAAACGCACAAGCATAATCATGGCATGATGCACAATCAAGTATGATGCATGTCCGGTTTAAAAAGGCATGGCATGGCAAAGTGCAACAAACGATACTACAAGTTAAGTGGAGCTCAATATGCAACGAGTTGCATAATGACGAAACACCACATTCAAGTATTTAGTTCACTCTCGTTTAAGCTACAAAGCAATGTTAAATGTTATTAAACATGGCAAGGGGTGAAGCATAAGTAAACTAACTATTTAGGCAAATTTAAATGAGGCTGGAACAACAAACAACAATTCCGGAAAATCCCCATATGCATATTTAGTATTTGGTATTGTTCTGTCCTAAAGCATATTTTATTGTTGTTAAACAAGAAAATAAAGTGCAACATGTTAATCTATGCATTTTGCCACCCCATTTACATATAAAGAACATTTAATTCCAAGCTACGGTTATTTAGTTATGAAATAAAACATTTTAGCATGGCATTAGAGCAAATTTAAGCAAACAACATTTTAAACATATTTAACATGGATGAAAGTGGCATATTATTAATATACACAAAATTCTAAGCATTTTACATGTATAAATTATTTACATATGATGCACGGTTTGTGAGTTATTAAATGTATGAAGCATGAGAGTTTTTCTGCAAAATAGTAAAACACAGGATAATGCTAAAATCGTAGTGCAGGGAATAAAAACACACTGGGCCGAATCTGGATCACTGTAGGGCTGAACAGAGAGGAGGGGCTGTTGTGCTCACCATGGGCCAAGCCCAGTCGATGGAGAGGGGAAGCAAGAGGCTGGAAGGGGGCGCTGGGCGTTGGGGAGGCGTTGGCCCACGCGCTGGTCAATGGGAGCGAGGCGAGTGGGCTGCTCCTTCTTCGTTACTGAAGAACCGCGACAGCAGCAGCAGGTTCAGGGCGACGGAGGGCGGGAACGGCTGCCGGCGACGAGCGGAACGCGGGGATGGACGAATCCGGGCAGGAGGCAAGGCGGAGTTCTGGTAGGGCGGAATGGATCCACAAGGGCTCGGACGAGGGGGTCAATGGGGCATGCGGGCGCTGCTCCTAGCGGTGCGCCATGGCTCCTGTGAAGGTTCAGAGAGAGGGAGAGAACTGCGTGAGAGGGAGAAAAATAGAGGTAGGAAGGAGAAATAAGGGGAGGCGGCGAGGGGGAACCACGGCGGCGCAGCGGATCTAGGCGGAAGGCGAGGATCTCTGGCGAGACAGGGACTTGGCAGGGCGATGGCAGGGGCTCGTCCTCGTCCTCGTGAAGCAGGGCGACGGTGGGGCTTCGGTTGGTCCTGGAAGCGGCGCAAGGACGACGGGGAGGAGCTGCGGCGAGCTTGAGGCGGATCCGGGCGTGGGGAGCTCGTTCCTGGCGGCGGCGGGGTTCCTGTGATCCACGGGAAAGAGACCATGAGAGGAGGAGAAGATACGAGATGGGAGAAGGCAGGAGAGGGAAGGGCGCGGGACGGCGGAGCACTGGCCTGGTCGACGGAGGGACCTCCGGTGGCACTTCGGAACTTGCGGGCAAACTGGGCAAGGCAGAGGAGATCGGGTGCTGGTTGGTTTAGACGTGGGTGGGCTCGGTGGATTTGGATCGAGGCAAGGTGGAGGCTGCCGGTTGGGGTGGATGGATCGATGAAGAGTAGTGGCTGGGCGTGGAAGGAGAGGCGCAGGTGGATCGGGAGAGGAGATCCCGAGGTTGGGGGGAGGCTGTCGGCTGGCTCAATTGGTCGGGGAGGATCCCGAGGAAGGTGGAGACTGGGTGGCGGCGCGAGGAGGGAAATGAGGGAGTGGGTCTAGGGTTAGGTTGTTTATATAGGTAGGGGATTAGGGTTGGGATTAACTCGGTACGCTCGATCGGAATTGGGCGGTCGAGAAAAATAGGCTAGGGGGTCCAAATAAGAAAACGGAGATGATTTATAGATGTTTGGGGATGATCCGGATCCATCGGTAATGACAGACCGGTTCGGATTCGGGTAAGTTTCGAACGCACGCGAGGGGTCTGAGAGAGGTCGGCGAAGACAAGGGTCTGACAAATGGTCAACAGAGACAAAGAGAGAATCGGCAACTGCGAATGGTAACGAGTTTTATGAAAAACATGCGGATGCAATGCACATGATGCGATGAGATGAGATGCATGGCATGAACAAAATGCAAAACAAAAGACAAAGCCCAACCACGAAGGAAATAACATATCACATCTTCGGAAAAGGCAAGAGTTGGAGTTACAAATATGGAAAGTTGTATCCGGGGCGTTACACTAAGCTTGGGGATGCCCCGGATGGCATCCCCTATTTCGTCTTCGTTCGTCGGTAACTTTACTTGGAGCTATATTTTTATTTACCACATGATATGTGTTTTGCTTGGAGCGTCATTTTATATTTTTAGTATTTGCTTGCTGTTATTTAGAATAATGTTTTGCATCTTTATTTCAATAAAAAAGTCAAGGATAGCCTTTGCCATGCTTATTTTGCTAGTATACATGTTGCTGTTTGAAAACAGAAAGTTTACCGCTGTTGGAAAAATTCCCTAGAAAAGTCAGAGCATGATCTAATGTTGAATCTTTTTGCATATTGAGCTATGATAAATCTTCTACAGCGTAGTATTTTTCTTATAATTGTTGGAGTTAGTTAAGTATTGATACTCTTGCATTCTTTACAGACTGTACTGTTTTGGCAGATTGCTGTTATGGTTGCATTGTTTGCATATGTTTGCATGTTTAATGATTCTATTTGAGGATAGGAGTATTAAATATGCAGAGGCATTTAGTATGCAATGTTGAATGATAATTTAAGTGATTTGTTACAGTAGAAAATAATAAGGTTTTGCATTTGTTTATACTAACCTATCTCACGAGTTCTTGTTGAGATTGTTGTGAATGAAGCTTTTGATAAAAAGAAACCATGATATGAGAGGAATTAAGGAGACACAAAAGCCCAAGCTTGGGGATGCCCAAGGCACCCCAAGATAATATTTCAAGAAGTCTGAAGCATCTAAGCTTGGGGATGCCCCGGTAGGCATCCCACCTTTTTTCTTCAACAACTATCGGTTAGTATCGGTTGAGCCTAAGTTTTTGCTTCTTCACATGAGTTGTGCTATCCTTGCAATGTAATTTTATTTTTCTTTGCTTGCTGTTTGAATACAATACCAAGATCTGAATTTTTTAATGAGAGAGAGTCTTCACATAGTTGCATAATTATTTAGCTACTCATTGATCTTCACTTATATCTTTTTGGAGCAGTTTTTCATTTACTCGTGTGTTTCACTTATATTCTATGAGTAAATGGTTGAATGTCATAAATCTGAAATTATATATGTTTCATTGCTTACTCCATGGGGATTAATGACTTCACATCTAAGAAGTAGAGGTTGTAAATTTATTGACGGTTAGCAAGCATTTTTTTAGTCATTTGAACGATTCATGAAAGAATATTGAAGGAAGAGAGATTTCACATATAAATATATTATCATAGACATCTTTTATAATTGTGAGCACTCATTAAGTATGACATGCTAAAGAGTTGATGTTGGACAAGGAAGACAACGTAATGGGTTATGTTTTCTCACATCTCAGTTAAAGTATATTGTCATGGATCATTCAAACATGTTGAGCTTGCCTTTCCCCCTCATGCTAGCCAAAATTCCTTGCACCAAGTAGAGATACTACTTGTGCTTCCAAATATCCTTAAACCCAGTTTTTGCCATGAGAGTTCACCATACCTACCTATGGATTGAGTAAGATCCTTCAAGTAAGTTGTCATCGGTGCAAGCAATAAAAATTGCTCTCTAAATATGCATGACTTATTAGTGTGGAGAAAATAATCTTTGTACGAACTTGTTATGGAAGAAATAAAAGCGATGGACTGCATAATAAAGGTCCATATACAAGGGGCAATATAAAGTGACGTTCTTTTGCATTAAGATTTTGTGTATCCAACCCTAAAGCGCATGACAACCTCTGCTTCCCTCTACGAAGGGCCTATCTTTTACTTTATGTCTTTTACTTGATGCAAGAGTCAAGGTGATCTTCACCTTTCCCTTTTTCATTTTATCCTTTGGCAAGCACTTTGTGTTGGGGTGATCCTGATATATATATCCAATTGGATGTACGTTAGCGTGAACTATTATTGTTGACATTACCCAAAGGTGAATACGTTTGGAGGCAACATTATAAGCCCCAATCTTTCTCTGTGTCTGATTAAAACTTCATAACCACAAGTATTGCGTGAGTGTTAGCAATTGTAGAAGACTATATGATAGTTGAGTATGTGAAGTTTGCTAAATCAAAGCTCTGACATAGACTCTTCCTGAAAGTAAGATGAATTGCAATTGTTTGATGACTAAGAATGAAGTTTGCTAGTTTTCAAGAAAGTTTGTGGTCTATGCTTTGACATGTGAATTGCTTGTTACTTTATCGTGAGAAGTTTTGTGAGATGAACTACTGTTATTACATATTATCATGCTAGAAAAGGTGATTGAAATTATCATTGATGAAACTTGTGCACCTCTAGCATTCACACTTCATAAATTCTTTCTTTTATCATTTACCTACTTGAGGACGAGTAGGAATTAAGCTTGGGGATGCTGATACATCTCCAACGTATCTATAATTTATGAAGCATTCATGCTATTTTATTATCTGTTTTGAATGATTATGGGCTTTATTATACACTTTTATATTACTTTTGTGACTAACCTATTAACCGGAGGCCCAGCCCATATTGTTGTTTTATTGCCTGTTTCAGTATTTCGAAGAAAAGGAATATCAAAGGGAGTCCAAACGGAATGAAACCTTCAGCAACGTGATGTTTTGGAAGATTATCATCCTGGAGACTTGGAGTTCACATTAGAAGATACTCGAGGAGCCCAGGAGATAGGGGGGCGCGCCCCCCTACTGGGCGCCCCCCTGTCTCATGGGCCCCTCGAGCACCTCCCGACCGACTTCTTTTGCCTATATAAGCCTACGTACCCTAAAACCATCAAATATGAAGATATATCGGGAGTTCCGCCGCCACAAGCCTCTGTAGCCACCAAAAACCTCTCGGGAGTCCGTTCCGGCAACCTGCCAAAGGGGGAACCCATCACCGGTGGCCATCTTCATCATCCCGGCGCTATCCATGACGAGGAGGGAGTAGTTCACCCTCGGGGCTGAGGGTATGTACCAGTAGCTATGTGTTTGATCTCTCTCTCTCGTGTTCTCTCTATGGCACGATCTTGACATATCGCGAGCTTTGCTATTATAGTTGGATCTTATGACGTTTCTCCCCATCTACTCCCTTATGATGAATTGAGTTTCCCTCTTGAAGTTATCTTATCGGATTGAGTCTTTATTTGAGAACACTTGATGTATGTCTTGCCGTGTTTATCTGTGGTGACAATGGGATATCACGTGCCACTTGATGTATGTTTTGGTGACCAACCTATGGGTTCCGCCCATGAACCTATGCATAGGGGTTGGCACACGTTTTCTTGATTCTCCGGTAGAGACTTTGGGGCACTCTTTGAAGTACTTTGTGTTGGTTGAATATATGAATCTGAGATTGTGTGATGCATATCGTATAATCATGCCCATGGATAATTGAGGTGATAATGGAGTATCTAGGTGACATTAGGGTTTTGGTTGATTTGTGTCTTAAGTTGTTATTCTAGTACGAACTCTTTAATAGATCGATCCGAAAGAATAACTTTGAGGTGGTTTCATACCCTACCATAATCTCTTCGTTTGTTCTCTGCTATTAGTTGCTTTGGAGTGACTCTTTGTTACATGTTGAGGGATTGTTATATGATCTATCTATGTTATTATTGTTGAGAGAACTTGCACTAGTGAAAGTATGAACCCTAGGCCTTGTTTCCGATCATTGCAATACCGTTTGTGCTCACTTTTACCACTTGTTACCTTGCTGTTTTTATAATTTCAGATTACAATTACCTTTATCTACCATCCATATTGCACTTGTATCACCATCTCTTCACCGAACTAGTGCACCTATACAATTTACCATTGTATTGGGTGTGTTGGGGACACAAGAGACTCTTTTCTATTTGGTTGCAGGGTTGTTTGAGAGAGACCATCTTCATCCTACGCCTCCTACAGATTGATAAACCTTAGGTCATCCACTTGAGGGAAATTTGCTACTGTCCTACAAACCTGTGCACTTGTAGGCCCAACAACGTCTACAAGAAGAAGGTTGTGTAGTAGACATCAGTGACATCGGAGTATCAGTTATCATGGTTATATTTTTGGGGATAAATTCCGTCAGTAAGTTGGTCAGGTGCCACCGAATCAAACTTTTCCAGTGCAACCACATTTGTCGGTATGGGACGGCCCTAATGCGGTCTATTGCCGTGCCTCTCACTGGTATCTCTAACGAGGGAAGGTTATGGGCGCGCGCTACCCTGATCAGGTAGGTGGACATAAGCCTTGTGTGCCCGTTGTTGAGTTAGTTTTTGGATCCGAGTCCCAGAGTGGGATGGGCCATGACGGTGGTCGTTGAGGTGTCTTAAGGTAGACACGGGGCCACCCATGACGTAGCCCAAAGGGGAGTGAGTCGGAGTGGCCGGGAGAGTGTCATGGCAGTAGATCGGTTTTGTCAGAACGCTGTTGGTCCACCCGAATGGGAGTGTGAGGCCATGGGTTCTGTAGTGTGGGTACAGTGCGGTACCTCTACAGAGTGTGTGTTTAATCTATCGATAGCCGTGTCCTCGGTCATGGGCATGGGTTCGTACTAGGGTACACCGTTCGATCAACACTCACATGACGGAGTGACTTATAGGTGATGGATATGTGGATATTTGGAGCAGTACAGATTGGACAAGTATTGGTCGGGTTGTGATCGCCATAAGGATCACGGGCCATTCATTGGTCGGGTTGTGATCGCCATAAGGATCATGGTTACAGTTTGGTTTTGATCACGAGGTGATCGAGATGGTATATTGCTTGGCCGGTTAGCCAAGAGAGATATGGTTATGGAGATTAGAGATGGTGATTTATCAGCATTGTAGTAGTTTCATTTCATGCTTAGTAGTTGTTTTTGTATCAGGGTAGCTGTTAATTTAATTAACCTGCTTAATGCTATGTTGTTGTCTTGCCTTGATGTTTTTGGTTGTTGTGAGCTTGCAAGTACATTCAATGTACTGACCTGGCGTGTCATGCCAGATTGCAGATGATGCCGTGATTGCTTGATTGCTTGTCGTGGTTTCCGTTCGTGCGAGCTAGATCGTGTCCCAGCCAGAGTCCCTGTGGAGTGGAGTTCACCACCTTCATCGTTGTCCCGCTGCTAGAAGATTTCCGCTGCTTCAAGTTGTTCTGCTGCTAGCATAGAGCAAGTAGGTGTAGTGTAGCCGTGCTGATGTAATTCTTTGTAACATCAGACCTTTGTATTTATTCTTGTAATAAGAGTTGATTTGTTCTATATCAAGCGTGCCGTATTCCAGAGACATCTCCTCGATCTCTGGGCTGGAATACGGGGCGTTCCGGTTTCTCTGAGCCGGGTGCCATAAGTGGTGGGAGTGAGGCATGGACGCTGATAAGAGAAGAGGGGAAGCTTGTGTTTGTGCTAGGCACACCTGGCTAGAGAGGCATATCGATCGATGTGTGCCTTAAAGAAGGAGCTGGGGGGCTACACACATCATGGGTGAACGAACTAAAGTGAAAAGACGAATTTGCGCGATGGAGCTAGAGAATGCTGAGGGAGGGTGAGAGGGATGCGGGTGTGTGCATGCATGAGAGAAAGTTAGCGCTAGCTACAAAGATAAGAGGATTGTGTGGGTGTAAAAGACGAATAGAGATCATACTTCACTATAAAAAGTGAATTCGGATATTTGAAGAATTTATCATAGTGTTTTAAACCGACGCATGTGTGAATATATACAATGGTGATACACATGGTGTGGTTATGATCATGTTATACTACATATAATATATTTTATCTCTACTCTTATAAAAACGGAGTTGTTGATGATGGTGTGCCTGCCATCCTGCAATATAGGCCGTCCGATTTATATCTGATAGATAGGAAGGAAACTATGGCAATTTTGAAAAAAGATACCCACACCCCTCTCCATATTTGCAAATTAGGACTCCCCTTGATCATGTTGATGTTTTGTGGAACGCATGGGCATCATGCTAGTACTATGTATAATACATAGAACATTGATTATAATTGGGACTAATGTGTGGCTTTTGCAGCTCAGGTCTAAATACTTGTCATAATGTAGGGGGTGGGGCACTATACTTTGTGTGATAAACATGGTGTACGTATGGAACATGGTTTAGATTATGAATATATAGTTAGTACATCAAATGTACTATTATTTGGAATCAACATCAAGTGTATTCAAAAAATAGAATTCGAGTTCATGTAGTACACATAGTTCATATCTATCTCTAAAATAATCATGTGGTGTGTTATCAAGGTAATACACGAATAATGGTTAAAGTTCGCAACAATCATGATTGTAGATTCTTATTGAAATAGAGAAACGAATTCAAATTCAGTTCGAATTGCAGCGGTAGTATAGACATTTGGAATGGACTAAAATGTTGGTACAAGTAGGTTACATGCATTATACAGCAAGCGAAAAAATTTAATTGGACATAACATGGATTCATACTCCCTTCTTCCATCTATATAGGGCGTAATGAGTTTTGTAAGACCGCCTTTGACTATTGACAAGATTAATAGTACATGACATGCACAATGTGAAAATTATATCATTGAAAGAACCTTTCACAGACGAATTTAATAGTGTGCTTTGTGTAAGTTGCATGTCTTATATTATCGCTCTAATATTTGGTCAAAGTTTGTTGGGGAACGTAGTAATTTCAAAAAAATTCCTACGCACAAGCAAGATCATGGTGATGCATAGCAACCAGAGGGGAGAGTGTTGTCCACATACCCTCGTAGACAGAAAGCGGAAGCGTTACCACAACACGGTTGATGTAGCCATATCTCTTCACGATCCGACCGATCAAGTACCGAATGTACGGCACCTCCGAGTTCAGCACACGTTCAGCTCGATGACGTCCCAAGAACTCTGATGCAGCAGAGCTTTGCGGGAGAGTTCCGTCAGCACGACAGCGTGATGACGATGTTGATGATGCTACCGACGCAGGGCTTCGCCTAAGCACCGCTACGATATTACCGAGGTGGAATATGGTGGAGGGGGGCACCGCACATGGCTAAGAGATCAATGATCAATTGTTGTGTCTATGGGGTGCCCCTTGCCTCAGTATATAAAGGAGGAGAGGAGGGGAGGGGCCGGCCCTCTCTATGGCGCGCCCTGGGGTGTCCTACTCCCACTGGGAGTAGGATTCCCGCCCTTCCATGTACTAGGAGTAGGAGTCAAGGAAAGGGAAGAGAGGAGAGAAGAAAGGAGGGGGCCCAGACCCTCCCCCTAGTCCAATTCTGACTAGGCCTTGGGGGGGGGGGCGCAGCCTCCCCTCTCTCTTTCCCCTAAAGCCCAATAAGGCCCATATACTCCCCGGCGAATTCCCTTAACTCTCCGGTACTCTGATAAATACCCGAATCACTCGGAACCTTTCCGAAGTCCGAATATAGTCGTCCAATATATTGATCTTTACGTCTCGACCATTTTGAGACTCCTCGTCATGTCCCCGATCTCATCCGGGACTCTGAACTACCTTCGGTACATCAAAACACATAACTCATAACATAAATCATCACCGAACTTTAAGCGTGCGGACCCTACAGGTTCGAGAACTATGTAGACATGACCGAGACACGTCTCCGGTCAATAACCAATAGCGGAACCTAGATGCTCATATTGGTTCCCACATATTCTACGAAGATCTTTATCGGTCAAACCGCATAACAACATACGTTGTTCCCTTTGTCATCGGTATGTTACTTGCCCGAGATTCAATCGTCGGTATCTCAATACCTAGTTCAATCTCGTTACTGGCAAGTCTCTTTACCCGCAACTAACTCATTAGTCACATTGCTTGCAAGGCTTATAGTGATGTGCATTACCGAGAGGGCCCAGAGATACCTCTTTGACAATCAGAGTGACAAATCCTAATCTCGAAATACGCCAACTCAACAAGTACCTTCAGAGACACCTGTAGAGCACCTTTATAATCACCCAGTTACGTTGTGACGTTTGGTAGCACACAAAGTGTTCCTCCGGTAAACGGGAGTTGCATAATCTCATAGTCATAGGAACATGTATAAGTCATGAAGAAAGCATTAGCAACATACTAAACGATCAAGTGCTAAGCTAACGGAATGGGTCAAGTCAATCACATCATTCTCTAATGACGTGATCCCGTTAATCAAATGACAACTCATGTCTATGGCTAGGAAACTTAACCATCTTTTATTCAACGAGCTAGTCAAGTAGAGGCATACTAGTGACACTATGTTTGTCTATGTATTCACACATGTATTATGTTTCCGGTTAATACAATTCTAGCATGAATAGCAAACATTTATCATGAAATAAGGAAATAAATAATAACTTTATTATTGCCTCTATGGCTTATTTCCTTCAGTCTCCCACTTGCACTAGAGTCAATAATCTAGTTCACATCACCATGTGATTTAACACCAATATTCACATCTGTATGTGATTAACACCCATAGTTCACATCGTCATGTGACCAACACCCAAAGGGTTTACTAGAGTCAATAATCTACTTCACATCGGTATGTGATTAACACCCAAAGAGTACTAAGGTGTGATCATGTTTTGCTCATGAGAGAAGTTTAGTCAACGGGTCTGTCACATTCAGAGCCGTATGTATTTTGCAAATATTCTATGTCTACAATGCTCTGCATGGAGCTACTCTAGCTAATTGCTCCCACTTTCAATATGTATCCAAATTGAGACTTAGAGTCATCTGGATTGGTATAAAAGATTGCACTGATGTAACTCTTTACGATGAACTCTTTTATCACCTCCATAATCGAGAAACATTTCCTTAGTCCTCACTAAGGATATTATTGACCGCTGTCCAGTGATATACTCTTAGATCAAAATTGTAATCCCTTACCAAACTCAGAGCAAGGTATATGATGTCTACTACACAACCTTCTTCTTGTAGACGTTGTTGGGCCTGCAAGTGCACAGGTTTGTAGGACAGTAGCAAATTTCCCTCAAGTGGATGACCTAAGGTTTATCAATCCGTAGGAGGCATAGGATGAAGATGGTCTCTCTCAAACAACCCTGCAACCAAATAACAGAGTCTCTTGTGTCCCCAACACACCCAATACAATGGTAAATTGTATAGGTGCACTAGTTCGGCGAAGAGATGGTGATACAAGTGCAAAATAGATAGTCGAAATAGGTATTCGTAATCTGAAATTATAAAAATAGCAAGGTAGCGAGCGATAAAAGTGAGCGTAAACGGTATTGCAATGATAGGAAACAAGGCCTAAGGTTCATACTTTCACTACTGCAAGTTCTCTCAACAATAATAACATAGATAGATCATATAACAATCTCTCAACATGCAACAAAGAGTCACTCCAAAGCAACTAATAGCGGAGAACGAACGAAGAGATTATGGTAGGGTACGAAACTACCTCAAAGTTATCCTTTCTGATCTATCTATTCAAGAGTTCATAGTAAAATAACATGAAGCTAGTCTTTCCGCTCAATCTATCATAGAGTTCATACTAGAATAACACCTTAAGACACAAATCAACCAAAACCCTAATGTCACCTAGATACTCCATTGTCACCTCAAGTATCCGCGGGCATGATTATACGATATGCATCACACAATCTCAGATTCGTCTATTCAACCAACACAAAGTACTTCAAAGAGTACCCCAAAGTTTCTACCGGAGAGTCAAGACGAAAACGTGTGCCAACCCCTATGCATAGGTTCATGGGTGGAACCCGCAAGTTGATCACCAAAACATACATCAAGTGGCACATGATATCCCATTGTCACCACAGATAATCACGGCAAGACATACATCAAGTGTTCTCAAATTATTAAAGACTCAATACGATAAGATAACTTCAAAGGGAAAACTCAATTCATCACAAGAGAGTAGAGGGGGGAGAAACATCATAAGATCCAACTATAATAGCAAAGCTCGCGATACATCAAGATCGTGTCATAGAGAGAACACGAGAGAGCGAGATCAAACACAAAGCTACTGGTACATACCCTCAGCCCCGAGGGTGAACTACTCCCTCCTCGTCATGGATAGCGCCGGGATGATGAAGATGGCCACCGGTGATGGGTTCCCCCACCGGCAGGGTGCCGGAACGGGCTCCCAAGAGGTTTTTGGTGGCTACAGAGGCTTGCGGCGGCGGACCTCCCGATCTATCTTCTCCGTTGATGTTTTTAGGGTACGTGGGACTATATAGGCGAAAGAAGTCGGTCGGGAGGTGCTCGAGGGGCCCATGAGACAGGGGGGCGCGCCCAGGAGGGGTGAGCGCGCCCTCCTATCTCCTGGCCTCCTCGAGGATCTTCTGACGTGAACTCCAAGTCTCCAGGATCATATTCTTCCAAAAAATCACGCTGCCAAAGGTTTCATTCCGTTTGGACTCCGTTTGATATTCCTTTTCTTCGAAATACTGAAACATGCAATAAAACAGCAATATGGGCTAGGCCTCCGGTTAATAGGTTAGTCCCAAAAGTAATATAAAAGTTTATAATAAAGCCCATAATCATCCAAAACGGGTAATATAATAGCATGGAACAATCAAAAATTATAGATACGTTGGAGACGTATCAAGCATCCCCAAGCTTAATTCCTGCTCATCCTTGAGTAGGTAAATGATAAAAACAAAATTTTTGATGTGGAATGCTACCTAGCATAATTCTCAATGTAATTCTCTTTATTGTGGCATGAATGTTCAGGTCCAAATGATTCAAGATAAAAGCTTATAAAACATAAAAATAATAATACTTTGAAGCATACTAACGAATAATCATGTCCTATCAAAATAGCATAGCCAAAGAAAGCTTGTCCCTACAAAATCATATAGTTAGGCCATGCTTCATTTTCATTACACAAAATACTCCCATCATGCACAACCCCGATGACAAGCCGAGCAATTGTTTCGTACTTCTTAACGTGCTTCAGCTTTTTTCAACTCTTATGCAATACGTGAGCGTAAGACATGGACATAGCACTAAGGTGGTAAAAGATGGTGGTTGTGAGGACAAAAAGAGGGAGAAGATAGTCTCACATCAACTAGGCGTATCAAGGGGCTATGGAGATGCCCATCAATAGATATCAATGTGAGTGAGTAGGGATTGCCATGCAACGGATGCACTAGAGCTATAAATATATGAAAGCTCAACAAAAGAAACTAAGCGGGTGTGCATCCAACTCGCTTGCTCACGAAGACCTAGGGTATTTTGAGGAAGCCCATCATTGGAATATACAAGCCAAGTTCTATAATGAAAAATTCCCACTAGTATATGCAAGTGACAACATAGGAGACTCTCTATCATGAAGATCATGGTGCTACTTTGAAGCACAAGTGTGGAAAAAGAGATAGTAGCACTGTCCCTTCTCTCTTTTTCTCTCATTTTTTTCTTTTTTCTTTTTTTTTCTCTTTCTCCTTTTTCTTTTTCTTTGGCCTCTTTTTTTTCTTTTCCTTCTTGTAAAGTACGAAGTCTCATCCCGACTTGTGGGGGAATCATAGTCTTCATCATCCTTTCCTAACTGAGACACACTACAAAAAAAAAGACAGATCCGTGACATTTTGGGCCAAACGAATTTTTTTTCTGTCATACATATGACACTTCTATGACGATAATTGTGACAAAACCCGCTATCATCATAGATATGGTGGGCTTCTACTTCTGTGACAAAAAATCATGATAGAAAATGGGCTTTTCATCCTGGGCGGGCCGGAGACGCAGCTGCATGACATTCTTTGGGCCGTCCATGACGGAAAAAACCGTGGTAGAAGCGAGGGGGAGGAAAATTTCAGGGAGTTCCCGGTTACGGTGGGAGGTCGGGGGCCGAGCGATGCGCATTTCTCTCGTACACGTACGCGCGTGTCTGCGAGGCGTTGGCTCTAATTGAACACGAGCGAGGCGTTGGGCTCTAACTGAACCCGAGCGATTGCACTGCAGGCTAGGCGTTACTGAACCCGAGCGATCGATCGACGGCTATTAACTGAACCCGATCAAGCGATTCCTTCGCTACTGCTGCTAACTGAAGCCGATCGATTGGATGAACGGTGAGTGTTGCGGGGGGGGGGGGGGGTGGATGAATAGTGAGCGGTGGCATTTCCTCTGGATGAACAGGACCCCGTGGTGTGGAGGGATGGATGAACAGTAGATGGTGGAGGGGAGCCCGTGGAGGAGTGGTTGAACAGGACCCCGTGGTGTGGAGGGCTGGATGAACAGTAGACGGTGGAGGGGTGCTCGTGGAGGGGTGGTTGAACAGTAGTCGGTGGAGTAGCGCGCGGTGGAGGCTGGATGAACAGGAGACCGTGGAGCCTAGAGGAGGTCAACGGTAGCCCGTGGAGGCTGGAGGAGGTCGACGATGGAGATGAACAGTATCCCATGGAGTCCCGTTTTGCGGTACGCCACACCCCTCCCAATGAACAGGACCCCCGTTTCGACCGTAGGAGGTCTGTTTCGTCCGTTTTGCGGTACGCCACACACCTTCCGATCAAGAGGACCCCCGTTTCGACCTTAGGAGGTCCATTTCGTCTGTTTTGCGGTACGCCACACCCCTCCCGATCAACAGGACCCCCGTTTCGACCGCAGGAGGTCCGTATCGTCTGTTTTGTGGTACGCCAGACCCCTCCTGATCAACAGGACCCCGTTCCGAACGTAGGAGGTCCATTTCCTCCGTTCTGCGGTACGCCAGGCCTCGTTTCCATTGCTTGTTCCGTCCAAGCCCTCCCGATGAACACGACCACGCATTCCGTTCCGACCCAGCCGGTTGGCTCCCACACGTTCCGTTGCCTCCCGATGAACACGACACATTCCATTGCCTCCCCATGAACACGAGCCCTGGCCGTACATATGCGCGAGTAGGCATTCGAGACCCTGCCCGTATGTACGTACGTGGCCGTATTTTCTTTCATGCACCCTGGCCGCTGTATGTACGTGTACATGCTATGTGCGCGCCTCTACTATGACACGTGCGCGCCTCTACATCCACCAATATATATGTACGTACACGTTCGCGACCAGAATGACAACGCTACGTATGCTTCGACCAGGTGGGTCCCGACTGTCAGGCACTTCCTTGCGTGCGAAGATGTAGCTGGTGGGTCCCAGCAGTCAGGGGGAAATGTTTTTTTTGCGAAATATGGTGGCCCATCCAGTGGGTCCCTGCTGTCAGGTGGAGGAATCATTATTTTCCGTGTAATAAGGAGGCACTTCCTTGCTACGGCCGTGGACCCAGCTGTCAGCCTCTCCATGTACAGTCAACATCCGATGGAAGTCGTTCCTTGACCATGTTGACCATGCCGTGCCCAGAGCACCAGGGCGGTGGACGATGGCGAGGCTTAGGAAGGGGACGACGCGGAGCCGGTGAAGACGCTGAGCCGTTGAATATCCGAGATTGAAGAAGAAGCACGACATCTGTTGGATAGACATCCAACGGCCACTGCTGCTAGAACCGTGTGTTGACTATAATAAGTTGACAAAACCTTGCATACGCGTCAACTTATTTTTTTAGGGGACGCGTCACTTAGTAGGCCTACAAGTGTGTGGCGGAGAACTTATAGCCCATTTGCGTTTTGTAAGAATGTACAACCCATTTTTGAATTCTAATGGAATTTACAATAGCCCATTTATAGTTTGTTAAAAGTACAACCCATTTTCTAGCTAGGACAATGATTAATAATTTCAACCAACCGTTGAAGACAGAATTCAATAAAATTTCCCACATTTTGATGGGATCCGAAATATTTTTATCCCGAAATTTCTAGTCAGATTAAATATAAATTTGTATTACGTAAAAATCCAACGAAACATTGCGCGTGCAACAATGGAAATTTAAGATTTTCAAAATCCATAAATAATATTTTATAAACTAATTTCATGTTTGGTGCATTTTTTATAGTTACTGCCCAGTTTTTATAATTACATCCCATTTATTATTTTTTAAAGCCCATTTTCCTTTTAAGCCTAATGCATCCCTCCTAGGAAAGATTTGCAGCCCAGCAGGGGGAGAATAACAAGTTGACCTTGCCTGGGTATTCCTCAAAAAGACGTATAGCTGTGCTAGCCATTTTCATCTTGAAAAAATTAGTATCTGGGTTGGATATCTGGCCTGGGCTAGACGGGCCACAGCTCGCCCAGTTAATACCCTGCTCTCCTCTGAATAGCAACAAAATCATTGCCAAGAAAAACTCTGCAGTGCTCATGCCTCAAAAACACAAATACTGCTCGAGCTGATTGGTCCCAGCTGTCGGCCGCACCTTGTGCAATTCAATCATTTATGTTGACTACATATGTTGACAATGGTGTGGGACCGTGATGTCAGGAAACCAGGAGAAAGCAAAAAATATATAGTTGTACATAATAAGGGGGCACTTGCGTACGTACGGCTATGGCCCTAGTGGGTCCCTAGTGTCATCCAGTCAAAATAAAGTCATCTCCTGAATCCTCATGTTCGTTGATGATGTTAACAATGCTCGGCGCCACGGCGAGCGCAACAACTTGAAGGACAACGGAGAGGGCCTCGCGGGCCCTACAGATGGTCTGATACAGTGCCTGCTGCTCATTCAGGAAGCCAGGATCATCGGACACCTATGAGAACCTTCGAGAAACTGAGACGGCATGAAACGGTAAGGCCGCGCTTGGGAGCTCTGGTTTATTTCAAACATGTATTAACATACACAAGTGTAATTTACTCGTCATCGGAAACAATGCGTAAAATACAGGCGTAATGAAACTGAGGGACCGAGGTCTGTAAGTAAAACCGGCGGGTTACGCGTGTAATTTGAGAGACCAGTGTATATTTTACGAGCACTGCTATATGGACAACATTACCAGACGATACATGCACGACATACGTATCATGCCATCCATAGCCAAGGCTGAAATAGCAGCTAACGGCTGGATTAGCAATCGTCCGAGTGTTGTTCAATGTTTTTATTGTGTGTGAAGTACTTCCGATATTTTACTAGTCGAAATCGACCAACATAGCGCCTTCGCCCGAGACCATCTGCTTTAATTTACAAGCGTCAGTTTTACAAGCGGTTTTGGTTGGAAAATGACGATCCAATCACGGCCTAATATCATGAGTTGGTCGGAAGATCATATGGTTCCACGTCTAACCTATCCGACTTGTCGTATAGGCTATGAATGAAACATCAGACGATGAACTTCTTAAGCACGGAAACAATAGAAGAGGATGATCTTCTTAGCAAGCAAATCACTGGCATTAGATCGACATGCAAAACAATGCGAAGCATTATTATCAGGAGGCACGGTGAACAGATCGTGATACCGCATGCCACAACATTCCAAGCTCAACTTTGCAATCAAGTTCAAGGCCTAGCATTACATAGACAATATTCAGAACAAACTCTCAACACAGGAATATCTCAGCAGAGTAACTATTTAATTCTAAACTGAACATAGGAATAGGAAAAAACACTTGACACTGCTCACAGCAAGGGCGTCCCACTCAAAAATATCAAATGCATGTCTTCTGGCTAACATCAATGAGAAAATTTTGACAAGGTTTTCCAATTCCGATATATTAAACTAACGTCTTCTTGCTAACATCAATGATTAAACTTTGACAAGCTTTTCCCATTAAAAATATGTAATGCCTATGATCGTGGAGTCCTGTCGTAGCTTCTTAAATTGCCAATGGTCTCTGCAGACTAGTCATGTCACCGGTGTCTAATAATACTCTGTAAAGCTTCTCGGTCATTCCTTCTATAATGTAGCGCAAATAGTGACTGCTTCTTTCTGCAAAGTGGAACGACCAACTGGACCCAGTAATGCAGCAGTTTGCCTTGGACACATTGGCTCCTTTTGTGTAGTTCAAGTAAAATTGAAGTCGGAATAAAACCGAGCTTTAATTTTTATATCCCTGTAAGCAACAATAGGTATAAGGGAAACAATTACTGAGAAATAACGGTTGATGACTTGTACTCCCAGAAGAAAAGCATCTACTGATCTACTTTATCTTAATGGGAAACAAAGCAGGAGAGTAGCAATTCTCCATCAGTGTTATTCATTCATATTGACTGAGACATTATCTTAACCATGCCTTGTTTCAACATGTATAAAGAACGACAAAGCATAAAAGTACCATCCTAAAACAATGCAACTGATTCATTTTAACAGAGACATTATCTTAACAATACCTTGGTTAAACATGTAGAAAGAACTACAAAGCAGGATAGTACCATTCCTAACAAGTGTTGCAGTTTTGAACTAAGATTCAATAGTTAATTAATTCTGAGAGTGCCATTGCTTAATTTTACCAGCGGCATTAGATTAACGAAAAGCATAAACAGTTCCAGGGGAGAGTGGGCGCAACAACAGTATGTGTTGGGGATATAACTATTTGTGTAAGCCGCCCAGGAGGGGCCGGGTTACGTAAAGAGGATTCACCAGAAAGAAGCCCTTCGACCAAGACATGAAGATGGCGGTTCAATAGAGGGCTTAAGCCCATAGGCGACTTAAGGCCCGTTGTAGTAAACCGCCATCATGGCATGACTTGTATCATCAGGTAGATTTAACTAGTCACCGAGCCGGACGCTGTTTATAAGTCGGCCGGGACTCTGTAAGCCACAGGGCGTCAACCCGTGTATATAAGGGGACGACCTGCTGGCGGCTTAGGGCAAGAAACAACTCGTCGAGAGCCGGGCATAGCGTATCTCACTCCCTGGTCATCGAAACATCAATACCAACCCAACTAGACGTAGGCCTTACCTTCACCGTAAGTGGCCGAACTAGGATAAAACCTCTCGTGTCCTTTGTCCCGATTAACCCCTTCAAGCTCCCTAGTTGCAATGGCTCCACAACTAAGTCCTTTCACGAGGACATCTGACGTGACAATTCCACGACAGTTGGCGCCCACCGTGGGGCCAGCGCATGGTGGATTTGAGTTCTTGAAGGGCAACTTCGAAGGGCTCAAGGGATACGTAACGGGCCGGATGACCAAGAGTCATCGCGGCAAGATATACATCGACGACGAAGGCTGGGGCCCCGACGCCGGTTCAATTGAGTACGGGTACCGGGTCCCCTTCGGCGGAATCCACATCTTCATCGGCTGGATTGGAGAGTCGGGACTTGAGCCGGACAGCGGCACCGACCTCATCGAGACGGCTCAGTGTGCGAGGAAGTCCCGAGCTCAACCCGTCATGAAGCGTGCTTTCGTGGGCTACATCCACGGAGAGGAACTTTCTAAAGGATCTGAAGATGGTGGTGAGACGGCCGTCCTCTCAGATGGTGATTCGTCCACCGATTCAACTGATTCATTGTATCAGGTGCAAGACGGCGTGCTCGGGGGCTGTTCCGATGGCATCAGTATTCCGGACCCCTATGAGCGGCCAAGATGGGCAGGAATTTTTATGGCTGGGACCCAGCCCGACTCTAACTCTACAGCTGCTGCGGCAATAACATCCGAGATAGGGACAACCGGGGCGGGTGGCCCTGTGCGCCCGCCGACTCAGGTGCTGATAGATCTGATGGACAAGCTTATGGCCCTGCTAACTGCCACAATTATCCCTGCGAACAGAGATGAGCATGATGCGGAGGTGGCACGGGTGCGTGAGGAGATAGCTCAGGGCAAGGAGGCCTTGGCAGCTGAGGATACTAGACTAGCCACAGAGCGGGCGGCTCTCGACGCCTGGGCGCAGCGGTTGCAGTCAGAAGCTTATCAGCTCACGATGAGCTTAAACGCGTCCAATGAAGTGATGAGGAGGAGACATCAGAAAACCCAGTCCCATTTACCTCCGAATTATGACCCTTGGGTTCTTTTTGCTACACCCAGAGCCAGCCCAAGTAACCCGCCAGAGGCCAATCAGCATATGACAGCCGGAATAGGAGGGCCGGCTCAGCCTCGGGAGATGGCGCCGCCGTGTTATGTGCCAATCCCGGAGGGTCACTTCTCCAACCCCATGGAGAACTTAATCGCGGCTTCGACGCGCTTGGCGGCTCTACCCATGGACGTTGATGACCCGACAGCAGTGGAGACCCGGAGGGTTAGAGAGCTTCTCCAGACGGCCCAGCTCAGCAAGAGACCTATTCTTATAGTAGAGACAGGATTCATTCAACTCCTCTGCCTTGGTTAGCACCGTCTCGTCAGAATCGGAGCCCAAGTTACAGCAGGCACATGGAGTCTGAAGCTTTGTCAAGCAACGCCCAACACCGTAACCAACTCGGTGACTATAATCCGGTGCAAGACCGAATACATCAGGAGAATGAGCAGGCGGCTCAGCTGGCGGCTCAACAGGCGGCTCATTAGGATATCCCAGAGTATCCAACGACTTCTATTGAGGCGGGGGTAGCTACTAGAACCGGCGGTGTTCCTTTCTTGGTACCGGCTTTGCGCAACGTGCGCCTGCCCAAGGACTTCAAGGGACCTTGAAAGGTGCCAAACTACACGGCCAATTTACAGCCCGGAGCATGGATCGAGAGTTATGAGATGGCCATGGAGCTGTTGGAAGTCAGTGATGAGGCAATGGCTAAATACTTCACCATGATGTTAGATGGAACGGCCCGGTCTTGGTTGAAAGGTTTACCACCCAATTCCATTGGTTCATGGGAAGAGTTAAAAGCCCGTTTCATCTAGAACTTCAAGGACACCTGTAAGCAGTCTATGTCGATCGTGGACTTGACAAATTGTAAGTAGGGGGAGGGTGAATCCACCACCCATTGGGTACGCCGGGTCAAGGAGATAATTCATTCATCTGACAAGATGGATGTCGGCTCTGCAGTCCTTATGTTGGAGAAGAATTGTAGATTTAAGCCACTGAGGCAGAAACTGGGGCACCTTAAACGTAACTGCAAGGATATGGGTACGCTAATGGCGGCTTTAGTCAAATATGCCGATTCTGATAGTACTAAGGATCCCGCGTCTGATGATGAGAAGATAGGGAAGGGAAAAAGGAACAACAATGGAAAGGGTCAACAGCATAACCCGATGAATCAAGGAGGCAATAAGCGTAAGGCGGATGGTAACCCGGAGTTTGTGGCCAATGCCAATGCGCAAGGTAACAATCAGAGACATAAGGGTAAGCCACCTCGATCCGGCGGGTCAGGCCCATCTCTTGAGTAGCTACTCAATGAGCCCTGCCCGAGACACGACACCCGGGAGCGCCCCACCACACACCTATGGAAGGATTGCACGATCATGAAGGCGTTTAAAAATTCTAACACCTTTGATGGCAGTCATGGATCTGACGGCGACTCATGGCCTGGCGGTTTTCATGGCCCGGGCGGTGGTTCAAATTCCGGCTTTCAGGGGCATCCAGGCGGTAATAGTCAGCAGCAGTATAGTCAACGAGGGCAACAGCAGCAGCAGTCGGGTTATCAGAGCAATCCAAAACAGTTGAGTGGTGGGCAGTATCACGTGTTTACCACTAGCTTGTGCAAACGTGACCAGAAGGTTCATAAGAGGGCCGTCAATTCTGTTGAGCCGACAATTCCTCATTATTTAAGGTGGTCAGAACAGCCCATCATATGGAGCAGAGAAGATCACCCTCCACGAGTCGATAATCCGGGTCAGTTAGCCTTGGTGGTAGCACCTCAGGTTGGTGGATATAAATTCACTAAGGTACTCATGGATGGAGGTAGCAGCATCAATATCCTCTACTACGAGACCTTTCAACGCATGGGGTTGACTGATAAGAATTTGAGAACATCAAACACTATTTTCCATGGATTGGTTCCTCGCAAGTCGGCTTACCCGGTTGGCAAGATTGAACTGGAGGTGGCCTTTGGAGATGAATATGACTCCAGGGCCGAGAAGTTGATGTTTGAAGTAGTTAAAATCAGGAGTCCATATCACGCTCTATTTGGGCGACCGGCTTATGCTAAGTTCATGGCACGGCTGTGTTACGTTTACTTACAGCTCAAGATGCCGGGTCACAAGGGTACCATCATGTGCATGGGAGTCGAAAGGTGGCTTTGGAGTGTGAAGAAGGCGAGCGGCTTACTGTTGGGGAACGTAGCAGAAATTCAAAATTTTCCTACGTGTCACCAAGATCTATCTAAGGAGAAACCAGCAACAAGGGGAAGGAGAGTGCATCTACATACCCTTGTAGATCTCTAAGCGGAAGCGTTCAAGAGAACGGGGTTGAAGGAGTCATACTCGTCGTGATCCAAATCACCGGAGATCCTAGTGCCGAACGGACGGCACCTCCGCGTTCAACACACGTACAACCCGGTGACGTCTCCCATGCCTTGATCCAGCAAGGAGAGAGGGAGAGGTTGAGGAAGACTCCATCCAGCAGCAGCACAACGGCGTGGTGGTGGTGGAGGAGCGTGGCAATCCTGCAGGGCTTCGCCAAGCACCGCGGGAGAGGAGAACGGAGAGAGGTAGGGCTGCGCCAAGGAGAGGTCAAACTCATGTGTTGGCAGCCCCAAAACCATCAAGTATAAATAGGGGAGAGGGAGGGGGTGCGCCCCCTTTAGGGTTTCCACCCCAAGGGGTGCGGCTGCCCCCAATCCCATCTAAGGGTGGCGGCCAAGGGGGGAGAGGGGGGAAACTTGCCCCCCAAGTTAGGTGGAAGCACCCCCTCCCAAAACCCTAGGCGCCTTGGGCCCTTGTGGGGGGCGCACCAGCCCACCTAGGGCTCGTCCCCTCCCACACTTGGCCCATGCAGCCCTTCGGGGCCGGTGGCCCCACTTGGTGGATCCCCGGGACCCTCCCGGTGGTCCCGGTACGTTACCGATAAAACCCAAAACTTTTCCGGTGACCAAAACAGGACTTCCCATATATAAATCTTTACCTCCGGACCATTCCGGAACTCCTCGTGTTGTCCGGGATCTCATCCGGGACTCCGAACAACATTCGGTAACCACATACAAACTTCCTTTATAACCCTAGCGTCATCGAACCTTAAGTGTGTAGACCCTACGGGTTCGGGAACCATGCAGACATGACCGAGACGTTCTCCGGTCAATAACCAACAGCGGGATCTGGATACCCATGTTGGCTCCCACATGTTCCATGATGATCTCATCGGATGAACCACGATGTCAAGGACTCAATCAATCCCGTATACAATTCCCTTTGTCTAACGGTATTGTACTTGCCCGAGATTCGATCGTCGGTATACCGATACCTTGTTCAATCTCGTTACCGTCAAGTCTCTTTACTCGTTCCATAACACATCATCCCGTGATCAACCCCTTGGTCACATTGTGCACATTATGATGATGTCCTACCGAGTGGGCCCAGAGATACCTCTTCGTTTACACGGAGTGACAAATCCCAGTCTCGATTTGTGCCAACCCAACAGACACTTTCGAAGATACCTGTAGTGCACCTTTATAGCCACCCAGTTACGTTGTGACGTTTGGTACACCCAAAGCATTCCTATGGTATCCGGGAGTTGCACAATCTCATGGTCTAAGGAAAAGATACTTGACATTAGAAAAGCTTTAGCATACGAACTACACGATCTCTATGCTAGGCTTAGGATTGGGTCTTGTCCATCACATCATTCTCCTAATGATGTGATCCCGTTATCAATGACATCCAATGTCCATGGTCAGGAAACCGTAACCATCTATTGATCAACGAGCTAGTCAACTAGAGGCTTACTAGGGACATGGTGTTGTCTATGTATCCACACATGTATCTGAGTTTCCTATCAATACAATTATAGCATGTATAATAAACGATTATCATGAACAAGGAAATATAATAATACCTTATTTATTATTGCCTCTAGGGCATAATTCCAACAGTCTCCCACTTGCACTAGATTTAATAATCTAGTTCACATCGCCATGTGATTAACACTCACAGGTCACATTGCCATGTGACCAACATCCAAAGAGTTTACTAGTGTCATTAAACTAGTTCACATCATCATGTGATTAAGACTCAATGAGTTCTGGGGTTTGATCATGTTTTGCTTGTAAGAGAGGTTTTAGTCAACGGGTCTGCAACATTCAGATCCGTATGTACTTCGCAATTCTCTATGTCATATTGTAAATGCTACTTCCACGCTCCACTTGGAGCTATTCCAAATGGTTGCTCCACTATACGTATCCGGTTTGCTACTCAGAGTCATTCGGATAGGTGTTAAAGCTTGCATCGACGTAACCCTTTACGCCGAACTCTTTATCACCTCCATAATCGAGAAACATGTCCTTATTTACTCCAAGGACAATTTTGACCGCTGTCCAATGATCCATTCCTGGATCATTCTTGTACCCCTTGACTGACTCATGGCAAGGCACACTTCCGGTGAGGTACACAGCATAGCATACTATAGAGCCTATGTCTGAAGCATAGGGGACGACTTTCGTCCTTTCTCTCTTTTCTGCCGTGGTCGAGCTTTAAGTCTTAACTTCATACCTTACATCTCAGGAAAGAACTCCTTCTTTGACTGATCCATCTTGAACACCTTCAAGATCATGTCAAGGTATATGCTCATTTGAAAGTACCATTAAGCGTTTTTGATCTATCCTCATAGATCTTGATGCTCAATGTTCAAGTAGCTTAATCCAGGTTTTCCATTGAAAAACACTTTTCAAATAATCCTATATGCTTTCCAGAAATTCTACATCATTTCTGATCAACAATATGTCAACAACATATACTCATCAGAAATTCCATAGTGCTCCCACTCACTTCTTTGGAAATACAAGTTTCTCATAAACTTTGTATAAACTCAAAATCTTTGATCATCTCATCAAAGCGCACATTCCAACTCCTAGATGCTTACTCCGGTCCTTAGAAGGATTGCTGGAGCCAGCATACCTTTTAGCATCCTTAGGATCGACAAAAACTTTCTGATTGTATCACATACAACCTTTCCATACGAAGACTGGTAAGGAAACTCGTTTTGACATCCATCTGCCAGATTTCATAAATACAACTAATGCTAACATGAATCCGACGGACTTAAGCATCGCTATGGATGAGAAAATATCATCGTAGTCAACTCCTTGAACTTGTGAAAAACTCTTCGCCACAAGTCGAGCTTCATAGACGGTGAAATAACCGTCCACGTCCGTCTTCTTCTTAAAGATCCATTTATCTCAATGGCTTGCCGATCATCAGGCAAGTCCACCAAAGTCCATGCTTTGTTCTGATACATGGATCCTATCTCGGTTTTCATGGCTTCTAACCATTTGTCGGAATTTGGGCCCACCATCGCTTCTCCATAGCTCGTAGGTTCATTGTTGTCTAGCAACATGACCTTCAAGACAGGATCACCGTACCACTCCGAAGCAGTACGCGTCCTTGTCGTCCTACGAGGTACGGTAGTGACTTGATCCAAAACTTCATGATAAGCTTCTACTTCAATTGGTGTAGGTGCCACAGGAACAACTTCCTATGCCCTGCTACACACTAGTTGAAGTGACGG
This sequence comes from Triticum aestivum, assembly GCF_018294505.1. Taxonomy (NCBI): domain Eukaryota; kingdom Viridiplantae; phylum Streptophyta; class Magnoliopsida; order Poales; family Poaceae; genus Triticum; species Triticum aestivum. The sequence goes on from NC_057807.1 coordinate 543,217,354, forward strand.
TTCAATAACCTCATCAAGTCTCCACCATCCTCCCACTCAATTCTTTCGAGACAAACTTTTCTCGAGAAAGGACCCGATTCAAGAAACAATCCCTATTGCTTTCGGATCTGAATTAGGAGGTATACCCAACTGTTTTTGGGTGTCTTATGAAGATGCATTTTATCCGCTTTGGGTTCGAGCTTATCAACCTGAAACTTTTTCACATAAGCGTCGCAGCCCCAAACTTTTAAGAAATGACAACTTAGGTTTCTCCAAATGGTGTCGTCTCAACGGAATTACGTGGTACCCTATTAAAGTGAGTGCGGTTGTCTCTAATGCCTAACCCATGAATGATAGTGGTAATTCGATAAGAGACATCATGGTACGCACCATATCCAATAGGGTGCAACTATGATGTTCGGACACACCATCACACTATGGTGTTCCAGGCGGTATTAATTGTGAAACAATTTCCACAATGTCTTAATTGCGTGCCAAAGCTCGTAACTCAGATACTCATCTCTATGATCATATCATAGACATTTTATCCTCTTGTCACGATGATCTTCAACTTCACTCTGAAATTACTTGAACCATTCAATAATTCAGACTTGTGTTTCATCAAGTAAATATACTTAGTATCTACTCAAATCATCCGTGAAGTAAGAACATAACGATATCCACTGCGTGCCTTAGCACTCATTGGACTGCACACATCAAAATGTATTACTTCCAACAAGTTGCTTTCTTGTTCCATCTTACTGAAACCGAGGCTTTTCAGTCATCTTGCCCATGTGGTATGATTTGCATATCTCAAGTGATTCAATATCAAGTGAGTCCAAACGATCCATCTGCATGGATTTTCTTCATGCATATACACCAATAGACATGGTTCACATGTCTCAAACTATTCAAAACGAGTGAGTCCAAAGATCCATCAACATGGAGCTTCTTCATGCGTTTTATACCAATATGACTTACATGGCAGTGCCACAAGTAGGTGGTACTATCATTACTATCTTATATCTTTTGGCATGAAAATGTGTATCACTACTATTGAGATTCAATAAACCATTACTTTAGGTGCAAGACCATTGAAGGTATTATTCAAATAAATAGAGTAACCATTATTCTCCTTAAATGAACAACCGTACTGCGATAGACATAATCCAATCATGTCTATGCTCAACGCAAACACCAAAAGACAATTATTCAGGTTTAATACTAATCTTGATGGTAGAGGGAGCGTGCGATGTTTGATCTCATCAAACATGGAAACACTTCCAACACATATCATCAGCTCAACTTTAGCTAGTCTCCGTTTATTCCGTAGCTCTTTTATTTTGAGTTACTAACACTTGGCAACTGAACCGATATCTTAATACCCTGGTGCTACTAGGAGTACTAGTAAAGTACACATTAACATAATGTATATCCAATATACTTCTATTGACTTTGCCAGCCTTCTCATCTACCAAGTATCTAGGGTAATTCTTCTCCAGTGGTTGTTCCCCTTATTACAAAAGCACTTAGTCTCGGGTTTGGGTTCAACCTTGGGTTTCTTCACTAGAGCAGTAGCTGATTTGCCGTTTCATGAAGTATCCCATCTTGCCCTTGCCCTTCTTGAAACTAGTGGTTTCACCAACCATCAACGATTGATGCTCCTTCTTGATTTCTACTTTTGTGGTGTCAAACATCGCGAATACCTCAAGGATCATCATCTCTATCCCTGATATGTTATAGTTCATCACGAAGCTCTAGCAGCTTGGTGGCAATGACTTTGGAGAAACATCACTATCTCATCTGGAAGATCAACTCCCACTCGATTCAAGTGATTGTTGCACTCAGACAATCTAAGCACAAGCTCAACGATTGAGCTTTTCTCCCTTCGTTTGCAGGCTAAGAAAATCGTCGGAGGTCTTATACCTCTTGAGGTCGGCACGAGCCTGAAATCCCAATTTCAGCCCTCGAAACATCTCATATGTTCCGCAACATTTCGAAAACGTCTTTGGGGCCTCAACTCTAAACCGTTTAACTGAACTATCACGTAGTTATCAAAACGTGTATGTCCGATGTTCACAACATCCACAAACGACGTTTGGGGTTCAGCACACTGAGCGGTGCATTAAGGACATAAGCTTTCTACTGTTCGCATAATCGCAACTGTCAACTTTCAACTATATTTTCTCTAGGAACATATCTAAACAGTGGAACTAAAGCGCGACCTTACAACATAATTTGCAAAGATCTTTTGACTATGTTCAGGATAATTAAGTTCATCTTATGAACTCCCACTCAGATAGACATCCCTCTAGTCATCTAAGTGATTACATGATCCGAGTCAACTAGGCTGTGTCCGATCATCACGTGAGACGGACTAGTCATCATCGGTGAACATCTTCATGTTGATCGTATCTACTATACGACTCATGCTCGACCTTTCGGTCTCTGTGTTCCGAGGCCATGTCTGTACATGCTAGGCTTGTCAAGTTAACCCTAAGTGTTTCGCGTGTGTAAATCTGTCTTACACCCGTTGTATGTGAACGTAAGAATCCATCACACCCGATCATCACGTGGTGCTTAGAAGCGACGAACTTTAGCAACGGTGCACAGTTAGGGGAGAACACTTCTTGAAATTGTTGTAAGGGATCATCTAATTTACTACCGTCGTTCTAAGTAAACAAGATGCATAAACATAATAAACATCACATGCAATTATATAGTAGTGACATGATATGGCCAATATCATATAGCTCCATTGATCTCCATCTTCGGGGCTCCATGATCATCATCGTCACTGGCATGACACCATGATGTCCATCATCATGATCTCCATTATCGTGTCTTCATCAAGTTGTCTCGCCAACTATTACTTCTACTACTATGGCTACCGGTTAGCAATAAAGTAAAGTAATTACATGGCGTTGTTTAATGACACGCAGGTCATACAATAAATTAAGACAACTCCTATGGCTCCTGCCAGTTGTCATATTCATCGACATGCAAGTCGTGATTCCTAGTACAAGAACATGATCAATCTCATACATCACATATTATTCATCACATTCTTCTTGGCCATATCACATCACATAGCATACCCTGCAAAAACAAGTTAGACGTCCTCTAATTGTTATTTGCATGTTTTATGTGGCTGCTATGGGTTTCTAGCAAGAACGTTTCTTACCTACGCAAAACCACAACGTGATATGCCAATTGCTATTTACCCTTCATAAGGACCCTTTTCATCGAATCCGTTCCGACTAAAGTGGGAGAGACTGGCACCCGCTAGCCACCTTATGCACCAAGTGCATGTCAGTCGGTGGAACCTGTCTCACGTAAGAGTACATGTAAGGTCGGTCCGGGCCGCTTCATCCCACAATACCGTCGAAACAAGATTGGACTAGTAACGGTAAGCATATTGAACAACATCAACGCCCATAACTACTTTGTGTTCTACTCGTGCAAAGAATCTACGCAATAGACCTAGCTCATGATGCCACTGTTGGGGAACGTAGCAGAAATTCAAAATTTTCCTACGTGTCACCAAGATCTATCTAAGGAGAAACCAGCAACGAGGGGATCTACATACCCTTGTAGATCGCTAAGCGGAAGCGTTCAAGAGAACGGGGTTGAAGGAGTCGTACTCGTCGTGATCCAAATCACCGGAGATCCTAGTGCCGAACGGACGGCACCTCCGCGTTCAACACACGTACGGCCCGGTGACGTCTCCCATGCCTTGATCCAGCAAGGAGAGAGGGAGAGGTTGAGGAAGACTCCATCCAGCAGCAGCACAAGGGCGTGGTGGTGGTGGAGGAGCGTGGCAATCCTGCAGGGCTTCGCCAAGCACCGCGGGAGAGGAGAAGGGAGAGAGGTAGGGCTGCGCCAAGGAGAGGTCAAACTCATGTGTTGGAAGCCCCAAAACCCTCAAGTATATATAGGGGAGAGGGAGGGGGTGCGCCCCCTTTAGGGTTTCCACCCCAAGGGGTGCGGCTGCCCCCAATCCCATCTAAGGGTGGCGGCCAAGGGGGGAGAGGGGGGAAACTTGCCCCCCAAGTTAGGTGGAAGCACCCCCTCGCAAAACCCTAGGCACCTTGGGCCCTTGTGGGGGGCGCACCAGCCCACCTGGGGCTGGTACCCTCCCACACTTGGCCCATGCAGCCCTCCGGGGCCGGTGGCCCCACTTGGTGGACCCCCGGGACCCTCCCGGTGGTCCCGGTATGTTACTGATAAAACCCGAAACTTTTCCGGTGACCAAAACAGGACTTCCCATATATAAGTATTTACCTCCGGACCATTCCGGAACTCCTCGTGTTGTCCGGGATCTCATCCGGGACTCCGAACAACATTCGGTAACCACATACAAACTTCCTTTATAACCCTAGCGTCATCGAACCTTAAGTGTGTAGACCCTACGGGTTCGGGAACCATGCAGACATGACCGAGATGTTCTCCGGTCAATAACCAACAGCGGGATCTGGATACCCATGTTGGCTCCCACATGTTCCACGATGATCTCATCGGATGAACCACGATGTCAAGGACTCAATCAATCCCGTATACAATTCCCTTTGTCTAACGGTATTGTACTTGCCCGAGATTCGTTCGTCGGTATACCGATACCTTGTTCAATCTCGTTACCGGCAAGTCTCTTTACTCGTTCCATAACACATCTTCCCGTGATCAACCCCTTGGTCACATTGTGCACATTATGATGATGTCCTACCGAGTGGGCCCAGAGATACCTCTCCGTTTACACGGAGTGACAAATCCTAGTCTCGATTCATGCCAACCCAACAGACACTTTCGGAGATACATGTAGTGCACCTTTATAGCCACCCAGTTACGTTGTGGCGTTTGGTACACCCAAAGCATTCCTACGGTATCCGGGAGTTTCACAATCTCATGGTCTAAGGAAAAGATACTTGACATTAGAAAAGCTTTAGCATACGAACTACATGATCTCTATGCTAGGCTTAGGATTTGGTCTTGTCCATCACATCTTTCTCCTAATGATGTGATCCCGTTATCAATGACATCCAATGTCCATGGTCAGGAAACCGTAACCATCTATTGATCAACGAGCTAGTCAACTAGAGGCTTACTAGGGACATGGTGTTTTCTATGTATCCACACATGTATCTGAGTTTCCTATCAATACAATTATAGCATGGATAATAAATGATTATCATGAACAAGGAAATATAATAATACCTTATTTATTATTGCCTCTAGGGCATAATTCCAACACTTACCCTGAGTCTGCCTGTGCCGCGGAGGAGCTCAAATTTTATCAAGACAATGTTGACCCGGCAGATATGACCTCCCTCAAGAAACCAACAACTGAGCATGACCCGACGTTGAAGTTTAAATCGGCGGCTGACACAAAGCTTGTTGACTTTACCCCAGGAGATGTTTCTAAGCAATTCAGTATCAGTGCGAATTTGGATCCTAAATAGGAAAGCGCGCTCATCGAGTTCATCCGTGAGAACCGGGACATCTTTGCATGGAAACCTTCTGACATGCCGGGTGTACCGAGGGAACTCGCTGAGCACACTCTCAATATTGATCCAAAGTATAAGCCGGTCAGGAAGTTTCTCCGACGGTTCAACAAAGAGAGAGGGAAAGCTATTGGGGAAGATCTCTCCCGGCTCTTAGCGGCCGGGTTTATTGTTGAAGTTTTTCACCCGGAGTAGTTGGCTAAACCGGTGTTAGTGCTCAGGAAGAACGGCACTTGGCGGATGTGTGTGGATTACACGGACTTAAACAAGGCTTGTCCGGCTGATCCCTTTGCTCTTCCTCCTATTGATAAAATCATTGATGCTACGGGGGGTTGTGAACATTTGAGCTTCTTAGATGCTTACTCTGGTTATCATCAGATTAAGATGGCAGTTAAGGACCAGGAGAAGACAGCTTTCATCACTCCGTTTGGAGCATTCTGTTATGTATCTATGCCATTTGGACTCAAAAGTGCCCAGGCGACTTATCAGCGGTGTGTGCAGAACTGTTTGCATGATCAAATTGGGCGTAATGTTCATGCTTACATCGATGACATTGTGGTGAAGTCCAGAGAAAAGGAAACCTTGATATCTGACTTGAAAGAGACCTTTGATAATCTCCGGGTTTACAAGATGATGCTTAATCCGGCCAAGTGTGTGTTTGGTGTACCTGCGGGCAAGCTCTTAGGGTTTCTGGTGTCAAACAGAGGCATTGAAGCTAATCCGGAGAAGATTAAGGCGATTACCTCTCTGGCTAAGCCGGCGTGCATCAATGATGTTCAGCGACTGGCGGGTCGTGTTGCTGCGTTAAGCCGGTTAGGTGAGAAGGCCCTTCCATTATATCCGATGATGAAGAAAACTGACACTTTTGTCTGGAGTGATGCTGCGGATGCTGCCTTTGAAGACTTGAAGAGGCAATTGTCTGAACCACCGTATCTTGCGGCTCCCATTGATAGAGAGCCATTGTTGTTATATGTGGCTGCTAATTCATGAGCGGTCAGTGTTGCCATCGTGGTGGAGCATAAGGAAGCTGACAAGGAGCATCCGGTTCAACAGCCGGTTTACTATATCAGTGAGGTGCTCATTGAGTCTAAACAAAGATATCCACATTGGCAGAAACTCATTTACAGAGTGTTTATGGCCAACCGGAAGTTGAAGCAGTACTTTCAAAGTCATCCTATAACTGTGGTAAGTTTTGCCCCTTTGGGAGACATCATCCAGAATAGGGAGGCCACATGACGAGTCGCCAAGTGGGCTATCGAGCTTGGGCCTCATGGTTTGAAGTACATGCCATGTACTGCTATTAAGTCTCAGGCCTTGGTGGACTTTATCAATGATTGGACGGAGTTGCAGACACCTGAGGAGAAGCCAGATAACACATATTGGACTATTCACTTTGACGGGTCCAGGCAGCTAGAAGGCTCGGGGGCTGGAATTGTTTTAACTTCCCCTCGAGGTGACAAATTTCGTTATGTACTCCGGCTTATGTTCCCATGTACTAACAATGCGGCTGAGTACGAGGCCTTACTCCATGGTCTCCGGATAGCCAAGGAGATGAACTTAAGCCGGGTAAGGTGTCTGGGCGACTCAGATCTCGTGGCTCAACAGGTGTCAGGCAAGTGGGATTCCAAGGATCCTCTCATGGCGGCTTATCGACGTGAAGTAGATGATGTGGCTGGACATTTCAAGGGTTATCAAGTGGAGCACATTGATTGAAGGAAGAATGAGGCGGCTGATGCGTTAAGCCATCTGGGATCTCAGCATAAGCCGGTGCCACCTAACACCTTTCTTGATGTTTTGCATAACCCTTCTGTCAAGGTGCCTACCAAGGAAGAACTAGCGGTGCCAGACCCGGAGGCCCAGCTAGTGGCAGCTCTTCATGTTATCCCAAATTGGACGGTGCCATATTTGGCCTACATGACCCATGGGGAGTTACCGGAGGATGAGGCTTTGGCAAGACAAATTGTCAGGCGGTCCAAATCCATGACGATTGTTAATGGGGAGTTGCATCATTGCAGTGTAACAGGGGCATTTTAACGCTGTGTGTCACTTGCGGAGGGACAAGAGATACTTCGTGAGATTCATGAAGGGGATTGTGGTCATCATGTCGGCTCAAAATCTCTTGTGACCAAGGCCTTCCGTCATGGTTTCTACTGGCTCATGGCTCATGTTGATGCGGAGGATCTGGTCAGTAAATGTGACGGTTGTTAGAAGTTCTCATGACGTGCTCATGTGCCGGCTCAAGTATTGAGGATGATCCCAATTACTTGGCCGTTCGCAGTCTGGGGGCTTGACATGGTTGGACCTTTCAAAAGGTCTAAGGATAAAAAGACACATCTCCTGGTGGCAGTGGATAAGTTTACAAAGTGGGTTGAGGCGGAACCAGTCAGAAAGTGTGATGCGGCTACAGCGGTTCAGTTCATGAAAAGGGTGATCTTTCGTTTTGGCTTCCCACACAGCATTATAACTGATAATGGCACTAATCTCTCCAAGGGAGCCATGGAAGAGTTCTGTCAATGAGAACATATCCGGCTTGATGTTTCGGCCATGGCTCATCCTCAATCCAATGGTCAAGCAGAGAGAGCTAATCAAGAGATCCTGAAGGGTATCAAGCCCCGGATCTTTGTCCCATTAAAGAGAACTCCGGGTTGCTGGGTGGAGGAGTTACCCTCTGTACTATGGAGCCTCAATACTACGCCTAACAGATCTACGGGTTACACGCCTTTCTTCATGGTCTATGGAGCAGAGGCAGTTCTGCCAAGTGACATCCGACACGACTCACCCCGCATGGCGGCTTATGTTAAGGCGGATAACGAGAAGGCTCGTCAGGATGCACTAGACTTGTTGGATGAGGAGCGAGACTTGGCAATAGCCCGCTCGGCGATTTACCAGCAAGACCTGCACCGCTATCACAGCCGCCGGGTTAAGAGCAGAACCTTCCAGGAAGGTGATTTGGTACTCCGGCTCATCCAAGATCAATCTGACATGCACAAGCTATCTCCACCTTGGGAAGGACCCTTTGTGGTCAGCAAGAATCTGAACAACGGGTCATACTACCTCATTGATATTCGAGAGCGCAAGGACTCATGTAAGTCAGAGGAGGAGACCCGCCGGCCGTGGAATATCGCCCATCTTTGGCCTTACTATACTTGAGCCACCTGCTCTTAAGATGTATATACTTTTGACGATGTACATATTATATAAAGCAATAAAGCAGGACCTCTGTCCTTTTTCCCATAAAAAATGCTTTTATGTCTTCTTTATCAAGTGGTGGACACTACCAACAGGGAGCGGATCATATCTGAATCCAGCTTTCTCTTTGGTCCGGCTTATGATCATATCTGAATCTAGCCATGATCACTTGGGGGCTTCCTGTTCAAACATAGGTTGTATTCGAACCAAAGAGAACAGAGCTGTCGATACCCGCTTGATCGGCATACTGCCAAACCCACTTGGGGGCTTCTTGATCATATTTGAATCACAGCTTAACTCCTTTGGGTCTGACGTGGATCGTATTCGAATCAGCGTCATTAAACAACTCTTATGGTCACTTGGGGGCTTCCTGTTCAAACACGGGTCGTATTCGAACCAAAGAGAACATAGCTATCGATACCCACTTGATCGGCATCGCCAAAGCCACTGGGGGCTATATGATCGTATCCGAATCTTAGCTTAACCCCTTTGGAACGGTTTACTGATCGTATTCGAATCAGAAGCCTCTAAACATTGTTTATTATATATCATAAGCATGATTACTTGATTATCTTGAGACCTTATTGAAAGCACTATGAGATGGCTTTTGTTCTTCCGACTTAATATTGATTATCCCAGGTTGTGAAGTAAACATTATATGTTCCAACTTTCAGGAGTTAAATTCATCTGCATGGTGAAGGTCATATAAGCAGGTGAGATTACCAAAGGGATTGCAGGGAATTTTTGCTTGTTTTGTATGCAGGATAAGGTAAGCAAATTTAACATCAAGGAAACAAGCGATCAACATGAGCTGGAGATACATAACAATGGCGGCTTACGAAAGTATTAAGCGCCATAAACATGCGCGAAGGCATGACAAACATTGAGAGGTTTTTTCTATCCTATTATAAGACTCCCCGAGTCTGAATAAATGAAGCATCATTTTTGCAAAGTTATAAAACGCCCGACGGTTCATTCCTTCGGCGGGCTTGAAGACTTCGGGTTATCCTTCTCCGCCTCTTCGTCGGTTGCTTTATCCTGGAAGGTGGATGAGGCCCAGTCAATGCCACTCAAGGCTTCAAACTCAGCCTCATCATCTATTAAACCGGCCGGGTCCACTTCAGGGGCAAAGGTATGCTTACGCGTTGGAGGGATAAGGCTGACTTGGTCATATGGAATGTTTGGAATTCTTCGGTTCTCACTATCATAGCCCGGCGAATACTTAGTAAGATCAGTATCATTCCCAATAAGGGTAGCCAAGGGACGTACGACTTTGACACAGGCGGTGAAATCTTGATCATCAAATGCAGCACCGTCCTCCTTAAGGCTCGGATATCCAAGAGAGAGATCAGCTAAGTCAAGCTCTGGCATCCATGCCTTTGCCCGGCTCGATGCGGCTACGGCTCCGGCTCTTGCGGATGCCCGCCTTAAATCCTGAATTCGCTGAGGTAGCACAGCAAGATGCTTCAGCACATCTTGTAAAATGCGGGGAGGGGTGTTTGATAAGGCTACAACGGCCAAGGCACGTTGTGACCCGGAGTACAGCTGTTCCACTAAGGTGTAAACTGCTTTAAGCTTGATCAGCATGTTTTGCTTAAGGTTGGTACTCCTGGGGCCTGTGTGTGTGCACAAGCATAACAGTCAGCCGGAGGTAACTATTACAATAGTCATTGGAAGATTACAATGTTTGAGGTTTTGCACAGTAACCTACCGAAGATGGCTGAGACCATTTGAGATATCTGTCGTTTTAAGTCGGATAGCTCGGTTGTTGCCTCTGCAAGAGATGCTTCTGCCATCTCGGCCCGAGTCACCAATGAAGCCTTCTCATCAGCCCAAGCTTTCTTCTTTGACGCAAATTTTTTCTTCAATTTCTCATTTTCAGAGACACTGAATTCAAATTTGGAGTTGGCCTTCTGAGTTTCAAGTTCTTGAGTTTCCAGACGACTCTTCAGGACAGTAAGCTCCGACTCAAATTGACTTATGGTGGCCTGCATTGACACCAGGTTATGGTAAGGATCACGGTAAGGTAACATGCAAAGTCCCAAGCATTTTACAAGTAAAGATACTTAGCACTTGGGGGCTAATGTATGCTTAAGAATTTTTAACCCACCCTGCCAGGTCATGTGTATTAAGTCTCCAGCACTTTACAAGTAAAGATACTTGACACTTGGGGGCTAATGTGTATCGCAAGTTCAAAGTATCATGCTATCACCGGGTTAGATATATTCTCTTTCAACCAGACAAACAAACAGTAAGCAGATTTCTAAAGTCTACATCATATTATTTCATAAGCAATAGACTTGGAGGCTGGTACAGTAAGTAAGATTCAGGAAAATAGCGTAAGTTATACCTTAGATTTGTGTTGTATTTGTTTCACCATGTCAATTTCCAGGTCACGACTATTATGCACTCGGTTCAGATAGCCCGAGACTATATCACCAATGCTTAAGTGTGTATAGTCAGTGATGTCCTGTTTGGCTTTTAGACGTTCGGCATATTCTTCCTTGGCAATGCATTGGGCAAGAACAGTAGGCCCCCCCGGTTCAACAAATTGACTTTTCAGAAATTCAACTTCCGGGTCAGTCGTCTTGGTCGGGCTAGGAACTTCCGGGTTATCAGAGTTGTGGATAACATCTTCTGCAGGCGGGTCAGAGGTTGGCACCGGAATATCAGAAGCCGGTTTAGGCGGTGGCTGATGGGTGGAGCTAGCAGGAGCGGACGAGTCAAGCGCCGGTTCAGTGACAACCGGGTCTTGGGATAGCTTATTTTTCCTCGCCCTCTTGCTGGGCTTCACTTGCAGGCTGTCAATAAAGGAAGAAGGATGAGTATTAAAGCATAAAGTACGGTAAAACTTAAAGTAAGAAAGGTTACATTACCCGAGAGCCGTTTTGAAAGCCGGCATGTTTGATTGCATAGACTCGTCGGAAGAAGGAGAGGTATCCTGATAATTGGAGTCAGATGAATTGAGAGGTTGACCAATCAAACCCGCCAAAGGTAAAACAGAACGTAAATCGGAGATAACCTCGGTCCGACGCTTCCTAGTTACATCGGGTAAGCCAGAGGAGAGTTCCGCGTCTTGATTGGCCCGATTCTGCCTCCGGTTCTCAAGATGTTGTTGCTTCAGAAGAAATTGAGGATCTTGATAAGCTAGAGGATGTGAAAAATCTTACTTTCTGGGTCACTCTTCGGATTTTTTGTTTTGGCAAAGGCTCTGAGTCGTAGGAGATTATAGTGACCTCTTCTTCAACTGCTTGACTGTTCCCTATATCCTCCTGAAAGGACAGAATGTCAGTAAAATGACGACAAGGGAGTTAAGAAAGTTAAAGGATTACCTCTTCATCATCCGAAGAAGTATCATCCAATTTGAATAACGCGGAGGCGCTGGGTTTCTTCTTCTTTGAGGTTCCCGTCTTGGCGGCTTTCCTATCGGTTTTCTTGGCTACCCTGGCTTGTTTGGCAGCATCATGGTCATATTTGACCTTCCAGAAGTTATCATCGGCCTGTGGAAAAGGATAAAGAATTATGAGAACAAATAAGGTATAACGTGTTAAGAGTATTTATTAAGACTAATAACTCACTGCAGGGGTTGGGTTCTTCTTGCAGAAGGGAAGTAAGCCGAAGGCATTGCTAGTAATAGTGCCCTCCTTCAGCAGTGACTGGGTTGTAGCATCTACCACATCATCTGGTAAGTCGTCAGGACTATGACGCATTGGATCGTCCTTTTCGCCTGTGTAAGTACACATTAAGCCTGAGCGGCGGCTTAATGGGAGTATTCGCCAAGTGACCCAGACTCGGACCAGATCGATGTCGTTTAAACCATTTCCCAAAACAGCTTTAATCTTCTTGATGGTGGGATCAAGAGGTAGACGTTCAACAGCGGTCAGTTTATCTGCCAGCTGATGGTTGGACTCAAGGCGCAGGGTGCGAAAGCCGGGCAGAGGATTCTCATCAGCCGGAGAAGTGTCCTGACAGTAGAACCACGTCTGGTTCCAATCTTTTGGGTGACTCGGCAGCTCAGCGTAAGGAAAAAGGCAGTCTCTCCGTCGCTGGATCGAGATGCCGCCAAGCTCAAGACTAGGCCCGTTGGCACGTTCATTTTGCCGATTCAAGTAAAAAAGTTCTCCCAACAAAAGCAGGCTTGGCTCCTCTCCCAGATACACTTCGCAGAAGACTTGGAAACTGCAAATATTTGACACAGAATTGGGTCCGATGTCTTGAGGTGTAAGGTCAAAGAAATTCAAAACCTCCCTGAAGAATTTTGAGCCAAGAGGAGCAAATCCCCGGCTCATATGATCCGTAAAAATTATTACCTCCCCTTCTTTGGGTTGAGGCCTCTCTTCAGATGGGTCAGGGGCACGATAATACATGACCTCCTTTTTTGGCAGGTGGCCAGACTTCACGAACTCAGCCAGTTTACTCTTGGTAACTATGGATGGGACCCAATTGTAGGTCACAGGGGCCTTGGCCGCCTTAGGAGCCATGACAACAGTTGGCCTATGACAAAATAAGAAGATCCGGTTCAACTTTAATCTGGGAGAAATATCTTAATTATTCAAGGTGGCGGCTTAATAAGGGGCCTAATAATATAAGGATAGCTGTGCAACAGTATCTAAGCCGCCACGTGTATCAAAAGCAGTTCAAACTTCTTAAGGTCATAAGAAGCAAGTAGGTTAACAGATCAGTGTTATCTATTTAAACATGCTACATAGACAGTTGAGTTTAAGCGTATTCAACAGAAGCAGTTTTCTGGGTGATACAAACAGGTTTCATAATCTGCTACTGTTGTTGGAGATCAAAGATCTGTTCTGATAAGAAAATTTTCTAGACCTAAAAGCCGATGCAGACGTGTTCATAGGCTCGAATGAGGCTTTTAGGCAGAGAAAGGGATCTGTTCTATATCCAAAACAAGTGCGAAAACAACTATCGCGACCATTTTATATCATTCTCAGATCAAAAGAGGCATTTAAGAAGAGAACTAACAAGGGTTTGGCTCTAATGGTGATGAACTCCGACGAACTCGAGGAAGATCTAATGCGGATCAGAGCAAGGAAGGGAAGGGAACTTACGGATCTGGATGTGCTGCGGAAGTTCACCGTTGTTTTCTGATCCGATTCAGGTTGATGCAGCGGCCTGGGACGGTGAAGACAAGAAGCTCGATAGTGGCGGCGGTGGATCTCGAGAGGAGGCAAGAGGAAGAAGACGACTAAAACAGGGAAGAATCGAAGACCTAGGTTGCCCTATTTATAAGGGAAGAGCTAACTGGGACGGCGCGAGAAACAAGGAGACCAAAACATTATTATCCAGCGGCCCCGACGCCTCGAGTCTCGGGATGGTCAGTAAAGGCAAAGATCCGTTGGAGGATATGATGGAGTAAAAATGAGTTTTATTGAAGATGACGTCACGGTGATTTAACCCGGATCCAGATGATGACGTCACGGCGGGTTAAAGTTTCCGCGCAAGACAGAAGACTGAAGGCCAGTTCCATAAGGTTTTAAAGATTGACATGAACCATTTCAAATCAATCTGGGGCCTAATGTTGGGGATATAACTATTTGTGTAAGCCGGCCAGGAGGGGCCGGGTTACGTAAAGAGGATTCAGCAGAAAGAAGCCCTTCGACCAAGACATGAAGATGGCGGTTCAATAGAGGGCTTAAGCCCACAGGCAACTTAAGGCCCTTTGTAGTAAACCGCCATAATGGCATGACTTGTATCATAAGGTAGATTTAACTAGTCACCGAGCCGGACGCTGTTTATAAGCCGGCCGGGACTCTGTAAGCCACAGGGTGTCAACCCGTGTATATAAGGGGACGACCTGCTGGCGGCTTAGGGCAAGAAACAACTCGTCAAGAGCTGGGCATAGCGTATCTCGCTCCCTGGTCATCGAAACATCAATACCAACCCAACTAGACGTAGGCCTTACCTTCACAGTAAGGGGCCGAACTAGTATAAAACCTCTCGTGTCCTTTGTCCCGATTAACCCCTTCAAGCTTCCTAGTTGCGATGGCTCCACAACTAAGTCATTTCACGAGGACATCTGACGTGACAATTCCATGACAGTATGTGCTTCCATCTACTTATAAAGGGGGTGATGCAGAGTTTGTTGTAACAAAGCAACAAGCATCATGTCTGGGTTGGTCCCATTTTTGTTCACTACTTAATGGGAAAAGACAGCAATACAATAGCTTCAATTCAACATTTATTTAAAACAGTACAAATACAAGTAGCACAACATCTCAAAGCACACTGCACAATCATGTGGATGAAGGCATGTACTGACCTTTCATGAGACGAATCTGCCAACACGAATAGGAAATCCAATCTCGTTTTGTGCAGTTGCACTGAAATCAAGCAAAGTGTTTCGCGTAGCAAAGCAAAATGTCGCAATAGCAACAAGTTGAATAGATAACCCTATTTAAACAGAGGAAAAAAAGGAATCAATTACTAGCTAATAAAGGAGGATGAAACATGCGGCCACAAAAATGGTAATCCCGCCAAGTGTTGCAGTTTTGAAATAAGATTCAGTAGTTAATTCTGAGAGTGGCATCAATTACTGGCTTATAAAGGGATGATGCTGAATTTGTTGTAACAAAGCAACAAGCATCATGTCTGGGTTGGTCCCATTTTTGTTCACTACTTAACGGGAAAAACAGCAATACAATAGCTTCAATTCAACATTTATTTAAAACAGTACCAAAACAAGTACAACATCTCAAAGCACACTGCACATCATGTGGATGAGGCCAAGATTTGAAACAACTTGCCACGAAGACTGGAAACAAATCTCAATCTCTTTTTGTGCAGTTCCACCAAAATTAAGCAAAGTCACCAGTGTGACATTCAAGTTAAACTGCACAAAACACTCTTAAAACATAAGTGTTTTGAGTAGCGAAGCAAAATATCGCAATAGCAATGATACGTCTCCAACGTATCTATAATTTTTTATTGTTCCATGCTATTATATTACCCCTTTTAGATGTTTATGGGCTTTATTTTACATATTTATATCATTTTTGGGACTAACCTACTAACCGGAGGCCCAGCCCATATTGCTGTTTTTTTTGCCTATTTCAGTATTTTGAAGAAAAGGAATATCAAACGGAGTCCAAACGGAATGAAACCTTCGAGAGCATGATTTTTGGAACAAATCTGATCCGGAGAGCTTGGAGTGCAAGTCAAGAAGCTCCAGAGGGCCCCACGAGGGCCACCGATGTACTTCTTCTTCCTATATATACCTACATACCCCGAAAACATCCAGGAGCACCATGAAACACAATTTCCACCGCCGTAACCCTCTGTATCCCCGAGATCTCATCTTGGAGCCTTCGCCGACACTCTGCCGGAGGGGGAATCAACCACGGAGGGCTTCTACATCAACATCCTTGCCCCTTCGATGAGTTGTGAGTAGTTTACCACAGACCTACGGGTCCATAGTTATTAGCTAGATGGCTTCTTCTCTCTTTTTGGATCTGAATAAAATGTTCTCCCCTCTCTTGTGGAGATCTATTTGATGTAAACTCTTTTTGCGGTGTGTTTGTCGAGATCTGATGAATTCTGGGTTTATGATCAAGTTTATCCATGAATAATATTTGAATCTTCTCTAAGTTCTTTTATGTATGATTGAGTTATCTTTGCAAGTCTCTTTGAATTGTCAGTTTGGTTTGGCCTACTAGATTGATCTTTCTTGCCATGGGAGAAGTGCTTAGCTTTGGGTTCAATCTTGCGGTGTTCTTACCCAGTGACAGAAAGGGTTGCAAGACACATATTGTATTGTTGCCATCGAGGATAACAAGATGGGGTTTATATCATATTTCATGTGTTTATCCCTCTACATCATGTCATCTTGCTTAATGTGTTACTCTATTCTTATGAACTTAATACTCTAGATGCAGGCAGGAGTCGGTCGATGTGTGGAGTAATAGTAGTAGATGCAGGCAGGAGTCGGTCTACTTGTTATGGACGTGATGCCTATATACATGATCATGCCTAGATAATCTCATAACTATGCGCTTTTCTATCAATTGCTCGACAGTAATTTGTTCACCCACCGTAATACTTATGCTATCTTGAGAGAAGCCTCTAGTGAAACCTATGGCCGGCCCCGGGTCTATCTCTTATCATATTTGCTTTCAATTTATCTTTATTTGCATCTTTACTTTTTGCACCTATCTTATAAATACCAAAAATATATTTATCTTATCATTGTATCTTTATTAGATCTCACTTTCGCAAGTGGCCATGAAGGGATTGACAACCCCTTTATTGCGTTGGTTGCGAGTTCTCAGTTTGTTTCTGTAGGTGCGTGGGACTTTTGCGGAGCCTCCTACTAGATTGATACCTTGGTTCTCAAAATTGAGGGAAATACTTATGCTACACTTTGCTGCATCACCCTCTCCTCTTCGAAGAAAACCAACGCAAGCTCAAGACGTAGCAAGAAGGATTTTTGGCACCGTTGCCGGGGAGGTCTTCGCTCAAGTCAAGACATACCAAGTACCCATCACAAACCCATCTCCCTCGCATTTACATTATTTGCCATTTGCCTCTCGTTTTCCTCTCCCCCACTTCACCCTTGCCGTTTTATTCGCCCTCTCTTTCCCAATCTCCTCCTCTGTTTTCACTTGCCATTTTTCTGTTTGCTTGTGTGTTGGATTACTTGTTGCCATGGCACAAGATAATACCAAGTTGTGTGACCTCTCAAATACCAACAATAATGATTTCCTTAGTACTCCGATTGCTCCTCTTAATGATGTTGAGTCTTGTGAAATCAATACCGCTTTGCTGAATCTTGTTATGAAAGATCAATTCGCCGGCCTTCCTAGTGAAGATGCCGCTACTCATCTAAATAATTTTGTTGATTTGTGTGATATGCAAAAGAATAAAGATACGGATAACAATATTGTCAAATTGAAGTTATTTCCGTTTTCACTTAGAGATCGTGCTAAAATTTGATTTTCGTCTTTGCCCAAAAATAGTATTGATTCTTGGAACAAGTGCAAGGATGCTTTTATCTCTAAGTATTTTCCTCCCGCTAAGATCATCACTCTTAGGAACGATATTATGAATTTTAAACAACTTGATCATGAGGCTGCCCAATCTTAGGAAAGAATGAAATTGATGCTTCACAATTGCCCTACTCATGGTTTGAATTTATGGATGATCATACAAAAAATTTATGCCGGTTTGAACTTTGCTTCTAGAAATCTCTTAGATTCAGCCGCGGGAGGCACGTTTATGGAAAATATGTTAGGAGATGCTACAAAATTGCTTGATAATATTATGGCTAATTGTTCTCAATGGCACACCGAAAGATCTTCTAGTAAAAAAGTGCATGCTATAGAAGAAATCAATGTTTTGGGTGGAAAGATGGATGAACTTATGAAGATGTTTGCTACTAAAAATACTCCTCTTGATCCCAATGATATGCCTTTGTATTCCTTGATTGAGAAAATAATGAATCTATGGATGTGAATTTTGTTGGTAGGAATAGTTTTGGAAACAATGCTTATAGAGGAAACTTTAATACTAGACCATTCCCTAGTAATCCCTCTAATAATTATGGAAATTCCTACAATAATTCTTATGGTAATTTTAATAAGATGCCCTCTGATTTTGAGAATAGTGTGAAAGAATTTATGATTTCTCAAAAGAATTCTAATGCTTTGCTTGAAGAAAAATTGCTCAAAGTTGATGATTTGGCTAGGAACGTTGATAGACTTTCGCTTGATGTTAATTCTCTTAAACTTGGATCTTCTCCTCCTAAGCATGATATCAATGAGTCTATCAAAGTAATGAGAATTTCCATTGACGAGTGCAAGGAAAGAACCGCTAGATTGCGTGCTAAAAAAGAAAGCTTTATAAAAGCGTGTTCTTCTAGTCTCCGTGAAAATAATGATGAGGATTTTAAAGTTATTGATGTGTCTCCGATTAGATCTATGTTTTGCAATATGAATTTTGATGATTATGGGAGTGATGATGAATCAACTTTGCCTAGAAGGCGTCCCAAAAAATTGAAATCTTTAGATCTTGATGTTAAATTTGGTAAAAGAGAGATCGGAGAATCCTCAACTTCTAATAATATTGAACCTACTATCTCAGATTTCAAGGAATTTGATTATGATAATTGCCCTTTAAAAGATTGTATTTCCTTGTTGCAATCCGTTGTTAATTCTCCTCATGCTTATAGTCAAAATAAAGCTTTTACCAAACATATTGTTGATGCCTTGATGCAATCTTATGATGAAAAACTTAATTTGGAAGTTTCTATACCTAGAAAACTTAATGATGAGTGGGAACCTACTATAAAGATTAGAATTAAAGATTATGAGTTTTTTTGCTTTGTGTGATTTGGGTGCTAGTGTTTCCACAATTCCAAAAACTTTATGTGATATTCTAGGTTTCCATGATCTTGATGATTGCTCTTTAAATTTGCACCTTGCGATTCCACCATTAAAAAGCCTATGGGAAGGATCAATGATTTTCTTATTGTTGCAAATAGAAATTTGGTGCCCGTAGATTATATCGTTCTTGATATAGATTGCAATCTTTCTTGCCCTATTATTCTCGGTAGACCTTTCCTTAGAACGATTGGTGTGATTATTGATATGAAGGAAGGGAACATTAGATCACAATTTCCCTTAAAGAAAGGCATGGAGCACTTTCCAAGAAAGAAATTCAAACTACCTTATGAATCTATCATGCGTGCTACTTATGAATTTAGTGCCAAAGATGGCACTAGTTAAATCTATCCTTGCTTTTATGCCTAGCTAGGGGCGTTAAACGATAGCGCTAGTTGGGAGGCAACCCAATTTTCTTTATGTTTTTTGTTTTTGCTCCTGTTTAGTAATAAATCTTTCATCTACCTTCTGATTAGATGTGTTTTTATCTTTTAATTAGTGTTTGTGCCAAGTAGAACCTATAGGATAACCTACGATGATAGTTGATTTGGTTCTGCTGAAAAACAGAAACTTTGCACGCACGAATATAATTTTGTTAAATCACAGGAACGTGATTTTGCGTTTATTCTTTTTGCTTCTGTTCAATAGACAAATTGTACAGTACTTCCTATTTTTGTAGGAGTTTTAGAGTTCCATAAGTGTGCGTTAGTTACAGATTGCTACAGACTGTTCTGTTTTTGACAGATTCTGTTTTTCGTGTGTTGTTTGCTTATTTCAATGCATCTATGGCTAGTAATTCAGTCTATGAACCATAAAGAAGTTGGAATACAGTAGGTTTAAGACCAAAATAAATAAATAATGAGTTCATTGCAGCGCCTTATGTGGTGGTTTTGTTTTCTTTCACTAACGGAGCTTATAAGATTTCCTGTTGAGTTTTGTGTTGTGAAGTTTTCAAGTTTTGGGTAAAGATTTTATGGACTATGGAATAAAGGGTGGAAAGAGCCTAAGCTTGGGGATGCCCATGGCACCCCAAGATATTCAAGAATAGCCAAAAGCCTAAGCTTGGGGATGCCCCGGGAAGGCATCCCCTCTTTCGTCTTTGTTCATTGGTAACTTTACTTGGAGCTATATTTTTATTCGCCACATGATATGTGTTTTGCTTGGAGTGTCGTGTATTATATTAGTCTTTGATTTTTAGTTTAACACAATCATTTGCTGTACACACCTCTTGGGAGAAGCCTATTTAATTAGAATTTGCTAGAATACTCTATGTGCTTCACTTATATCTTTTGAGCTCGATAGTTTTTGCTCTAGTGCTTCACTTATATCTTTTAGAGCACGGTGGTGTCTTAATTTTGAAGAAATTGCTAGTCTCTCATGCTTCACTTATATTATTTTGAGAGTCTTTTAGAACAGCATGGTATTTTCTATTATTATAAAGTTGGTCCTAGAATGATGAGCATCCAAGTTGGGTATAATAAAAACTATCATAGGAAGTGAATTGGATGCTATGATCAACTTGATACTTGATAATTGTTTTGGGATATGGAGGTAGTGATATTAAAGTCATGCTAGTTGGGTGATTATGAATTCAAAGGATGCTTGTGTTGAAGTTAGCAAGTCCCTTAGCATGCACGTATGGTTAAAGTTGTGTAACAAATTTGAAGCATGAAGTGTACTTGGCTTGTGCATCCTTATGAGTGGCGGTTGGGGACGAGCGATGGTCTTTTCCTACCAATCTATCCCCCTAGGAGCATGCGCGTAGTACTTGATTTTTGATGACTTCTAAATTTTTGCAGTAAGTATATGAGTTCTTTTGACTAATGTTGAGTCCATGGATTATACGCACTTTTACCTTTCCGCCTTTGCTAGCCTCTTCGGTACCTTGCATTCCCTTTTTCACCTTGAGAGTTGGTGCAAACTTCGCCGGTGCATCCAAACCCCGTGATACGATACGCTCTATCACACATAAACCTCCTTATATCTTCCTCAAAACAGCCACCATACCTACCTATTATGCCATTTCCATAGCCATTCCAAGATATATTGCCATGCAACTTTCCACCGTTCCGTTCTTCATTTTCATGACATACTTTACTTTTGTCATATTGCCATTGCATGATCATGTAGTTGGCATCGTATTTGTGGCAAAGCCACCATGCATTATTTTCATACATGTCACTCTTGATTCATTGCACCATCCCGGTACACCGCCGGAGGCATTCATATAGAGTCATATCTTGTTCTAGTTTCGAGTTGTAATTCTTATGTTGTAATCAATAGAAGTGTGATGATCATCATTATTAGAGCATTGCCCAAAAAAAGAAAAAGAAAGAAAGGCCAAAAAAAAGGCCCAAAAAAGAAAAATAAAAATAAAAAGGGCAATGTTACTATCTCTTTTTCCACACTTGTGCTTCAAAGTAGCACCTAGTTCTTCATGTAGTGAGTCTCATATTTTGTGCTTCAAAGTAGCACCTTGTTTTTCATGTAGTGAGTCTCATAAGTTGTCTTTTTCATACTAGTGGGAATTTTTCATTATAGAACTTGGCTTGTATATTCCTACGATGGGCTTCCTCAAATGCCCTAGGTCTTCATGAGCAAGCAAGTTGGATGCACACCCACTAGTCTTCCTTTGTTGAGCATTCATTTGTATCTCTAGTGCATCCGTTGCATGGCAATCCCTACTCCTCATGTTGACATCAATTGATGGGCATCTCCATAGCCTGTTGATTATCCTCGTCAATGTGAGACTTTCTCCTTTTTTGTCTTCTCCACACAATTCCCATCATCATATTCTATTCCACCCATAGTGCTATATCCATCGCTCACGTTCATGTATTGCGTGAAGGTTGAAAAGTTTGCGATTATTTAAGTATGAAACAATTGCTTGGCTTGTCACCAGGGGTATAGAAGTTGGGAACATCTTTGTGTGATGAAAATGAAGCATAGCCTAACTATATGATTTTGTAGGGATGAACATTCTTTTGCCATGTTATTTTGAGAAGACATGATTACTTTGATTAGTATGCTTGAAGTGTTACTATTTCTTATGTCAATATGAACTTTTATTTTGTATTCATTTGGATCTGAAGATTCATGCCACAATAAAGAAAATTACATTATGAATTATGCTAGGTAGCATTCCACATCAAAAATTCTCTTTTTATCATTTACCTACTCGAGGACGAGAAGGAATTAAGCTTGGGGATGCTTGATACGTCTCCAACGTATCTATAATTTTTGATTGTTCCATGCTATTATATTACCCCTTTTAGATGTTTATGGGCTTTATTTTACATATTTATATCATTTTTGGGACTAACCTACTAACCGGAGGCCCAGCACATATTGCTGTTTTTTTGCATATTTCAGTATTTCAAAGAAAAGGGATATCAAACGGAGTCCAAACGGAATGAAACCTTCGGGAGCGTGATTTTTGGAACAAATCTGATCAGGATAGCTTGGAGTGCAAGTCAAGAAGCTCCCGAGGGGCCCACGAGATTGGGCCCCCCCCTGTAGGGCACGCCCCCCTGTCTCGTGGGCCCCTCGGGTGGCCACCAACGTACTTCTTCTTCCTATATATACCTACGTACCCCGAAAACATCCAGGAGCACCACGAAACACAATTTCCACCACGGTAAACCTCTGTATCCGCGAGATCTCATCTTGGAGCCTTCGCCGGCACTCTGCCGGAGGGGGAATGAACCACGGAGGGCTTCTACATCAACACCCTTGCCCCTCCGATGGGTTGTGAGTAGTTTACCACAGACCTACGGGTCCATAGTTATTAGCTAGATGGCTTCTTCTCTCTCTTTGGATCTCAATACAATGTTCTACCCTCTCTTGTGGAGATCTATTCGATGTAAACTCTTTTTGCGGTGTGTTTGTCGAGATCCGATGAATTGTGGGTTTATGATCAAGTTTATCTATGAATAATATTTGAATCTTCTCTGAATTATTTTATGTATGATTGAGTTATCTTTGCAAGTCTTTTCGAATTAACAGTTTGGTTTGGCCTACTAGATTGATCTTTCTTGCCATGGGAGAAGTGCTTAGCTTTGAGTTCAATCTTGCGGTGTTCTTACCCAGTGACAGAAAGGTTGCAAGACACGTGTTGTATTGTTGCCATCGAGGATAACAAGATGGGGTTTATATCATATTACATGTGTTTATCCCTCTACATCATGTCATCTTGCTTAATGTGTTACTCTGTTCTTATGAACTTAATACTCTAGATGCAGGCAGGAGTCAGTCGATGTGTGGAGTAATAGTAGTAGATGCAGGTAGGAGTCGGTCTACTTGTTATGTATGTGATGCCTATGTACATGATCATGCCTAGATAATCTCATAACTATGCGCTTTTCTATCAATTGCTCGACAGTAATTTGTTGACCCACCGTAATACTTATGCTATCTTGAGCGAAGCCTCTAGTGAAACCTATGGCCCTGGGTCTATCTCTTATCATATTTGCTTTCAGTTTATCTTTATTTGCATCTTTACTTTTTGCATCTATCTTATAAAATACCAGAAATATATTTATCTTATCATTCTATCTTTATTAGATCTCACTTTCGCAAGTGGCCGTGAAGGGATTGACAACCCCTTTATTGCGTTGGTTGCGAGTTCTCAGTTTGTTTGTGTAGGTGCGTGGGACTTTTAAGGAGCCTCCTACTAGATTGATACCTTGGTTCTCAAAACTGAGGGAAATACTTACGCTACACTTTGCTGCATCACCCTCTCCTCGTCGAGGAAAACCAACGCAAGCTCAAGATGTAGCAAGCAACAAGTTGAATCGATACCCCTATTTTAACAGAGGCAAAAAAGGAAACAATTACTTGCCGATAAAGGAGGATGAAACAAACAGTGACAGAAAGAAGCAACTAACTTATCTTAGATGGAAAAACAAAGTAGGATAGTAGCATTTCTAAAACGGTTGCATTGATTCATATTAACACAAACATTCTCTTGAAACAACATTCGTTAAAAAATGTAATTTACTTTTAACAGTGGCATTGCTTCAATGTTCCGGCGTCATTCTTAGATTAACAACAGCAAAATATCTGTATGGGACATGCCAGCACCATGTGCGTCCACACGTATAAATGGGTGATGCAGAGTATGTAGCTGTGACACTCTAAAATTTTTATTTGGTTCTTATCAAAAATTTTGTGGTTTTTGAGGAGAGGCCTTTTAAAAAAAAATCCAGAAAAACCTTCCACTTAAAAACTTCCTTTACCTTGGCAAGGATTTTATTTTTTTCAAACCTTGGTGTTTGATCTTTTGAAACTTCTTCTCTGTTGGTTCTCTCAAATTTAATTTTTGAGTTTAAATTATTTTTTTGCTTTTAAAATAAAGCTCTATGAAAATTTGGGATTTCCATATCTTGGAACCATCCTTGACTTGGCATTCTTGCCCATGTGATAAAACCTCTCCAAAACCTCCCCTACACCTTGTGATCAACCCAAGTTCTCTGTTCCAACTAATCCAAACAAGTTTTGGATTTTATTCTAATTATTTTTCCCTCTCAAATCAATTCTGAAAATTATTTGGAGCCTTAGTGATTTTCAAAGCAAGTACTCTTTTTCATTTGAGTTTTGACCTCACACCAACTCCCCTGGATAGTCCTTTGTACCCACAACTCAGAACCATCTTGATCCACTCCTTCTCTTTTCAAATTTTTCAAAATTCAGCCTCTGCAAGTTTGGAACAGATTTGCCAAATTTAATGAAATTCATATCTACACTCCCCCAAAAATTCCACCAAAATTCAGGCAACCTATTTGAGCAATGAGAAGCCACTCCACCAAGTATCATCTCAAGGAAAAATCACCAGAGGCCAATTTCATTCTGTCGAACACCTTGCAAGCACTGCTGCTGTTCAAAATTCAGAAACATTCAGAGTTTAGTGTTGATCTTCGACAGAGTTTCAGTCACGCGGCCACAGTGCACTTGGCGCGTTGCATGCGGCTCTTTCTCCCTGGCCAGCACCCCCGCACGCGCGCTTGGCGTCTTCCCGGCGTCGGTGGCGCCCCTGGCCGCCCGCGCCGGCGTGTCTTGCGGCGGCCGAGACCCCGTTACAGCTGTCAGGGGGCAAGAACGGTGGCTCAACGCCGTTCCGCGCCGCCCATCGCTCCCTGGCTCTCCGCGTGGCCTCATGCACGCCAGCGCACGCCCGTGCACCGCCACCGCGACCGGCAAGCACAGGACGCGCTCCCTGCCGCCGACGGGCCCGCGCCATCCCGTTCTGTCGAACTCCCTCCTAAGCACCAATCTCCAGCTCGTTTAGCACCAAAGCGGACCCAGTAGACTCCCACGACGGCGCTCGACTCCCTAATCACCCCCGACCGAGCACTGCGCCGCCGTAATCGCTCGCTGGAGACCCCGTTCACGGCAACCGCCTCGGGCCGCCTATAAAAAGGGCCCCCGAGCTCAACCTCGTGCACGCCTCATCCCCACTCCGCACCAGTGCCACGCCAGGCCACTCGGAGGACCTCGAGGAGGTCTCCTCCCCCAGCTCCAGCCGCCCCAATCCGCCTCGGCCTCCACCTCGATTCACTCTGGTGAGGCCCTCTCCGGCGCCCAAACCCCGTCCGTTACCCTCTCTAGCTACCAGGAGCCTAACCCCCTCTTCAATTTAACCCTTGCAGCCCTCTCCGACGAGCCCCTCGACCACCCGAGCCGCCGTCCGCCGGAGCAAAGCTCGCCGTCGACGTGGTGCTCGCCGACCGCCTCCACCACCATCAACCGACACGGAAGGGTGCCTGAGCACGGAGGTACCCTTCGATCTCTCTGCCTCGCCGTGGATCGCCGCCGGCGACCACCACGGCTCTCGGGCACCGGCGAACTCTGCCGCCCCGTTTGAACATTTGAACCTGACGAGTGGGACCCCACCGTCAGCCTCTCTGCCCTTTCTATCGAGCCGTTTTCTGGAAGCGCCTTCGGGCAAATACGTCTTTCCTCTGGGCTGGCGTAGTCGCTACCGAAGCGCTTTCTGTTTTGATAAACTAGCCCCTAGAAAACTTCTGTTTCATTACAGATGAGTCCCTGGACAAAAACCTTTATAACTTTTAAACATAAAAGTATTTTTGATTGATTCTTCTTCTGTTCTCTTTAAAATTTTGTCTAGTTTTTTATCAGATTTATTTGAAATTTTTTTAGGTACTTTCTGTGCACTCCTTGGTATTTACGATAGCGCATATATTTTCTTTATACCGTAGATGCCGAAGGAGGTGACGGAGCCGTGAACTTCACCGAGCTAGGCTCCGACTACTCTGAACCAGGCAAGCATGTGTGAACTTTTGATATGATGAGTGTCTTGGCATGTTCTGCATTTAGCTAGTTTCATGGCATGTTGATGAGCATACCGATGAACGTCATTTTATGCAATGTTGAGGTAAGTGAGTTCGATGATCCATAAGTGGATGAATGTGAGTAAGAATGGCCATGTGTTGGCATGAGGATGGGTAAGATGGAAGTGTTGTAGCATGCCAGGCTTATGCCAGACTACGTGACTTCAATGTCAGCTCGTATCACACCAGTTCCTTTCATTCCGCCTTCCCTGTACTACCACATGTTTTCCGCAAGGAATATGGTTTAGTAAGTTGCAAACCGCTTTTCTGGTACACACCAAAAGGTGAGGCTGTGATGATGTTTCCATGGCCCTGGATTAAAGCCAGTCATCCGGTCAGGGGGCATGGGTGTTTCCGGTTGGGACCGAGAGGGGGGCACCCCTTAGAGCGCGCGTATATAAATTTGATCCCATGCTATTCGAGATTCTGATCTCCCCGTCTCAAAAGTTTTTCTTGGACGATGTCTAGGGTGATTCCTAGCATCGAGAGGTATGATGGGTGTGTACTGGTTAGCTGTGTTTTCTTCCAAAATACCGTAAACGGAACTAGTCCTTCGTGACTACGGAAATCCGTTGGCTGTGGGAATAATTTTGTACAAACTCTGCAGAGTCATATATCCCTCCACGTCATCTATTCCACGTCCAAATTCGTATTATCTTGTCCTAACAATGACAGTGTTGATGACAGAGACTCTGGTGTTTCGCATGAGTGCTAATTCCGGTTAAATGATATTCCTGTGGATGGACTAACCCATTTATTCTTATGAATTAAAAGTTTATTATGACTATTATTTATCTGTCCATAAAAGCCCTTTCTGTGATGTCGCCCCGACGTCCGACTGTGGCATTTCTTTTCAAGTCCTTTTCTGTGATGTCGCCCCGACGTCCGACTGTGGCATTTCTTTTAAAGCCCTTTTCTGTGATGTCGCCCTGACGTCCGACTGTGGCATTTCTTTTTAAGCCCTTTCTGTGACGTCGCCCCGACGTCCGACTGAGGTATTTCTTTTTAAGCCCTTTATGTGGTGTCGCTAAGACGCCCGACTGTGGCATCTTTTTCCTTATATTTATTTGTTCACCTTTCGAGGCGTCGCTTCAGACCCCCGATCGGTAATTATTTATGTTCTGTTGGGATTTCAGGCGGACTACCGTCGTTTCCCTTTTACTTACCTTGTTATGATAATTTGAATGTACATTTGGTGAATTAATCATGACGCATCCATGCATGCATTTGTTATATCTTACGTCCGAACTGTCTTGCGAGTACTTTCAAAGTACTCACTGGCTTGTTGATTTGGCCAGATGCTGACGAAGGCGATCTCATGGATGAAGAGTTTGATAGCGAGTCCGACACCTAGAGGAGTCCCAGTCAGTCTTGTGCGACCCTGGATTTGGTCGCTGTTTTATATCCGCTTCCGCTACCAAATAAATTCATCGAGCCTCACCTCGACGCTCGCTGAGATGATAGACATAGAGTCTTGTATTTCTCTCCCCGCTGTGTTTTTCCACCACCGCCATATCCTCGAGTCAGTAGTATGCCTCCACACCACTGTGTCATGTCCGCCATTATGTATAATTATTGGCGTGCCTGTAATAATTTGGTTGAGCAACCGTAGTTCAACCCTGTAATATATTTTATGCTACTGGCTTATTGTATCAAGAAATTGTCTACCAGTGAGGAGAATTTCTCTCATACGGGACTCAAAAGATTGGTTTCTCAATAAATATTTTTATTGGAAAACCGGTCGTGACAGTAGCCAAGTAGCATATATGCGTTGGTCCCATATTTGTTCTCTGTGAACCTTTTTCCTATGTGTGGACAGCAAATCTAGTCCTGCACAAACTACCCGACCCCCCAGTTTCTTTCCCTTTTCAACAAAGAGATCGGTTCCTTACAGATGTGTGTACTGGGTTACCCCCTTTTCCCCCTTTTGACCTACAAAGCGGCTGGATAGCCAGTCTATACTACTTTCCACCCCTCCTTTCCTCATTGAACCATGTCCTAGATTCTTGCTCCAGCCCATCGCACCCTTCTTTCCTCTTTGAACCAAGACCTAGATCCGACTACAGATCAAAAAAGATCCACATGCAGCTAGAGCAACGACGGTTTCAAAGAAACTTATACCTTAGGGTCGTCGGGATGTGGCAAGGCGTGCGGCGGGAGGCCGGATCTGCCCACACTACGTACGGCAGCAAGGAAGAAGGGGTCAGTGTCCCTCCTGCACAGGCGCTGGGTGAAAGAGAACAGCGCAGCCGGCAGTGGATTGCCTCCCTCGCCGAAGGCGATAGAGTGAACGCTGCACCTCCTCCCCTTCCCGGTGTGATGGGATACGGACGCCTCCTTCACCAGCTGTGAGGGGGGAGAGAGAGACAAGAGGCCAACGCAATCTTGTTTAGATCTGGTGAAGAGAGGGTGAGAGACTGTGAATATAGCAAACCCTAGCAAATGAACGCTGAGCCTCGAGCATGTAACATATATGTAGTGCCGCGAGCGTGTGGAGAGTGCAAACCCTACCGAACAACTGCTGAAGCTCCCGCTTATGTATATACTACTACTGTAGTATGGACTGAGCTCTTCCTGGTCGCACTTCCTGTCCTTCATGTGTGGTACACTACCCTCCCTTAAGTGAAAAACCACACATGCGCCAAATTATCGGAAACGTGTGAGAGTGTGTACAAATAAAGAATTTTAATTTCAATTATCGGAAAGGTTTGAGAGTATTACAAAGTTTGACTTCAATCAAATCTAATATGTGGAGTAAATAAAAATGGAGGGCTACACGTCCATCCGGGTTTTTAGTCCACACCATTTTTTAAATCAAAGTTAATAGCTGGACAAATAAAATTACAGGGGAGCTGGAGACAAAGTTGTGAGAAGGCTTAGAAATCAATAAAAAAACTTATGCTCTTAGTACCAACGTCGATCCTTCTTCGAGGAAACATTTGGTTCATAGCCAATTGTGTGATAAAATTGCACCAACGTGAAAGACGACTGCGTCTCCAACGCAACCAAGGTGAACTGACGAAGGATATCATCTTTGTGCATAACAAGCAAAGAGCACTGATGGAAGACAACTTGTTTTTCATTGAAAATCGATCAGCTTCACCAACCGACGCAACCATGAGGCGCAACCATGAGCATCGATAGGTCATCATGGTGATGCATCATCCATTTGGCATCAAGTTTGGGTGAGGCACCTATGAAGTTTGACAAATCCTCACCGTGGTCTGTTTCTTCTCAGTAATCAAGCTCGAGGAAGGAAGAACCACGTGGCAGAGGACAGTGAGGCAGAACAACAATGGCCATCCAATTTTGTGCAGTTCCACTAAAATTTAGGAAGATATGCCCGGGTATGGAGACACACATCGCTGTTTCCAAAAATATAAAAAAGGGTTAGCAACGACATCTCAATTGTAAATAAGAATTAATGAAAAGTACACCAACAAACAGAAGCATCATAATTATCTTGATGGGAACTAAACTAGGATACTCGAGAAAAAAAGCATTTCTTCATTTAACCAGCGATAGTACTACCACCATATGGACAATGACCGCACAACCACCATGTACTTTTTTTTCGAAACAACATGTATACCTCCATCGAGGCATAAATCAGGACAACTTTTGGAGTGGCATTTCCTCTATAATAGTACTAGTGGGTGATGTTGGACCAGCCGATGAAGCCTAGCTACTATGCATGGGGAGCTGGGGAGTAGTCGCATAGAAGAAAACCCGCACGTAGCGACCTGGGGAGCTGGACCAGTACAAGAAGTTATACCTCAGGTGGGCGAGATGTCGTTTAGGCGGGTGGGCGGGATCTTCCCACACGACGGCAGCGAACAAGGGCGCGGAGGATCTTCGTCCGCGCCAGCGCAGGCTCTGAGAGGACAGTGCGCATCGGCTTCCTCCATCGCCGATGGCGACAACTTCAATGCTGCACCTCCTCACCTCCCACAGCGGACGGGATTCGGCTGGATCTGTGACCACCGGTGAGGAGAGAGATAGAGTGGACACTGTCATCTTGTTTTGATATGGAGAGGGTGAGAGAGCGAGACGCGAGAAACTCTAGCAAACAAGAGGCTATAATGGAGTAAAAAAAATCTCCATAGCAGTGGTTTTAAATAGAATGTGCGCGTTCCCGGAAAAAAGAAACGAAAACTGGCGGACAATTTTTTAAGGGTCTGTCTAGGACACATCTAGATGTGACATAGTTATGTCACATCTAAGTTGATGTCCACTCTGTTTGTGGTCTATTTTTTTGTCCTATTTTTTTTTGTTTCTTGTTGCTACATTATATAATTGTGGGAGCTTAGATGCGATATCCTTAAATAACATCTAGCTGTGAATTAGACAAACTGATTTTCTAACGTACCAAGAAAACTCGATCAAAAACACGCCCCCGCTTCCAGGTCGCGAGAGTCGTCGCGCACACACACATAGACATAGACATGCATATCCGTGTTTACATAAAATTCCATTTCCATCTCCATCTCCAATCATATTTATCGAACTGGCACATTATTTACGTTGTTAATTATATACGCAGCAATATTAACGTACATCATCTCTTGTTTGCGCACGTCCGGACCGCTGCCACGGCCGGTCCTGACCAACCCGAACCCTCTTCATCACCCGCGCGTGCTTCCCGCCCGAAACGGTCAGTGCCGCATTCATGCCCGGCCAGAGCGGACGCGACCTCTCACTGGCGTCGGCATTGAAGCGGCGCGCCGGCCAAGAGAGCGTCGCCCACGCCGCTTCCAGGTTCACGCGGCTGCTCCGCTTTCAAAGGTCGCAATAGCCGGCTACAACATGCATGAAAAAAGTTCTTGGGAGTCCGTGCTACAGCTAGCTGTCCTCCCCCAACTCGTCAATCTCTTCCAGTAGTGCTAGTACTCCATGGCGCGGTCCATCGACAAGAAGGCGGGAAAGTTATCGTATACTACTCGGTTTGCGGCGAGTGGCATGCCGAGCGACCATGTGGGGTCGAGCCGTGGAGGAGGGTGAGCACGAACACGACAGACGTGATTTAAATGTTGGTTTTGCTCGATGGCGCGATCCAAGGAAACGAAACGTTGGTTTCTCTCCGTTTCCATTTTTTCTCCGGAAAAACGGAAACTTTACACTCCATTTTCATTCATATTCCAAGGTTTCCCTGTTACAACATTCCATCAAATACAAAGGAAAACTAACACGCATGCTGATGCATCTCAATGATTCACAGATCATAGCCAATATTTACTTCACAACTAAAGAAAAAAGTTGTGAGAGCGTGTACGAAAGAAAAACTACTAATGGGGTCACTACGACTTAAACCCTAAACCCTAAACATGATTTAATTTCCTGGCCAGGTCGAAGGAAAGACGGCTGGTACCCTCGGATCATACGATGCTTTTGTGCAGTTCCACTAAAATCGACCCGAGCATCCCTGATGGCAAAGATATTGAAGAAGTGTGGTTAGAATAATAGTACTGCCACTAGTTCATGAGACATAAACTCATCACAAGTAGAAGCCGATACAAATAGAGAAAGATCAACATGGAGACGGAGCTACGGCAGTGGAGCAAGCCGGCTCCAAAAGGAAGATTGACTATACCTGGGACGTCGGGTTGTAGCTAGAAGGGCGGTTGGGATGCGGCATCGGTCCATACCGCGGTGACCCCCGATTGGGATGTACCGACTGTGGGTTTTCTCCCTCGCCGATGTCGACCGCGTCTATGCAGAACATTGTTCCCTTCCCCCAGCTGCGGGATCAG
Organism: Triticum aestivum; assembly: GCF_018294505.1. NCBI lineage: Eukaryota > Viridiplantae > Streptophyta > Magnoliopsida > Poales > Poaceae > Triticum > Triticum aestivum. Next base: position 543,249,510 of record NC_057807.1, read on the forward strand.
GCCCGTCGTTCTATGCTTGTGAAGAGAGCAACCTAAGCAAGCAGTCTTGTAGCTTAGGCTCCTGCTAGTGTATATATAGTGGTTTTCTTTTTCTCTCCATATCAACCATTTTATATTGCCTACGTGTCATTCAAGAGTGAAATGATGGTTGCTTCTTCTGACTAACTTACTGTGTGATTTGACTGCTCGTTAGTGGCCCCTACATGTACTCCCCCTACGTGTATGCAACAGTCACACGTACACATGGACGCAAAAACGCGCGTGACGCCCTAATGCATGCATGTCCGAGCACACGATGGAACACACAGGGTCATGCTCAAGTGCTCAACCTACACGTGCATGCACACACATACTCAGTCAGGGTGAGCTAGTGACCGTATAAACACCGGAAAATAAATATATTGAGCGCAATGAGCGTATTATGAAGTCCAACGACCAGTGTCTTGGCTGATCGTCTTAAGAATGCTTATATATGAATAAAGCTCTCTCATTTACCCACAAAACGATTAAGCCATATTAACCGGAAAGGAGGGAGTATGGACTAGCACTACTTTTTGGTGTGTCCCGTCAACTCGCAGAATGAGGAGAAGCTTGCAGGACAAGGTGAAGCTCACTTACGCCTTTTGACTAATGCAACCTACCCTCGGTGGACATGCTTCAGTCCATTCGGTGTCAGATTGTCAGAGGCATACACTGTAGTACCCAACATGCGGAGTATCATCATTGTTCGACTTCACGAAGAGGCGAAGAGCCAAGCGCAGTAGTACGAGTAGTACTACTACTAGAACCGCATGGTGGAGCGTCTGTACTCTTATTTTTTATCTCTGATAAAGTACACGTTTATTCCGGAGAAGGGCGGAAAACGGCAGCCCAACATGTAATGAATGATATCGATCAACCAACCATGCTCAAATATATCTTGGCCTCCGTGCGAGCCCGTCTATGTGTTCTTGCTCCTCGTCTCTCTCAAGGAACAGCGGGTTGGCTCTTTGCCGTCAATTGAGATCGGTTTGCTCACACTCCAGTCCCACATGTTAGTGATATGGCAAGAGGAGGTCCGTTAACCGACTGGCCATACGCGTACTTGGTTTTGCACCTTCATACTAGTCCTCCCTCTGTCACAGTTTACCGGGCACGCTTCATTATGATGCATTTCTCTCAATGCATTTCCACCACCAGAGAGACTTTAGATGCGTTTGGTTTAATGCTCAATTAATTAGGGCGTGGTAACCGCAATCAAGTCCACAATTTTCTCTCCATGTACTCTGTACTACTACGGAGTGGAGTAAGTGCATGCACGTGTGTACCCGGGGTGGAAGCACTGCATGCATGTGTGTACGCATTATTCCCTCTAGTACTAGACGCCGTGCTATAACTACCAATGCTATTTTTCAAGCCGATCGCTAGTCGCCTTGGTCCCACAGATTTTTTTCTTTTTTGTGAAGCGCGTTGTATAAACAGTGACAAATGGAGTAGTATGAGCGGATTCAAAGAAGAGCGTATTGATGGTTGCTTCTTCAGAGCAACTTACAGTGGGAAAGGTGGGGCTTATGATTTGACTGCTCATTACTCACTATTAATGTGGCGCAATGACCGGGCTGAGTCTCGCATGCGATTGTGCACTACCCCCTCGGTTCTTAAATATACTCCGGAGTATTTGTAGAGAGATTTCAACAAGTAACTACTCAAATATTTGTCTTTTTAGAGATTTCGATGGACTGGCACATACGGATGTATATAGACATATTTTAGACTGTAGATTCACTCATTTTTCTTCGTATGTAGTCACTTGTTGAAATCTCTAGAAAGACGAATAGAATATTTAGGAACGGAGGGAGTACACATACGAAGCAAAATGAGTGAATCTACACTCTAAAATATGCCCATTTGAAATTTGTAAAAAGACAAATATTTAGGAACGAAGGAGTATAATTTTGTGCATGGCACATGGACCCAGATGATGAAGAGGCTTCTGGCAATGCAATCAAGCTTCCATCATTTGTTTACAGAATTGAGGTACTATAAAAATAATTTTCCAGCGACATGAAATTGTACAATGGTGTGAGCTTTCAGCTTTTGTTTCGCGTGTCTTGCCATCGATGATCTTTTGGAAACAATAAAAAACTAACTTCCTTGCTAATGCATGTCAATTATTAGCATATCAGAGCTAAAGACAGAGTTGTGAGAAGGTGTTAATTAAAATTGATCCATGCTTTCATTGGCAGCAACGTCCCCCTAGCTCTGTCCAAATCAACAAGGCATGTTGGGAAAAAAGTTGCTGTCTGGAGCATGCAACATTCCGATCATTTTATGCAGTTCCACTAAAATAGAGCTGAGCGTCCCTGTTCCAAAGATATTAAGTGTGATTACGATAATAGAGGACTGCTGATGAAACAATAAACACACAAATAGAAGTTGGTCACCTTTGTAGTCTCTCTTAAGACTAGCTAGTTGGAGAAGATTAGGCTCGGAGTTGGATGAGGAGGATAGAGCAAAACCAATCTCCCTTTGTGCAGTCACACTGAAATGTAGAGACGTTGCCCGTGTGACATTTTAGTACAACTGCACAAAACACTCTTAAGAAAAAAGTGATTTGTGCAGTTCACCAAAAAGTCGCAATAGCAACGAGGTGAAATGGATAGCCCTGTTTGCAAAAAAGAGGTAGAAAGGAAACAATTACTGGCCAATAACAGTTGATGACACATGCAACGACAAAAAAGAAGCATATTCCTTGTCCTAAGGGAAGATAACAACACGGTTGTGTTTGTCTAAAACGGTGTGAGGACGAGAATGCAATATGGAAAGTACGCCAGACGAGCTATGTTTTGGGCAAAGAACTATGGAAGATCCACATGCAGCGACGTGGGAAGACAGGCAGTGGAGCAAGTCCGGAGGGGGTACCTGGAGGTCGTCAGGATGTAACTAGGTGAGCGGCGGTGGGCGGAATCTGTGAGCAGGTGGCGTTGGCCCTGCCGCGTCGGAGCTTGGTCAGAGAGAACGGCATGTACCACAGATCGGGACGTGCTGCCTCGGCGCCATCGAACGGAGAAACGATGCACTTCCTCCCTTTCCCCCAGCGGACGGGATGCGGCCGGATCAATGACCAACGGTGAGAGAGAGAGAGGCCACCGCACTCCCTTTCGCCTGGCAGACGGGATACGGCCAGATCAGTGACCAATAGTGAGAGAGAGAGAGCCCACCGCAGCCTTGTGTGAGATACTCTGAAGAGCGATAAACCAGGCAGGCAGGCTCTATTGTATATAGTGAGCGGACTACCTTTTTGTCCATAAAAATCGTTTTATATTCTATGTACATGCCATTGAGCGCTATAACTTTATTTAAAAATAGCGCGGCAACGTGTTAAGTCGAACTTTGTTTCGTGCACGCATAGTACACGACCTCCCTAGATAAACAACCGCTATAGGCGTTCAAATTAGCACGTGGGCTGCCATTTCGTAAAGAAATGAGCTCCACCGTGTACCCGCGCGGGTGTGGCTGGGCACGAAGCATGAGTACATGCATGGTGCACCTATTCTCTTCTTGTATACGTACACACCTACGTGGGGTTGTGTGAAAGAGATACAAACCTAGAGAGATATAGTGTGTGGGTTCTTGAGAGTTTTTTGGGGGGGGGGTCAATCAAAAAATGTAACATATGCAATGTGTGTGAAAAAGAGTTCTGGATATAACATATATATAGAGGGGGCGATCCACGAGAAGAGAGTGGAGGTATCATCGGTTTAAGGTGTCCATAGAATCAAAGAGAGGGATGATGTGTGTGTGCGCGCGCGATCGATAAAGAGTGCCATCGAATTTGCGTGTGCGACGTCAAAGATATAGAGTGGCTGGCCTACTGGAACATGAGAGGGTACATGTGCAGTTTGCTTCTATGGCATGGATACCTACCTGCAGTGCACGACTATCGGTGTGTGGTGGGGGAAGAGGGAGGCCCAATTAACTATAGAGGTACAATGGTTGGTATATGTGTGGAGGAGGAGAGAGGCCTACCTCATGTATTAAGGAGATCGATCTGCCTCATGTATTAAGGGAGATCGATCGACATCCATGCAAATGTGCAGTAGAGGAATAAGGTTGGGAGAGAGACAGAGCTAGAGTGTTGGAGGGGGTGGTAGTGGAGTTGCTTCTAACAAATGGTGGGATAGGCTTGCTAGACAAACGGAGGGCACGCCCGCAATATCAATAAGAGAGGAGATGGCTGCTTGTTGTCTGTGCACGTGCGTGTGAGAGATGGGTCAGGAGGCATGCACGAATGATGAGGGGGGGCGATGTGGTTGTGGTAAGCAGACGTAACTACATAGGAAGATCAATCGCCCTTTGTTAGAGAAAGGAGAGACATAACTTGTGAGGTACGTCGATCGATGGGGGGGTAGTTAAAGTCGATCTAGGTATATGTTGGGAGATCGATCGGTATACATGCATGTATGTCTTAGAAGCAAATGAGGCACGAGGAGAAGGATAGAGAGAGAGGGATGTGATACATCTCCGTTGTATCTATAATTTTTGATTGTTCCATGCCAATATTATTCAACTTTCATATACTTTTAGCAACTTTTTATACTATTTTTGGGACTAACATATTGATCCAGTGCCCAGTGCCAGTTCCTGTCTGTTGCATGTTTTATGTTTCGCAGAAAACAAATATCAAACGGAATCCAAGCGGGATAAAAACGGACGGAGAATTATTTTGGAATATTTGGGATTTTCCGGAGGAAAAATCAACGCGAAACGGTGTCCAGGGTGGCCACGAGACAGGGGGCGCGCCCTCCCGCCTGGGCGCACCCTGGACTCTCGTGCCCCCCCCCCGTAAGGCGGTCGATGCCCTTCTTTTGCCGCAACAAAGCTAATTTTATGAGAAAAATCTGGGTGAAAGATTCACCCCAATCGGAGTTACGGATCTCCAGATATAAAGGAAATGGTGAAGGGGAAGAAACAGAGAACACAGAAACAGAGAGATAGATCCAATCTCAGAGGGGCTCTCGCCCCTCCCAAGCCATGGGAGCCAAGTACCAGAGGGGAAACCCTTCTCCCATCTAGGGAGGAGGTCAAGGAAGAAGAAGAAGAAGAAGGGAGGCTCTCTCCCCCTTGCTTCCGGTGGCGCCGGAACGCTGCCGGGAGCCATCATCATCACCGCGATCTTCACCAACACCTCCATCATCTTCACCAACATCTCCATCACCTTCCTCCTTCTATATCCAGCGGCCCACTCTCCCACATTCCACTGTACCCTCTACTTGAACATGGTGCTGTATGCTTCATATTATTTTCCAATGATGTGTTGCCATCCTATGATGTCTGAGTAGATTTTCGTTGTCTTACCGGTGATTGATGAATTGCTATGATTGGTTTGAGTTGCATGTTTTATTATTGGTGCTGTCCTATGGTGCCCTCCATGTTGCGCAAGCGTGAGGGATCCCCGCTGTAGGGTGTTGCAATGCGTTCATGATTCGCTTATAGTGGGTTGCGTGAGTGACTGAAACACAAAACCGTGTGAGGGAATTGTTGCGTATGGGATAAAGGGGACTTGATGCTCTAATGCTATGGTTGGGTTTTACCTTAATGAATCTTTAGTAGTTGTGGATGCTTGCTAGACTTCCAATCATAAGTGCATATGATCCAAGTAGAGAAAGTATGTTAGCTTATGCCTCTCCCTCAAATAGAATTCCAATAGTGATTATCGGTCTAGTAATGTAGTCAATTGCTTAGGGGCAATTTCACAACTCCTACCACCACTTTTCCACACTCGCTATATTTAATTTATTGCATCTTTATCTAAACAGCCCCTAGTTTATATTTTCGTGTTCTTTATTATCTTGCAAACCTATCCAACAACACCTACAAAGTACTTCTAGTTTCATACATGTTCTAGGTAAAGCAAATGTCAAGCGTGCATAGAGTCGTATCAGTGGCCGATAGGACTTGAGAGAGTATTTGTTCTACCTTTAGCTCCTCATTGGGTTAGACACTCTTACTTATCGAAAGAGGCTAAAACTATCCCGTAAACTTGCGGGTCATCAAGACCTTTTTCTGGCGCCGTTACCGGGGAGTCATAGCGTGGGGTGAATATTCTTGCGTGTGCTTGTTTGCTGTATCACTAAGTAATTTTTATTTGCTGTTCTTAGTTGTTCTCTATCTTTAGTTATGGATATGGAACACAAAATACCAAAAATTTTAGAGATACTTGCTACTCATGTAGACGGGGTAACTCCTAAAACCCCTGACTCTCATTACGTGAGAGATATTAAGTACTACTTTGTTAATCCTGAGAAAACCCCATTCAACTTTATAATGGGAGACACGTTGGATCAATATGAATACTTTAGGGATTATCGCTCGACACAAAAAGGGAAACTATTATGGGATCAATTTATTATGTTGCTTTGGTATGCCTAGAATCTCTGCTTGAGATATGATATCACTTGTTGCTCTAGGATGAAGGCTCCACACCTTCCCTTTTCATGCAAATTTAATGATAATGAAACCTTAGCTTCTTATGCTAGTGGTATATATGATTACTATGATGTGGAACAAATAGAAGAATTTGTTGCTTTTAAGGCTGCTTATGAAATTAAAGCTTTGTTTGAAAAGTATGAAGCTTTTGATAATGATGGTTATAGGCCTGAAAATCTTGCTATACTTAGATATTGCTATGAAAATTATGAATACAATTATTATATTAATGCTTTTATGAAGAAAGTCTCCGCTGTCCAAGAAGAGACTAATATTTTGCAGGAAGCTATGGATGAAGAACTTGATGAAACTATGAGCTCATTGGATGAAAAAGATGATGAGGAGAGCGAAGAACAAAAGGAGGAAGAGAGGATTAGCTACCCGTGCCCACCTTCTAATGAGAGTAACTCTTCAACTCATACATTTTTTAATTCCCCTTCGTGCTTACCGAAGGATGATTGCTATGATGATTGCTATGATCCCTTGAATTTGTTTGAAATATCCCTTTTTGATGATGCTTGCTATGCTTGTGGCCAAGATGCCAATATGAATTATGCTTATGGAGATGAACTTGCTATAGTTCCTTATGTTAAACATGAAATTGTTGTTATTGCACCCACGCATGATAGTCCTATTATCTTTTTCAATTCTCTCTACTACACTATATCGGAGAAGTTTGTGCTTATTAAGGATTATATTGATGGGTTGCCTTTTACCATTGCACATGATGATTTTGAGGAATGTAATATGCATGTGCTTGCTGCTCCTACTTGCAATTATTATGAGAGAGGAATTACATCTCCGCCTCTTTATGTTTCCAACACGATAGAATTGCAAGAAACTGTTTATACTATGCATTGGCCTTTACTAGGTGTGCATGAATTGTTCTTTTATGACATACCGATGCATAGGAAGAGAGTTAGACTTTGTTGTTGCTTGATATATGTTACTTTGTGCTCACTACTAATTACAAATCATTGTTAATTCAAATTGGCTTTGATATACCTTGGGATCCGGGTGGATTCATTACTTGAGCACTAAATGCCTAGCTTAATGGCTTTAAAGAAAGCGCTGTAAGGGAGACAATCCGGAAGTTTTAGAGAGTCATTTATTTCTGTTGAGTGCTTTCATATAGTTTAAAAACAAAAAAAATAAAGAGGGGAACCTAAAAACATTTCAAAAAGGAAAGTGAAAGTGAGAAAGACAAGCATTGTTGAAGTGGGAGCTAGCCTTGAACTTTGTTCATGCTCACGGAAACTTTGTGCTTGATTACAGAAACTTTTCATCAAAAATAATTATCCCCTTGTACAATTCCATTGTATTATAAAAATAATGTGCCAAGGTTTGCCTTTAGGATGTTTACAATGCTTGTTGGTTTGTACGGTGCAGGACAGAAACTTTGGCTGTAGTGCGCAATTTTACATTTTTTTAACTGGAACGTCAATTGGTTCTGATTCCTTTTGCATTGTCTTGATGTACAACTTGTTTATTTTTCCTAATTTTGGTAGAATTTTTGTGGTACCAGAAGTATGGTGGGTGTTCAGATTGCTATAGACTATTCTGTTTTTGACAGATTCTGTTTTTGATGCATAGTTTGCTTGTTTTGATGAATCTATCAATTTGTATCAGTGGATTAAGCCATGGAAAAGCTATATTACAGTAGGCACAATGCAAAAACAAAATATGAATTGGTTTGCTACAGTACTTAGAGTGGTGATTTTCTTTATTATACTAACGGATCTTACCGAGTTTTCTGTTGAAGTTTTGTGTGGATGTAGTGTCTAATCGAGGATGTCTCGATATGAGGAAAAGGAAGAGAGGCAAGAGCTCAATCTTGGGGATGCCCGAGGCACCCCAAGTAAATATTCAAGGAGACTCAAGCGTCTAAGCTTGGGGATGCCCCGGAAGGCATCCCCTCTTTCTTCAACAAGTATCGATATGTTTTCGTATTCGTTTTGTTCGTACGATATGTGCAAATCTTGGAGCATCTTTTGCATTTAGTTTTCACTTTTCTTATATGCACCATGCTGGTATGAGATAGTCCTTGGTTGATTTATAGAATTCTCATTGCACTTCACTTAAATCTTTCGAGTGTGGCTTTATAGAATGCTTCATGTGCTTCACTTATATCATTTGAAGTTGGATTGCCTGTTTCTCTTTACATAGCAAACTGCCATTTGTAGAATGCTCTTTTGCTTCACTTATATTTGTTAGAGCGTGGGCATATCTTTTGTAGAAAGAATTAAACTCTCTTGCTTCACTTATATCTATTTAGAGAGATGACAGGAATTGGTCATTCACATGGTTAGTCATAAAATCCTACATAAACTTGTAGATCGCTGAATATGATATGTTTGATTCCTTGCAATAGTTTTGTGATATAAACATGGTGATATTAGAGTCATGCTAATGGGTGGTTGTGGATTGTAGAGACACTTGTGTTGAGGTTTGCAAGTCCCGTAGCATGCACATATGGTAACCGTTGTGTGACAAATTTGAAGCATGGGGTGTTTCTTTGATTGTCTTCCTTATGAGTGGCGGTCGGGGACGAGCGATGGTCTTTTCCTACCAATCTATCCCCCTGGGGGCATGCGTAGTAGTACTTTGCTTCGAGGGCTAATAAACTTTTGCAATAAGTATATGAGTTCTTTATGACTAATGTGAGTCCATGGATTATACGCACTTTTACCTTTCCATCATTTCTAGCCTCTTCGGTACCGTGCATTGCCCTTTCTCACCTCGAGAGTCGGTGCAAACTTCGCCGGTGCATCCAAACCCCGTGATATGATACGCTCTATCACTGTCGGATTTCGGGTTCCGGCAGACCCTTGAGGTTCGGACACTCGGGTGCGCACGAAGATCTTTCCCCTACCAGCTCACATCTCGAAATCTCGCAAGGATCTAAGCAAGAAAGATGAACACACAAGGGACACGAGATTTATACTGGTTCAGGCCATCATTGTGTTGTAATACCCTACTCCAGTGTGTGGTGTGGTGGATTGCCTCAATGGCTGATGGTGAACAGTACGAAGGGAGAACATCCTTGCGAGGGGTTGTTCTTGAGCTGGTGCGATGAACTACTTGGGCAAGTTCAGTCACTTCTCTCTCTCTCTCTCTCTCTCTCTCTCTCTCTCTCTCTCTCTGATCGATCTGTTCTCTAGATGCCTCTCCCGTGTGGTGGCTAGACCTATTTATAGGGGGAGGCCCTAGGCCTCTTCCCAAATAATGAGCGGGAAGGGCGCCAACAATTGGCCATTTTGAAGGGGAACATCTAGTACACTTATCCTGACTAAAGTTGGTCTTCGGCTGCCAAAGGCTCTGACGATGACGCCGTCCTGGGCTCCATGATGACCTCCATCCCGCCGCTCTGCTGGTCTTGGTATTGTTGCACCGAAATAGTAACATTTGCCTGATGCCTTGGCCTGTGCTTGCCCCTCTTTGCACCGAAAGGGAAACAAGGACACTGCACAGGCCGGCGCCCGCCTGGTGCCCGCCTGATCTCGATCGTCATGGCTTGCGTCACGGGCTCCTCGGGAGGTACCACGCCTTGATCTCTCCGCCTCCTTGCGAGCCTGCCTGGGGAGGCTGCTCCTGAGGAAACTTCCTGCCGTCCACCCCGCGAGGCTTGGCCCCTCGCGAGGGTCTTGAGCTTGAGCTGATGAAACTGGGTTGCATTGGGCCCCCACATGAGCCACGCCGCAGGCCGCAGGCAGGCAAGTCTGGGGACCCCCGTTCCTAGAACACCGACAGTAGCCCCCGGGCCCAAGGCACGCCCGGACTTGGCTTAGCAGAGAAGCGAAGGGGTAAGTGCGAAGTGCCACGGGCCCCAACAGCCTGCGGCCTTGGGCGCCGCGTGGCGGTTGATTGGACGTGGGCGTCTCCGATTCCCCACGACGCCTCGGTAACCGCACGACTTGACAAGTCGATGTGTGCAAAAATGGGTCAAGATTACCTACGATCATGGAGGCCGGCGGTTGGCCTCCTCCGGCTATAAGTATGGAACGGCGTGAGCCCTCCCAGTTCATCTCCCCCTGCTACTCCTCTTCTTCTTCATCCCGGCTGCTTGCCACCCCCATGGCACCTCCGAAGAGGGTCTCGGCCGCGGAGAAGGGAAAGGCTTGTTAGGAAGGGCCTGACTCTCCTCCGACCAAGCGCGGCTGGGGCCGTCCCCGCAAGCATCCTGCGTCCCCCGTGGTTGCTTCCCGTGGTCGTGGAGGTGGCTCCATGCGCGGCGATGAGCGCCCGGTCGTCGATAGGAGGCACGCCATGGCTGCGCGACCCCCTAGGTCGCGCTTCCGCTCGGCAGAGGTGCTGCCGGAGTTTGTTGTGTGGTCGTCGGACCCGACCAGCACCTGGCTCCAGCTTCCTCGCTTCTTTGTAGGCAAACTTCCGGCCGGCGCTCCGGGCGGCCTCTGGCTTCAGGCGAATGGTTGCTGCTGCAGGGCCTCCTGGGCTTCACTGGAGGTCTCCGCCGCCGGGGGTTTGACCCTGACCCGCGGCTGACAAACTTTTGCCCGCGCGCGTGGCTTGAGCCGGCGGTGCACCCTGCACTTCAGGTTCGATGGCGACGCCACCCTCTATGTGAGGGTGTTCGGGGAAGACGGTCGTCGTGCTGGGTGCTGCCCCGAAGACGATGACCGCGGCCGGGCGCCCAGCCTCGGCGTTGATCTAGACGAAGATGGCGACAGGCGCATGGGTAGCGGCGCTCAGGGCTCGCCAAGCTTTGGCGACTCTCCTTCAAACAGCAGCTCATCCAGTGGGGGGCGCGACCAACCCCCGCATCATCGCGCCCGCCTGGGGGAAGGTAGCGGGTCAGTCCGCCATCGCGCCCCGGTGAAGCGAGAGGAGGGGATCTGACTGAGCTCCGGAGGCAGTACGAGCCCTCGCCGCAAGCTGGTGCCGAGCAAGACATGCCTGTTTTGCCTTTCTTCCTTTCCTGCGCAAAAAGATAAAGTAGTGTAGGGCCCCGCGCGGTGTGTTGAATTGTTATCGTTAATTATCATGTTGTTTCCGCTATTTCTGTGCTACGTTTCCATGTTGTGCGCCCGTGTGTCGGAGTTACTTAACTCGGGGAGGCTTGTCGTGGTCTTTGCCTCCCGAGGCCGAGGCCTCGTCTTGCGCTTCATGTCCTGCAAGGATTAGTCAAGAAGGGTAGCTTCCAGTTTTGGTTGTGGGGGCTACCGACCCAGGTCCCGTGCTCGCGTCGTGATGCCCGTGGGGCAAGAACTGGTCAGCGTGCTCCCTCAGCAGACTCGGGTAGGAAAGCTTCAAATGACCGGTGCAGAAAACACTTGCGAGGGTACCCACGTACCTCCCTCACGAGACTTGCGCGAGGGAAAACCGAGGCAAGTGAGTGAAAAAGACAAAGCGTCACAAGCCAGAGACGGCGACAACTTCAATAAAACTTCAAATAGGAGAGAATGGGCCAACTGCAGAAAGCAAATGAAAAAGCCGCGTCCGGCACCTAATCTAGTCTTCGATGTCTTCTCACTAGCGCGGAGCTAAGTGCTGCCACTGGGCGTGGGCGGGAGCCCTTGAGGCCCGAGGGCGGCACTCCGGAGACTCCGGGGCGTGTACATCCCCACTGATTATTACGTGAGAGTGTCACGGGCGGAGAGCTTCACATGCATTGGCCTTCTTCATAGGCACCGGGCCTTTTGCAAAATGTGGCAGCTTCACAGGCATTGGCCTTCTTCACAGGCACCGGGCCTTCCCCAAAATGCGGCAGCTTCACAGGCGTTGGCCTTCTTCACAGGCACCGGGCCTTTTCCATAGGCATTGGGCCTCGCTTAGGGGTAGAATCTTCGGAGATGTTGAATGTTCCATGCGTTCTGGATGGGTACCCCCTCCTGGGTCTCCAAGTGAGTGGAGCCGGGCCTGGAAACATGAACAACCTTAAACGAGCCCTCCCACATGGGAGAGAGCTTGTGCAACCCTTCCCTAGAGATGACCCGTCTGAGCACGAGGTCCCCTACCTCAAGAGTTCTGGGGCGGATGTTGCGGGAGTGGTATCGTCACAGCGCCTGTTGATACCTTGCCGCTCGCAGCACGGCCTCTCGACGGCGTTCCTCCCCTAGCACGAGATCCGTCCCCCGCATGGCATCCTGCTGTATCTCATCGAACGCTAGGACCCGTGCGAAACGATGCCTGACCTTGTGAGGGAGGACGGCCTCAGCTCCATAGATGAGGAAGAACGGGGTCTCGCCAGTCGGCTTGGCCGCGGTCGTAGGGATAGACCACAACAAAGACTGGAGCTCGTCGTACCAGCCCCTGCCGCAGGCCTCCAACTTCTTCTTGAAGGTCCTAGTTTTTAGGCCCCTTAGGACCTCCGCGTTGGCTCGCTCAGCCTGGCCGTTGCTCCGGGGGTGTGCTACCGAAGCGTAGCATATCTGCGTTCCAAGGTTAGCACAGTACGTTTTGAAGAGATTGCTGGTGAATTGCAAACCGTTGTCGGTGATGATGCGGTTAGGCACCCCAAATCGGCTCACGAGGCCCTTGATGAACTTGACCGCGGAGCCTGCTGGGATGGTGTGGACAGCTTCCACCTCAGCCCACTTGGTGAACTTGTCCACGACAACGTAGAGGTAGCGATAGCCCCCTGGCGCCCGAGGGAACGGGCCCAGAATGTCCAGTCCCCAAACTGCGAACGGCCATGAGAGGGGTATAGTCTGCAGACCCCCGCCGGCTGATGGATCTGCTTGGCGTGGAATTAGCAGGCCTCACAAGCCTTTACCAGCTCAACGGCGTCACTGAGTGCTGTGGGCCAATAAAACCCGCTGCGGAACGCCTTGCCAACGAGGGTCCGTGATGATGAGTGATGCCCACAGTCTCCATCGTGTATGTCTGCTGGCAGCTCCTTCCCTTGCTCTCTGGAAATGCAACATAGGGACACGTCATTTGGCCGCCTCCGGTAGAGCTCTCCATCCTTGATGCAGTAGGGCGTGGCCTGCCGCGCCAGGCACTCCGTTTCCTCCTCCTTCTCCGGAAAAGTCCCTTGCGTCAAGTAGTTCCTGAGCTCTGCGATCCAGCATCCTTCCTGAGGCTCCAACGCCAGGAGTAGGTGTTGCCCTGAGGCCGGGCCACAGACCGGGGCTCCCGAGGCAGGCGGCTGAGGGAGTTCTTGCCGAGGTTGCGCCGTGCTTGATAGTGATGGTGCCGCTGAGGGCTTGAAGAGTCGCTCCTCGAAGACGCCAGGCTCCTAAGGTAGCCGCCTGGATGCCCTCTTGGCGATGTCATCAGCCTCTTGATTGGTGCCGCGAGGCACATGCTGCAACTCCATCCCCCAAAACAGTTTCTCCATCCTGCGAACCTAGGTAGGCTTCCATGTGCTCATCCTTCGGCTCGTATATCTTGTTGGAGAAGTTGACGAGGAGTTGTGAATCGCCCTTGATGATGAGGCGCTTTACCGCCAAGGCGACTGCGGCTTTCAGGCCTGCTATCAGGCCTTTGTACTCTGCCATGTTGTTGGGGACCTTCTCTCCGTGCTGGAAACAGAGTTGTACGGTGTAGTAAAGCTTGAGTGGGAGATATGAGCACTACGCCACCCCCCCCCCGCCATGTCGGGAGAACGCCCCGTCAAAGTACATGACCCAGCCGTCCAGTGCCTCGCTTCTCGGGGAAAGTGATCGGTCCTCGCCAGCCTCGAGGCCTGGCGCCTCTGCCCATTCTGCCACGAAATCTGCAAGTGCGGCCCCCTTGATGACTCTAGTCGTGCTGAATTCTAGTTGAAATGCTTGCAGTTTGATGTTCCACTCAGCGACTCTTCCAGCCGAGTTGGGGGTCCCGAGTACCCTTTCCAAGGGGTATGCTGAGACGACCTTGATGGGATGGCCCTGGAAGTAGTGCCACAGCTTGCGTGAGGCTACCAATAGCACGAGGAGGAGTTTTTGGGGCATGGGGTACCGCGCCCTTGCATCCCGTAGCACCGTGCTGACAAAGTACACGGGATGCTCGATGAGGTTGAGAGCGCTGGCACTGCTTTTGTCCTCCAGAGGTTGGGGCGCCTCCTGAGACGATGGAGCCCCCAGCGCATGGTCGCTTGGAGGGGCCTCTTCTGCTCCGGGGGTGCTCCCCTGCTGCGGCTGATCCTTTTTGGCTGCGGTCGCGGTCTCCGCGAGGCCTTTTTGGCTTCGCTTTGCTTCGACCCGGACGGTTGCTGCGGCCTTGGTCCGACGCTCTTCCCTAACCGCCACCAGGGCTGCGCTGGCAGAGTAGGGGGTGGCTGCAAGGTAGAGCACCAGGGGCTCCCGAGGACACGGAGCTACCATCACCGAAGGGCTGGTTAGGTACCTCTTGAGATCCTGGAACGCCTTGTCGGCCTCTTCAGTCCATTCAAAGGGTCCCTTCTTCTTCATCAGCTTGAAGAAGGGCAGTGCTTGTTCCCCCAGCTTGAAGCTGAAGCGTCCTAGCGCGGTCACACATCCGGTGAGCTTCTGCATTTCTCTGAGGGTCTTTGGCGGGCTCATGTCTTTGACTGCTTTGACCTTCTCCGGGTTGGCCTCTATGCCCCTGTGGGATATGAGGAAGCCCAGGAGCTTGCCCGAGGGGACCCCAACGCGCACTTCTCTGGGTTGAGCCGCAGGTCCACCTCATTGAGGCTCGCGAAGGTTTCTTCCAAGTCCTGTATCAGGGTTTTTGCCTCCCGAGACTTCACCACAATGTCATCGACGTAAGCCTCAGCATTCCTCCCAAGCTGCCGGCCCAGGGCGATGTGCATCAGCCGCTGAAAGGTCGCGCCTGCGTTGCGCAACCCAAATAGCATGCATGTATAGTAGTACACTCCACACGGGGTCAGGAAAGCCGTTTTTTCCACGTCTTCTACCGCCATCTTGATCTGGTGATAGCCCGAGAAGGCATCCAGGAAGCACAACAGGTCACACTCAGCAGTGGAGTCGATGATCTAGTCGATGCGAGGAAGCAGAAATGGATCCTGCGGGCAGGCCTTGTTGAGGTTGGTGAAGTTGACACACATGCGTTCCTTCCCTCCCTTTTTCGGCATGACCACCGGGTTAGCCAACCAATCTGGGTAGCGGACCTCGCGAATAACCCTTGCGCCTCTAGCTTGCGGGTCTCTTGGATGATCAAAGCTTGTTTCTCAGTGGACTGCCGCCTCGCCTTCTGCTTCACTGGGCGTATGTTGGGGCACACATTGAGGTGATGCTCAATCACACCCCTCGAGACCCCTGCTAGCTGATCAGGTTCCCACGCGGATACCTTCTTGTTCGCGCGCAGGAATTTCACCAAGGCCTCCTCCTGCTCGGGTTCGAGGTTTGCGCCTATGGTAAAGGTGGCATCAGTGGACCCGTCCTCATCGACTGGTACTTTCTTGGTTTCCGCCTTGTCTTGGGTGAATAGTTGCTTCTTCTTGGCCGGTGCAGCCCCCTTGGGCACAAGGGCGTCAGAGCTGGCGGGCTGCGCCACCGCGGCTGTCTTGAAAGCAAGCTTGAGTGCATGTAGTGCATCCCTTGTGTCCCCCGACACGGTGAGGACGCTGCTACTCCCAGGCATCTTCATGAGGTTGTACGCCGGGTGAGTCACTGCCATGAACCGGGCCAAGGCCGGGTAGCCGAGGATGGCGTTGTAGAGGAGGCCGATGTGGGCGATGTCGAAGTCGATCAGCTCTGTGCGGAAGTTGTCGTAGGTGCCGAAGGTTACCGGGAGGCGAATCTGCCCCAAGGAGGCGGTGGAACCGACTCTGACACCCGAGAAAGGCCTGCTGGGCTGAAGCCACTCTAGTGGCACGTGGAGGAGGCTAAAGGCCTCCACAGAGAGCATGTTGAGGCCAGCTCCACCGTCGATGAGGGTCCTGATGACTTCCACTTGGCAGATGGTGGGGGTGCACAGCATCGGGAGCGCACCCGAACCGGCGGGGTTGGAGGGGTGGTCGTCCAAGTTGAAGGTCAGATCGGCCTCGGGTGCCACCCAACCCGGGGGAGTTTCTTGGCGCTTGGAGGCGGCGCCGATTTGGCGGGTGAACGGCTTGACGTGGTGGCTTGAAGGTGAAGGAAATATGCCCTAGAGGCAATAATAAAGTTATTATTTATTTCCTTATTTCATGATAAATGTTTATTATTCATGCTAGAATTGTATTAACCGGAAACATAATACATGTGTGAATACATAGACAAACATAGTGTCACTAGTATGCCTCTACTTGACTAGCTTGTTGATCAAAGATGGTTGCGTTTCCTAGCCATAGACATGAGTTTTCATTTGATTAACGGGATCACATCATTAGGAGAATGATGTGATTGACTTGACCCATTCCGTTAGCTTAGCACTTGATTGTTTAGTATGTTGCTATTGCTTTCTTCATGACTTATACATGTTCCTATGACTATAAGATTATGCAACTCCCGTTTACCGGAGGAACACTTTGTGTGCTATCAAACGTCACAACGTAACTGGGTGATTATAAAGGAGCTCTACAGGTGTCCCCGAAGGTACATGTTGAGTTGGCGTATTTCGAGATTAGGATTTGTCACTCCGATTGTCGAAGAGGTATCTCTGGGCCCACTCGGTAATGCACATCACTATAAGCCTTGCAAGCATTGTAACTAATGAGTTAGTTGCGGGATGATGCATTACGTAACGAGTAAAGAGACTTGCCAGTAACGAGATTGAACTACGTATTGAGATACCGACGATCGAATCTCGGGCAAGTAACATACCGATGACAAAGGGAACAACGTATGTTGTTATGCGGTTTGACCGATAAAGATCTTCATAGAATATGTAGGAGCCAATATGAGCATCCAGGTTCTGCTATTGGTTATTGACCGGAAACGAGTCTCGGTCATGTCTACATTATTCTCGAACCCGTAGGGTCCGCACGCTTAAGGTTTCGATGACAGTTATATTATGAGTTTCTGAGTTTTGATGTACCGAAGGAGTTCGGAGTCCCGGATGAGATCAAGGACATGACGAGGAGTCTCGAAATGGTCGAGACGTAAAGATCGATATATTGGACGACTATATTCGGACATCGGAAGGGTTCCGAGTGATTCGGGTATTTTCGGGGGTACCGGGGAGTTACGGGAATACGAGGAAGAAGCAATGGGCCTCATGGGCCAAGTGGTGGAAGAGAGGAGGCAGGGCACGCGCGCCCCCCTAGCCCAAACCGAATTGGACTAGGGGGCCGGCCCCCCTTTCCTCTTTTTCCTCCCTCTCCTTCCTTCTCCTTCTCTTTCCCTTCCTTCCCCTCTCCTAGTTGGACTAGGAAAGGAGGGAGTCCTACTCCCGGTGGGAGTAGGACTTCTCCCTGGCGCGCCCTCCCTTGGCCGGCCGCCCCCTCCCCCTTGCTCCTTTATATATAGGGGCAGGGGGGCACCTCTAGACACACAAGTTGATCTTCATGATCGTTCCTTAGCCTTGTGCGGTGCCCCCCTCCACCATATTCCACCTCGGTCATATCGTAGCGGTGCTTAGGCAAAGCATTGCGTCGGTAGAACATCATCACCGTCACCACGGCGTCGTGATGACGGAACTCATCCCCGACACCCTGCTGGATCGGAGTCCGGGGATCGTCATCGAGCTGAACGTGTGCTGAACTCGGAGGTGCCGTACGTTCGGTACTTGGATCGGTCGGATCGTGAAGACGTACGACTACATCAACCGCGTTGTCATAACGCTTCCGCTTTCGGTCTACGAGGGTACATGTTCAGTACTCTCCCCTCTCGTTGCTATGCATCACCATGATCTTGCGTGTGCGTAGGAATTTTTTTGAAATTACTACGTTCCCCAACAGAAGGCGGCGCCTGCGAGCCGCCCAGGAGAGCTGCAATGACCGAGGGTACTGGTGCGGCGTAATGGGCGAGGAAGAGGTCACGCAGTTCCCCCCAGGAGGTCACGGAGGCCGTCGGTAGGTGGAGCAGCCACATGCGCCGAACGCCAGTGAGGGCCATGGGAAACCAGTTGGCCATCACCCTGTCGTCGCCCCCGGCCTTGAGGACAGCGTCCTCGTACGCCAGCAGGAAAACCAGTGGATCCGTTGGGCCGTTGTAGCACGGCGGCCTCTCGGGCTTGAACTTGGGCGGCCACTGCACCTGCCGCAAGGTGGGGGCCAAGGCTCGGAGCCCCCTGGCCCCAGTGCCGGCATCGGCTGTAGGAGCGGGCAGCGCGTCCATGGGGGCGCGACGGGCGTGGGACGACGAACCGGTTGGAGTCGGCAACGGGGTGGCGGTGCGGCCATCGCGCCGCACTGGAGGATGCGGGGACGAGGCCTGCTGCTCGTTCCCCGCCAGGCCGGTGGCGGCGTTGGCGGCAGGCGACGGGGGCGACCACCGACGGGCGCCGTCTGGGCGACGCGGGTGGCGAGAGCAGCCCGACGCTCGGCGCGAGCTCGGCGAGCATCAGCCATGGACACGATGGAAGATCAGACGCGACCAGCGGAAGAAAGATTCCGGCGCACCCCTACATGGCGCGCCAAATGTCGGATTTCGGGTTCCGGCAGACCCTTCAGGTTCGAACACTGGGGTGCGCACGAAGATCTTTCCCCTACCAGCTCATGTCTCGAAATCTTGCAAGGATCTAAGCAAGAAAGATGAACACACAAGGGACACGAGATTTATACTGGTTCAGGCCACCATTGTGGTGTAATACCCTACTCCAGTGTGTGGTGTGGTGGATTTCCTCAGGGGCTGATGGTGAACAGTACAAAGGGAGAACAGCCTCGCGAGGGGCTGTTCTTGAGCTGGTGCGATGAACTGCTTGGGCAAGTTCAGTCGCTTCTCTCTCTCTGATCGATCTGTTCTCTAGATGCCTCTCCCCTATGGTGGCTAGCCCTATTTATAGGGGGAGGCCCTAGGCCTCTTCCCAAATAATGAGCGGGAAGGGTGCCAACAATTGGCCATTTTGAAGGGGAACATCTAGTACACTTATCCTGACTAAAGTTGGTCTTCGGCTGCCAAAGGCTCTGACGATGACGCCGTCCTGGGCTCCACGATGACCTCCATCCTGCTGCTTTGCTGGTCTTGGTCTTGTTGCACCGAAACCGTAACCTTTGCCTAATGCCTTGGCCTGTGCTTGCCCCCTTTTGCACCGAAAGGGAAACAAGGACATTGCATAGGTCGGCGCCCGCCTAGCGCCCGCCTGATCTCGATCGCCATGACTTGCATCACGGGCTCCTTGGGAGGTACCCCGCCTTGATCTCTCCACCTCCTCGCGAGCCTGTCTGGCGAGGCTGCTCCTAAGGAAGCTTCCTGCCGTCCGCCCCGCGAGGCTTGGCCCCTCGCAAGGGTGTTGAGCTTGAGCGGATGAAACTGGGCTGCATTGGGGCCCCACTTGAGCCACGGCGCAGGCCGCAGGCAGGCAAGTCTAGGGACCCCCGTTCCCAGAACACCGACAATTATATCGCGCAATTTTTGCCGGTATCACACCCATTATTTACCTTCCTCAAAACAGCCACCATACCCACCTATTATGGCATTTCCATAGCCATTCCGAGATATATTGCCATGCAACTTCCATCATCATCATATACATGACTTAAGCATTCATTGTTATATTGCTTTGCATGATCGTAAGATAGCTAGCATGATGTTTTCATGGCTTGTCCGTTTTTTGATGTCATTGCTACGCTAGATCATTGCACATCCTGGTACACCACCGGAAGCATTCATATAGAGTCATATCTTTGTTCTAGTATCGAGTTGTAATGTTGAGTTGTAAGTAAATAAAAGTGAGATGATCATCATTTTAGAGCATTGCCCCATGAAAAAAAGAAAAAAAAAGAAAAAGGGAAAGGCCAAAGAAGCCTAAATAAAAAAGGGGGCCAAAGAAGCCCACCCAAAAGAAAAAAAAGAAAAAAAAGAAAAGGGGCAATGTTACTATCCTTTTTCCACACATGTGCTTCAAAGTAGCACCATGTTCTTCATATAGATTGTCTCCTATGTTGTCACTTTCATATACTAGTGGGAACTTTCATTATAGAACTTGGCTTGTATATTCCAACGATGGGCTTCCTCAAATGCCCTAGGTCTTCATGAGCAAGCAAGTTGGATGCACACCCACTTAGTTTTAAGTTGAGCTTTCATACACTTATAGCTCTAGTGCATCCGTTGCATGGCAATCCCTACTCCTCGCATTGACATCAATTGATGGGCATCTCCATAGCCCGTTGATTAGCGCGTCGATGTGAGACTTTCTCCCTTTTTGTCTTCTCCACATAACCTCCATCATTACATTCTATTCCACCTATAGTGCTATATCCATGGCTTGCGCTCATGTATTGCGTGAGGATTGAAAAAGCTGAAGCGCGTTAAAAAGTATGAACCAATAGCTCGGCTTGTCATCGGGGTTGTGCCTGATGGGGGCATTTTGTGTGAAGAAAATGAAGCATGGCCAAACTATATGATTTTGTAGGGATAAGCTTGCTTTGGCCTTGTTGTTTTGAAAAGACATGATTGCATTATTGGTACACTCGAAGTATTATTGTTTTTATGTCAAATGATAGACTATTGCTTTGAATCACTCGTGTCTTAATATTCATGCCATGATTAGACACATGATCAAGATTATGCTAGGTAGCATTGCACTTCAAAAATTATCTTTTTTATCATTTACCTACTCGAGGACGAGCAGGAATTAAGCTTGGGGATGCTGATACGTCTCCGTCGTATCTATAATTTTTGATTGTTCCATGCCAATATTATTCAACTTTCATATACTTTTGGCAATTTTTATACTATTTTTGGGACTAACATATTGATCCAGTGCCCAGTGCCAGTTCCTGTCTATTGCATGTTTATGTTTCACAGAAAACCAATATCAAACGGAATCCAAACGGGATAAAACGGACAGAGAATTATTTTGGAATATTTGGGATTTTCCGGAGGAAGAATCAACGCGAAACGGTGTCCAGGGTGGCCACGAGACAGGGGGCGCGCCCTCCCCCTTGGGCACGCCCTGGACTCTCGTGGGCACCCCGTAAGGCGGTTGATGCCCTTTTTTGCCGCAAGAAAGCTAATTTTATGAGAAAAATCTGGGCGAAAGATTCACCCCAATCGAAGTTACGAATCTCCAGATATAAAGGAAACGGTGAAGGGGAAGAAATAGAGAACGCAGGAACAGAGAGATAGATCCAATCTCGGAGGGGCTCTCGCCCCTCCCAAGCCATGGAGCCAAGGACCAGAGGGGAAACCCTTCTCCTCTAGGGAGGAGGTCAAGGAAGAATAAGAAGAAGGGGGGCTCTCTCCCCCTTGCTTCCGGTGGCGCCGGAACGCTGCCGGGGGCCATCATCATCACCGCGATCTTCACCAACACCTCCATCATCTTCACCAACATCTCCATCACCTTCCCCCTTCTATATCCAGCGGTCCTCTCTCCCGCATCCCGCTATACCCTCTACTTGAACATGGTGCTTTATGCTTCATATTATTTTCCAATGATGTGTTGCCATCCTATGATGTCTGAGTAGATTTTCGTTGTCCTACCGGTGATTGATGAATTGCTATGATTGGTTTTTGAGTTGCATGTTTTATTATTGGTGCTGTCCTATGGTGCCCTCCGTATCGCGCAAGCGTGAGGGATTCCCGCTGTAGGGTGTTGCAATGCGTTCATGATTCGCTTATAGTGGGTTGCGTGAGTGACTAAAACACAAACCCGTGTAAGGGGATTGTTGCGTATGGGATAAAGGGGACTTGATGCTTTAATGCTATGGTTGGGTTTTACCTTAATGAATCTTTAGTAGGTACGGATGCTTGCTAGAGTTCCAATCATAAGTGCATATGATCCAAGTACAGAAAGTATGTTAGCTTATGCCTCTCCCTCAAATAGAATTGCAATAGTGATTATTGGTCTAGTAATGTGGTCAATTGCTTAGGGGCAATTTCAAAACTCCTACCACCACTTTTCCACACTCGCTATATTTAATTTATTGCATCTTTATCTAAACAGCCCCTAGTTTATATTTTTGTGTTCTTTATTATCTTGCAAACCTATCCAACAACACCTACAAAGTACTTCTAGTTTCATACTTGTTCTAGGTAAATCGAATGTCAAGCATGCGTAGAGTCGTATCAGTGGCCAATAGGACTTGAGAGAGAATTTGTTCTACCTTTAGCTCCTCATTGGGTTCGACACTGTTACTTATCGAAAGAGGCTACAACTATCCGGTATACTTGCGGGTCATCAGGATGCATGTAGGAGGTGGTACGAGAGGCATACTATATCGAGGGGGAAGGAGTGTGCGAGTACGAGAACGATGAAAAGAGTGGTGGGAGTGAGGCATGGACGGTGACAAGAGAAGAGGGGAAGCTTGTGTTTGTGCTAGGCACACCTGGCTAGAGAGGCATATCGATCGATGTGTGCCGTTAAGAAGGAGCTGGGGGGCCTACACATACCGTGGGTGAACGACTTAAAGTGAAAAGACGAATTTGCGCGATGGAGCTAGAGAATGCTGAGGGAGGGTGAGAGGGATGCGGGCGTGTGCATGCACAAGAAAAAGTTAGTGCTAGCTACAAACATAAGAGGGTTGTGTGGGTGTAAAAGACGAATAGAGATCATATATACTTCATTATAAAAAGCGAATTCGGATATTTGAAGAATTTATCATAGTGTTTTAAACGGACGCATGTGTGAATATATATAACGGTGATACACATGGTGTGCTTATGAACATGTTATACTACATTTAATATATTTTATCTCTACTCTTATAAAAAACGGAGTTGTTGATGATGTTGTGCCTGCCATCCTGCATTATAGGCCGTCCGATTTATATCTGGCGGATAGCAGGGAAACTATGATGGTTGAAGTTGGCAACAATCATGATTGTAGATTCTTATTGAAATAGAGAAACGAATTCAAATTTAGTTCGAATTGCAGCGGTAGTATAGACATTTGGAATGCACTAAAATGTTGGTATGAGTAGGTTACATGCATTATATAGCAAGCGAAAAAATTTAATCGGACATAACATGGATTCATACTCCCTCCTTCCATCTATATAGGGCGTAATGAGATTGTTAAGACCGCCTTTGACTATTGACAAGATTGATAGTACATGACATGCACAATGTGAAAATTATATCATTGAAAGAACCTTTCATAGAGGAATTTAACGGTGTGCTTTGTGTAAGTTGCATGTCATATATCATTGCTCTAATATTTGGTCAAAGTTAGAATCGAAAAACGCATTAGGCCCTATATAGATGTAAGGAGGGAGTAGCTTTGAATAGCATTTGTATAGTAAAACGGGGCAAGACTCTCTCTTTGTGTGGTGTGAATAGTTTTATTTTTTTTGTTTTCTTTTTGGTTGAGGGAAGTGCGAATTGATTTGGTATGTACAAGTACAATATTACTACACATTACATTAGGCTTGTCCCTAAAATTCAACCCGCGTCTTGTTATATCCCGAAAATTCAGATATCGTGCTCTCAAAACTTGCACCTTCACAACCCGCGCCTTGCTATCCCAAAATTAGAACGCGTGCGAAAACTCCCTCCAGCTGCCAAATCCCGACACGCGAAATCCCCATTCTAACCCTAAGCCAAAAGGGTCGCTAGTTCAAATCGGTGGGGGGTACTTTTGTAGCACACCCTACATTTTGGACAAGTGCGTCCCTAAGTCATGCTTCACCCCCTCCCATCGCCCCCTTTTCGCCATTCGAAATCCCAGGCCGCCATAACCTCTCCGCTACAGCCGCAAAACCCCACCCTCCTTCGTCCACCACGTCACCGCTACCCAGCCGAAGCCTCTTCCCCGACGACGTCGTCCACCGCAACAGCTCGACGTCCCTCGTCCACCTCCCCGGATGAGGATCCATCATCCATCTCATCGTCCCGCCGGTTCAGCCTCCCCGTCCTCCACCTCCGAGGAGCTGCTCCGACGATCGCCTCGTCTATCGCGGCTGCTCCATCCCCACAGCGCCACCTTAACCTGCTCCACCGAAACCACAGCATCCTCACCGACTCCTCGGACGAAGCTGAGGCCTACTCGGCGCCACCAAAGAGGTTGTACACTCATCGCATCGCACCTTCTCCTTAACTCGACCTCCCGACGCCGACGATGCTCCATCCCACACCCCCATGGAGCGGCTACCTTGAAGCCGATGCCACGGGCCACATCTCCACGGCGGCTCTCCCCCAGTGCGAGGCCCCTTCGGCGACCGCGTCCATACCAGCCGGATCTGCTACTGCTGCTCCGGCTCTCGCTCGCTCGCGCTGCTCCTGCTGCTACTGCTGCTCCGGCTCTCGCTCGATCGCTCGTGCTGTTACTCTGCTCCGATTAAGCCACACTTCAGTCGAGTGAATCGACTTTTGGGTCAATCAATTTTCAGGGGTTGGGGGAGCTCACCGGAGTTAAGGAAAAAACACCCGCAGCGGGGATGGGGGCTCACGGGAGAGGTACCCCACTATCTATCTTAGGGTTCAGGGTGGGGGCGGGGGGGCCTAGAGGGCTGGCCGGGGCAGCAGTGGCGAGTTGTTTCAGGGCGGCGAGGCGGCGCTGGGGCCGGCGGTTCAGCCGGTGGTGGCTGGCGGCTTAGGGGGTGCAGGTTGAAGATGAACTGCAGGCCCTCCCTAAACTACATGTCAAGTGCCTCTCTGCTACCATTGTGTTCAGTTTCGACAGTAGCATTCAGATTCCACAGTAAATTTCAGTTTCGACAGTTAAGTTCAGAGTCAACATTTTTTACCTCATCTGTTGTAGTCAGGTGGTTTTTGTTGATCTTAATTTTACATCCATTTTACATCATCTACTAGAGATGCTATTAGAATCCCACTTGAGATTGGCGATGTCTGTCTTGTGTTGCTTCAGCCTGACGTCTTACGGCTCACCGGAGTTGCTCCAACGACAGAACGATCCATCACAACAGAGCACCTTCTACAGATTCCTCAGATCTTCCTCCACACCTCTGACAGCCACCTCTGCCTCAACTGCTTCAGCGACCAACCCAATGATGTTGAGGTCGACAAGACTACGGCAAAGAGGTTGTACACTTGTTGCATCACTTATTACTATACATTCACGTTGATCCATTAGGGCTATTTTGGTTCAACGGAAAAACATCGATCCACTGGTTGTTACCATCACTCTAAATTTCTGCATGCTCTCCTTACATAATCTCACCATATTTTTTTCATATGCATGTCAAATATTGTACACTGTCATGCTGAACATGTAGAGAAAAAGAGAAGAGTTTTGCGCGGCAATACAATGTCATGCAGACATCGCTCCATGGTGGGTTCAATGGCAAACCCTCCCCACCCTTCTCCAGACTGTAATCCAGAGGAAGATATCTGTTCTGAGGCGGATTCAGACGCCGCTGACCACTCCTATTTACCCCCCCCCCCAAGGTGTTTGCTCTACCTTGGCATGATGATGTTAGTCATATCATGCATATGTTGCCTTGCAGTGCCTACTTTTGACATCATATATGTCATCTGCTTAGTTTAGACATGTTCTGTAATGCCATCTGTTTAGTTTCTATATCATATATGAGAATTGTGTAGTCTCATGTCTTTTAGCCAGCCATAATATATGTGAAATGTGCAATGCCATCCTGTTTAACCAGGCATCATATATTTGAATGATATCTTGCCCATCCTTTTCTTCATTACATTTCCATTTGTCGACAATGTTTGTACATTAAACTACTCTTCCTGTGAATCAGCCATTTAGGTGGGAGATGGAAAAATCTGGAGTGAAAACAAGGCCTTCAGAGCAGACAGTGCTACCTGTCGAAGCAGATCTTTTGTTGGGTCCCGATAGCTCCTCGAAATGGATTCAGAGACAGATGACCAAACCTATTCCCCCACTGAGGTGTATGCTCTAACTTGGCACGGTTATACTGCTCATATCATGCATACGGTGTCTTGCATTCCATAGTTTAGACATCATATACACAAATATTCAACACCATGTTCTTAGTTCAGACATCATATCGAATGCCCTCTATTTAGCATATAAATCACATATGTGAATTAAATGACGCGATCCTGATTATTTAGATAACATGTAGGTGAATTATGTCATGCGATCCTGTTTAGTTATTCATCATATCTTTGAATTATGCTATGCTATGCTATACAGTTTAGATAGACATCATATATGTGAAATTATGTCATGCTATCAGTTTTAGTTAAACAATATACATGTCAATTATTTCATGCCCTCTTTTTTCCACACTATCTATTGCATCTGTCTCTCATACAATGTCTATACATTCAACTATGTTTCCTGTTTATCAGCCATTTGAATTGGAGCGGGTGATGCCAGTATCTAGCGGACTAAAAACACGGTCGTCAAATAAAACAGTGCTACCTCTTGGTGGAGATAGCACCCCGGTTGTACATGCACAAGAACCAGCCCTACCGCACATAACCCAAACTCTCGCAGATTGTACCCCTACTGTGATGGACAGAGAACTAGCTTCACCCAATCTAACCCCAACCCCAGCCGATAGTAACCCATTTCCTGTTGACACAGCACCATCTCCACCATAGAGCTCCCAAACAACAGCAGTTAGTAAGGCAGCTCCAGTGCCCAAAGGGCCAGTACTATCACGGCGAACCCCAACTCCACCAGTTAGTACGCCTATTCCTGTGGAGGAAGCACAACCAACTAGTCGTAGTTTAGCATCTATCGCATTTGATGTTGTTAAATCGTATGTGCGTATCTTCCCATCTTGGAAATATTATACTGAAGATGAAGGAAAATGCCAGTTGCAGGTGTTTGTCCAGGAGTTGTGTGTAAGTAATGTTATTCATGGAAATTACTTTGCTTCGTCCCATACATCCTACCTCCATGATGGTTATAATACAACAAATTTTCCCATTTTTCTCTATAGAGAAGGACCGATTTGGAAACTCAGGATGAGGTAACCTGTGCTAATACTGCTGCTATCTTCAAGAATGCTTGGTGGCAGTATCGGAATTACCTGAAGAAAACGTACTTCACCGGAAAAGAAACTCATCAAATTCCCTTACGTTCTCCTGAGACAAATTTCTGGACGATGACTGGGAACGCCTTGTTCTGTACTGGTCCCGAACCAAGAATGTAGCAAGGTATATGACCTCATTTTCTATTCTTAAGTATTATATTCTTGCGTCTTACTGTACTCTGTTCATGTAGAACAAGTGCCTAAACCTGAAGAACAACTGTTCTAATTTAAGATTCCATTGTTATCATAGTTCAAAAAAGCGCTAGGAGTTAATTGTGCATTTTGCCACCACCTTGCGCTTTACTGACCAAAGCGCATGCTTATGCGCAATTCTGCATAGATTATGCGTAGTTATGCGCAATGCGTTTTGCCAACGCCTAGAGCCTAGGCATGCTTAAGCGCTCGCTTAGGCGCGCCTTTTTTTAACTATGATTGCTTTGCTCTTGTATCACTGTATTTACTCATAAAAACTTATTTTTAAATTGAAGGATCCAATCAAAACTCCAATGGCACAGCAGGTATGTTCACGCATGTTTCTTTAACAGGTTTTCTTTTGTCAATAGCTCTGTTGATTTCAATTTCAATTATGTATACAGTTGACTTTCATATCATGCACATTACTAGCATCACAACAGAGTCAATAGTGTTGTTGTACATGTAGACCCGTGGTACCCATCTGAAATCTTGCTGTGTTGTGTAGTTTTCCACGCTTTGTATTCTTTCACTGCTGCTTTGTCTTGAATTGATATGATTGGAACCATGTCTCTATTTTGATTTGGCAAGACAATGCAGTGACCATAGGACATAGATATATGTTTGTTTGATGCTTTTATTATGTACTTGTCTTGGCAATAGAAGACTTGGTAGTTTAATCCTGTCCACCTTACTACTGAACTGGTTCACCGAAATGAGTTTCATATACTAGTACATGCTAAACTTGTTATGTGTCTGCTTGTTTCTTCTTTTAGAATGCTGACAGAATATTGGGGAAGAGTACCTTATTAAGCAATGGTAAAGGAAGTAATGCGGATAAGGTTCAGGATAGTGACACATCCTTGTTGGTCTCCAACAAAGCTGATAAAACAGCTAGGAAGACTATCTTGAAGACAGCGAGACAACCCCAAAGTCTTGTCTTGGTTTAGTGTTCGAGTTACTGGCTACTACCGCTTGCACAAGCTATTCAAACTCACTGTCTGAATCAGTTCGGTTTCTTGAGTCTCAACTACAAGCTGAAAGACATCAATCAGCTATGCTGCAACAAGAAGCGGAAGGACTGTGGAAGTCCCTGGAGCATTCAGATGCATACTTCTGGTGCAACAGAAAGCGTTGGAGGATTTTAGCACCAAACAGGACAAAGCTAATCAACTTGCTAAGCTTATTGCCAGCATGGTGGATACCCAGGATAACATTGATTGAGCTCTTCTGAAGTTGTTTCAGCTATGCTCTTGTTTTGCTGCCGCATTTATTTGCACTGGTGGACAATTTTGACGGTCAGTGTATGTAATGCGCTGCTTTGTTCCCTATATTTGCACTGGTGGAGAACTTTGATGCCCAATGGATGTAATATGTGTAATAGGGGTAATAGGCTAGCGTTAATTGCTTGCTTATTTATTTCCTTATTGTCTTGTTTAGTTGTTTGCTTGTAGTCACTACAGTTCTTTTTCTGTTTTTTTCTAGTGAACACAATAGCCTATTTTTGGTAACTAGGCCAAAATAATCATGGCAACACACGGACTGTTGTAACCATGGGCCTCCTGCAGGCCGTATGATCCATGGGCCTTCGTCCGGTCGTAGGATCCATTGGCCTTCTATATGGGCCGTAGTATTCATCGGCCTTCTATACGGGCCTTAGGGTCCATGGGCCTTCTATGGGCCATAGGGTCCATGGGCCTTCTACGGGTCGTACGATCCATGGGCCTCATACGGGCCGTAGGATCCATGGGCCTTCTACGGGGCATATCATCATTTCGCCTATCATGGGCCGTACTATTCGTGGACCATAACGGGCCGTTAATAGGCCGTATTTGATAACTCTATGAAAACAGCCCAACGGGTTTTTTTACATGAAAACGACCCAACGTATTAACGGTCCGCAAACGGGCCGACTGTAACGATGGGCTGAATTTGGCCCACAAGCAGAAAATGACAGTAACGGGCCATATGTAACCGAATGCTGTAAATGAGCCCAAGAATCAATGGGCCCTGAGAAGGTCAAAAGATAACTTGGGCTGTAAACGGCCCAATGGAATAATGGGCCGTTAATGGGTATAAAGTGATACACTGTTCATTACGGGCCAGTTTCACCACGGGCCGTTAATGGGCCAAGAGTTACAAAGGTCCTCATATGGGCCGAAAGAAGTCATGGGCCACACATGTGCCGGAAGTTAAAACGGGCTGAATCATATTGGACGGCCCAGATGACGCTACTGGGCCTCATTCAGTAGGGCGGAACGGGCCCTAGGTTAGTAGGCTATAAATGGGCTATATGTGAATAGGCCGTTAACAGGCTTTCCGTGGGCCGGCTCGCCACCTTTTGACCAAGTCAAACGGGCCGGCCTTTTCATAGGAATGGGCCTCTGTTGGGCCGTGCCACGTGTCGCCGTATCATAGGTGCCTTCGGTCCATTGAGCAGATGACATCTGTCCCAACGGTGAGCCGACACGTGTTTCCTCCAGCCAATGATGATTTTACACGTGGAAAACCCCATTGGTCGGGGCTATTAACGGGTTCGGATCCAAAACCCGACCCGATAGCTTAACGGTGTTCCATTACGGTGGATGACACGTGTTGGTCACCCTTGACGAAAGCACTTCTGTGACGCGCGATTTATCGTCATGGAAGTGGACACTTCCGTGATGATAATTTTGGTAATGTCATGGAACACTTCTACGACAGCACAGGTATGACTATCTTGATTCTGTCATAAAATCGTCATGGATGTACATGCATGACAAAAAACGCGACCTACTGTGACAAACACGTATCATCACGGAAGTGTATTTTTTTTGTAGTGACAATGCTCTAATAATGAAGATCATCACACTTTTATGGATTTACAACTCAAGAATTACAACTCAAAGCTAGAGCAAGATATGACTCTATATGAATGCCTCCGGCGGTGTACCACGATATGCAATGAATCAAGAGCGACATGTATGAAAATTATGAAGGTGGCCTTGCCACAAATACAATGTCAACTACATGATCATGCAAAGAGCAATATGACAATGATGGAACGTGTCATAATAAACGGAACGGTGGAAAGTTGCATGGCAATATATCTTGGAATGGCTATGTAAATGCCATAATAGGTAGGTATGGTGGCTGTTTTGAGGAAGGTAAATAATGGGTGTGATAACGGCAAAAATTGCGCGATATAATAGAGGTTAGCAAAGTGGAAGGATGAGTGTGCGTATATCCATGGACTCACATTAGTCATAAAGAACTCATATACTTATTGCAAAACTCTACTTAGCCCTC
This sequence comes from Triticum aestivum, assembly GCF_018294505.1. Taxonomy (NCBI): domain Eukaryota; kingdom Viridiplantae; phylum Streptophyta; class Magnoliopsida; order Poales; family Poaceae; genus Triticum; species Triticum aestivum. Next base: position 543,280,339 of record NC_057807.1, read on the forward strand.
GAAGCAAAGTACTACTACGCATGCCCCTAGAGGGATAGATTGGTAGGAAAAGACCATCGCTCGTCCCCGACTGCCACTCATAAGGAAGACAATCAAAAGAGCACCTCATGCAACAACTTTGTCACACAACGTTTACCATACGTGCATGCTATGGGACTTGCAAACCTCAACACAACCATTTCTCAATTTCATAATTACCCACTAGCATGACTCTAACATTACTACCTTTATATCTCAAAACAATTATCAAGCATCAAATTGATCATAGCATCCAATTCACTTCCTATGATAGTTTTTATTATACCCAACTTGGATGCTCATCATTCTAGGACCAAATTTGTAACAATAGCAAATACAATGTTGTTCTAAAAGACTCTAAAAATAATATAAGTGAAGCATGAGAGACTAACAATTTCTTCAAAATTAATCCACCGCCGTGCTCTAAAAGATATAAGTGAAGCACTAGAGCAAATGACAAACTACTCAGAAAAATTTAAGTGAAGATCAATGAGTAGCTAAATAATTATGTGACTATGTGAAGACTCTATCTCATTTAAGAATTTCAGATCTTGGTATTTTATTCAAACAGCAAGAAAAGCAAAATAAAATGACATTGCAAGGATAGCACAACTCATGTGAAGAAGCAAAAACTTAGGCTCAACCGATACTAACCGATGATTGTTGAAGAAGAAAGGTGGGATGCCTACCGGGGCATCCCCGAGCTTAGATGCTTGAGACTTCTTGAAATATAATCTTGGGGTGCCATGGGCATCCCCAAGCTTGAGCTTTTGTGTCTCCTCAATTCCTTTTATATCTCGGTTTCATCTTTTTTATCAAAAAGCTTCATCCATACCAAACTCAACAAGAACTCGTGAGATAGGTTAGTATAAACCAATGCAAAACCTTATCATTTTCTACTGTAACAAATCACTAAAATTATTATTCTGCATTGCATACTAAATGCCTCTGCATATTTAATACTCCTATCATCAAATACAATCATTAAACAAGAAAACATATGCAAACAATGCAAACATAACAGCAATCTGCCAAAACAGTACAGTCTATAAAGAATGCAAGAGTATCAATACTTACCTAACTCCAAAAATTATAATAAAAATACTACGCTGTAGAAGATTTATCAGAGCTCATTATGCAAAAATATTCAACATTATACCATTCTATGACTTCTCTAGGGTATTTTTGCAACAGCGGTAAACTTTCTGTTTTCAAACAGCAACATGTATACTAGCAAAATAAGCATGGCAAAGGCTATCCTTGACATTTTTATTGAAACTAAAGATGCAAAACATTATTCTAATCAACAGAAAGCAAATACTAACAAAATAAAATGATGCTCCAAGCAAAACACATATCATGTGGTGAATAAAAATATAGCTCCAAGTAAAGTTACCGATGAACGAAGACGAAAGAGGGGATGCCTTCCGGGGCATACCGAAGCCTAGGCTCTTGGTTGTCCTCGAATATTACCTTGGGGTGCCTTGGGAATCCCAAATCTTAGTCTCTTGCCACTCCTTATTCCGTAGTCCATCGAAACATCACCCAAAACTTGAAAACTTCAACCACACAAAACTCAACACAAAACTCGTAAGCTCCGTTTGTATAAGAAAATAAAACCACCACTTAGGTACTGTAATGAACACATTCTAAATTCATATTGGTGATAAACCTACTTATTCCAACTTCTCTATGGCTAATACCTTCCGATACTACTCATAGATTCATCAAAATAAGCAAACAACACATAGAAAACAGAATCTGTCAAAAACAGAACAGTATGTAGTAATCTGTATCAAACGTATACTTATGGAACTCAAACAATTCGGAAATAAATTGTTGGACCTGAGGAATTTGTCTATTAATCATCTGCAAAAAGAATCAACCTAAAAGCATTCTCCAGTGAAAAATGGCAGCTATTCTCGTGAGCCCTAAAGTTTCTGTTTTTTTACAGCAAGATCATAAAGACTTCACCCAAGTCTTCCCAAAGGTTCTACTTGGCACAAACACTAATTAAAACATTAAACCACATATAACCAGAGGCTAGATGAATTATTTATTACTAATCAGGAACAAAAATCAAGGAACAAAAGTAAAGTTGGGTTGCCTCCCAACAAGCGCTATCGTTTAACGCCCCTAGCTAGGCATGATGAAATGATGCTCACATAAAAGATAAGAATTGAAACATAAAGAGAGCATCATGAAGAATATGACTATCATATTTAAGTCTAACCCACTTCATATGCATAGGGATTTTGTGATCAAACAACTTATGGGAACAATAATCAACTAGCATAGGAAGGTAAAACAAGCATAGCTTCAAAATTTTCAACACATAGAGTGGAAACTTGATATTATTGCAATTCCTACAAGAATATGTTCCTCTCTCATAATAATTTTCAGTAGCATCATGAATGAATTCAACAATATAACCATCACCTAAAGCATTCTTTTCATGATCTACAAGCATAGAAAATTTACTACTCTCCACATAAGCAAATTTATTCTCATCAATAGTAGTGGGAGCAAACTCAACAAAATAATTATCATGTGAGGCATAATCCAATTGAAAACTAAAATAATGATGACAAGTTCCGTGGTTATCATTATTCCTAATAGCATACAAGTCATCACAATAATCATCATATATAGCAACTTTGTTCTCATAATCAATTGGAACCTCTTCCGAAATAGTGGAATCATCACTAAATAAAGTTGACACTCTTCCAAATCCACTTTCATATTCATCACAATAAGATTCAACTTCCTCCAAAATAGTGGGATTACTACTTCCTGAAGTTGACGCTCTTCCAAACACACTTTCATCAATATAATCATCATAAATAGGAAGCATGCTTTCATCATAATAAATTTGCTCATCAAAGCTTGGGGGACTAAAAATATCATATTCACCAAACATAGCTTCCCCAAGCTTGTGGCTTTGCATATCATTAGCATCATGGATATTCAAGGAATTCATACTAACAACATTGAATCATGCTCATCATTCAAAGATTTAGTATCAAACAATCTATAGATTTCTTCTTCTAGCACTTGAGCACAATTTTCCTTACCATCATTCTCACGAAAGATATTAAAAAGACGAAGCATATGAGACAAACTTAACTCCATTTTTTTGTAGTTTTTTTATAAACTAAACTAGTGATAAAACAAGAAACAAAAAGATTCGATTGCATGATCTAAAGATATACCTTCAAGCACTCACCTCCCCGGCAACGGCGCCAGAAAAGAGCTTGATGTCTACTACACAACCTTCTTCTTGTAGACGTTGTTGGGCCTGCAAGTGCACAGGTTTGTAGGACAGTAGCAAATTTCCCTCAAGTGGATGACCTAAGGTTTATCAATCCATAGGAGGCGTAGGATGAAGATGGTCTCTCTCAAACAACCCTGCAACCAAATAACAAAGAGTCTCTTGTATCCCCAACACACCCAATACAATGGTAAATTGTATAGGTGCACTAGTTCGGCGAAGAGATGGTGATACAAGTGCAAAATAGATAGTAGAAATAGGTATTTGTAATCTTAAATTATAAAAACAGCAAGGTAGCGAGCGATAAAAGTGAGCATAAACAGTATTGCAGTGATAGGAAACAAGGCCTAAGGTTCATACTTTCACTACTGCAAGTTCTCTCAACAATAATAACATAGATAGATCATATAACAATCCCTCAACATGCAACAAAGAGTCACTCCAAAGCAACTAATAGCGGAGAACAAACGAAGAGATTATGGTAGGGTACGAAACCACCTCAAAGTTATCCTTTCTGTTCTATCTATTCAAGAGTTCGTAGTAAAATAACATGAAGCTATTCTTTCCGCTCAATCTATCATAGAGTTCATACTAGAATAACACCTTAAGACACAAATCAACCAAAACCCTAATGTCACCTAGATACTCCATTATCACCTCAAGTATCCGTGGGAATGATTATACGATATGCATCACACAATCTCAGATTGATCTATTCAACCAACACAAAGTACTTCAAAGAGTGCCCCAAAGTTTCTACCGGAGAGTCAAGACGAAAATGTGTGCCAACCCCTATGCATAGGTTCATGGGCGGAACCCGCAAGTTGATCACCAAAACATACATCAAGTGGCACATGATATCCCATTGTCACCACAGATAATCACGGCAAGACATACATCAAGTGTTCTCAAATCCTTAAAGACTCAATCCTATAAGATAACTTCAAAGGGAAAACTCAATTCATCACAAGAGAGTAGAGGGGGGAGAAACATCATAAGATCCAACTATAATAGCAAAGCTCGCGATACATCAAGATCATGTCATAGAGAGAACACGAGAGAGAGAGAGAGATCAAACACATAGCTACTGGTACATACCCTCAGCCCCGAGGGTGAACTACTCCCTCCTCGTCATGGATAGCGCCGGGATGATGAAGATGGCCACCGGTGATGGGTTCCCCCTCCGGAAGGGCACAGAAACGGGCTCCCGAGAGGTTTTTGGTGGCTACAGAGGCATGCGGCAGCGAAACTCCCGATCTATCTTCTCTGTGGATGTTTTTAGGGTACGTGGGACTATATACGCGAAAGAAGTCGGTCGGGAGGTGCTCGAGGGGCCCACGAGACAGGGGGCGCGCCTAGGAGGGGTTGGCGCGCCCTCCTATCTCCTGGCCAACTCGAGGATCTTCTGACGTGAACTCCAAGTCTCCAGGATCATATTCTTCCAAAAAATCATGCTGCCGAAGGTTTCATTCCGTTTGGACTCCGTTTGATATTCCTTTTCTTCAAAATACTGAAACAGGCAATAAAACAACAATATGGGCTGGGCCTCCGGTTAATAGGTTAGTCCCAAAAGTAATATAAAAGTGTATAATAAAGACCATAATCATCCAAAACGGGTAATATAATAGCATGGAACAATCAAAAATTATAGATACGTTGGAGACGTATCAGTATACAATAGGTCTGGTACACAGCATAGCATAACTAATGATATTATTGACCGCTGTCCAGTGATCTACTCTTAGATCAAAATTGTAATCCCTTACCAAACTCAGAGCAAGGTATACAATAGGTCTGCTACATAGCATAGCATACTTTATAGAACCTATGACTGAGGCATATTCATTCTCTTTCTATTTTCTGCCATGGTCGGGTTTTGAGTCTTACTCAACTTCACACCTTGAAACACAGGCAATAACTCGTTCTTTGACTATTCCATTTTGAACTACTTCAAAATCTTATCAAGGTATGTACTCATTGAAAATCTTATTAAGCGTCTTGATCTATCTCTATAGATCTTGATGCTCAATGTGTAAGCAGCTTCACCGAGGTCTTTCCTTGAAAAACTCTTATTCAAGTATCCTTTTATGCTATCCAGAAATTCTATATCATTTCCAATCAACAATATGTCATCTATAGTATTAGAAATGCTATAGGGCTCCCACTCACTTTCTTGTAAATACAGGCTTCTCCAAAAGTTTGTATAAAACCATATGCTTTGATCAACTCATCAAAGTGTATATTCCAACTCCGAGATGCTTGCACCAGTCCATAGATGGATCGCGGGAGCTTGCACATTTTTGTTAGCACCTTTAGGATTAACAAAACCTTCTCGTTGCATCATATACAACTCTTCTTTAATAGATCCATTAAGGAATGCAGTTTTTACATCCATTTGCCAGATTTCATAAAATGTGGCAATTGCTAACATGATTCGGACATACTTAAGCATCGATACAAGTGAGAAATTCTCATCATATTCAACACCTTGAACTTGTTGAAAAAACCTTTTTGCGACAAGTCGAGCTTTGTAGATAGTAACACTACTATCAGCGTCTGTCTTCCTCTTGAAGATCCATTTATTTTCTATGGCTTGTCAATCATCGGGTAAGTCCACCAAAGTCCACACTTTGTTCTCATACATGGATCCCATCTCAGATTTCATGGTTTCGAGCCATTTCGCGGAATCTGGGCTCATCATCGTTTCCTCATAGTTTGTGGGTTTATCATGGTCTAGTAACATGACTTCCAGAATAGGATTACCGTACCACTCTGGTGCAAACTGTACTCTGGAAGACCTACCAGCTTCGGTAGTAACTTGATCTGAAGCTTCATGATCATCATCATTAGCTTCCTCACTGATTGGTGTAGGAATCACGGGAACTGATTTCTGTGATGAACTACTTTCCAATAAGGGAGCAGGTACAATTACCTCATCAAGTTCTACTTTCCTCCCACTCACTTCTTTCGAGAGAAACTTCTTCTCTAGAAAGGATCCATTCTTAGCAACAAAGTTTGCCTTCGGATCTGTGATAGAAGGTGTACCCAACAGTTTCCTTTGGGTATTCTATGAAGACGCACTTCTTTGATTTGGGTTCGAGCTTATCAGGTTGAAACTTTTTCACATAAGCATCGCGGCCCCAAACTTTAAGAAACACAACTTTGGTTTCTTACCAAACCACAGTTCATAAGGCGTCGTCTCAACTGATTTTGATGGTGCCCTATTTAAAGTGAATGTAGCTGTCTCTAATGCATAACCCCAAAACGATAGTGGTAAATTGGTAAGATACATCATAGATCACACCATATCCAATAAAGTGCGGTTACGACGTTCGGACACACCATTATGCTGTGGTGTTCCATGTGGCGTGAGCTGTGAAACTATTCCACATTGTTTTAAATGAAGGCCAAACTCGTAACTCAAATATTCTCCTTTACGATCAGACTGTAGAAACTTTATTTTCTTGTTACGATGATTCTCCACTTCACTCTGAAATTCTTTGAACATTTCAAATGTTTCAGACTTGTGCTTCATTAAGTAGATATACTCATATCTGCTCAAATCATCTGTGAAGGTCAGAAAATAACGTTACCCGCCATGAGCATCAACACTCATTGGACCGCATACATCGGTATGTATTATTTCCAACAAGCCAGTAGCTCGTTCCATTGTTTCGGAGAACGGAGTTTTAGTCATCTTGCCCAAAAGGCACGGTTCGCAAGCATCAAATGATTCATAACCAAGTGATTCCAAAAATCCATCTTTATGGAGTTTCTTCATGCGCTTTACACCAATATGACCCAAATAGCAGTGCCACAAATAAGTTGCACTATCATTATCAACTTTGCATCTTTTGGCATCAATATTATGAATATGTGTATTACTATGATTGAGATCCAACAAACTATTTTCATTGGGTGTATGACCATCGAAGGTTTTATTCATGTAAACAGAACAACAATTATTCTCTGACTTTAAATGAATAACTATATTGCAATAAACATGATCAAATCATATTCACGCTCAACGCAAACGCCAAATAACATTTATTTCGGTTTAACACTAATCCCGAAAGTATAGGGAGTGTGCGATGATGATCATATCAATCTTGGAACCACTTCCAACACACATCGTCACTTCACCCTCAACTAGTCTCTGTTTATTCTGTAACTCCTATTTCGAGTTACTAAATTTTAGCAACCGAACGAGTATCAAATACCCAGGGGCTACTATAAACACTAGTAAGGTACACATCAATAACCTGTATATCAAATATACCCTTGTTCACTTTGCCATCCTACTTATCCACCAAATATTCAGGGTATTTCCGCTTCCAGTGACCATTTCCTTTGCAGTAGAAGCACTTAGTTTCATGCTTTGGTCCAGCTTTGGGCTTCTTCACGGGAGTGACAACTTGCTTGCCATTCTACTTGAAGTTTCCCTTTCTTTCCCTTTGCCCTTTTCATGAAACTAGTGGTCTTGTCAATCATCAACACTTGATACTCTTTCTTGATTTCTACCTTCGTCTATTTCAACATCATGAAGAGCTCGGGAATCGTTTTCATCATCCCTTGCATAGTACAGTTCATCATGAAGTTCTAGTAACTTGGTGATGGTGACCAGAGAACTCTGTCAATCACTATCTTATCTGGAAGATTAACTCTCACTTAATTCAAGCGATTGTAGTAACTAGACAATCTGAGCACATGCTCACTAGTTGAGCAATTCTCCTCCATCTTTTAGCTATAGAACTTGTTGGAGAGTTCATATCTCTCAACTCGGGTATTTGCTTGAAATATTAACTTCAATTCCTGGAACATCTCATATGGTCCATGACGTTCAAAACATCTTTGAAGTCCCAATTCTAAGCCATTAAGCATGGTGCACTAAACTATCAAGTAGTCATCATATTGGGCTAGCCAAACATTCATAACGGCTGCATCTACTCTTGTGATAGGTCTGTCACCTAGCGGTGCATCAAGGACATAATCCTTCTGTGCAGCAATGAGGATAAACCTCAGATCATGGACCCAGTCCGCATTATTGCTACTATCATCTTTCAACTTAGTTTTCTGTAGGAACACATACAAAACATAGGGAAGCAACAATGCGAGCTATTGATCTACAACATTATTTGCAAAATACTATCAGGACTAAGTTCATGATAAATTAAAGTTCAATTAATCATATTACTTAAGAACTCCCACTTAGATAGACATCCCTTTAATCATCTAAGTATCACGTGATCCAAATCAACTAAACCATGTCCGATCATCACGTGAGATGGAGTAGTTTTCAATGGTGAACATCACTATGTTGATCATATCTACTATATAATTCACGCTCGACCTTTCGGTCTCCAGTGTTCTGAGGCCATATCTACATATGCTAGGCTCGTCAAGTTTAACCTGAGTATTCTGGTGTGCAAAACTGTCTTACACCCGTTGTATTTGAATGTAGAGCTTATCACACCCGATCATCACGTGGTGTCTCGGCACGAAGAACTTTTGCAACGGTGCATACTCAGGGAGAACACTTATACCTTGAAATTTTAGTAAGGGATCATCTTATAAAGCTACCATCAAACTAAGCAAAATAAGATGTATAAACGATAAACATCACATGCAATCAAAATATGTGACATGATATGGCCATCATCATCTTGTGCCTTTGATCTCCATCTCCAAAGCATTGTTGTGATCTCCATCATCACCGGCATGACACCATGATCTCCATCATCTTGATCTATATCAATGTGTCATCACATGGTCGTCTCGCCAACTATTGCTCTTGCAACTATTGCTATTGCATAGCGATAAAGTAAAGCAATTATTTGGCGCTTGCATCTTATGCAATAAAGAGACAACCATAAGGCTTTTGTCGATAACTTCAACAAAACATGATCATCTCATACAACAACTTATATCTCATCACGTCTTGACCATATCATATCACAACATGCCCTGCGAAAACAAGTTAGACGTCCTCTACATTGTTGTTGCAAGTTTTACGTGGCTGCTACGGGCTGAGCAAGAACTGTTCTTACCTACGCATCAAAACCACAACGATATTTCGTCAAGTTAGTGCTGTTTTAACCTTCAACAAGGATCGGGTGTAGCCACACTCGGTTCAACTAAAGTTGGAGAAACAGACACCCGCTAGCCACCTGTGTGCAAAGCACGTCGGTAGAACCAGTCTCGCATAAGCGTACGCGTAATGTCGGTCCGGGCCGCTTCATCCAACAATACCGCCAAACCAAAGTATGACATGCTGGTGAGCAATATGACTTGTATCGCCTGTTGGAAATATGCCCTAGAGGCAATAATAAAAGGATTATTATTATATTTCCTTGTTCATGATAATTGTATTTTATTCATGCTATAATTGTATTATCTGGAAATCATAATACACGTGTGAATACATAGACCACAATATGTCCCTAGTGAGCCTCTAGTTGACTAGCTCGTTGATCAATAGATAGTCATGGTTTCCTGACTATGGACATTGGATGCCGTTGATAACGGGATCACATCATTAGGAGAATGATGTGATGGACAAGACCCAATCCTAAGCATAGCACAAGATCGTGTAGTTCGTTTTGCTAGAGCTTTTCCAATGTCAAGTATCCTTTCCTTAGACCATGAGATCGTGTAACTCCCGGATACCGTAGGGGTGCTTTGGGTGTACCAAACGTCACAACGTAACTAGGTGACTATAAAGGTGCACTACAGGTATCTCCGAAAGTGTCTGTTGGGTTGACACGGATCGAGACTGGGATTTGTCACTCCGTATGACGGAGAGGTATCTCTGGGCCCACTCGGTAATGCATCATCATAATGAGCTCAAAGTGACCAAGTGTTTGGTCACGGGATCATGCATTACGATACGAGTAAAGTGACTTGCCGGTAACAAGATTGAACGAGGTATTGGGATACCGACGATCGAATCTCGGGCAAGTAACGTACCGATTGACAAAGGGAATTGTATACGGGGTTGCTTGAATCCTCGACATCATGGTTCATCCAATGAGATCATCGTGGAACATGTGGGAGACAACATGGGTATCCAGATCCCGCTGTTGGTTATTGGCCGGAGAGCTGTCTCGGTCATGTTTGCATGATTCCAGAACCCGTAGGGTCTACACACTTAAGGTTCGGTGACGCTAAGGTTATTAGGAAGACTTGTATGTGATTACTGAATGTTGTTCGGAGTCCCGGATGAGATCCCGGACGTCACGAGGAGTTCCTGAATGGTCTGGAGGTAAAGATCTATATATGGGAAGTTGTCATATGGTCATCGAAAAGTTTCGGGGGCATATCGGTATTGTACCGGGGCCACCGGAGGGGTTCTGGGGGTCCGCCGGGAGGGGCCACCTCTCTCGGAGGGCCTCATGGGCCGTAGTGGGCAGGGAACCAGCCCCTAGTGGGCTGGGCGCATCCCCCCCTTGGGCCCATGCGCCTAGGGTTGGGGGGAAACCCTAGTGGGGGCGCCCCCCTTGCTTGGGGGGCAAGCCCCCTCCCTTGGCCGCCCCCCCCTCTAGATCTCATCTAGAGGGGGTCGGCCCCCTTCCCCCTTCCCCTATAAATAGAGGGGCGAGGGGAGGTCTGCACACAACATCCAAGGCGCAGCCCCTCCCCTCCCCAACATCTCTCCTCCTCCGCGTGAGCTTGGCGAAGCCCTGCCAGAGAACTGCCACTCCATCACCACCACGCCGTCGTGTTGCTGTTGGAGCCTTCTTACTCAACCTCTCCCTCCTCCTTGCTAGATCAAGGTGTAGGAGACGTCATCCGCTCCGTACGTGTGTTGAATGCGGAGGTGCTGTCCGTTCGGCACTTGGTCATCGGTGATTTGGATCACGACAAGTACGACTCCCTCAACCCGTTCTCTTGAACGCTTCCCCGCTCGCGATCTACAAAGGTATGTAGATGCACTCCTATCACTCGTTGCTAGATGAACTCATAGATGGATCTTGGTGAAACCGTAGGAAAATTTTTATTTTCTGCAACATTCCCCAATAGTGGCATCATGAGCTAGGTCTATGCGTAGTTCTCTATTGCACGAGTAGAACACAAATCTGTTGTGGGCGTAGATGTTGTCAACTTTCTTGCCGCTACTAGTCTTATTTTGCTTCAGCGGTATTGTGGGATGAAGCGGCCCGGACCGACCTTACACATACGCTTATGTGAGACAGGTTCCACCGATTGACATGCACTAGTTGCATAAGGTGGCTAGCGGGTGTCTGTCTCTCCTACTTTAGTTGGAGCGGATTCGATGAAAAGGGTCCTTACGAAGGGTAAATAGAAGTTGACAAATCACGTTGTGCCTTTTTCGTAGGTAAGAAAACGTTCTTGCTAGAACCCTATTGCAGCCACGTAAAAGATGCAACAACAATTAGAGGACGTCTAACTTGTTTTTGCAGCAATTGCCTTGTGATGTGATATGGCCAAAAGTTGTGATGAATGATGAATGATATATTGTGATGTATGAGATCATGTTCTTGTAATAGGAATCACGACTTGCATGTCGATGAGTATGACAACCGGCGGGAGCCATAGGAGTTGTCTTAATTATTGTATGACCTGTGTGTCAATGATTTAACGCCATGTAATTACTTTACTTTATTGCTAAACCATTAGCCATAGTAATAGAAGTAATAGTTGGCGAGCAACTTCATGGAGACACGATGATGGAGATCATGATGATGGAGATCATGGTGTCGTGCCGGTGACAAAGATGATCATGGAGCCCCGAAGATGGAGATCAAAGGAGCTATATGATATTGGCCATATCATGTCACTATTATATAATTGCATGTGATGTTTATTATGTTTACGCATCTTGTTTACTTAGAACGACGGTAGTAAATAAGATGATCCCTTATAATAATTTCAAGAAAGTGTTCCCCCTAACTGTGCGCCGTTGCTAAAGTTCGTCGTTTCGAAGCACCACGTGATGATCGGGTGTGATAGATTCTTATGTTCACATACAACGGGTGTAAGACAGTTTTACACATGCAAAAACACTTAGGGTTAACTTGACGAGCCTAGCATGTACAGACATGGCCTCGGAACACAGAGACCGAAAGGTCGAACATGAGTCGTATGGAAGATACGATCAACATGGAGATGTTCACCAATGATGACTAGTCCGTCTCACGTGATGATCGGACACGGCCTAGTCGACTCGGATCATGTAACACTTAGATGACTAGAGGGATGTCTAATCTGAGTGGGAGTTCATTAAAATAATTTGATCAGATGAACTTAATTATCATGAACTTAGTCTAAAACCTTTGCAAATATGTCTTGTAGATCAAATGGCCAATGCTCATGTCAACATGAACTTCAACGCGTTCCTAGAGAAAACCAAGCTGAAAGATGATGGCAGCAACTATACGGACTGGGTCCGGAACCTGAGGATCATCCTCATAGCTGCCAAGAAAGCATATGTCCTAGAAGGACCGCTAGGTGATGCACCCATCCCAGAGAACCAAGACGTTATGAACGCTTGGCAGTCACGTGCTGATGATTACTCCCTCGTTTAGTGCGGCATGCTTTACAGCTTAGAACCGGGGCTCCAAAAGCGTTTTGAGCAACACGGAGCATATGAGATGTTCGAGGAGCTAAAAAATGGTTTTCCAAGCTCATGCCCGGGTCGAGAGATATGAAGTCTCCGAGAAGTTCTATAGTTGTAAGATGGAGGAAAATAGTTCTGTCAGTGAGCACATACTCAAAATGTCTGGGTTGCACAACCGCCTGTCCCAGCTGGACATTAACCTCCCGGACAAGGCGGTCATTGACAGAATCCTTCAGTCGCTCCCACTGAGCTACAAGAGCTTTGTGATGAACTACAATATGCAGGGGATGGTGAAAACTATTCCTGAAGTATTTTCAATGCTGAAGTCGGCAGAGGTAGAAATCAAGAAAGAACATCAAGTGTTGATGGTCAATAAAACCACCAAGTTCAAGAAGGGCAAGGGTAAGAAGAACTTCAAGAAGGACGGCAAGGATGTTGCCGCACCCGGTAAGTCAGTTGCCGGGAAGAAGTCAAAGAATGGACTCAAGCCTGAGACTGAGTGCTTTTATTGCAAAGGGAAGGGTCACTGGAAGCGGAACTGCCCCAAATACTTAACGGACAAGAAGGCCGGCAACACTAAAGGTATATGTGATATACATGTAATTGATGTGTACCTTACCAGTACTCGTAGTAACTCCTGGGTATTTGATACCGGTGCCGTTGCTCATATTTGTAACTCACATCAGGAGATGCGGAATAAGCGGAGACTGGCGAAGGACGAGGTGACGATGCGTGTCGGGAATGGTTCCAAGGTCGATGTGATCGCCGTCGGCACGCTGCCTCTACATTTATGTAACATCCCAAATTTTCAATTTGGAATGTTATACATTAAATCATCATGCATTACAAGTTTTCTTGCATTTGCCGATCCTAGAAATTTCACGCAACTCAAGGACCCTCGGAGAGAGTTGGAGATTTCTAAATTTTCATATTTGAGTTTCCTCGAATTATGAAAAGAGGATCATTTGATTTTATTTATTTCATCGTCAAATAATTTTCCAATATCAAAAATATGAGAGGGAATAATATGACTTTCCCAAAAATTAGGAAAAATGAAGATTTAATAAATAAATCAAATTCTGGATTTTCTCGGAGTTTATTTGCCTTAGGGAAAAATGCGTGTTTTCAAAAATTGCATTTTAGGCCCCGAGTAAAAGTTCATTTTGTTTGACTCATTTTTGGGAGTCGGGGAAAATTTACTTTGTAATTTTTGGAGTTCGTTTAGATTTTCTTTTCCTTATTTTTCTTTCTGCGCGCGTATTTATAAAAAAAAACCACAGCGCCCGACTGGGTCAAGGGCCCAGCCGAGCCGGCCCAGCCGCGCCCCCTCCCGCGCGCGCCCTCGCGCAGCCGCGCCGCCGCCGCCGGCCGAATCCGAGGAGGATTCCTCCTCCTCCTCCCCTTGCTTGCCCCCTCCTCCAAGCCACCCTCCCCCCTCTTTAAATACCCAACACCCCCCCCCTCTCCTCCCCACACTGCCCCGCAGCCGCAGCAGCAGCAGCGCCGCCGCCGCCGCTCGCGCCGCCACCGCCCGCCGCCCGCGCCGCATGCCGCCGCCGCCACCGCGTCGCCGTCGCCCCAAGCCAAGCCTCCGCCCCGCTGGAGCCTGCGCCGACGAGGTAGCCCCGCGCCACGCCGCCCCTCGCCCGGTTCGGTTTTCTAATAAACCGTTCCGGTTTATTTTTCGATGTTTCGGTTTTTTTTAAAACCCTAGATCGGTTTTTTTCCGGTTTTGTTGTTTAGCGAGCGTTCGCCGGACCGTTCGTCTTAACGAACGTGATCACCGGTTATTCCCGGTTAACGAACGTCCGTTCGTTTAATCGTTCGTCGTTTTCTTTTTACTCGGATTTATTCCGTGATTTTCTGATCGTGATTTCAGATCCGATCTTCGTTCTAGTTTATCTTCTCGCTCGTTTATCGGAATCAGGTGATTCAAGCGCCTGGAGTTTCGTTTCGAAACCGCCGTTTCGACTAATCAACTTAAACAAAGTTTTGCTACTGTAAAATTTGACCTAGTTTCAACTTGCTAGAACCGAGTTGTTTTCTTCCGCCGTTTGTTTTCCGTTGTTTTGTTCGGTTCGTTTTCTTTTGCAACCAGGGTTTTAAGTTGAACTTTCTGGTTCGATCTTTTATTCGAGATTTACCTGTGCATTAGATGAGTACTTATTGTATGCTTGTTGTTTGTCTGCGATAGATCACCCGGAGTGCGCCGCTTGTTACTTCGAATCTCTAGGTTTCGCGGATCATCAGCAAGGCAAGTAACACTTGATCATATCTTTTCTACTACCCAGTTTTTATGCATTAGATCAATCCTCAAACATTGCATGATTAGGATCTAATTAAATTGTGGGATGGGAAGTAGATGAGGTAGTACCTATTACCTGTATTACTTATGAAACCTTTGGGAGTTACTTCTGCGTTTGCTTATTATGCCATGCTATGCTAGTAGACGTGGATTGGGTGAGTGAATATCCATGACAGATGTGAGATTGTTAATTAATGGTTTATCTAAGGTGGCAACTTAAATACACATCTGGGTGGATTGAGGCACCTGGGGTATCCAGTGATTGCCTGTTTTTTTGGAAATCCCGGGGTTACCGTGTGATTTTCCTATGGACCGCCACCCAGGCTCAAAGGGATCATAAGATAATTCATGCTAGTAACTTCCGTGTGCAGCCACAAGCCATTATGGGCTCTGGCATAGTTGACTAAGTCGTGCGAACTCTTATAGTGGTAGACTAGCAGATGTAGGGGATGTAGGTGTACCGGTCTACCCATCGTAAGGTGCTAGCGCTTCTGAAAGACTATGTCTCGGTCATCCGTTTCTCAAACACCATGTAGTGCGAGAAACCAAACGGAGGCGATCGAGTCTTGTGGGGAAAAGTGCGCAAACCTCTGCAGAGTGTACAAACTAATCATGATTAGCCGTGTCCCCGGTTATGGACATCTTGAGTATCTAGTACTTGAATATCATGTGAATCTCAACATGTTACTCTAATTTAATATTGTTGGGTTTGTTAATGATTACTTTTAATTGGGATTGAGGATGCTGTCAACCATTCTCAATGTTTAACAACCACCATGATAGTTAAATAAATTTATTCCTTTGCAGTAGGGAAAAATTGGCTTTATGCAAAAACTGTAACCATAGAGCTTTTCCACCAGCCATATATGCATGTAGTATAGGCTTATCATTCATTATTCTCTATGTGTTACATTGCCAGCATATTCCATGTGCTGACCCGTTTTCGGGCTGCAACTTTCATGTTGCAGACTTTTCAGACGACGAGTAAGGTGCTTTTAGGTCGTGGTTCTATACTCAGTGATGCCGTTGGAGTTGATGGACTCACTTATCTTCCAAGTCTTCCGCTGTTATCGTTATTAGATGGCCTTAAGCCATGATTATTGTAATAAGTCCTCTTTTGGGACATCGATGTAATAAGTGTGTGATTGCTACTCTGTTATAAATCCTTCGAAGTACTGTGTGGTGTCAGCATTACTGATCCAGGGATGACACCTGAGCACAGAGACTTGACCATCTGAGGTCGGGTCGCTACAGAGATGGTATCAGAGCACACGCTGACTGTAGGACACGACCACTAAGTTAAAGCCATAGATCACTACTCTCTTCTCATTTTCTAACTCCTCATCTTTTCTACTCTTTTAGGATGACGGACGCAAAGATCAAGTACGCTCAACCAGATGAAGGTACACCTTTTGGATTCCACTTGAAGGAAGTCGCCAAGTACCTGAACATTGGACTACCAAGCTTCACCGGGACTTTCAACGCCACTCTGCCTGAAGAGGAGCGCTGGAAGATTCAAGCCCACGTTCCGGGAAGGACATTCGCCCCAATCACCAAGCCTATAGATAGTGTTTTCAGTGCACCAACCTGGAGTCTGGGAAAGAGCATGGCAGCTCATATCACCATGGGACGCATTGGAGAAGTTTATCAAGAAGACCTCAAGTGCACTATCTACCAGATTTGCGGACGCCGAGATGAACAATGGGAGATAGTCAGCACCAAGAAGGATAGATCCATTGCAGCTTTCATCCAAGAGCTAAACCAGCACATTCGACGCCAGGAGAACCAGATGTGCAATGATATGATAGAGTTGAAGAATGCGAAGGGAAGGATCATCGAACTTGAAGGAGAACTAAAGTCTACACGCAAGGACTACATGGACGAGATCGTAGCGGTAGTAAAGCACAGTAGCGATCTTAAGTATGAGATTGAAGAACTCAAGAAGAAATTAGCGCTCAAGAATGAAGACAAGTACGTCGACTGTCCAAGCAACTACATCATCATCGATGACACCGATTCAGATCCAAGTGAGCCCGACTTTGAAGACGAAGCTGGAGCAGACATCATGGAGTCTTCCACTGGTTCAAATTAATAGATGACCCCCACATATTAGTAGTATTTCCCTCCATGTAAACATTATAGTACAAGCACTTTTGCGATAGTTAGACCATTGTATGCCCTTTGTTTGAATTGAATGAAGTGATTTTGTGTGCATTTGTCTCATGTGCATTTGGGTAGTGTTTCTCCTTAGACCTCACTCTATTCTTAATTTCTCGTCTTTCTAAACCCTTCAGATGCCTCCGACACGCGACCCTGAGTTTGTTTTCCCGCCAGAGATCACTCAGTTGATTCAGCAGCAGAATACTTTGATTCAAACATTGGTATAGAACCAAGGCAACAACAACAACAACCCACCACCACCACCACCTGCGGATCACTTGACTCGTTTCCTTAGGCTGAATCCGCCGGTGTATTCTAGTAGCACCGAGCCGATTGTAGCAGACGATTGGCTCCGCAAGATAGGAAGGGAGCTAACCACTGCAGGATGCACAGATGGTGAGAAGGTGAAGTTTGCTGCACATCAGCTTGACGGACCCGCAGCAGCATGGTGGGAGAATTTCACAGCCACTTACCCTGTAGACACTGTCACATGGGATCAGTTTCAGCAAGCTTTCCGCACTGCCCATGTTTCAGCAGGAGCTATGGCCATGAAGAAGCGTGAGTTTCGCAACTTACGCCAAGGAGGAAGGACTGTTGGCCAGTATGTGGATGATTTTAGTAAGTTAGCACGTTATGCCCCAGATGACGTTGCTACAGACGCAACTAAGCAGGAGAAGTTTCTGGAAGGACTGAATGATGAGTTAAGCCTGCAGTTGATGGTAGCAAGATTCAATAACTACCAGGAGTTGGTAGACCGCGCCCTCATGATTGAAGGAAAGCAGCAGCAGATTGAGAATCGCAAGAGGAAGTATGGGCAGGGGAAGTATAACTCTGGAGCCCAGCAGAAGCCCCGTTATACCCCTAAACAGGGAGTTCAGTTTCAGCATACCCATGGAGGAGGTAGTTCGCACAACCATAATGGCCACAAGAATGGTAATGGGAATGGAGGAAGCAACGGCCAGAACCGGACCACACCATCAACCCCAGCCAAGAAAGACCTGAGCCATGTCACCTGTTACAAGTGTTCCAAGACCGGACATTATGCAAATGACTGTCCCGAAGGCCAAGGTGGAAATGGAAGCTCTGGAAAGAAGCCAAACCCTTTCAACAGGGGACAGGTGAACCACATTGATGTGGAGGAGGTTGAAGATCAGCCCGATGCAGTAATCGGTAAGTTTTTGGTTAAGTCATTTACTGCACTTGTTCTTTTTGATACTGGTGCATCGCATTCATACATATCAAGGGGATTTGTAGAGAAGTATAGTCTGCCTACTCAGATTCTTAAAACCCCTATGCTAGTAAGCTCACCAGGAGCGGAGTATATGGCCAGACAAGGATGTTTTCAAGTGCCATTAAGTATAGGAAGGCATGTATTCCCGACGGATTTGATCATTCTGGAATCCCAAGGATTGGATGTGATTCTCGGTATGGATTGGCTGTCGATGTATGGAGGAAACATCGATTGCGCAAGTAAGACGATTTTGCTCACAACGCCAGAAGGAAGAAGGATTAGGTATGTATCACGACATGGACCAAATAGGAATCAAGTAAATTCCTTATCAGGAGTTGTGCAGGAAGAGGTGCCAGTGGTGAAGGATTACCCTGAGGTATTTCCTGATGAATTGCCAGGAATGCCACCGGATAGAGACATTGAGTTTTTGATTGAGCTTTTGCCAGGTACAGGCCCAATATCGAAGCGACCATACAGGATGCCCGCACAGGATTTGGCGGAAATCAAGAAGCAGATTAAGGAGCTATTGGATAAAGGTTATATACGCCCAAGTTCTTCGCCTTGGGGATCACCCGTACTTTTAGTGGAGAAGAAGGATGGATCGTTAAGGATGGTTGTTGATTATCGTGGATTGAATGAAGTAACAATCAAGAACAAGTACCCACTACCAATGATAAATGATCTGTTTGATCGTTTGCAAGGAGCTAAAGTGTTTTCCAAGATCGATTTGCGATCAGGGTACCATCAGCTGAAGATTCGAGAGCAGGACATACCTAAGACAGCGTTCACCACAAGATATGGACTGTATGAGTATACCGTTATGTCATTTGGACTGACTAACGCACCTGCCTATTTCATGAACCTGATGAACAAAGTGTTTATGGAGTTTTTGGATAAGTTCGTCGTGGTGTTCATTGATGATATTTTGGTTTACTCGAAGAATGAAGAGGAACATAAGGAACATTTGCGATTGGTTTTGGAGAAACTAAGGGAACATCAGTTATATGCCAAGTTCAACAAATGTGAGTTTTGGCTAAAGGAAGTTGGATTTCTTGGACATGTTATATCCGGAGAAGGGTCAGCAGTTGACCCCACAAAGGTTGAGACCGTAACCAAATGGGAAGCACCAACGACAGTTGGAGAGATCCGGAGTTTTCTTGGACGCGCAGGATACTACCGGAGATTCATTGAGAATTTCTCAAGGATTGCAAAGCCTATGACGGAGTTGCTGAAAAAGGATACCAAGTTCATATGGACTGAGGATTGTGAGGCAAGTTTTCAGGAGTTGAAGAAAAGATTGGTTACCTCACCAGTGTTAATTTTGCCAGATCAGACCAAGGATTATGAGGTGTATTGCGACGCTTCACGTCGAGGACTTGGAGCAGTGCTTATGCAGGAAGGAAGAGTTGTTTCGTATGCTTCACGACAACTGAAACCTCACGAATTAAATTATGCCACACATGATTTGGAGTTAGCAGCCGTAGTGCATGCATTGAAGACATGGAGACATTTCCTCATTGGAAATCATTGTGAGGTGTACACGGATCACAAGAGTTTGAAGTACATTTTCACGCAGAAAGAGTTAAACCTTAGACAAAGGAGATGGTTGGAACTCATCAAGGACTATGATATGAGATTGCATTACCATCCCGGAAAGGCTAATGTAGTAGCTGACGCATTGAGCCGCAAGAGCCATGTCAATACGCTATTGACGGGAGAAATACCAAAGGAGCTAGCAGAAGATCTTCGTGAGCTATGTTTGGAAATAGTTCCGAGAGGCTATGTAGCAGCATTGGAGATTCAGTCTACCTTGATGGATAAAATCAGGGAAGCTCAGAAAAATGATAAGGAGATCGCGGATATAAAGGAGAAAATGAGCGAAGGAAAAGCAAAGGGATTTCGTGAGGATGAGCACGGTACCTATGGTTTGAGGACCGTGTTTATGTGCCAAATGACCCGGAGATCAGGAAGTTGATTCTGCAAGAGGCACATGATTCACCCTATTCGATTCACCCAGGAAATACCAAGATGTATTTGGATTTGAAGGAAACGTTCTGGTGGACCGGAATGAAGAAGGATATTGCGGAGTATGTAGCAGTTTGTGATGTATGTCAGAGAGTGAAGGCAGAACATCAGAAGCCAGCAGGATTGTTGCAACCATTGCCGATACCCGAATGGAAGTGGGATAAACTAGGCATGGATTTCATCACAGGTTTGCCAAAGACTCGTTCAGGCTATGACTCGATTTGGGTTATAGTCGACCGCTTGACGAAGGTAGCTCATTTCATTCCAGTCAAGACTACCTATAGCAGTGCTAAGTTGGCAAAGATATACATGACCAGAATTGTGTGTTTGCACGGAGTTCCGAGGAGTATCGTATCAGATAGAGGAACCCAATTTACCTCAAAGTTTTGGAATCAGTTGCATGAAACATTGGGAACCAGGCTGGAATTCAGTACAGCTTTCCACCCACAGACAGATGGACAGACTGAGAGAGTCAATCAGATTTTGGAGGATATGCTGAGAGCTTGTGCACTAGATTATGGATCTAGTTGGGACGATAACTTGCCGTATGCAGAGTTTTCTTATAACAACAGTTACCAAACCAGCTTGAAGATGGCACCTTTCGAAGCTTTATACGGAAGGAGGTGCAGGACACCGTTGTCATGGGACGAAGTTGGAGACCGTCAGTTGTTTGGACCAGATTTGATTAAGGAGTCTGAACAGAAAGTTAAGTTGATTCGCGATAGGCTCAAGGTAGCCCAGTCCAGACAGAAAAGCTATGCGGATTCAAAACGCAAGGCGATAGAATATGAAGTTGGAGACAGAGTTTATCTTAGAGTATCCCCACTTCGAGGAGTTAAGCGTTTTGGAGTTAAAGGAAAATTAGCACCACGTTTCGTTGGACCGTATAGGATCTTGCAGCGCATGGGAGAAGTCGCTTATAAGTTGGAATTACCAGAAGGACTGTCAGGAGTTCATGACGTATTCCATGTTTCTCAGCTGAAGAAATGTCACGCCGAGATGGCGGAGGTACCACTAAGAGATACAGTGCCACTTGAAGGAATTCAGTTGAAGGATGATTTAACATATGAGGAAAAACCCATCAAGATTCTCAAACACGCTAGCAGGGTTACTCACAGCAAGGTTATCAAGTTTTGCAAGGTTCAGTGGAGCCACCACACTGAGGATGAAGCCACCTGGGAGAGAGAAGAAGATTTGCTCAAGGATCACCCTCACCTATTTTCTAGCCAACCCGAATCTCGAGGGCGAGATTCATCTTAAGGGGGGTAGGTTTGTAAAATCCCAAATTTTCAATTTGGAATGTTATACATTAAATCATCATGCATTACATGTTTTCTTGCATTTGCCGATCCTAGAAATTTCACGCAACTCAAGGACCCTCGGAGAGAGTTGGAGATTTCGAAATTTTCATATTTGAGTTTCCTCGAATTATGAAAAGAGGATCATTTGATTTTATTTATTTCATCTTCAAATAATTTTCCAATATCAAAAATATGAGAGGAATAATATGACTTTCCCAAAAATTAGGAAAAATGAAGATTTAATAAATAAATCAAATTCTGGATTTTCTCGGAGTTTATTTGCCTTAGGGAAAAATGCGTGTTTTCAAAAATTGCATTTTAGGCCCCGAGTAAAAGTTCATTTTGTTCGACTCATTTTTGGGAGTCGGGGAAAATTTACTTTGTAATTTTTGGAGTTCGTTTAGATTTTCTTTTCCTTATTTTTCTTTCTGCGCGCGTATTTATAAAAAAAAACCCCGCAGCGCCCGACTGGGTCAAGGGCCCAGCCGCGCCCCCTCCCGCGCGCGCGCCCTCGCGCAGCAGCGCCGCCGCCGCCAGCCGAATCCGAGGAGGATTCCTCCTCCTCCTCCCCTTGCTTGCCCCCTCCCCCAAGCCACCCTCCCCCCCTTTAAATACCCAACCCCCCCTCTCCTTCCCACACCGCCCCGCAGCCGCAGCCGCAGCAGCAGCAGCGCCGCCGCCGCCGCTCGCGCCGCCGCCGCCCGCCGCCAGCGCCGCCGCACCCCGCCGCCGCCACCGCGTCGCCGTCGCCTCGCGCCAAGCCGCCGCCCGCCCGGAGCCCGCGCCGACGAGGTAGCCCCGCGCCACGCCGCCCCTCGCCCGGTTCGGTTTTCTAATAAACCGTTCCGATTTATTTTTCGATGTTTCGGGGTTTTTTTTTGAAAAACCCTAGATCAATTTTTTTTCGTTTTGTTGTTTAGCGAGCGTTCGCCGGACCGTTCGTCTTAACGAACGTGATCACCGGTTATTCCCGGTTAACGAACGTCCGTTCGTTTAATCGTTCGTCGTTTTATTTTTAGTCGGATTTATTCCGCGATTTTCTGATCGCGATTTCAGATCCGATCTTCGTTCTAGTTTATCTTCTCGCTCGTTTATCGGAATCAGGTGATTCAAGCGCCTGGAGTTTCGTTTCGAAACCGCCGTTTCGACTAATCAACTTAAACAAAGTTCTGCTACTGTAAAATTTGACCTAGTTTCAACTTGCTAGAACCAAGTTGTTTTCTTCCGCCGTTTGTTTTCCGTTGTTTTGTTCGGTTCGTTTTCTTTTGCAACCAGGGTTTTTAAGTTGAACTTTTGGTTCGATCTTTTATTCGAGATTTACCTGTGCATTAGATGAGTACTTATTGTATGCTTGTTGTCTGTCCGCGATAGATCACCCGGAGTGCGCCGCTTGTTACTTCGAATCTCTAGGTTTCACGGATCATCAGCAAGGCAAGTAACACTTGATCATATCTTTTCTACTACCCAGTTTTTATGCATTAGATCAATCCTCAAACATTGCATGATTAGGATCTAATTAAATTGTGGGATGGGAAGTAGATGAGGTAGTACCTATTACCTGTGTTACTTATGAAACCTTTGGGAGTTACTTCTGCGTTTGCTTATTATGCCATGCTATGCTAGTAGACGTGGATTGGGTGAGTGAATATCCATGACAGATGTGAGATTGTTAATTAATGGTTTATCTAAGGTGGCAACTTAAATACACATCTGGGTGGATTGAGGCACCTGGGGTATCCAGTGATTGCCTGTTTTTTTGGAAATCCCGGGGTTACCGTGTGATTTTCCTATGGACCGCCACCCAGGCTCAAAGGGATCATAAGATAATTCATGCTAGTAACTTCCGTGTGCAGCCACAAGCCATTATGGGCTCTGGCATAGTTGACTAAGTCGTGCGAACTCTTATAGTGGTAGACTAGCAGATGTAGGGGATGTAGGTGTACCGGTCTACCCATCGTAAGGTGCTAGCGCTTCTGAAAGACTATGTCTCGGTCATCCGTTTCTCAAACACCATGTAGTGCGAGAAACCAAACGGAGGCGATCGAGTCTTGTGGGGAAAAGTGCGCAAACCTCTGCAGAGTGTACAAACTAATCATGATTAGCCGTGTCCCCGGTTATGGACATCTTGAGTATCTAGTACTTGAATATCATGTGAATCTCAACATGTTACTCTAATTTAATATTGTTGGGTTTGTTAATGATTACTTTTTAATTGGGATTGAGGATGCTGTCAACCATTCTCAATGTTTAACAACCACCATGATAGTTAAATAAATTTATTCCTTTGCAGTAGGGAAAAATTGGCTTTATGCAAAACTGTAACCATAGAGCTTTTTCCACCAGCCATATATGCATATAGTATAGGCTTATCATTCATTATTCTCTATGTGTTACATTGCCAGCATATTCCATGTGCTGACTCGTTTTCGGGCTGCAACTTTCATGTTGTAGACTTTTCAGACGACGAGTAAGGTGCTTTTAGGTCGTGGTTCTATACTCAGTGATGCCGTTGGAGTTGATGGACTCACTTATCTTCCAAGTCTTCCGCTGTTATCGTTATTAGATGGCCTTAAGCCATGATTATTGTAATAAGTCCTCTTTTGGGACATCGATGTAATAAGTGTGTGATTGCTACTCTGTTATAAATCCTTCGAAGTACTGTGTGGTGTCAGCATTACTGATCCAGGGATGACACCTGAGCACAGAGACTTGACCATCTAAGGTCGGGTCGCTACAATTTACCCATGGGATTAGTTTTAAACCTCAATAATTGTTATTTAGTGCCAAGTTTGAGCATGAACATTGTATCTGGATCTTGTTTGATACGAGATGGCTACTCATTTAAATCCGAGAATAATGGTTGTTCTATTTATATGAGAGATATGTTTTATGGTCATGCTCCGATGGTCAATGGTTTATTCTTAATGAATCTCTAACATAATGTTACACATATTCATAGTGTGAATACCAAAAGATGTAAAGTTGATAACGATAGCCCCACATACTTGTGGCACTGCCGCCTTGGTCACATTGGTGTCAAGCGCATGAAGAAGCTCCATGCTGATGGACTTTTAGAGTCTCTCGATTATGAATCATTTGACACATGCGAACCATGCCTCATGGGCAAAATGACCAAGACTCCGTTCTCCGGAACAATGGAGCGAGCAACCAACTTATTGGAAATCATACATACCGATGTGTGCGGTCCAATGAGCGTCGAGGCTCGCGGAGGATATCGTTATGTTCTCACTCTCACTGATGACTTGAGTAGATATGGGTATGTCTACTTAATGAAACACAAGTCTGAGACCTTTGAAAGGTTCAAGGAATTTTAGAATGAGGTAGAGAATCAACGTGACCGAAAGATAAAGTTCCTACGATCAGATCATGGAGGAGAATATTTAAGTCACGAATTTGGTATGCACTTAAGGAAATGTGGAATCGTTTCACAACTCACGCCGCCTGGAACACCTCAGCATAACAGTGTGTCTGAACGTCATAATCGCACTCTATTGGATATGGTGCGGTCTATGATGTCTCTTACCGATTTACCGCTATCATTTTGGGGATACGCTCTAGAGAAAGCTACATTCACTTTAAAGAGGGCTCCGTCTAAATCCGTTGAGACGACACCGTATGAATTATGGTTTGGGAAGAGACCTAAGCTATCGTTTCTAAAAGTTTGGGATGCGATGCTTATGTCAAGAAACTTCAACCTAAAAAGGTCGAACCCAAGTCGGAAAAATGCGTCTTCATAGGATACCCTAAGGAAACCATTGGGTATGCCTTCTACTTAAGATCCGAGGGCAAGATCTTTGTTGCTAAGAACGGATCCTTTCTGGAAAAAGAGTTTCTCTCGAAAGAAGTAAGTGGGAGGAAAGTAGAACTCGAAGAAGTACTACCTCTTGAACCGGAAAGTAGTGCCGCTCAGGAAAATGTTACTGTGGTGCCTACATCGACTGGAGAGGAAATTAATGATGATGATCAAGGTACTTCGGATCAAGTTGCTACTGAACTTCGTAGGTCCACAAGAACACGTTCCACACCAGAGTGGTATGGCAACCCTGTCCTGGAAATCATGTTGTTAGACAACGGTGAACCTTCAAACTATGAAGAAGTGATGGCAGGCCCAGATTCCAACAAATGGCTTGAAGCCATGCAATCCGAGATAGAATCCATGTATGAAAACAAAGTATGGACTTTGACAGACTTGCCCGATGGTCGGCGAGCGATAGAAAACAAATGGATCTTTAAGAAGAAGACGGACGCGGATGGTAATGTTACCATCTATAAAGCTCGACTTGTCGCTAAGGGTTATCGGCAAGTTAAAGGGGTTGACTACGATGAGACTTTCTCTCCCGTAGCGAAGCTGAAGTCCGTTCGAATCATGTTAGCAATTGTCGCATACTATGATTATGAGATATGGCAGATGGACGTCAAAACGGCATTCCTTAACGGGCATCTTAAGGAAGAACTGTATATGATGCAGCCGGAGGGTTTTGTCGATCCTAAGAATGCTAACAAGGTATGCAAGCTCCAGCGATCCATTTATGGCTGGTGCAAGCATCTCGGAGTTGGAACATTCGCTTTGATGACATGATCAAAGCGTTTGGGTTTATGCAGACTTATGGAGAAGCCTGCGTTTACAAGAAAGTGAGTGGGACACTACTAGAAAAACCGCTACTAATGGCGCACCTAATTTGGCCATTAATGGCGCATCACCGGTGCGCCATTACTAGCACGCCATTAGTAATTTTTACTAATGGCGCACCAGTGGTGCGCCATTAGTATCTGGTATACTAATGGCGCACCACTGGTGCGCCATTAGTATAGGCCACGGTGTGCCATTAGTATGCCTCCCAGGGGCCATGTATACCCAGGTGCTTTGGATACTAATGGCGCACCACAACTGGATGCGCCATTAGTAACCGCGGCATACTAATGGCGCACTGTCCTGTGATGCGCCATTTTGAATCTAGATCTGGATCGTGATTTTTTGCCCATTTTTTGCTCGTTTTTTTTGCTTGTTTTTTGGCACGACATTATTTCAAATTTTGTTCCTGTTTTTGGATCTTGTTGCCATGGTCTTTTGCCGGAGAGGAGTTCGCCGGAGAGGAGGAGGAGGAGGTCGCTGGAGAGGAGGGAGGAGAATCCATGAGGGGATGGGAGGAGCTCACCGGAGAGGAGGGGGAGGAGCTCACCGGAGAGGAGGGAGGAGGAGCTCACCAGAGAGGAGGGAGGAGGAGCTCACCGGAGAGGAGGGAGGAGGAGCTCACCGGAGAGGAGGGATTTTTGCCTCACCGGAGAGGAGGGAGGAGGAGCTCACCGGAGAGGAGGGAGGAGGAGCTCACCGGAGAGGAGGGAGGAGGAGCTCACCGGAGAGGAGGGAGGAGGAGCTCACCGGAGAGGAGGGAGAAGAAACCATGAGGGGAGGGGAGGGGAGGGGAGGAGGGAGGAGGAGGTCGCCGGAGAGGAGGGAGAAGAAACCATGAGGGGAGGGGAGGGGAGGGGAGGAGGGAGGAGGGAGGAGGAGGTCGCCGGAGAGGAGGAGGAGGTCACCGGAGAGGAGAAGTATGGTGGAGGAGAGAAGGGAAGATGAAATGAAGAGAGGAGGAGAGGACCAGCCATATATACGGCATACTAATGGCGCACCGCGGGCAGGTGCGCCATTAGTAAAAAAATTATTTTTTTGATTTATTTTGAATTTTGAAGGCGGGAAGATACTAATGGCGCACCACGGGCAGGTGCGCCATTAGTAATTGTTTTTTTTTGACTTATTTTGAATTTTGAAGGAGGGATGATACTAATGGCGCACCATGGTCAGGTGCGCCATTAGTAACTTTTTTTTATTTTTTTGACTTATTTTGAATTTTGAAGGCGGGAAGATAGTAATGGCGCACCATGGGTAGGTGCGCCATTAGTAAGTTTGAATTTTTTTGATTTTTTTGCCTCTCCAGATCTTAAAAGCCCCGTATCTTTTTTTCTGTTAGGTTTTTGAGGATTTTGAAAATGTTTAACGATGTTCCCCAATTAAATTTGGATGTAACTTTTCGAGTAGATGATTTTCCATATAAAAAACTTTTTCATCCGAGTTAGTATGCAAAAGTTATGCCCATTTTTACAAATTCTCGCGAGATTTTGCAAATGAAGTCAAAATTCATATTTGCAAATTTTCCCAACAACTAGGCCCCATATCACATGGGAAACTTATTTTCTTTTATTTTTTTGACATTTTTATCATTTTCTTTTATTTTTTTAAAAACTGAAAAGGCGATCCACAGGGGGGGGTGCATTCGGTGGAAGTGGTGGCCAAGGTTACTAATGGCGCACCGTGGCATGGTGCGCCATTACTAGTTCAACTAGTAATGGCGCACCACTCCCACGGTGCGCCATTAGTAGTTTTGAACAAAATTTTAAAAAAAATATTTTTACTAATGGCGCACCGTGGATGTGGTGCGCCATTAGTATTTGGACACTAATGGCGCACCAACACATGGTGCGCCATTAGTATATAGTAATGGCGCACCACATGTCTGGTGCGCCATTAGTGTCAATTCCATCTATAGCCCTTTTCCTAGTAGTGGGAGCTCTGTAGCATTTCTCATATTATATGTAGATGACATACTTTTGATGGGAAATGATATAGAACTTTTGGACAGCATTAAGGCCTACTTGAATAAGTGATTTTCAATGAACGACCTTGGAGAAGCTGCTTACATATTAGGCATCAAGATCTATAGGGATAGATCGAGACGCCTCATAGGTCTTTCACAAAGCACATACCTTGATAAGATATTGAAGAAGTTCAAAATGGATCAGTCCAAGAAAGGGTTCTTGCCTGTGTTACAAGGTGTGAGATTGAGCTCGGCTCAATGCCCGACCACGGCAAAAGATAAAGAAGAGATGAGTGTCATCCCCTATGCTTCAGCCATAGGATCTATTATGTATGCCATGCTGTGTACCAGACCTGATGTAAACCTTGCCGTAAGTTTGGTAGGAAGGTACCAAAGTAATCCCGGCAAGGAACACTGGACAGCGGTCAAGAATATCCTGAAGTACCTGAAAAGGACTAAGGACATGTTTCTCGTTTATGGAGGTGACGAAGAGCTCGTCGTAAAGGGTTGCGTCGATGCTAGCTTTGACATAGATCTGGATGACTCTAAGTCACAAACCGGATATGTGTACATGTTGAATGGTGGAGCAGTAAGCTGGTGCAGCTGCAAGCAGAGCGTCGTGGCGGGATCTACATGTGAAGCGGAGTACATGGCAGCCTCAGAGGCAGCACATGAAACAATTTGGGTGAAGGAGTTCATCACCGACCTAGGAGTCATACCCAATGCGTCAGGGCTGATCAAACTCTTCTGTGACAACACTGGAGCTATTGCACTTGCCAAGGAGCCCAGGTTTCACAAGAAGACCAGACACATCAAGCATCGCTTCAACTCCATTCATGAAAATGTTCAAGATGGAGACATAGAAATTTGCAAAGTACATACGGATCTGAATGTCACAGATCCGTTGACTAAACCTCTTCCGCGAGCAAAACATGATCAACACCAGAACTCTATGGGTGTTCGATTCATCACAATGTAACTAGATTATTGACTCTAGTGCAAGTGGGAGACTGTTGGAAATATGCCCTAGAGGCAATAATAAAAGGATTATTATTATATTTCCTTGTTCATGATAATTGTCTTTTATTCATGCTATAATTGTATTATCCGGAAATCGCAATACACGTGTGAATACATAGACCACAATATGTCCCTAGTGAGCCTCTAGTTGACTAGCTCGTTGATCAATAGATAGTCATGGTTTCCTGACTATGGACATTGGATGTCGTTGATAACGGGATCACATCATTAGGAGAATGATGTGATGGACAAGACCCAATCCTAAGCATAGCACAAGATCGTGTAGTTCATTTTGCTAGAGCTTTTCCAATGTCAGGTATCCTTTCCTTAGACCATGAGATCGTGTAACTCCCGGATACCGTAGTGGTGCTTTGGGTGTACCAAACGTCATAACGTAACTGGGTGACACGGATCGAGACTGGGATTTGTCACTCCGTATGACGGAGAGGTATCTCTGGGCCCACTCGGTAATGCATCATCATAATGAGCCCAAAGTGACCAAGTGTTTGGTCATGGGATCATGCATTACGGTACGAGTAAAGTGACTTGCCGGTAACGAGATTGAACGACGTATTGGGATACCGACGATCGAATCTCGGGCAAGTAACATACCGATTGACAAAGGGAATTGTATACGGGGTTGCTTGAATCCTCGACATCGTGGTTCATCCGATGAGATCATTGTGGAACATGTGGGAGCCAACATGGGTATCCAGATCCCGATGTTGGTTATTGGCTGGAGAGCTGTCTCAGTCATGTCTGCATGATTCCCGAACCCGTAGGGTCTACACACTTAAGGTTCGGTGACGCTAAGGTTATTAGGAAGACTTGTATGTGATTACCGAATGTTGTTCGGAGTCCCGGATGAGATCCCGGACGTCATGAGGAGTTCCGGAATGGTCCGGAGGTAAAGATCTATATATGGGAAGTTTTCATACGGTCACCGAAAAGTTTCGGGGGCATATCGGTATTGTACCGGGGCCACCGGAGGGGTTCCGGGGGTCCACCAGGAGGGGCCACCTCTCTCGGAGGGCCTCATGGGCCGTAGTGGGCTGGGCGCATCCCCCCTTGGGCCCATGCGCCTACGGTTGGGGGGGGAACCCTAGTGGGGGCGCCCCCCTTGCTTGGGGGGCAAGCCCCCTCCCTTGGCCGCCCCCCCCCCTCTAGATCTCATCTAGAGGGGCCCGGCCCCCTTCCCCCTTCCCCTATAAATAGAGGGGCGAGGGGAGGGCTGCACACAACATCCAAGGCGCAGCCCCTCCCCTCCCCAACACCTCTCCTCCTTCGCGTGAGTTTGGCGAAGCCCTGCCGGAGAACTGCCACTCCATCACCACCACGCCGTCGTGCTGCTGTTGGAGCCTTCTTCCTCAACCTCTCCCTCCTCCTTGCTGGATCAAGGTGCGGGAGACATCATCCACTCCGTACGTGTGTTGAACGCGGAGGTGCTGTCCGTTCGGCACTTGGTCATCGGTGATTTGGATCACGACGAGTACGACTCCCTCAACCCGTTATCTTGAACGCTTCCGCTCGCGATCTACAAAGGTATGTAGATGCACTCCTATCACTCGTTGCTAGATGAACTCATAGATGGATCTTGGTGAAACAGTAGGAAAATTTTATTTTTTGCAATGTTCCCCAACATCGCCCACAACTCACTTGTGTTCTACTCGTGCATATAACATATATGCATAAACCAGGCTCGGATGCCACTGTTGGGGAACGTAGTAATTTCAAAAAAATTCCTACGCACACGCAAGATCATGGTGATGCATAGCAACGAGAGGGGAGAGTGTTGTCCACGTACCCTCGTAGACCGAAAGCGGAAGCATTAGCACAACGCGATTGATGTAGTCATACGTCTTCACGATCTAACGGAACAAGTACCGAACGTACGGCACCTCCGAGTTCAGCACACGTTCAGCTCGATGGCGTCCCACGAACTCTGATTCAGCAGAGCTTTGTGGGAGAGTTCCGTCAGCATGACGGCTTGATGACGGTGTTGATGATGCTACCGACGCAGGGCTTCGCCTAAGCACCGCTACGATATTACCGAGGTGGAATATGGTGGAGGGGGGCACCGCACATGGCTAAGAGATCAATGATCAATTGTTGTGTCTATGGGGTGCCCCTTGCCTCAGTATATAAAGGAGGAGAGGAGGGGAGGGGCCAGCCCTCTCTATGGCGCGCCCTGGGGAGTCCAACTCCCACCGGGAGTAGGATTCCCACCCTTCCATGTAGTAGGAGTAGGAGTCAAGGAAAGGGAAGAGAGGAGATAAGAAAGGAGGGGGCGCAGCCCCTCCCCCTAGTCCAATTCGGACTAGGCCTTGGGGGGCGCAGCCTCCCCTCTCTCTTTCCCCTAAAGCCCAATAAGGCCCATATACTCCCCGGCGAATTCCCGTAACTCTCCGGTACTCCGATAATTACCCGAACCACTCGGAACCTTTCCGAACAATTTCGAGACTCCTCGTCATGTCCCAGATCTCATCCGGGACTCTGAACTACCTTCGGTACATCAAAACACAACATAAGTCGTCACCGAACTTTAAGCGTGCGGACCCTACGGGTTCGAGAACTATGTAGACATGACCGAGACACGTCTCCGGTCAAGAACCAATAGCGGAACCTGGATGCTCATATTGGTTCCCACATATTCTACGAAGATCTTTATCGGTCAAACCGCATAACAACATACGTTGTTCCCTTTGTCATCGGTATGTTACTTGCCCGAGATTCGATCGTCGGTATCTCAATACCTAGTTCAATCTCGTTACCGGCAAGTCTATTTACTCGTTATGTAATGCATAATCCCGCAACTAACTCATTAGTCACATTGCTTGCAAGGCTTATAGTGATGTGCATTACCGAGAGGGCCCAGAGATACCTCTTTGACAATCGGAGTGACAAATCCTAATCTCGAAATACGCCAACTCAACAAGTACCTTTGGAGACACATGTAGAGCACCTTTATAATCACCCAGTTACGTTGTGACGTTTGGTAGAAAACAAAGCGTTCCTCTGATATTCTGGAGTTGCATAATCTCATAGTCATAGGAACATGTATAAGTCATGAAGAAAGCAATAGCAACATACTAAACGATCAAGTTCTAAGCTAACGGAATGGGTCAAGTCAATCACATCATTCTCTAATGATGTGATCCCGTTAATCAAATGACAACTCATGTCTATGGCTAGGAAACTTAACCATCTTTGATTCAACGAGCTAGTCAAGTAGAGGCATACTAGTGACACTATGTTTGTCTATGTATTCACACATGTATTATGTTTCCGGTTAATACAATTCTAGCATGAATAATAAACAATTATCATGAAATAAGGAAATAAATAATAACTTTATTATTGCCTCTATTGCATATTTCCTTCAAAGTTAGCATCAAAAACGCATTAGGCCCTATATAGATGGAAGGAGGGAGTAGCTTTGAATACCATTTGTATAGTAAAATGGCGCAAGAATCTCTCTTTGTGTGGTGTGAATAGTTTTATTTTTTCGTTTTCTTTTTGGTTGAGGGAAGTGCGAATTGATTTGTTACGTACAAGTACAATATTACTACACGTTAGGCTTGTCCCTAAAATTCAACCCGCGTCTTGTTATATCCCGAAAATTCAGATATCGTGCTCCCAAAACTGGCGCCTTCACAACCCGCGCCTTGCTATCCCAAAATTACAATGCGCACGAAAACTCCCTCCAGCTGCCAGATCCCGACACGTGAAATCCCCCTTCTAACCCTGAGTCGAAAGGGTCGCTAGCTCAAATCGGTGGGGGTACTTTTGTAGCACACCCTACATTTTGGACAAGCGCGTCCCTAAGTCATGGTTCACCCCCTCCCATTGCCCCATTTTCGCCATTCGAAATCCCAGGCCGCCATAACCTCTCCGCTCCAGCTGCGAAACCCCACCCTCATCCGTCCGCCACCTCACCGCTGCCTAGCCGGAGCCTCTTCCCTGACGACGTGGTCCACCGCAACAGCTCGATGTCCCTCGTCCACCTCCCCGGATGAGGATCCGTCGTCCATCTCGTCGTCCCGCCGGTTTAGCCGCCCCGTCCTCCACCACCAAGGAGCTGCTCCGACGATCGCCTCATCTATCGCGGTTGCTCCATCCCCACAGTGTTGCCTTAACCTGCACCACCGGAACCGCAGCATCCTCACCGGCTCCTCAGACAAAGCCGAGGCCTACTCTGCGCCACCAAAGAGGTTGTACACTCATCGCATCGCACCTTCTCCATAACTCAACCTCCCGGTGCCGACGATGCTCCATTCCGCACTCGCATGGAGCGGCTACCTTGAAGCCGGCGACATCTCCACGGCAGCTCTCCCCTAGTGCGAGGCCCCTTCGGCGGCGGCGTCCATACCAGCCGGATCTGCTACTGCTGCCTCGGCTCTCGCTCGGTCGCTCGCACCGCTGCTACTGCTCCGGCTCTCGCTCGATCGCTCGCTCGATCGCTCGCTCGCCCAGCTGCTGCTGCTCCAGCTCTCGCTCGCTCACTAGCACTGTTGCTGCTACTCTCCCCCTCGCTCGTGCTACTGCTCTGCTCCGATTTAGCTACACTTCAGTCGAGTGAATCGACTTTTGGGTTAGTTAATTTTCAGGGGGTGGGGGGGCTCGTCGGAGCTAAGGAAGAACCACCCGCAGCAGGGATAGGGGCTCGCCAGAGAGGTACCCCACTATCAATCTTAGGGTTCAGGGTGGGGCGGGGGGCCTAGAGGGCTGGCCGGGGCGGCGGCGGACCGGCGGCGGGGAGTTGTTTCGGGGCGGCGAGGCGGCGCTGGGGCAGGCGGTTTGGCCGGTGGTGGCTGTCGGCTCAGGGGGGTGCAGGTTGAAGATGAACTGCAAGCCCCCCAAAACTACATGTCAAGTGCCTCTCTACTACCATTGTATTCAATTTCGACAGTAACATTCAGATTCCACAGTAAATTTCAGTTTCGGTAGTTAAGTTCAGAGTCAACAGGTTTTACCTCATCTGTTGTAGTCAGATGGTTTTTGTTGATGTAAATTTTACATCTATTTTACATCATCTATTGGAGATGCTCATCTATTAGAATCCCACTTGAGATTGACGATGTATGTCTTGTGCTGCTTCAGCCTTGACGTCTTACGGCTCACCGGAGCTGCTCCAACGACAGAACGATCCATCACAACAGAGTAGTGCCCTGGGTGCCGTCTACAGATTCCTCAGATCTTCCTCCACACCTCTGACAGCCACCTCTGCCTCAACTGCTTCAGCAACCAATCCAATGATGCTGAGGTTGACACTGCTACAGCAAAGAGGTTGTACACTTGTTGCATCACTTATTACTATACATTCATGTCGATCCATTAGGGCTATTTTGGTTCAATGGAAAAACATAGCAATAGGGAATTTTCCAATGGCACTCTACTTTTCAATTGTTCATGCATTTTGTTGAAAGGAATGAAGCAAAACATCCACCTGGACCTACTTTTCAAAATCCAATGCATGAAAACAAGACCAAGTGCATTAGTGGCAGAATAACATTCTAACTGTACACGCTTTCATATGGTTTCACTTTATTTTGGCCATGTTTCTTTGCATTCCTCTGCTCTTCCAATTCCTGTAAACCAAACACCCAAGTTGACAGAAATCCTGTGTTTACAAATGCTCTTTTTACCATGTGCATTCCTATCCTATTCCGGTGTTTTCCCTCTCCCTG
This sequence comes from Triticum aestivum, assembly GCF_018294505.1. Lineage (NCBI taxonomy): Eukaryota > Viridiplantae > Streptophyta > Magnoliopsida > Poales > Poaceae > Triticum > Triticum aestivum. Next base: position 543,315,548 of record NC_057807.1, read on the forward strand.
CGTTTTAAGAATCATGCAAGCCAAATGAGCCCTTACAGAATTACTTCAGTTACAGGTAGGTGTCGAAGGGAACTTTGCGTGGTTTTTCCTACTCCTGCCACGATGTCGTCCACCTCACCTGAGCTGCTCCATTGACAGAAGCATCCACCAAACCAGACATCACGACTCCTGACCGTCTTTCACTGCCTCAGATCTCCTTCCCTGCCGATGGCACCCACCACAACGGCATCACCATCATCGACTTAGCAGATGAACCTGAGGAGTACACGGGTCCACAAGAGAGGTCACACTCTTTTGTTTCTGCTTATGTTATGCATTGCTTAAAATTATCTGCGACTTTATCATCCTGTTCACCTCTTGGACTCCAAGTCAGGTCCAAATTAATGTTCAAACTTGAGTACTAAATTAGTTGTGGGGCACATATCTAGGCAACAATGAATAGTATGTCTGTCTAATATCTGGTTCACCTAGGGTATGCCTATGTTGTTCATCTTGGGTGGGAAACAAATAGTAAAGCAATCATCACCTGTCTTTTTATTAAATTAAAGCAATCGTCAGCCTGCTATCATTATTTTTGGATCCATCCACTGGTTGTTACCATCACTCTAAATTTCTGCATGCTCTCCTTACATAATCTCACCATATTTTTTTCGTATGCATGTCAGATATTGTACACAGTCATGCTGAACATGTAGAGAAAAAGAGAAGAGTTTTGTGCGGCAATACAATGTCATGTAGACATCGCTCCATGGTGGGTTCAATGGAAAACCCTCCCCACCCCTCTCCAGATTGTAATCCAGAGGAAGATATCTGTTCTGAGGCGGATTCAGACGTCACTGACCACTCCTATTTACCTCCCAAGGTGTTTGCTCTACCTTGGCATGATGATGTTAGTCATATCATGCATATGTTGCCTTGCACTGCCTACTTTTGACATCATATATGTCATCTTCTTAGTTTAGACATGTATTGTAATGCCACCTATTTAGTTTCTATATCATATATGGGAATTATGCAGTCTCATGTCTTTTAGCCAGCCATAATATATGTGAAATGTGCAATGCCATCCGGTTTAACCAGGCATCATATATTTGAATGATATCTTGCCCATCCTTTTCTTCATTACATTTCCATTTGTCGACAATGTTTGTACATTAAACTACTCTTCCTGTGAATCAGCCATTTGGGTGGGAGATGGAAAAATCTGGAGTGAAAATAAGGCCTTTAGAGCAGACAGTGCTACCTGTCGAAGCAGATCTCTTGTTGGGTCCCGATAGCTCCTCAAAGATGGATTCAGAGACAAATGACTAGTCCTATTCCCCCACCGAGGTGTATGCTCAAACTTGGCATGGTTATACTTCTCATATCATGCATATGGTGTCTTGCATTGCATAGTTTAGACATCATATACACAATTTTCAACACCATGTTCTTAGTTCAGACATCATATCGAATGCCCTCTGTTTAGCATATAAATCACATATGTGAATTAAATGATGCGATCCTGATTACTTAGATAACATGTAGGTGAATTATGTCATGCGATCCTGTTTAGTTATTCATCATATCTTTGAATTATGTTATGCTATGCTATATAGTTTAGATAGACATCATATATGTGAAATTATGTCATGCTATCCGTTTTAGTCAAACAATATACATGTCAACTATTTCATGCCCTCTTTTTTCCATACTATCTATTGCATCTATCTCTCATACAATGTCTGTACATTCAACTATGTTTCCTGTTTGTCAGCCATTTGAATTGGAGCGGGTGATGTCAGTATCTAGCAGATTAAAAACACGGTCTTCAAATAAAACAGTGCTATCTCTTGGTGGAGATAGCACCCCGGTTGTACATGCACAAGAACCAGCCCTACCACACATAACCCAAACTCTCGCGGATTGTACCCCTACTGCGATGGACAAAGAACCAGCTTCACCCAATCTAACCCCCAACCCCAGCAGATAGTAACCCAGTTCCTGTTGACACAACACCATCTCCACCACAGAGCTCCCAAACAAGAGCAGTTAGTAAGGCAGCTCCAGTGCCCAAAGTGCTAGTACTACCACGGTGAACCCCAACTCCACCAGTTAGTACGCCTATTCCTGTGGAGGAAGCACAACCAGCTAGTCATAGTTTAGTATCTATCGCATTTGATGTTGTTAAATAGTATTTGCGTATCTTCCCATCTTGGAAATATTATACTGAAGATGAAGGAAAATGTCAGTTGCAGGTGTTTGTCCAGGAGTTATGTGTAAGTAATGGTATTCATGGCAATTACTTTGCTTTTTCCCATACATCCTACCTCTATGATGGTTATAATACAACAATTTTTTTCCATTTTTCTCTATAGAGAAGGACCGATTTGGAAACTCAGGATGAGGTAACCTGTACTAATACCTCTACTATCTTCAAGAATGCTTGGTGGCAGTATTAGAATTACCTGAAGAAAACGTACTTCACTGGCAAAGAAACTCATCAAATTCCCTTACGTTCTCCTGAGACACATCTACTGGATGATGACTGGGAACGCCTTGTTCTGTACTGGTCCCGAACCAAGAATGTGGTAAGGTCTATGAGCTCATTTTCTATTTTTAAGTACTATATTCTTGCGTCTTAATGTACTCTGTTCATGTAGAACAAGTGCCTAAACCTGAAGAACAATTGTTCTAATTTAAGATTCCATTGCTATCATAGTTCAAAAAAGCGCTAGGCGTAAATTGTGTGTTTTGACACCGCCTTGCGCTTTACTGACCAAAGCGCATGCTTATGTGCAGTTATGCACAGATTAAGCGTGGTTATGCGCAATGCGTTTTGCCAACGCCTAGAGCCTATTTTGATTTGGCAAGACAATGCAGTGACCATAGGACATAGATATATGTTTGTTTGATGCTTTTATTATGTACTAGTACATGGAAATAGAAGACTTGGTAGTTTAATCCTATCCACCTTATTAATGAACTGATTCACCGAAATGAGTTTCATATGCTAGTACATGCTAAACTTGTTATGTGTCTTCTTGTTTCTTCTTTTAGAATGCTGACAAAATATTGGGGAAGAGTGCCTTATTAAGCAATGGTAAAGGAAGTAATGCAGTTAAGGTTCAAGATAGAGACACATCCTTGTTGGTCTCCAACAAAGCTGATAAAACAGCTAAGGAAGACTATCTTGAAGACAGCGAGACAACCCCAAAGTTCTGTCTTGGTTTAGTGTTCGAGTTACTGGCCACTACCACTACAAGCTATTCAAACTCACTGTCTGAATCAGTTCGGTTTCTTGAGTCTCAACTACAAGCTGAAAGACATCGATCAGTTGTGTTGCGACAAGAAGCGGAAGGACTGCGGAAGTCCCTGGAGGATTCAGATGCATACTTTCTGGTGCAACAGCAAGCGTTGGAGGATTTTAGCGTCAAATAGGACAAAGCTAATAAGCTTGCTAAGCTTATTGCCAGCATGGTGGATACCCAGGATAACATTTCTTGAGCTCTTCTGAAGTTGTTTCAGTTATGCTCTTGTTTTGCTGCCGCGTTTATTTGCACTGGTGGCCAGTTTTGACGGCCAGTGTATGTAATATGCTGCTTTGTTCCCTATATTTGCACTGGTGACGAACTTTGATGCCCAGTGGATGTAATATGTGTAATAGCGGTAATATGCTAGCGTTAATTGCTTGCTTATTTATTTCCTTATTGTCTTGTTTAGTTGTTTGCTTGTAGTCACTTCAGTTCTTTTTCTGTGTTTTTCTAGAGGCCACAGTAGCCTACTTTTGGTAACTAGGCCAAAATAATCATGGCAACACATGGACTGTTGTAACCATGGGCCTCTTGTAGGCCGTATGATCCATGGGCCTTCTAAGGGCTGTAGGATCCATTGGCCTTCTATACGGGTTGTAGGATCCATGGGCCTTCTACGGGTCATAGGGTCCATGGGCCTTCTACGGGCCGTAAGATCCATGGGCCTTCTACCGGCCTTACGATCCATGGGCCTTATATGGGCCGTAGGATCCATGGGCCTTCTACGGGGCATATCATCATTTTGCCAACCATGGTTCGTACTATTCGTGGACCATAACGGGCCGTTAATAGGCCGTATTTGATAACTCTATGAAAACAGCCCAACGGGTTTTTTTTGACATGAAAACGGCCCAACGTATTAACGGTCCAAAAACGGGCCGACTGTAACGACAGGCTGAATTTGGCCCACAAGCAGAAAATGACAGTAACGGGCCGTAAGTAACTGAATGCTGCAAATGAGCCCAAGAATAAATGGGACCTGAGAAGGCCGAAAGATAACTTGGGTTGGAAACGGCCCAATGGAATAATGGGTCGTTAATGGGTATAAAGTAATACACTATTCATTACGGGCCAGTTTCACCACGGGCCGTTAATGGGCCAAGACTTACAAAGGGCCTCATATGGGCCGAAAGACGTCATGGGCCACACATGGGCTAGAAGTTAAAACAGGCTGGAATGATATTGGACGGCCCAGATGACGCTACTAGGCCTAATTTGGAGAGGTCGTAACGGGCCCTGGGTTAGCGGCTGTAAATGGGCTATATGCAAACAGGCCGTTAACAGGATTTCCGTAGGCCGGCCTGCCACCTTTTGACCAAGTGAAACGGTCCAGCCTTTTCACAGGAATGGGCCTCTGTTGGGCCATGCCACGTGTTGAAGTATCATAGGCGCCTTGTGTCCAATGAGTGGATGACATCTGTCCCAATGGTGAGCCGGCATGTGTTTCCTCGAGCCAATGATGATTTTACACATGGAAAATCCCCATTGGTCGGGGCTGTTAACGGGTTATCGGATTCAAAACCGGACCCGATAGCTTAACGTCTTTCCGTTACGGTGGATGCCATGTGTCGGTCATCCTTGACGAAAGCACTTCTGTGACGCGCGATTTATCGTCATGGAAGTGAACACTTCCGTGATGATAATTTTGGTAATGTCATGGAACACTTCTACGATAGCACGGGTATGACTATCTTGATTGTGTCATAAAATCGTCATGGATGTACATGCATGACAGAAAACATGACCTACTGTGACAAACACGTATCATCACGGAAGTGTATATTTTTTGTAGTGTCTCTTGGAGATCCATATGATGTAAGTCTTTTTGCGGTGTGTTTGCTGGGACCGATGAACTTTGAGTTTATGATCAGATGTAGCGACCCGACCCGAATGGATCAAGTCTCTGTGCTTATGTGTCATCCCTGGATCAGTATGCTGACACACACAGTACTCGAAGGATTTATAACAGAGGTAAATCACATGTATAAAGTAGCGTAAATACTATTACCTCAATCCAAAATAGCGGAAGCAACAAGGTTGTGGATTCCCATCAACCCCAACGGCAAAGTTGAGTGTAGAAATCGTAACCCTAACGTATCACTTACTCGTCGTAAGAAACCTGCAACATGAGACGTTGCAGCCCGAAACGGGTCAGTACATTGAATGTACTGGCAAATTCACACCATAGAGAAAATGATGAACAATTGCTATCACTATATGCATATATGGCTGGTGGAAAAGCTCTATGGTTATAAGGTTTTTGCGTAAAGCCAATTTTTCCCTACTACAAAGGAATAAATTTAATTACTATCATGGTGGTTGTACAACATTGAGAATGGTTGACAGCATTCTCAATCCCAATTAAAAATAATTAAAACCCAACAACATTAATTAGAAGTAACATGTTGAGATTCACATGATATTCAAGTACTAGATACTCAAGATGTCCATGACCGGGGACACGGCTAATCATGATTAGTTTGTACACTCTGTAGAGGTTTGCGCACTTTTCCCCACAAGACTCGATCGCCTCCGTTTGGTTTCTCGCACTTCATGGTGTTTGAGAAGACGGATGACCGAGACATAGTCTTTCAGAAGCGCTAGCACCTTACGATTGGGTAGACCGGTACACCTACATCCCCTACATCTGCTAGTCTACCACTGTAAGAGTTCGCACAACTTAGTCAACTATGCCAGAGCCCATAATGGCTTGTGGCTGCACACGGAAGTTTCTAGCATGAAAGATCTTATGATCCCTTTGAGCCTGGGTGGTGGTCCGAAAAAACAGGCAAGTCCTGATAGACATCAGGTGCCTCAATCCACCCAGATGTGTGTTTAAGTTGCCACCTTAGATAAACCATTAAAATTATCAACTCACATCTGTCATGGATATCACTCACCCAATCCACGTCTACTAGCATAGCATGGCATAATAAGAAAACGTAGAAGTAACTCCCAAAGGTTTCATAGTAATACAGGTAATAGGTACTACCTCATCTACTTCCCAAAACCCACAATTTAATTAGATCCTAATCATGCAATGTGAGAGGATTGATCTAATGCAATAAAACATGGGTTGTAGAAAAGGTATGATCAAAGTGTGAACTTGCCTGCAATGTTGATGAAGATGATTCGCACTCAAAACTCGTGAAAGATCTACTCGTCACACTCCGGTCAATCTATCGTAAGCAAACAATAGTAACACATAATAAGTACTCATCTAATGCACAAGTAAAACTCGAACGAGAGAACGAACCAGAAAGTTCAACTTAAGAACCTCGGTTGCAAAGAAAGAACGAACCGAACAAACGATGGAAAACAAACAGCGGAAGAAAACAACTCGGTTCTAGCAAGTTGAAACTAGGTCAAATTTTTACAGTAGCAAAAACTTGTTTAAGTTGATTAGACGGAACGGCAGTTTCGAAACGAAACTCCAGGCGCTTGAATCACCTGATTCCGATAAACGAGCGAGAAGAAAGACTAGAACGAAGATCGGATCTGAGATCACGATCGCGGAAAAGACGCGGAATAAATCCGACGAGAAGAAAAAGAAGAACGGTTAAACGAACGGACGTTCATTAACCTAGAAGAATCCGGTGATCACGTTTGTTAGGACGAACGGTCCGGCGAACGGTCCAAAGGCAGCTAAATCGGAAAAGAAGATGAATCCGATCTAGGGTTTCGGAGAAGAAAACCGAAATGAAAAAAACAATCTAGAAAACGAATCAGAAGAGAGAAAAAGAATCGGAACGATTAGAAGAAAACGATCCGAGGAAAAGAGACGCGGGGCAACCTCGGCGAGGTCTTCGGCGAGGGCTCCAGCGGTGTGGCGTAGGGCGGCGGCGGCGGTGGCATGGGGTGGCGCGGCGGCGGTGTAGGCAAGGCGCGGCGGCGGCGGGTGACGCAGGGCGCGGCGCGGGTGGCGTGGGGTGGCGCGGTGGCGCGGGTGTGGGGCGCGGCTTGGGTGGTGGAGAGAGGGGTTTTGATTTGATGTTTAGAGGGGGGGTGCTTGGGTATTTATATTGGGGAGGGGGGTTACTTGGGGTAGGGGACAAGAATTAGACTAGGAATAGGAATAACAAAATAAGGAAAAAGGGGCAAGGGGCGCCCTAGAATCCTTTTAGGATTCGGTACAGGAGCAAGAGGCAGCGGCCGGCTCCCTTCGCTGGCTCCTGGCGCGCGCGAGGCTGGGGCGCAGCGGCCTGTCCTGGGCCTTGGCCCGGCTGGGCCTTGGTCCAGTTGTTTTTTTTTAACTGATTTCGCGCGCAGAAAAAACAAAAGAAAACTAAACTAAACGTACTCCAAAATTCTAAAAGTAAATTTTCCCCGACTCCTAAAAATGAGCCGAACAAAATGAACTTTTATCCGGGCCTAAAATGCAATTTTCGAAAACGAGCATTTTCCCTATCCAAATAAAATGCGAATAAACACCGGAAAATAAAATTGATCTATTTATTAAATCTTCATTTTTCCTAAATTTGGGAAAGTCATATTATTCCCTCTCTCATATTTTGATATCGAAAAAATAATTGAAGATGAAATAAATAAATTAAATGATCCTCTTTTCAAATTCGAGAAAACTCTCAAATATGAAAATAACGAAATCTCCAACTCTCTCCGAGGGTCCTTGAGTTGCGTGAAATTTCTAGGATCGACCAAAATGCAAGAAAAAAAGATATGCATGATGATCTAATGTATAACATTCCAAATTGAAAATTTGGGATGTTACATCAGATATATGTTTTTATCCATGAAAGTTATTTGAGTCTTCTTTGATCTCTTATATGCATGATTGCTTATAGCCTCCTATTTCTTCTTTGATATTTAGGTTTTGTTTGGCCAACTTGATCTATTTATCTTGCAATGGGAAGAGGTGCTTTGTAGTGGGTTCGATCTTACGGTGCTTGATCCCAGTGATAAAGGGGAACCGACACATATGTATCGTTGCTACTAAGGATAACAAGATGGGGTCAATATCTAAATAAATAGATAAATGGATCTTTTCTACATCATGTCATTGTTCTTATTGCATTACTTCATTTTACCATGAACTTAATACACTAGATGCATGCTGGATAGCGGTCCATGTGTGGACACCACTAGGAAAAGGGCTATAGATAGGACTGATTCTAATGGTGCACCAGGTAAGTAGTGCGCCACTACTATATACTAATGGCGCACCGGTTGCTTGTGCACCATTAGTGTGGAAGACACTAATGGCGCACCGTCCTCACGGTGCGCCACTACTATTGATTTTTTTTCCCATTTTTTCATACAAACTAATGGCGCAGGGATGGCACAGTGAGCCATTACTAGTTAGAACTAGTAATGGCGCACGACCAAGACAGTGCGCCATTAGTATATATTTTTTTTACTTTTTTGCAAACCTACTAATGGCGCATTATGCCAAAGTGCACCATTACTAGTTTAAACTAGTAATGGCGCACTTTTCCACAGTGCGCCATTAGTATACATATGTTTGTTTTACTTTTCTGCAAAAAGTACTAATGGCGCACCACGCCATTAGTAACCAGGGTTACTAATGGCGCATTTTGTCGTGGTGCGCCATTAGTAACCTGGGACGAACTAGATATTTTGGACAGCCCACCTACCCACTCACTTTCCCCACTTCATTCTCTCCACCTCCTCCTCCAAGCTTGTCTTGGCTGCCTCCTCCTCCTCACCTCATTTCCACCATAGATTCATCAAAATTAAGTGGTGAAATCACCTTTTTTGATAGGTAAGTAAGGGGAAAGTTATCTTCATGATGTAGATCTACTTTTTTCTCCCTAGCTCGCTCCAACAACGTGCACATGCACTTTTTGTGGCCTAGCTAGATCTATGTATGTTTGTGGTGTTGCTTGTGTTTGTGGTGTTGCATATATGTTTGTGTTTGCAGGTACCGGTATTTGAAATGCGATAGTTGCCAATATTTTGCCGGAATGTTGATTCATTTCCGTTTCGGCGAGAATTTTGGCACTATGCATTCTTTTTGGTCCTATTTTTAGGGAAGGTCGTGCCAAATTTTTTCTTGGTTCTAAAATATCGTTTTGCTCTACCCCACAGGCGACCATGGTCCGCACGATGACCGAAGGCATCGTGAATAGGTTTTTGAGCTCCGCGAAGGCCGAGATGCTTCAAAAGAACGAGACGGAGATAAGATGTCCGTGTCGAAGATGCAAGCTGAAGAGACTTATTACGGACCCGGATTCCGGGCAGGTGCGGGACCACCTGCTCCTGCGTGGTTTCATGGATGGCTATCGGTGGCAAGGTGATGAAGATGACTATGAAGTCGTCCATGGGGGCCAGGCAAGAAATGAGGAAGGGCAACAAGACAACCACCGCGGCGAGGGCGGGCGAGAAGACGAAGAATCTCCTGGACATGATCACGACGGTGATGATGTACACAATCATCATGTAGAAGATGTCGTACATGATGATGAGGAAGATCAAGACGAAGGGCATGATCATGAAGATGAAGATGCCGGAGCAGACGACGATGGAGGCTGGGTGCAGGACCCTCATATTCAAGAGCTGCTTCGCAAGCAGACGGATAACGCAAGAGCTGCCGCCCGAGAGAAAGCCAAGCTGGATCAACTGGAGATAGACGCGGTTACTCCATTGTATGAAGGATGCAGGCCCGAGGATACCCGCCTGAAAGTAACGCTCATGGCTCTGGAGATGAAGGTAAAACACAAAATGACCGACGCATGCTTCGACGAGAACATGTCATTCTGGCACGAACGTCTTCCCAAGGGGAACAAGTGCCCGACCAGTTTTGAGGAGGCGAAGAAAATCGTGTGTCCTTTGGATTTACCGCACGTGAAATACCATGTGTGCATGAACAATTGCATCATTTATCGGGACGAGCACGCAGAGTCTACCATATGTCCGGTGTGCGGCGTCACTCGATACAAGAAGAGGAAGAAAGCTCCTCGAAAATCGGTGTGGTACTTCCCGATCACTCCTCGTCTGCAGCGGTATTTCACGGACCCTAAGGTAGCAAAGCTCCTGCGTTGGCACGCGGATAGGGAGGAGAAGAAGCGAGAAGATGACGGAAATGATCCGGAGATAAATAAAAAAGACAAGATGCTGAGTCACCCTAAGGATGCGAGCCAGTGGCAAGCGTTGAACTTCGAATACCCAGAATTTGGGAAGGATCCAAGGAACATCGTGCTGGGCGCGAGCACCAATGGAGTCAATCCGTTTGGAAGCCAGAGAAGCACACATAGCACCTGGCATGTGTTTGTGTGGATGTACAACCTTCCCCCCTGGTTGTGCATGAAGAGGAAGTACATTCACATGAGTATGCTAATTGAAGGGCCGAAACAACCAGGGAACGACATCAATCTGTATCTGGGGCTGCTGAAGGAGGAGCTAGACACGCTGTGGAAAACGCCAGCCAATACGTGGGACGCTGCAGAGAAAGAATATTTCCCTACGAGAGCCGCACTGCTCACGACGGTGCACGACTATCTTGGTTACGGATATCTTGCGGGGCAGGTAGTCCACGGATTTTCTGGATGCGTAAGGTGCATGGATGACACAGCGTATCGCCAGCTAGATAGAGATCCCGGGTCTTCGAAAACCGTGTTCATGGGACATCGAAGGTGGCTTCGCGACGATGACCCGTGGAGGAAACACAAGGATCTGTTCGATGGTGAAACCGAACCCCGAAAACGCCCGTGTACGAGGAGCGGCGAGGAAATAGACGAGTTGTTGAAAAATTGGAAAGACTGCCCACTGTCGGGAAAGAAGCAAAAGGTGCCAGAGCCGGGAAAGAAGCGAAAGGCGCCAGAGCCGCTGCTGAAGGTATGGAAAACGAGGTCTGTTTTCTGGGACTTGGCGTACTGGAAGATCCACCGTGTGCCTCACAGCCTTGATGTCATGCATATCACGAAGAACGTGTGCGAGAGTCTGCTTGGTACCCTGCTCAACATGCCAGAGAGGACCAAAGATGGGCCGAAAGCAAGGGCAGGCTTGAAATCAATGGGTATCAGGCAGGAGCTTCACACTAATGATGATGATGATGATGATGATGATGATGATGAGGCGAAGCAGGACACAGAAAGTCGTCGCAAAGGCAAAAAGGCCAAGAAGACCGGAAATGACTACCCTCCCACGTGCTTCACTCTAAGTCAGGAGGAGATCGAGCAGTTTTTCACCTGCCTCCTAGGAGTAAAACTTCCTTACGGTTACACGGGGAAGATAAGCAGATACCTAGACCCAGCGAAGCAGAAGTTCAGCGGGATGAAGTCTCACGACTGTCACGTGCTGATGACGCACGTACTTCCAGTTGCAATCCGTGGGATCATGGACGCGCATGTCCGTGAAATGCTATTTGGCCTATGCAAATTTTTCGACGTCATCTCTCGGAAGTCGATTGGCGTGAGGCAACTCAGAAGGCTACAGGAAGAGATCGTGGTGATACTATGCGAGCTTGAGATGTACTTCCCGCCCGCATTCTTCGACGTTATGGTGCATCTGCTGGTCCATATCGTGGAGGATATCATCCAACTCGGGCCGACGTTCCTGCACAGCATGATGCCGTTCGAAAGGATGAATGGTGTCATCAAAGGATACGTTCGGAACATGTCACGTCCAGAGGGAAGTATAGCCAGGGGCTTTCTGATCGAAGAGTGCATATCCTACTGCACGAATTATCTAGGCATTGAGAACCCCGTTGGTCTGCCCGTCAACAGGCACCTCGGCAGGCTCGCTGGATGGGGTCACCGTGAGGGTCGCTATGAAATGCATGTCGACTTCGAGGGTCGACTCGCCGACTTTGAAAGAGCAAACCTAGTCGCGCTACAACACATAGATGTGGTCGATCCTTGGGTGGTAGAGCACAAAACCTTTATTGAGAAGACGTACAATGACCGAGGCCAACAGAGGACGGACGGAGATATACTCAAAGAGCACAACTCATGTTTCACGCATTGGTTCAAGCAGAAGCTTCTGTCGTACCCTTTACATGAAGATTCTTCCGCGGAAGAACAACTCATATTCGCCTTGTCACAGGGCGCCGAGCACAACCTGATGACCTATGAGGCGTACGATATCAATGGCTACACATTCTACACTGAGGACAAGGACATGAAGAGCGATGGTTATCAGAACTCCGGGGTAACGATGGAATCCTACACCGGTAAGGACAAGGACAGATACTACGGAAGGATCGAGGAGATCTGGGAGCTGAGCTACGCTGGAGAGAAGGTGCCGATGTTCCGTGTCAGATGGGCCAAGAGCGTCCTAAAAGAAGACCGATATTTCACCACCATGGTTATACCCGAAGCCAAATCCAAGACCGCGGGTGCAAACGTCACCGCGAAAAATGAGCCATGGGTACTGGCTTCCCAAGTGGACCAATGCTTCTTCATTACCGACCCGCCAAAGCCCAGTCGTGTTGTCGTGAGGAGAGGCAAAAGGAAGATCATCGGAATGGATGGAGTAGCCAATGAGCAAGACTTCGACAAGTACGGCGACCCGAAGATCGAACATGACGACGACGATGAAGTAGCAGCACACACCACAAGAAGAAGCAGGACCACCCTGCCTAAAGGACGTCCGTTCCACAGAAGAACTCCATTTGCGAAAAAGAAGGGCAAGAAGATTGTGAACAGATAGCTAGCTAAGATCGATTGTATTTAAATCGTAGTCATCATTTCTCGATTGTATTTCATGGGCACTTTTTGATATCATGAATATTTTTAAATTTCATGAGCACTTTTTGAAATCATGAGGACACTTGATCTCGATCCCCCTCCATCTCGATCTCGATTCCCCCTCCATCTCGATCTCGATCCCCCTCCATCTCGGTCCCGCACCCTCCCCCGCTAGCTCCACCGCTGCCGACGACCCACCGCAACCCTCCCCCGCTCCACCACCGCCGACGAGCACCCGGCCCCCCGCACCCTCCCCCGCTCCACCGCCGCCAACAGGCACCCCCTGCACCCTCCCCTGCTCCACCGCCGCCGCCGATGATATTTTCAAGTAACAAATTTGAACATATTCTAATGGGCTAGATTAAAACAAAATTCTAATGGCACACCAAGGGGTGGTGCGCCATTAGAATAGTCGTACTTATGGCACACGAGGGGGTGGTGCGCCATTAGAAAGCTTCCCCCCACACCAAATCCCCAATCTCTCTAATCTCTCCCCTGCCTCATCGATCTCACCCGCTGGCCCCCGTGTTCGCCGTCCCCCTCGCCGCCCCCCTCGCCTCCTTTGCCGTCCCCGAGCCGAGCGCCGCCTCCCTCGCCGCCTCCCTCTCTGTCCCCGAGCCGAGCGCCGCCTCCCTCGCCGCCTCCCTCGACGTCCTCCCGCCCAAGCGCCCCCTCCCCCCACGGCCCCGCCTGCGCCCTCGACGTGCTCGCCGTCCAACACCGCGCGGCCTACCCAGGAGGACCGCCGCCGTCTTCCTCTTCGACTACGAGGACCCGGACGAGCTCGGATGCCCAGGAGGACCGCCACCGCTCGACGCCCTCGACCGTGCGGCCTGCCCAGGAGGAGCGCCATAGCTCGACGCCGAATTCGCGCCGCCTCGACTAGCTCCGGCTGCCCCGAGTCGCCCTCGACCTCCCAAGTGAGCACCCGAGCCGCTTCCCCCTCTTCCCCCTCTTTATTTCCTTCTGATGTGTTCTAGGGTTGGGGGTTGGAGAAATTTGGACAAGGAAAGGGGGTTGGAGAATTAAGTAGCTAGGGTTTTCCAAATGTTCAAATCTCTGAGCTTGCATTTAGATGCATTTTAGAGGATACTAGTCTCAACTAAGCATCCTCCTAGAGATTCTTTCTTTAAGTAGCTAGGCTCAATTAGTGAATTTTCCAGTGAGTTTGGATTCATGCAACAATATGAAACATTAATTACTATTATTTCTGGCCACTAATGATAGATGTAACATGTAAGAAGTCCATAATTGATTAATGGATCTGTTAGTTTGATAGTCTTGTTACTCCTAGGTATCTACAAATGAGTAGATGAATATTTGTTACCAAGAAGGGTTACAATATCTTTCGAACTGATGTTGTTCTCATGATCATGCTTTCTAATGGTTTGATATCACCCAAAGTTTGGCATGGAAACTACAGAGGTACTATGTAGTGTTGTATTACTTCTTCCGGATTCAGGGTGTTTAAATGTGCATTAGTTCTTCTGATAATTAATGGTTAAAGTCCTTTGACAAGAATGTGAACAATAAGAGATGTAACCAATCCCAGAAGTAGAACCATGTATCTTTTCTCTCTACAATTCTCATGCAACAATATGGAACTAATTCTTTAAGTAGTTAATGAGAACACTTGGTCCATATTCATTTGCAGTGAACATACATTTTCACTGTTCTTATAATATTTGCTTGATGTCAGATTATGCTATGAGGATATTAGTCTAAGCATAGTCTTGGATGCATTGTTTTATCCTGCGGTGGTTAAACCGGTTCTGAAAATTATCTAGTTTGACCTGTACTTGTCCAGCTATCATAATCTATTCTTTGACCATAGCAGTAGCTGGCATTTTGTTATGATAATTTCAGTATATATCTTACTTTCCTTTGCTGATCTCGTTGTATTTTCAATGCACAGGCAACTCTCCGACGAAATCTCCTCCAGGTAATATATGTCTCATGCTTTCTAAAGAGTACTATTATACTGACTAAACTATCCACTTGCTATGCTTAGTTGCTCTGTTGTCTGAATCATGACACTTTGCCAGCTGAAACTTGCCTATCACACTGTCGCTGTATTGCTCAACTAAAAACAAAAATATTTGTAGTTTTTGTCTGTCATAATGCAACTAAGCATACTAGTCTCAACTAAGCATACTATTTTTTGTAGTGAGACAGTAAGATAGTGAGACAGTAAGAAGGAAACTTCCCAGATTATGTAGAAAGAAAATACTTGGTTTGACAGCAAGTACCATGACATGAATCAAAAAACATATACGGTGGGAAAAATAAAATGGCAGAAACCTGGGAGGTTCTGGTTTGTTGTATCTCCACCAGTTTGGGTTGGTGAATGTGCATGATTTTTTTATCCTGTGAACTCATTGTACTGCTACAAGAATTTGGTATCATCATGGTGTAATTTTGTTAACATTCTGGTTTTGTTAGATAGTGGCTACACTAATCTAGAGTGATTTTTTTATCCTGTGAACTTGAATGTTGCAATGCTGTTTTCTTCAGAGGCTACAGTCAAAAACTTGAGCTACTATCTTGCAAAGATGATGATCATCTTGCTAGTTTGCTGGGTTTTGTCTCCGACCATCGTGTCGTGATGAATTTGCAGGTACCCCAAGAGTCCCTTGAGTTTCCCGGAATGTTGATTAACTTCTGTTCCGGCAAATTCGGGTACTCCATATGTCCTATTTTCAGCAAAGGTCATGCTAAAATTTTAGCATGACTTTGCTAAAAATAGGACATATGGGGTACTTGCGACTAATGCATGGACCGGGGTATCTTAGTACTTAGTTAAGTAGGATCAAATGCCCCGCCATTCTTGCTGCATTAAACCATAGGTGGCAATAGATCCAAGTGATTAGTGCCAAGTGATTAGGCCCAACCTAGGGTGCCTCGGCTTAGGCTTTTAGGGTGCCTCGGCGTCGACAAACCCTAAATGATAAAAGCTTAGCTTTTAGGATGCCTCGGTGTCGACAAACCCTAAATGATGAGACCATGATCTTGTTCCTTGACAATAACCAACTTTTTGACCAAACTGTTTTCCTATTTAAAGCGAAACATGGCCAACAACGATGATGCCGGCGGTTCGGGCGGCAAGCAATTCTGGGAGCTATCCCAGGAGATGGAGGAACAACCTCACCGCTATGAGGACGCCGCGGAAGACACCGATCCTGATTACACAACCCATAGTGGCGTCGGGGATGACACTACTAATGGTGCCACCGAGGATGCCACCACTGATGATGGCGGCGCACACACAAATGGCAGCCAACCGAAGAAGCAAAGGAAGGACCGGCGCCCGAATGCGCTCCACACCCTCAAGGAAGAATTCACTCAAGTGGACTCCGACGGGAATCCAATGGAGCCCAAACATATAGTCAAGGGGTACTCGGTTCAGCTCGGGTGCATTCTCCGGAGCACCGTCTCGATCAACACCGAGAACGTTAGGCATAAGGACCGAGGGAATTTGCACAACCTCCTCTTCACGAAGCTGCACGAACGATACAAGTTCCCCGCTGAATTCGAAAACACATGCCTCTCAGGGAATAACGTGAACAGTGCCGCCCTCACGAAGATGAGCACGGCCCTGTCTACTTGGAGAAGCGTGGTGAAGAGAATGATTGATAAAGGTGATAGTTATGAGAAGATCAAGGCGAAATATCCTTTGATGAGCGAAGATGACTACAAGGAATTCAAGATAAAGTGCGAGAGCAGTGCAACCACCGAATCAAGTCAGTGGGGGAAAGAAATGCGGGAGTTGAACTTAGGGGAACACAAACTCGGTCCCGGCGGTTACAGAGTGGCGGAGCCTATATGGGACAAGGAGGACGCGGAGCGTGCCGAGCAAGGCCTACCGCCCCGCTTCGAGAAATACAGCGGTAACAAGCAGACCAGGAACTATGTCAGGGCTCGGTACAAGGAGGACCCGATAACAAAGGAGCTTACCATGGATCCGAAGACCAGGGCGCTTGAGCTTGTTCTGGTAAGGAATACACCCCCGCGTAATTAGCTCCATGTGGTTGCACTCTAATTAATCCCCAATATTTCTAAATGGTTCACGTTCCTTTCGCAGGAAACTGAAAGCAGTAGCGCGGGGTCGTCTCAGAGCTCCCCTTTCGACACCCCTTTAAATAGGGCGTTGAATGTAATGAAAAGCAAGGATAAGCTCACTAAGTCGACGTCAGCTGGTCGTGTGGCCGGCAAAGGCTTGTCCACAAAATGGGGGTCATACTATACCGCTGGTGTGCGGAAGGAGAAAAAGGCCAGCTCGGGAAGCCAGACGCGCGAGGTTGAAGCACTCAAGGCACAAGTGGCGCAGATTCCGGAGCTTGTCCAAGAGCAAGTGGAACAACAACTGGGAACGAAGCTCAACGCCATGGTGCCTACGTTGATTCATGGGCTGACGACGTGGATTGCGGGTGGCCAACAGGGGCCTACCCCGGTTCCCAGCTTCATGGCCAGCAACTCGCACAACGCGCAGGCGGCGCCATTGGTGTCTCCGGCGGCGCCATTGGTGTCTCCGGCGGCGGCGCCATTGGTGTCTCCGGCGGAGGCGGTATTCGTGTCTCCGACGCCGGCACGGGCATTGGAGCTTAATGCACCCGGGTGTACGCCGGCCGGCACCTCGCCAGCAAGCGCCCCCTCCGTCAGTTGCACGCCCATCGTTGGCGGTGCCTCGACATTAGCCGAGCTCGACGGCATCATGGTAACTAAGCCTCTCGGCTGATGACTTCATCTCCTTGCCTTTGACTGGGCATCCCTGACGCCCTGTACATGTTTTCGCAGGGCACCGCCGACATTCCTTGCACTCTTCTGCACTTCGTGGGCGCCGAGTTGGTCGATGTCGCCAAGGGCAGAATCGTTCAACCGGGCAACCGCATGTTCCACGGTAATCCGATGCCACCCACAGCGTATAGGGTTGAAGTGGTTCGGGTGCTGCTAGGCTGCGACGAGCTGTTACCTCCGATTCGACCCGCTGGGGCCGACGAAGATGATGTGATGACCCTCAGCGCTTGCGTAAGCTGGCCCCTGCTTTGGCCGAAGAGCCAGATTCTTTTGGGGGCGGGGGACACCACCCAACAGACAAGACCGCCAGTCGTGCTGGCGCCAAGCCATGGCAAGAACGCCGCAATGCTACCGGACCTGTCGGACATCCCTATGTCGGACATCCCTATGGCACAGGATCCAGACAGCCCTATGGCACAGGATCCGGATGACGACGACAACGACGACGGTACATTTACCAAAGTCAATAAGTACTTTGTCGAACATGGGTACGCTGACGAGTTCTGCGGGCCTCTTTCTCAAGAACCCAACCAAGACGACTGCAATCTAGCTGGTACGGTGGAGAAATCCAATTGCAATAGGCGTCCTCTGGCGTTCAGTTCTCAGGAGACGCCTCCAGCTCCCGCCTTCACCGAGCCTCAGATAGCTGAGGTGCGAAATATTATCAGCCTCAACACGCTCAAGAAGGCGGTCTGTGAGCAGAACTTGGTCCCATTACAGGAGATCAAGAAGAAGGGACAGAAACAAAAGACTAATAAGGGTGCCGGTGCGAGCCAGCCGGCACCGAGTTCGATCCGTGCTCAGGACAGGCCACCTTCACCTAAGGATATCTCGAGGAGGGTGCATGTGGCCGGTAGGGCAATGCTACCGCCAAATATGCTGAATGCTGCAACCGGTGCTATGCGGAGTCTGCACGATAGTGTTCTTTCTTTGGAGAAGCGGCATCTTAGAGAGAAGGATGTGGCATACCCGGTTTTCGTGGCCAAGGTGCCAGAGGGCAAGGGCTTTGTGGATGGCGACATCGGGGGTATGATCGTCCTGCGGTTTGATGACATCTTTGCTATGTTTAGCCTTCATCCGCTGCACTACACCTTCGTTCGGCTGTTTTCGCTGAGTATGGAGATGCGGATCATTAGAGACAAGACCCCAGACATCGTGATAGTCGACCCCTTCTACATGCGTGCTAAGCACTTGAGCAGCACTGGGGACCGCCAAGTTGCGAGTTCACACCTCGAAGGCGTCATTCTGGCAAACCCAGATAAGGATAACTTCCTTGTGGCTTACTTTCCCGAGTAAGTCATCCCTTAACCGCCCCGTAACATATGATTTCTTAGATTTTGATCGTTCTCTTTTTTTCTAACATTCCATGTTCTGTGCAGTGACACACATTGCACACTCATCCTCTTAAGCCCGAAATATTCCATGGCCATGTATTTCTATCCAAACCATAACTCCAAGATAGACTACACAAATGTCAAGAAAGTTCTTGATGATGTTCTCCCCGGCTACGCCAAATCTGGAGGCACCTTCACCAGGACTGTTCGTAAGTACGGCAAGCACATGTTCTCACACAATACAAAGTTCTGCTGCGTCAAGCAGCCGCCTGGCGGTAAGAAGGATGCCTACTATGCCCTCCATCACATGCGGGCGATCGTAAGGGACCATCATCAACTTCTGTTACCAGATAATCTCAAAGATTGGGCCGCGAACTTGTCGGCAATCCAGGACACGGACCTCAGACAAGAATTCTTTCGCATCTAGTCGGACTTTGCGGACATCATCCATCAAGATGTCCTTCATACGTCAGGGCAGTTCTACCTCAGATATCAACCGTCCAACAATGAGATAGATGGAACGCTACAAATGCAGGGTGACAAGGACCGCGATTTCATGACCATCACGACAGACGGCGGCTTCATCCACTCTCATGTCTGATGAGTCGAGTCGAAAGTAGTGATGTGTAGTTCTGAAACATTGATTGGCTCATGTTGTAATTAAACTTTAATGAATTCGTATGTCTCTTTCGTTTGGACAGTCGTTCAACTTAGATGTAATCGATGCTATTTATTAGTAGGACCATGAATCGTGCTATTAATGTCTTGCTTTTCTCTTCCGATCCTATATAATGATCATGCCTAGATACCGTCATGATTATTTGAAGTTCTATCAATTGCCCAACAGTAATTGTTTTCCCACCATTTGCTATTTTTCTCGAGAGAAGCCACTAGTGAAACCTACGGTCCCCGGGTCTCTTTTCATCATATTTGCCTTTGAGATCTATTTTCCATTGCATTTATTTTTAGATCTATTAAACCAAAAATACAAAAATACCTTGCTGCAATTTATTTGTTCCGTGATCTATTTTATCCTATCTACCACTTTTACCTCACCTTATTTGCCTATCTTGAGGCACCGTACCCAAAAGGGATTGACAACCCATTTAACACGTTAGGTTGCGAGTATTTGTTATTTATGTGGAGGTGTTGTTTACGTGGTGTGAGGAGGTTCTCCTACTGGTTCGATAACCTTGGTCTCATCACTGAGGGAAATACCTACCGTCGCTATACTGCATCATCCCTTCCTCTTTGGGGAAATACCAACATAGTTCTAGCAGAGATCATGGCGGCGCATGGAAGCACAAGTGCCCTTTTCCACTCCCAAGGTGGAGCACTACACTGCTTCACCAATATCGATTTCATCTCACCGGAGCACTACGCAGCTGCACCAAGAAACCCGTCAGAGTTCAAAGGTCTTCTTTTTCCCCTTCTGTTCCCTTTGATCTCTTGCAATTTTCTTCTTCATCTTCTTTGATTGATCTACTGGAAATAGAACAGAGCTAAACAGAGCAATCGGGTTGAGAGTATCCAATTCTGCCATGTTAAACCTTAACTTGCAGAGTTGTTGTTTTCAGTTAACTGAAATTACACCAAAGAATTTCACTTAAAAGATGTCGTCTTGCATGAACCTGCACTGAACCTGAACTAAAATTGATGGATGCTTTAGCATTTTTTGTTGCAGGATTGGCTAAAATAGTGCAGAGATGGATGGATGGATATATTGTGTGAGATGAAATATGAGAATCTTGTTATTGTTGTAATCTTGATTCAGGAAGCCCAAGCTATAGCAGATTCAAGTTCATTTAAATGGTTGATTCAGGTTTTTCTCCTTATATTCAGTTTGCATATGTGGACTATTTGCAATCAAATGGATTACTCCTTGTCCCTTTAGAGATGGATGTAGCTATATCTGCACACAAATGAATTAACAAAGTTCAGAAATGTCGTTGCAAGGTACTGGGCCTTGGGAAATGAACTTGTTGTAATCTTGCTATATTTAGAGATGGCTGTAGCTATTTGCAATCAAATGAATTAACAAAGTTCAGAAATGAAGTTGCAAGGTACAGGGCCTTGAGAAAGGTACAATCATGATTTTCTCCATTTAACACCTACTCCATCTAGCAACTAGCAAAATTAACAGGATTATTTGGAACTAATCCATCTTAATAAACAGAAGTGCATGTTTGAAGTGGGATTGTCTGATTGTATCTGATTGTACATGCATTTTGTTTGGAACTGAATTAAGTATACAAATAGTCAGTTAATTGAATTTTGACACAGTAGTTAACTGAATGTACTGTTATCTTTACCAGATGCAGTCTACCCATTTGTTGCTTCTCACTTTCTACAATGTTTTCTAAGAGAAGATTAACTTCCTTCGACAATTTTTCACAAGATAGAAAAATCACTGAATAGGGTGATAATGTTTCTGTTGGAATTTGACCAGAGGAGGGCACATAACAGGCAAAGTCATCGAAGTACACATAAGCAATCTACAGTCTAGCACACTCAAATCTATAACTATTTGCAGTCTAACAATCTGCATGGGATTGGACAATTTAGAGTAAGATGCTCCTGTGTAGATGAAGAAGAAGAAGAAGAAGAAGAAGAAGAAGAAGAAGAAGAAGAAGAAGAAGAAGAAGAAGAAGAAGAAGAAGAAGAAGAAGAAGAAGAAGAAGAAGAAGAAGAAGAAGAAGAAGAAGAAGAAGAAGAAGAAGAAGAAGAAGAAGAAGAAGAAGAAGAAGAAGAAGAAGAAGAAGAAGAAGAAGAAGAAGAAGAAGAAGAAGAAGAAGAAGAAGAAGAAGAAGAAGAAGAAGAAGAAGAAGAAGAAGAAGAAGAAGAAGAAGAAGAAGAAGAAGAAGAAGAAGAAGAAGAAGAAGAAGAAGAATGGAGAAGAAGAAGAATAGAGAAGAAGAATGGAGAAGAAGAAGAAGAAGAATCTAATCAAGACAGTCCAAATAAATTCAAATTAATTCAAATAAGTTTAAATAATTCAAAGAATCTAGCTGAGGGAGTCCTGGATTAGGGGGTGTCCGGATAGCCGGATTACCATCATCGGCCGAACTATCATCGGCCGAACTATCATCATCGACCGGACTCCAAGACTATGAAGATACAAGATTGAAGACTTCGTCCCGTGTCCGGATGGGACTTTCCTTGGCGTGGAAGGCAAGCTTGGCGATACGGATATGTAGATCTCCTACCATTGTAACCGACTCTATGTAACCCTAGCCCTCTCCGGTGTCTATATAAACCGGATGGCCCTAGTCCGTAGGACATACATTACAACAATCATACCATAGGCTAGCTTCTAGGGTTTAGCCTCCTTGATCTCATGGTAGATCCACTCTTGTAAACATCCACAATATCAATATCAATCAAGAAGGACGTAGGGTTTTACCTCCATCAAGAGGGCCCGAACCTGGGTAAAACATCGTGTCCCTTGTCTCATGTTACCATCCGCCTAGACGCACAGTTCGGGACCCCCTACCCGAGATCTGCCGGTTTTGACACTGACATTGGTGCTTTCATTGAGAGTTCCTCTGTGTCGTCACCGATAGGCTTGATGGCCTCTTCAATTAACAACGACGCAGTCCTGGGTGAGACTTTTCTCCCCGGGCAGATCTTCGTATTCGGCGGCTTCGCACTGAGGGCCAACTCGCTTGGCCATCTGGAGCAGATCGAAAGCTACGCCCCTGGCCGTCAGGTCAGGTTTGGAAGCCTAAACTTCACGGCCAATATCCACGGGGACTTGATCCTCGACGGATCCGAGCCGCACCCAAGTGCGCCGCACTGTCACGATGGGCACGACCTAACTCTGCCGCCGGACAGCGTCTTGGAGGCCGCACACGAATCCGCTCCGACCTATAATCCGGAGCCGATCGCGCAGATCAAGGACGGGTGGCTGGACACCGCCTCGGGAGCTGCAACTTCTATGACGATGGAGCCGAGCACTGACCTTATCCCGCATGAAGCTCATGACTCCGAGGTGCCGGACTCCCCGCCGGACTCCGAACCTCCTGCGCCCCTGCCAGTCGAATCCGATTGGGCGCTGATCATGGAGTTCACCACTGCGGACATCTTTCAGCACTCACCCTTCGGCGACATCTTAAATTCGCTGAAGCATCTCTCGCTATCCGGAGAGCCCTGGCTGGACTACGGCCAGGATGGTTGGGACGCGGACGACGAAGAAATTCAGAGCCCACCCACCACCCACTTCATAGCCACTGTCGACGATCTAACCGACGTACTCGACTACGACTCTCAAGACATTGACGGTATGGACGACGATGCCGGAGACTATCAAGAACCAGCACCTACAGGACACTGGAAAACCACCTCATCATACGACATATACATGGTGGACACCCCAAAAGACGGGGACGGCGAAGAAACAGCGGAGGCCGATTCCTTAAAGAAACAGCCCAAGCGCCGACGTCAGCGGCGCCGCTCTAAATCCCGCCACAGCAAGAACGGAGATTCCGGCACAGGAGATAATAACACCCCAGAAAGTGCCGAAGATAACCCCCTCCGGCAAGATTCAGCACAGGAGGAGGCAGAAGCAAGCCCTCACGAGAGGGCGGCAGACGAAGAGGTCAAGGATGATAATTACATACCTCCCTCCGGAGACGAGGCAAGCCTCGATGACGACGAATTCGTCGTACCTGAGGATCCCGTCGAACAAGAGCGTTTCAGACGCAGGCTAATGGCCACAGCAAATAGTCTAAAGAAAAAGCAGCAACAGCTTCAAGCTGATCAAGACCTGCTGGCCGACAGTTGGACCGAGGTCCTCGCGGCCGAAGAGTATGAACTCGAACGCCCCTCCAAAAGCTACCCAAAACGCAAGTTGCTCCCCCGACTAGAGGAGGAAGCATACAAACCGGCATCACCAGCGCACAATACGGCAGACCGACCACCTCGTGGCCGCGACAGAGAGGCATGTAAGCCCTCCACCAAAACCGTACCCCGGCACCGCTCAAAAAGCGCGAAGCCACGGGGGAACGCACCGGACTTGCGAGACATATTGGAGGACAAGGCAAGACAATCTAGATCTATCTATGGATCACGTGGGCGCCCCAAGACCCACGACGAATACCGTCGCGCTGGATACAACTACTCCGGCTGGGCCGAACACAGCAGACAACGCTCTCTTGAGCTACGTCGCGATATTGCTCAATACAGAGGCGCCGCACACCCACTATGCTTCACTGACGAACTAATGGATCATCAAATCCCTGAAGGGTTTAAACCCGTTAACATCGAATCCTACGATGGCACAACAGACCCCGCGGTTTGGATCGAGGATTATCTCCTTCATATACACATGGCCCGCGGCGAAGATCTTCGCGCCATCAAATATCTCTCGCTCAAGCTTAAAGGACCAGCTCGGCATTGGCTTAACAGCCTGCCCGCAGAGTCAATTGGATGCTGGGAAGACCTGGAAGCCGCATTCCTCGACAACTTCCAGGGCACGTATGTGCGACCACCGGACGCAGATGACCTAAGCCACATAATCCAGCAGCCAGACGAATCGGCCAGGCAATTCTGGACACGGTTCTTAACAAAGAAAAATCAAATCGTCGACTGTCCGGACGCAGAGGCCCTCGCTGCCTTCAAACATAACATCCGCGACGAGTGGATGGCCCGGCACCTAGGACAGGAAAAGCCGAAATCCATGGCAGCCCTCACATCACTCATGACCCGCTTCTGTGCGGGAGAGGATAGCTGGCTAGCTCGCAGCAACAACCTCAGCAAAAATGCTGGCAGTCCGGATACCAAGGACCGCAATGGCAGGTCGCGTCGATACAAAAACAAACGCCGCATTAACGGCGATAGCAATGAGGATACGGCAGTCAACGCCGGATTTTGAGGCTCTAAACCCGGTCAACGGAAGAAGCCATTTAAAAGAACTACTCCGGGTCCGTCCAATTTGGACCGAATACTCGACCGCTCTTGTCAAATACATGGAACCCCCGAAAAGCCAGCTAACCACACCAACAGAGATTGTTGGGTATTTAAGCAGGCAGGCAAATTAATTGCCGAAAACAATGACAAGGGGCTACACAGCGACGACGATGAAGAGACCCGGCCGACGGTAAACATGATATACGCAACGCATATACCCAAGAGGGAGCGGAAGCGTGCACTAAGGGACGTATACGCGATGGAGCCAGTCGCCCCAAAATTCAACCCATGGTCCTCTTGTCCGATCACTTTCGATCGAAGAGACCACCCGACCAGTATCCGCCATGGCGGATTCGCCGCATTGGTTTTAGACCCAATCGTCGATGGATTTCACCTCACAAGAGTCCTGATGGACGGCGGCAGTAGCCTGAACCTGCTTTATCAGGATACAGTGTGCAAGATGGGCATAGACCCTTCAAGGATTAAACCTAAAAAGACGACCTTCAAAGGCATCATACCAGGTGTTGAAGCCAGTTGCACAGGCTCAGTCACACTGGAAGTGGTCTTCGGATCCTCGGATAATTTCCGAAGCGAGGAGTTAATCTTCGACATAGTCCTGTTTCGCAGTGGCTATCACGCTCTGCTCGGACGAACCGCGTTCGCAAAATTCAACGCGGTGCCGCATTATGCATACCTTAAGCTCAAGATGCCAAGCCTTCGCGGAGTCATCACGGTCAATGGAAACACGGAACGCTCTCTCCGAACGGAGGAACATACAGCGGCTCTCGCGGCAGAAGTACAGAGCAGCCTTTTAAGGCAATTTTCGAGTAACGGCCGGACACGGCCAAATGCGCCCGGAGCAACATCAACCAAGACCACCTGGCACGTTCCGAGCACGCGTAGCAATGCGGCCCCAACCCCAGCCCTCGCACAATTGCAAAACAAACTCTCCGCGTAAATAATTACGCCCTGGAGATACCATGGGTCTAGGGGAAGGGGCACGACCACAACAAACCCAGAGTGCGGTTCGACCACACCAGGGGCTCCCAAGTGTGTCGTTCTCTTCTTTTATTTTTCCTTTTTTTACAGGACTCTGTCCGGCGGCGAACCTGCCGAACTCATGATGCAACAGCCAGGGAGGGACAAAGGCTGCGACGAACACTCAGGTGGTCTCCATTACAAGCATTAAATTTGTTAAATACACCATTCCGCGGCGTACCCCTGGAGGGAGACGCCTTTAATTCGTCCAATCCCTTGCTTTCCGCACTATTTGAATCATTCCGCACTCATAGCAGACCTTCTTGAATAAAATGCAGCACCTTTTGCCCATAATTGCATTACTTTATATATATATATGTTCATTTACGACATGTTGCATCCGTATATTTTGGTACGGCCGAATACACTACGGGCTTATGTTCCCCGCATTATGGTGTGATAAGTCCGAACACTTTCACAAGTGCGGCACCCCGAACTTATAGCATTATATGAATCGGCTCCGAATCATGTCTTGGGTCAATAGTTGGGTTTGCCCGGCTCCCATGTTTGGCACCTTACGTTTCCGTTCTATCGGCTAAGGTAGCACTGGGAGAACCACTGCGATTGCGCCCCGGTTGAGCCGGGTTAACGCCTCAGTGGAGAACGCTAAAACTGACCGTCATGATAAGGCGAGAGACTGGTCGCTGTTCGAGAGGTTTTTTTCGGGTCCTTAAAGACCTACGCCGCTTCGAGCGAAGTTCCGGATAATGTCCGACGAAGGCGTGGATAGCGCCCCAAATTCGGTCTTCCGAATACTAGGAGCTTCGCCGAAATTTAAAATTATAGAATTCTATGGCTAAGTGAGAGTGTTCAAGCATTATAAGTCCGGTTGCCTTGTTCGTCGTGTTGAGCGCCTCCCTAGATGGACCCAAAAATGGGAACAAGAGTGCTCAAGTTTATCCCGAACACCCCAGCACTAGTGGCATGGGGGCTGAAGCCAACAACTTGCCATCTCTCAGATTTTATAAATGGCCGCACAGAAGGTAATATTTTAAATTAAACAAGCGTTGCTTAGCGCATATGAACAAAGTTTTCAGCGCACAGGATAATACATAGCGAGTTTACTCAATAATTACATCTCGGGGGCACTCATCCGCAATCTTGCGGGCACCCTTCAGGACAGTCTTATAGTACATCTCGGGCGTACGATATTCCTTGCCCGTTGGTGGCGCGTCAGTGATCAGCTTCTCCGCATCCAGCTTGCCCCAATGCACCTTTGCGCGGGCAAGGGCCCGACGAGCACCTTCAATACAGGCGGAGCACTTGATGACCTCCACCCAGGGGCACGCATCCACCAGCCGCCGCATGAGGCTGAAGTAGCTCCAGGCATGGCCTCTCCAGGCCACAGCCGGACTATGAGGCCCTTCATGGCCTCCTCAGCTACCTTGTGGAGTTCGACCAGCTGCTTCAGCTGGTCGCTAGGGGGCACCGGATGGCCGGCCTCAGCATACTGAGACCAGAAGACCTTCTCCGTTGAGCTTCCCTCCTCGCCACGGTAGAATGCGGCGGCATCGGATACACTACGAGGCAAATCTGCAAATGCCCCTGGAGAGCTCCGAATTTGGGTAAGTGTCAGGTAGTTTACATTAACATGCTTGCTTTGCATGAAAAATGCCTTACCCGCCGCTATTTTCTTCACACCTTCCACCTCCTGAAGGGCCTTATGGGCCTCGGCCTTGGCGGCTTTGGCACTTTCGAGAGTCGAGGCAAGCTCGGACTCTCGAGTCTTTGAGTCACGCTCCAAACTCTCATGCTTTTCCATGAGAGCCTGGAGCTCTTGCCGAACCGCCGCCACCTGCGCCTCCCGCTTTTCTCGCTCTATCCGTTCCGCGGCCGCACTACGTTCGGCCACGGACACGGCCTCCTTCAGGGTTGCCACCTCGTTCGTGGCCCCTGCAGTACCCATGTTATCCTTGTTATTCTTTTATTGCAACCTAAATCCTTTTCTGTAAGGTAACTATTCAAAGTGGTGTTACTCACCTTCTTTATCCTCGAGCTGCTTCTTGGCACGGCCGAGCTCTTGCTCGGACCGCTCGAGCTCCTGCTTCAAAGCACCGACCTCCGCAGTCAGTGCGGCAGAGGTCAGTAGCGCAGCCTGCACACCCATATTGACATAATTTTTTAGCAACCCTGCGTATATCTTTTTTTTCAGATCCTCAGTCCGGCTTTTCTTTCCGAACACCGAACCGAGCATCAGGGGCTACTGTCTATGCGGTATTACATTACATAATTTTAATTTCTTACCTCAAAGCCTGTTAGAAGGCTACTGCAGGCTTCGGTCAGCCTGCTCTTAGCGAGTTGTACCTTCTGAATCACCGCACTCATGATAGTGTGATGTTCTTCCTTGATGGAAGCACCTTGGAGTGCCTCCAACAAGTTGTCCGGCGCCTCCGGTTGGACGGAGGCCGCCGGCGTAACGGTCTTGCCCTTCTTGCGAAGGGGCCGCCGGCCGGACTCCAGAACCACTGGGGGTTCCAACTTGGAGTCCGGCACAAAGTCCGGGAGGCCGCCTTGGGGCGCCTCCGGAGCCTTCCCCTGATGGGTCCCTTCTTGGGATCCCACCTTGGCGTCCTCGGTGTCGCGAGGGGTGGAGGCGGTCGAGATGGAGTCCACATCCGACGGAGCCAATGACCCGCTCGATGAAGTGGGGAGATCATCATCGGCCGGACTGTAGGTAGTATGCGGCATTAGAAGGACGCTATGTGACGTAACAAGAAATTATAAATCATTCAGGAATCCGGATACTTACGATCTCGCCGAAGGCCTGGCCCTTGAAGGCCATTCTTCCTCGCCAACGTTGATGTTGGCGGAGCTGTCCGGGGGAATAGTCCTTCCCCTCTTGGACCCTTCGGCCTCCCCTGTTGGGGAAGCCTTCCTTTTCCTCTCTCCCTCCTCTGGGAGAGAGTCCTCTTTCTCCTCCTCGTTTTCGGGGGAGGAGTCCGCCTCAGAGTCATCGGACACCTGAAAACGGGAACTCTTTCGAGTACCCGTGGCCTCCTTCTTGGCCTTCTTCTCCAGCACCACGTGCGGTGCCGGAACCAACAACCTCGCTAGACGGGCGTCAACTGGGTTTTCTGGCATGGGAGCCGGGCAGTCGATCTGCCCCGCCTTCTTCATCCAGTCCTGTCAAAGGAAAAGGGGAAATCAAAACCCGCATAGAGTCAAACTATGAAAAAGCAAGTGTCCCGTAAAGGGGTAGAATCACTTACCTCGTCAGCTTGGCGCTGTGAGCGAAATCCGCGATCTTCAGTCGCGGATCCGGGGGCTTCGGCGCCCTTAAACAGCACCCTCCAGGCGCCTTCGTACGTCGTGTCGAAGAGTTTGCTCAATGCCTAGTGCTGTTCCGGATCAAACTCCCACAGATTGAATGCCCTCTCTTGGCATGGGAGAATCCGGCGGACGAGCATGACTTGGACCACGTTAACCAGCCTGAGCTTCCTCACCAGCTTCTGGATACAGGCTTGGAGTCCCGTCACCTCCTCCGAACTACCCCACTACAAGCCCTTCTTTTTCCAGGAGGTGAGCTGCGTGGGAATACCAGATCTGAACTCAGGGGCCGCCGCCCATGTAGGGTCACGCGGCTCGGTGATATAGAACCACCCCGATTGCCATCCCTTGACGGATTCCATGAAGGCCCCTTCGAACCAAAGGACGTTGGGCATCTTGCCCAACATGGCGCCTCCGCACTCCGCTTGAGTGCCCTTCACTACCTTCGGCTTGACATTGAAGGTCTTGAGCCACAAGCCGAAGTGGGGCTGGATGCAGAGGAAGGCCTCGCACACGACGATAAACGCCGAGATGTTGAGGATGAAGTTCGGCGCCAGATCATGGAAATCCAGGCCGTAGTAGAACATGAGCCCCCGGACAAAGGGGTGAAGTGGAAAGCCCAGTCCGCGGAGGAAATGGGGAAGAAAAACGACCCTCTCATGGGGCCTGGGGGTGGGGATGAGCTGCCCCTCGTCGGGCAGCCGGTGCGCGATGTCGCCGGACAGATAGCCGGCGTCGCGCAGTCTTTCGATGTGCTCCTCCATAACGGAGGAGGTCATCCACTTGCCTCCTGCTCCAGACATGGCTGGGGAAGGTTGAGACGGGATGTGCGGACTTGGGTGTTGGAGCTCGAGTGCGCGGAGATGAATAAGCAAAGGAGGAAGAAGGCGTAGGTGAAAAGGTGAATCCTTATCCCTTATATATAGGCAGACGAAGACTATGCGTCCCCACTAGCCTGGTAAAACTCGCTTATCTCCCAAGCGCCACCATCAATGGCGCGGTTGGGTTACCCACGTCTATATTGATGACAATCCCGGATTAAGGGGGAACACGATCTCTGCTTCGACAAGACGTGCCAAGGAAACCGCCTCGCTAAATGCACTGAGGTGGTAAAGTAAAAAACGATTCAAGTAATGGCTTGGTAGTGGTGTGACGTCATGCCGCAGAAAACGTAGCAGATCGAACTTGTGTATATATTATTCTCTCTACGGTGGAATGTGGAATTTATTTTGCAGAGCCGGACACTATCCTGGTGTTCGCAATCTTCTACGAATTATTCGGAGGAGGAACCCGCCTTGCAATGCTGAACAATATGCGCGCCGGACTCATCGTCATTGAAGCCTGGTTCAGGGGCTACTGAGGGAGTCCTGGATTAGGGGGTGTCCGGATAGCCGGATTAACATCATCGGCCGAACTATCATCGGCCGGACTATCATCATCGACCGGACTCCAAGACTATGAAGATACAAGATTGAAGACTTTGTCCCGTGTCCGGATGGGACTTTCCTTGGCGTGGAAGGCAAGCTTGGCGATACGGATATGTAGATCTCCTACCATTGTAACCGACTCTATGTAACCCTAGCCCTCTCCGGTGTCTATATAAACTGGATGGCCCTAGTCCGTAGGACATACATTACAACAATCATACCATAGGCTAGCTTCTAGGGTTTAGCCTCCTTGATCTCGTGGTAGATCCACTCTTGTAAACATCCACAATATCAATATCAATCAAGCAGGACGTAGGGTTTTACCTCCATCAAGAGGGCCCGAACCTGGGTAAAACATCGTGTCCCTTGTCTCCTGTTACCATCCGCCTAGACGCACAGTTCGGGACCCCCTACCCGAGATCCGCCGGTTTTGACACCGACACTAGCTAATTCAAATAATTCCAAATTAATTCAAATAAACCTAGCTAATTCAACTAAATCCAACTTTTCCTTTTCCTTTCTTTTCAAATAAATCCAACAAGACATACACATATACACAAGACATACACATGACACATGCCATACACATCACATACTCCTATCCTTTCTTTTCCTTTTCCCTTTCTCTATCTACTCATTTCCTTGTTCTATAATGGCCTTCGTGTCAGCAACTAGCTCCGCGCTACAATATAAACTGACTATTTCCTCTCCGACATTTTGTAGACGTTCCTTATGCAAATGCGACATCTTGTAGTCGTTTCCTCCTTGATCGTTCATCACTTCGACCATGACTGCTTGCAACGTTGTAAAGCTTTTGAACAGCTTATGGGCATCGTAGTTCTCAAACTCCACGTCTACACCTTGTACCAATTCCTAGATATTCATAGGTGCTCTGTGATGACCCACAAGTATAGGGGATCTATCGTAGTCCTTTCGATAAGTAAGAGTGTCGAACCCAACGAGGAGCAGAAGGAAATGACAAGCGGTTTTCAGTAAGGTTTTCTTTGCAAGCACTGAAATTGTAGGTAACAGATAGTGTTGTGATAAGATAAATTGTAACGAGTAACAAGCAATGAAAGTAAATAGAGTGCAACAAGGTGGTCCAATCCTTTTTGTAGCAAAGGACAAGACTAGACAATTTCTTATAATGAGAAAAGAGCTCCCGAGGACACATGGGAATTATCGTCAAGCTAGTTTTCATCACGCTCATATGATTCGCGTTCGGTACTTTGATAATTTGATATGTGGGTGGACCGGTGCTTGGGTACTGCCCTTACTTGGACAAGCAACCCACTTATGATTAACCCCTATTGCAAGCATCCGCAACTACAAAAGAAGTATTAACGTAAACCTAACCACAACATTAGACATATGGATCCAAATCAGCCCCTTACGAAGCAACGCATAAACTATGGTTTAAGCTTCTGTCACTCTAGCAACCCATCATCTACTTATTACTTCCCAATGCCTTCCTCTAGGCCCAAATAATGGTGAAGTGTCATGTAGTCGACATTCACATAACACCACTAGAGGAAAGACAACATACATCTCATAAAAATATCGAACGAATACCAAATTCACATGACTACTAATAGCAAGACTTCACCCATGTCCTTAGGAACAAACGTAACTACTCACAAAGCATATTCATGTTCATAATCATAGGAGTAATAACATGCATTAAGGATCTGAACATATGATCTTCCACCAAATAAACCAATTAGCATCAACTACAAGGAGTAATCAACACTACTAGCAACCCACATGTACCAATTTGAGGTTTTGGATATAAGATTGGATACAAGAGATGAACTAGGGTTTGAGAGGAGATGGTGCTGGTGAAGATGTTGATGGAGATTGACCCCCTCCCGATGAGAGGATCGTTGGTGATGACGATGGTGATGATTTCTCCCTCCCGGAGGGAAGTTTCCCCAGCATAACAGCTCTGCCGGAGCCCTAGATTGGTTCTGCCAAGGTTCCGCTTTGTGGCGGCAGAGTTTTGTCCCGTAAGCTTGCCTCTAATTTTTTTCAGGATAAAAGCCTTCATATAGCAGAAGATGGGCACCGGAGGGCCACTAGGGGGCCCAGTAAGGGTGGGCACGCCCCCCACCCTCCTGGCCAGGCTGTGGGCCCCCTCTGGTCCTTTCTTCGCTCAATAATTCTTATTAATTCCAAAAATAGCTTTTGTGGAGTTTCAGGATTTTTGGAGCTATGCAAAATAGGTTTCCAATATTTGCTCCTTTTCCAGCCAGAATTCCAGCTACCGGCATTCCCCCTCTTCATGGTAAACCTTGTAAAATAAGAGAGAATAGCCATAAGTACTGAGATAAAATATGTAATAACAGCCCATAATGCAATAAATATTGATATAAAAGCATGATGCAAAATGGACGTATCAACTCCCCCAAGCTTAGACCTCGTTGTCCTCAAGCGGAAGCCGAAATCGAAAAATATGTCCACATGTTTAGAGATAGAGGTGCCGATAAAAAATAAAATACGGACATGAGGGCATCATGATCATTCTTATAACAGCAACATATATAGATTTTGTCATATGATTTCTTATGCTCAAGTAACAATCAATTCACAATGTCAAGTATGGTTCAAAAACTTAATTGAGAACTAACAAAATATAATCTCAGTCATTGAAGCAATTGCAATTTATCATAACATCAGAAAGAGTCAAGAATAGAGCTCTTCAGCAGGTCCACATACTCAACTATCATATAGTCTTCTACAATTGCTAACACTCACGCAATACTTGTGGTTATGGAGTTTTAATCGGACACTAAGAAAGATAGGGGCTTATTGTGTTGCCTCCCAACGTATACACCTTTGGGTTATGTCAACAATAATAATTCATGCTAACTTACATCCAATTGGATATATATATATATATATATATATATATATATATATATATATATATATATATATATGCTTGCCAAAGGACAAACATAAAAGAGAAAGGTGGAAATCACCTTGACTCAAGCATAAAGTAAAAACATAAAGTAAAAGACAGGCCCTTCGCAGAGGGAAGCAGAGGTTGTCATGCGCTTTTAGGGTTGGATGCACAAAATCTTAATGCAAAAGAACGTCACTTTATATTGCCACTTGTATATGGACCTTTATTATGCAGTCCGTCGATTTTATTGCTTCCATAACAAGATCGTATAAAGCTTATTTTCTTCACACTAATAGATCATACATATTTAGAGAGCAATTTTTATTGCTTGCACCTATGACAACTTACTTGAAGGATCTTACTCAATCCATAGGTAGGTATGGTGGACTCTCATGGCAAAAACTGGGTATAAGGATATTTGGAAGCACAAGTAGTATCTCTACTTGGTGCAAGGAATTCATGATGGGGAAAGGCAAGCTCAACATGTTGGGAAGATCAATGACAATATACTTTAACTGAGATGTGAGAAAACATAAACCATTACGTTGTCTTCCTTGACCAACATCAACTCTTTTAGCATGTCATACTTAATGAGTGCTCACAATCATAAAAGATGTTCAAGATAGTATATTTGCATGTGAAAATCTCTCTTTCCTTATTACTTCCTATTAATTGCAACGATGACCAAAACTACGTTTGTCAACTCTCAAAAACTTTTATGCCTCATAATTTCTATGTTTGAAGTCGTTACTATCCATAAGATCAATATGAACTCTTTTACTCTTTTTATTCTATCTACTTTCTCAAGATCATAGCAAGATAGCAAAGCCCTTGACTCAACACTAATCTTTATTATAGATAGCTCATGGACTCGATTACAAAAAGAGATCACAAAGCAAAACTCAAAACTAATTCATACCAAAACTTCAATCTACTAGATCAAGATGTTACTAAAAGGATCGAACTAAATAAAATGGTAAAGATAGGAGTGTGATGGTGATACGATACCGGGGCACCTCTGATAACCCGCAAGTATACGGGATAGTTGTAGCCTCTTTCGATAAGTAAGAGTG
The DNA here is from genome assembly GCF_018294505.1 of Triticum aestivum. Lineage (NCBI taxonomy): Eukaryota > Viridiplantae > Streptophyta > Magnoliopsida > Poales > Poaceae > Triticum > Triticum aestivum. The sequence continues at coordinate 543,350,251 of NC_057807.1, forward strand.
TCAAACCCAACGAGGAGCTAAAGGTAGAACAAATACTCTCTCAAGTCCTATCGGCCACTGATACGACTCTACGCACGCTTGAAGTTTTCTTTACCTAGAACAAGTATGAAACTAGAGGTACTTTGTAGGTGTGATAGATAGGTTTGCAAGAAAATAAAGAACACGTAAATAAAAGGTAGGGGCTGTTTAGATAAAGATGCAATAAAGTAAATATAACGAGTATGGAAAAGTGGTGGTAGGAGTTGTGAAATTGCCCCTAAGCAATTGACTATGTTACTAGACTGGTAATCACTATTGCAATTCTATTTGAGGGAGACGCATAAGCTAACATACTTTCTCTTCTTGGATCATATGCACTTATGATTGGAACTCTAGCAAGCATCCGCAACTACTAAAGATTCATTAAGGTAAAACCCAACCATAGCATTAAAGTATCAAGTCCCCTTTATCCCATACGCAACAATCTACTTACTCGGGTTTGTGTTTCAGTCACTCACGCAACCCACTATAAGCGAATCATGAACGCATTGCAACACCCTACGGCGGGAATCCCTCACGCTTGCGCGACATGGAGGGCACAATAGGACAGCACCAATAATAAAACATGCAACTCAAACCAATCATAGCAATTCATCAATCACCGATAGGACAACGAAAATCTACTCAGACATCATAGGATGGCAACACATCATTGGAAAATAATATGAAGCATAAAGCACCATGTTCAAGTAGAGGGTACAGCGGGTTGTAGGAGAGTGGACCGCTGAATATAGATGAGGAAAGGTGATGGAGATGTTGGTGAAGATGGCGGAGGTGTTGGTGAAGATCGCGGTGATGATGATGGCCCCCGGCGACGTTCCGGCGCCACCGGAAGCAAGGGGGAGAGAGCCCCCTTCTTCTTCTTCTTCTTACTTGACCTTTTCCCTAGATGGGAGAAGGGTTTACCCTCTGGTCCTTGGCTCCCATGGCGTGGGAGGGGCGAGAGCCCCTCCGAGATTGGATCTATCTCTCTGTTTCTGCGTTCTCTATTTCTTCCCCTTCACCGTTTCCTTTATATCTGGAGATCCGTAACTCCGATTGAGGTGAATCTTTCGCCCAGGTTTTTCTCGTAAAATTAGTTTTCTTGCTGCAAAAGAAGGGCATCAACCGCCTTACAGGTGGCCCACGAGAATCGAGGGCGCGCCCAGGGGGGAGGGTGCGCCCCCCTGTCTCGTGGCCACCCCGGACACCGTTTCGCGTTGATCTTTCCTCCGGAAAATCCCAAATATTCCAAAATAATTCTCCATCTGTTTTTATCCCGTTTGGATTCCGTTTGATATTGGTTTTCTACAAAACATAAAACATGCAACAAACAGGAACTGGCACTGGGCACTGGATCAATATGTTAGTCCCAAAAATAGTATAAAAAGTTTCCCAAAGTATATGAAAGTTGAAGAATATTGGCATGGAACAATCAAAAATTATAGATACGACGGAGACATATCAGCATCCCCAAGCTTGATTCCTGCTCGTCCTCGAGTAGGTAAATGATAAAAAAGATAACTTTTGATGTGGAATGCTACCTAACATAATCTTGATCATTTATCTAATCATGGCATGAATATTAACACATGAGTGATTCAAAGCAATAGTCTATCATTTGACATAAAAACAATAATACTTCGAGTGTACCAATAAAGCAATCATGTCTTTTCAAAACAACAAGGCCATAGCAAGCTTATCCCTACAAAATCATACAGTTTGGCCATGCTTCATCTTCGTCACACAAAAATGCTCCCATCATGCACAACCCCGATGATGAGCCGAGCAATTGGTTCATACTTTTTAACGCGCTTCAGCTTTTTCAACCCTCACGCAATACATGAGCGCAAGCCATGGATATAGCATTATAGGTGGAATAGAATATAATGATGGAGGTTATGTGGAGAAGACAAAAAGGGAGAAAGTCTCACATCGATGCAGCTAATCAACGGGCTATGGAGATGCCCGTCAATTGATGTCAATGTGAGGAGTAGGGATTGCCATGCAACGGATGCACTAAGAGCTATACGTGTATGAAAGCTCAACAAAAGAAACTAAGTGGGTGTGCATCCAACTTGCTTGCTCATGAAGACCTAGGGCATTTGAGGAAGCCCATCGTTGGAATATACAAGCCAAGTTCTATAATGAAAATTCCCACTAGTGTATGAAAGTGACAACATATGAGACAATCTATATGAAGAACATGGTGCTACTTTGAAGCAAAAGTGTGGAAAAAGGATAGTAACATTGTCCCTTTTTTCTTTTTTTCTTTTTTTTTCTTTTTTTTCTTTTTGGGTGGGCTTCTTTGGCCCCCTTTTTTATTTAGGATTCTTTGGCCTTTCCTTTTTTTTCTTTTTTTCCTTTTTTTCTTTTTTTCTTTTTTTCTTTTTTTATGGGGCAATGCTCTATAATGATGATCATCACACTTTTATTTACTTACAACTCAATATTACAACTCGATACTAGAACAAAGATATGACTCTATATGAATGCATCCGGCGGTGTACCGGGATGTGCAATGATCTAGCGTAGCAATGACATCAAAAAACGGACAAGCCATGAAAACATCATGCTAGCTATCTTACGATCATGCAAAGCAATATGACAATAAATGGTCAAGTCATGTATATGATGATGATGGAAGTTGCATGGCAATATATCTCGGAATGGCAATGGAAATGCCATAATAGGTAGGTATGGTGGCTGTTTTGAGGAAGATATAATGAGGCTTATGTGTGATAGAGCGTATCATATCACGGGGTTTGGATGCACCGGCGAAGTTTGCACCAACTCTCGAGGTGAGAAAGAGCAATGCACGGTACTGAAGAGGCTAGCAAATGATGGAAAGGTAAAAGTGTGTATAATCCATGGACTCACATTAGTCATAAAGAACTCATATACTTATTGCAAAAGTTTATTAGCCCTCGAAGCAAAGTACTACTACGCATGCCCCTAGGGGGATAGATTGGTAGGAAAAGACCATCGCTCGTCCCCGACTACCACTCATAAGGAAGACAATCAAAGAAACACCCCATGCTTCAAATTTGTCACACAACGGTTACCATACGTGCATGCTACGGGACTTGCAAACCTCAACACAAGTGTCTCTACAATCCACAACCACCCACTAGCATGACTCTAATATCACCATCTTTATATCGCAAAACTATTGCAAGGAATCAAACATATCATATTCAGCGATCTACAAGTTTATGTAGGATTTTATGACTAACCATGTGAATGACCAATTCCTGTCATCTCTCTAAATAGATATAAGTGAAGCAAGAGAGTTTAATTCTTTCTACAAAAGATATGCCCACGCTCTAACAAATATAAGTGAAGCAAAAGAGCATTCTACAAATGGCGGTTTTCTATGTGAAGAGAAACAGGCAATCCAGACTTCAAATGATATAAGTGAAGCACATGAAGCATTCTATAAAGCCATACTCAAAAGATTTAAGTGAAGTGTAATGAGCACTCTATAAATCAACCAAGGACTATCTCATACCAGCATGGTGCATAAAAGAAAAGTGAAAACTAAATGCAAAAGACGCTCCAAGACTTGCACATAATGCATGAACGAAACGAATACGAAAAGATACCGATACTTGTTGAAGAAAGAGGGGATGCCCTCCGGGGCATCCCCAAGCTTAGACGCTTGAGTCTCCTTGAATATTTACTTGGGGTGCCTTGGGCATCCCCAAGCTTGAGCTCTTGCCTCTCTTCCTTTTCCTCATATCGAGACCTCCTCGCTTAGACACTTCATCCACACAAAACTTCAACACAAAACTCGGTAAGATCCGTTAGTATAATAAAGCAAATCACCACTCTAAGTACTGTAGAAAACCAATTCATATTTTATTTTTGCATTGTGTCTACTGTAATATAACTTTTTCATGGCTTAATCCACTGATATAAATTGATAGATTCATCAAAACAAGCAAACTATGCATCAAAAACAGAATCTGTCAAAAACAGAACAGTCTGTAGCAATCTGAACATCCACCATACTTCTGTTACCCCAACAATTCTAACAAAATTAGGAAAAATAAAAAAGTTGTACAGCAAGACAGTGCAAAAGGAATCAGAACCGTTTGACGTTCCAGATAAAAATATAAAATCATGCACTACAGCCAAAGTTTTTGTTCTGCACCATACAAACCAACAAGCATTGTAAACATCCTAAAGGCAAACCTTGGCACATTATTTTTATAATACAATGGAATTGTACAGGGGGATAATTATTTTGATGAAAAGTTTCTGTAATCAAGATTCACAAAGTTTCCGTGAGCATGAACAAAGTTCAAGGCTAGCTCCCACTTCAACAATGCTCGTCTTTCTCACTTTCACTTTCCTTTTTGAAAAAAATTTAGGTTCCCCTCTTTATTTTTATTTTTTTTAGACTATATGAAAGCACTCAACAGAAATAAATGACTCTCTAAAACTTCCGGGTTGTCTCCCTGACAGCGTTTTCTTTAAAGCCATTAAGCTAGGCATTTAGTGCTCAAGTAATGAATCCACCCGGATCCCAAGGTATATCAAAGCCAATTTGAATTAACAATGATTTGTAATTTAGTAGTGAGCACAAAGTAACATATATCAAGCAACAACGAAGTCTAACTCTCTTCCTATGCATCGGCATGTCATAAAAGAACAATTCATGCACACATAGTAAAGGACAATGCATAGTATAAACAGTTTCTTGCAATTTCATAGTATGGGAAACATAGAGAGGCGGAGATGTAGTTCCTCTCTCATAATAATTGCAAGTAGGAGCAGCAAGCACATGCATATTATATCTATCAAAATCATCATGTGCAATGGTAAAAGGCAACCCATCAATATAATCCTTACTAAGCACAAACTTCTCCGATATAGTGTAGTTGGGAGAATTCAAAAAGATAATAGGACTATCATGTGTGGGTGCAATAGCAACAATTTCATGTTTAACATAAGGAACTATGGCAAGTTCATCTCCATAAGCATAATTCATATTGGCATCTTGGCCACAAGAATAGCAAGCATCATCAAAAAGGGATATTTCAAACAAATTCAAGGGATCATAGCAATCATCATAGTAATCATCATAACAATCATCCTTCGGTAAGCACAAAGGGAAATTAAACAATGTATGAGTTGAAGAGTTACTCTCATTAGAAGGTGGGCACGGGTAGCTAATCTGCTCTTCCTCCTTTTGTTCTTCGCTCTCCTCGTCATCTTTTTCATCCAATAAGCTCACAGTTTCATCAATTTCTTTATCCATAGCTTCCTGCAAAATATTAGTCTCTTCTTGGACAGCAGAGACTTTCTTCATAAAAGCATTAAATAATAATTGTATTCATAATTTTCATAGCAATATCTAAGTATAGCAAGATTTTCAGGCCTATAATCATCATCATCAAAAACTTCATACTTTTCAAACAAAGTTTCAATTTCATAAGCAGCCTTAAAAGCAACAAATTCTTCTATTTGTTCCACATCATAGTAATCATATATATCATTAGCATAAGAAGCTAAGTTTTCATTATCATTAAATTTGCATGAAAAGGGAAGGTGTGGAGCCTTCATCCTAGAGCAACAAGTAATATCATATCTCAAGCAGAGATTCTAGGCATACCAACGCAACATAATAAATTGATCCCATAATAGTTTCCCTTTTTGTGCCGAGCGATAATCCCTAAAGTATTCACGTTGATCCAACGTGTCTCCCATTATAAAGTTGAATGGGGTTTTCTCAGGATTATCAAAGTAGTACATAATATCTTTCACATAATGAGAATCGGGGGGTTTTAGGAGTTACCCCATCTACATGAGTAGCGAGTACATCTAATTTTTTTGGTATTTTGCGTTCCATATCCATAACTAAAGATAGAGAACAACTAAGAACAGCAAATAAAAATTACTTAGTGATAAAGCAAACAAGCACACACGAGAATATTCACCCCACGATATGACTCCCCAGCAACGACGCCAGAAAAAGGTCTTGATAACCCGCAAGTATACCGGATAGTTGTAGCCTCTTTCGATAAGTAAGAGTGTCGAACCCAACGAGGAGCTAAAGGTAGAACAAATACTCTCTCAAGTCCTACCGGCCACTGATACGACTCTACGCACGCTTGAAGTTTGCTTTACCTAGAACAAGTATGAAACTAGAGGTACTTTGTAGGTGTGATAGATAGGTTTGCAAGATAATAAAGAACACGTAAATAAAAGGTAGGGGCTTTTTAGATAAAGATGCAATAAAGTAAATATAACGAGTGTGGAAAAGTGGTGGTATGAGTCGTGAAATTGCCCCTAAGCAATTGACTATGTTACTAGACTGGTAATGACTATTGCAATTCTATTTGAGGGAGAGGCATAAGCTAACATACTTTCTCTTCTTGGATTATATGAACTTATGATTGGAACTCTAGCAAGCATCCGCAACTACTAAAGATTCATTAAGGTAAAACCCAACCATAGCATTAAAGTATCAAGTCCCCTTTATCCCATACGCAACAATCTACTTACTCGGGTTTGTGTTTCAGCCACTCACGCAACCCACTATAAGCGAATCATGAACGCATTGCAACACCCTACAGCGGGAATCCCTCACGCTTGCACGACACGGAGGGCACAATAGGACATCACCAATAATAAAACATGCAACTCAAAACAATCATAGCAATTCATCAATCACCGATAGGACAACGAAAATCTACTCAGACATCATAGGATGGCAACACATCATTGGAAAATAATATGAAGCATAAAGCACCATGTTCAAGTAGAGGGTACAGCGGGTTGCGGGAGAGTAGACCGCTGAATATAGATGAGGGAAGGTGATGGAGATGTTGGTGAAGATGGCGGAGGTGTTGGTGAAGATCGCGGTGATGATGATGGCCCCCGGCGGCGTTCTGGCGCCACCGGAAGCAAGGGGGAGAGAGCCCCCCTTCTTCTTCTTCTTCTTCCTTGACCTTCTCCCTAGATAGAAGAAGGGTTTCCCCTCTGGTCCTTGGCTCCCATGGCGTGGGAGGGGCGAGAGCCCCTCCGAGATTGGATCTATCTCTTTGTTTCTGCGTTCTCTGTTTCTTCCCCTTCACCGTTTCCTTTATATCTGGAGATCCGTAACTCCGATTGGGGTGAATCTTTGGCCCAGATTTTTCTCGTAAAATTAGCTTTCTTGCGGCAAAAGAAGGGCATCAACCGTCTTACAAGTGGCCCACGAGAGTCCAGGGCACGCCCAGGGGGGAGGGCGCGCCCCCTATCTCGTGGCCACCCCGGACACCGTTTCGCGTTGATCCTTCCTCCGGAAAATCCCAAATATTCCAAAATAATTCTCCGTCCATTTTTATCCCATTTGGATTCCGTTTGATATTGGTTTTTTGCGAAACATAAAACATGCAACAAACAGGAACTGGCACTGGGCACTGGATCAATATGTTAGTCCCAAAAATAGTATAAAAAGTTGCCAAAACTTTATGAAAGTTGAAGAATATTGGCATGGAACAATCAAAAATTATAGATACGACGGAGACGTATCAACCTCCCCCAAGCTTGGCAGTTGCTAAGGGGAGTTCCCATACCCATGTAATTATGTCTCCTTCTTCATAGTTGGTGAAGCAAAAGTTGTTGATGGTGTAGGCTTCTTCCTCAATTTACGCTTGAGTATAGTATTTTGCTCCTTTAGGTCATTGATCTCCTGCTCAAGACTTAATATTCTTTTGCATAATTCCTGTTTATTTTCCTACAATAGATGAAAAGGGATAAACTCGATCTTTGTCTTATTTTCTCTATCAGGGAGGCTTGACTTTTTAAACTCCACATGCATGTCCCCAGGTTGAGGTAATGGGGCTTCGTCTTCGTCTGAACTCGTCTCCTCCTTTCCCTTAGGCTCATAGTCATCCTCTTCTTCAGTGGTCCAGCCACCATGCCCCAAGTCCCCGTAGACCTTAGGGTCTGCAAGGTAATCAACCACATAGTTGTCCCCTTCCGAATCCTGAGACGACATATTGCTATACATCTGTAACAGAAACAGCTCGAAACAAAAATAGAGGATATTTGCGTGATACAGTGGTCAAAACCTTCGGGAGATTATATAATGAATTTTTACCAACCAAAATACGTAACATGCAAGAAAACGAAGTCCGGGAGGCACACGAGGTGGCCACGAGACAGGGTGGCGCACCCAAGAAGGGTGGGCGCGCCCTCCACCCTCGTGGAGGCCTCGTGTCCTTCCCGGACTACTTCTTTCTTTCCAAAATTCTTAAATATTCCAAAATGGAGGAAAATTGCCATTACAACTGTTTTGGAGTCGGTTTACTTACCGTACCACATACCTATTCCTTTTCGGAGTCTGAAACGTTCTGGAAAGTGTCCCTTATGTATTCCTCCGGGGTTACAGTCTTGATAATATTAGTTTCAACATTGATAGGATTACCTTATGTATTCCTCCATATGATTCGGAGTGACACTTGCGTAGGATCTGTTCCTGTTCATGCTCAGGTACACAATGTATAATAACACCATCTACTCCTTTATAAAGGTGTGGGTCATCCCAGAAGTAATGTCTTAAATCATAAAAGAACTTTTTCTTTTGTTGGTATGTGAAACTAGGTGGTATAAATTTAGCAACAATGTAATTAGCATAATCAGCATACTAAGGAGCAGTACGAGAAGCATTAATGACCGCTAATTGTTCATCAGGAAAGCTATCATCAATAGGTAGTGGGTCATCAAGAACATTCTCTAACCTAGACAAGTTGCCTGCAATGGGGTTCTCAACTCCCTTTCTATCAACAATATGCAAATCCAATTCTTGGAGCAAGAGAACCCATCTAATAAGTCTAGGCTTAGCATCTTTCTTTTCCATAAGATATTTAATAGCAGCATGATCAGTGTGAATAGTAACTTTGGAATCAACAATATAAGGTCTGAACTTATCACAAGCAAATACAACTGCTAAGAACTCTTTTCAGTAGTGGCATAATTTCTTTGGGCAGTATCAAGAGTTTTACTAGCATACTGGATAACATTCAATTTCTTATCAACTCTTTGCCCTAGAACAGCACCTACAGCATAATCACTAGCATCACACATAATTTCAAAAGGTAAACTCCAATCAGGTGGCTGAACAATAGGTGCAGTGATTAAAGCTTTCTTAAGTATTTCAAATGCTTCTACACAATCATCAGCAAAGATAAAAGGGATATCTTTTTGCAATAAATTAGTTAGAGGCCTAGAGATTTTAGAAAAGTCCTTAATGAACCTCCTATAAAAACCGGCATGACCAAGGAAACTTCTTATACCTTTTATGTCCTTGGGACATGGCATCTTTTCAATAGCATCAACTTTAGCTTTATCAACTTCAATACCTCTCTCGGAAATCTTATGCCCCAAGACAATGCTCTCATTAACCATAAAGTGGCACTTTTCCCAATTCAAGACGAGACTAGTGTCTTCGCATCTCCACAAAACTCGATCAAGGTTGCTCAAGCAATCATCAAAAGAGGATCCATAAACGGAGAAATCATCCATGAATACCTCACAAATTTTTTTCACAAAAGTCAGAGAATATAGCCATCATGCATCTTTGAAAGGTAGCAGGTGCATTACATAAACCAAAAGGCATACATCTATAAGCAAAAGTACCAAAAGGGCAAGTAAAAGTAGTTTTTGATTGATCCTCCGCTGACACAGGTATTTGAGAGAAACCAGAATAACCATCTAGAAAGCAAAAAATCCTAGCATTAACAGTATTCAAGAAGGGTCTGCCAAAAATAATGGGAGAAAAATCATCTTGTGGGGAACTAAGAACAAGAAAATCAGCAGGATATTTAACCTTCCCACATAAGACTTCAACATCTCTAACAATCCCAACTGGTGAAATAGTATCTCTATTGGCAAGCTTGATAGTAACATCAATACCTTCCAATTCAGCGGGTGCAATATCATGCATAATTTCTTTATATAAGTCATAGGGTATTGCACTAGCACTAGCACCCATATCACATAAGCCATGATAACAATGATCTCCTATTTTAAGAGAAATAATAGGCATACCTACAACAGGTCTATGTATCTTAGCATCTGGTCTAACAATATTAGCAGTCTCACCACAGAAATAAATAACATGCATGTCTAAATTATCATCCAAGAGATCTTTAACCATAGCAATACTAGGTTCAACTTTGATTTGCTCAGGAGGTGTAAAGGTTCTAGTATTAATCTTACGAACAACAATCAAAGTTTTAGCATGATCCTTTTTCTAACAGGAAAAGGAGGTTTCTCAACATAAGTAGTAGGAACAATAGGATCATTATAAGTGACAGTCTTTTCTTCAACTTTAATAGGTGCAACTACTTTTACTTCAATGGGAGGATTATATTTAAACCACTTCTCCTTAGGGAAATCAACGTGAGTAGCAAAAGATTCACAAAAAGCAGCTACTATCTCAGAGTCAAGTCCATACTTAGCGCTAAATCCACGAAAAACATCGGTATCCATAAAAGATTTTAACACAATCAAACTTAGGTGTTATACCTGACTCCTTGCCATTGTCAGAGCTCCAATCTTCAGAGTTGCGTTTAATTCTTTCCAATAAATCCCATTTGAATTCAATAGTCTTCAGCATATAAGAACCAGCACAAGAAGTATCAAGCATGTTGCGATCATTGGGAGAAAGCCGAGCATAAAAATTTTGAATAATCATTTCTCTGGAGAGCTCATGATTGGGGCATGAATATAACATTGACTTAATCCTCCCCCAAGCTTGAGCGATGCTTTCTCCTTCGCGAGGCTAGAAATTATATATGTAATTACGATCACGATGAACAAGATGCATAGGATAGAACTTCTGGTGAAATTCCAACTTCAATTGTTTATAATTCCAAGATCCCGTATCATCACGTAGCCTATACCATGTCAATGCATCTCCCTTCGGAGATAAAGGGAAGACCTCCTTTTCACAACATCATCGGGAATACCTGCAAGCTTAAATAATCCACAAACTTCATCCACAAAGATAAGGTGTAAATCGGGATGCAATGTTCCATCTCCTGCAAAGGGATTAGCTAGCAGTTTCTCTATCATACCCAAAGGAATATCAAAGTAAATATTTTCAGTAGGTTCAGTAGGTTGAGGAGCAACTCTTTGCTCTTCTGGTCGGGGTGAAGATACCCCGAACAAGCCCCTCAAAGGATTAGTTTCCATAGTAACAAGTGACAGAAAATTTCAGCACACTATATAAATGTTTCCTTACCAAGTTCCACTCACCAAAGGCGCTTCACTCCCCGGCAACGGTGCCAGAAAGGAGTCTTGATGACCCACAAGTATAGGGGATCTATCATAGTCCTTTCGATAAGTAAGAGTGTCGAACCCAACGAGGAGCAGAAGGAAATGACAAGCGGTTTTCAGTAAGGTTTTCTCTGCAAGCACTGAAATTGTAGGTAACAGATAGTTTTGTGATAAAATAAATTGTAACAGTAACAAGCAATGAAAGTAAATAAAGTGCAGCAAGGTGGCCCAATCCTTTTTGTAGCAAAGGACAAGCCTAGACAATTTCTTATAATGAGAAAAGAGCTCTCGAGGACACATGGGAATTATCGTCAAGCTAGTTTTCATCACGCTCATATGATTCGTGTTCGGTACTTTGATAATTTGATATGTGGGTGGACCGGTACTTGGGTACTGCCCTTACTTGGACAAGCAACCCACTTATGATTAACCCCTATCGCAAGCATCCTCAACTACAAAATAAGTATTAAGGTAAACCTAACCACAACATTAGACATATGGATCCAAATCAGCCCCTTACGAAGCAACACATAAACTAGGGTTTAAGCTTCTATCACTCTAGCAACCCATCATCTACTTATTACTTCCCAATGCCTTCCTATAGGCCCAAATAATGGTGAAGTGTCATGTAGTCGACGTTCACATAACACCACTAGAGGAAAGACAACATACATCTCATCAAAATATCGAACGAATACCAAATTCACATGACTACTAATAGCAAGACTTCACCCATGTCCTCAGGAACAAACGTAACTACTCACAAAGCATATTCATGTTCATAATCAGAGGAGTAATAATATGCATTAAGGATCTGAACATATGATCTTCCACCAAATAAACCAATTAGCATCAGCTACAAGGAGTAATCAACACCACTAGCAACCCACAGGTACCAATTTGTGGTTTTGGATACAAGATTGGATACAAGAGATGAACTAGAGTTTGAGAGGAGATGGTGCTGGTGAAGATGTTGATGGATATTGACCCCCTCCCAATGAGAGGATCGTTGGTGATGACGATAGTGATGATTTCCCCCTCCCGGAGGGAAGTTTCCCCGGTAGAACAGCTCTGCCGGAGCCCTAGATTGGTTCCGCCAAGGTTCTGCTTCGTGGCGGCGAAGTTTCGTCCCGTAAGCTTGCCTCTGATTTTTTCAGGATAAAAGCCTTCATATAGTAGAAGATGGGCACCGGAGGGCCACCAGGGGGCCCAGGAGAATGGGGGCGCGCCCAGTAGGGGTGGGCGCGCCCCCCACCCTCTTGGCCGGGGTGTGGGTCCCCTTTGGTGCTTTCTTCGCTCGATAATTCTTATTAATTCCAAAAATAGCTTTTTTGGAGTTTCAGGATTTTTGGAGCTGTGCAGAATAGGTTTCCAATATTTGCTCCTTTTCCAGCCAGAATTCCAGCTGTCGGCATTCCCCCTCTTCATGGTAAACCTTGTAAAATAAGAGAGAATAGCCATAAGTACTGAGATAAAATATGTAATAACAGCCCATAATGCAATAAATATTGATATAAAAGCATGATGCAAAATGGACGTATCACTCTGCAGTCGGTTAGAGATTGGATGGAGTAGTGGAAACAAAGATCTAAAACATTGAGCTCAGGGCTATTTGGTGGTTGCTGTATTAATCAAATATCCAGATCTCTTTGTGCCGCAGCTTCTAAAAACCCAGCATCATTAGGGAGGACATGTGGTGTTGCATTATCTTGTGGAATGAAGATTGTTGTGTCCTTGTCACCGTTAGGACATTTGTCTTGAATGGAAGGGATTACTTTATTGATCAGGTAATCTTTGCATACAGGCCGGGTTACTTTCGCTTGCCTCAGCTCTATTGTCCCTCTATCTCTATTGTGGCTGGTTCGTTGTGCCTCGTCCTGTACCACGAACGGACAAATGCCAAGCTTTCCATCAAATGTCATCTCCCCATCTTCATTGTAGCGAGGCTTGGCCATAGTTGTTAGGAACATTACCTTCCCAATGCTATGAGTATTGTGCACAGTACGATTTGGTTGTTCTTCTCTAGGCAGTACATAGTTGCTGCTCTTCACTCGAGTCATGTCATACCATTTCTCATCTATGTGGACCATATTTGTCATTGGCTTGAAACAAGGCCAAGGACTTGATATCCATCGCTCATCCATCACTAGTAGAAAAACACAAATTAGTCCCGGTTTGTAAGGGCCTTTAGTCCCGGTTCATGAACCGGGACTAATGGGTCGTTACTAATACCTCCACCCATTAGTCCCGGTTCAAACACGAACTGGGACCAATGTGCCTCCACGTGGCCCTGTGCGCCGAGCCCAGTCAGGGGGCCTTTGGTCCTGGTTGGTGGCTCCAACCGGGACCAAAAGGCATCCACGTGTCTGCATTCCAGTGGCTGGGGTTTTTGTTTTTTTTAAAGGAGGGGGGTTGGGGGTTTTGGGGGTTAATTTAGGTGTTTCATATATTGTGTTAGCTAGCTAATTAATAGAGAGAAGTGTCCTCTCTTATGTCCGTGCTTGGTCGACGCTATGTACTATATATACATAAGTGATCGAGAGAACCATTCAGTACAGAAGTTCGTCATGCATACCGAGAGAAGTGATCGATCGACCTCTCCTTCTCCGAGAGATTGGTCGAACAACAAGTTTTCGTATCATGTATCCGACGCTACTGGCTACATACATGTACAATATGTATAAGATCTCTTAGTTACAAACCCCTAGCATTTTAAATCAATTTCCACATGGTATTCTCTGGCTTTACTGATGACGTGTTCAAGAAAGAATCCCGCCAATTCCTCTTGAATTGCTTTCATGCGATCTGGTTCTAGGAGTTCATCCCGCATCTCCCACGTCTAATTTGAAGAAGTGGGTTAATTAATACATATATATGAATGAAACTCAACAGAAATGATGGTGTAATAAAATGAAATTGTGAATATTATTGCTTACGCACTTCATATTGTCTTCTAGAGTAGCCCCGCTTGTTTTTCAAAGTCGCGGTGTGGATGAACTCGCACACGTAGTATCCACAGAAATCATTCCCTTCCTCCTGCCACAAGCACTTTACGAGAAATAGAGGTCAATCAAACTGATAATGAAGCATTATAAATGTCATTGATGAAAGTATAGCTATAGAATCAACGGGAGATGCCGCAACTAGCTAGCCAGTAGTACTTACTTTCGAGTATGTATATCGCGGCTCCTTCGGCAGTCCCGGAGCTTCTGTGGTGAACTGTTTCCAAACCCTGCAAGACAAAGAAAATAATTATTATTACTTGAGATATGAGGCGTCCAGTTCGGAAGGTTGATGAGCTCCTTTCGCCATAGGCATGGAGTCTTCAGAGCACAACCCAGCCTAGTCTCCCCTTCACCAGTAGGGTGGTCAAGCGGGAGGTCCTCAAATCCCTCCGTTATTTCATCCACCATCACCTTAGCATATCCTTCTGGAATCAGCTGGCAGTGATAAGTTGTGCCGGGTCCACTAGGATAAACTTGGCCAACAGCCGCCTTGACCTTCAAAGTCATCCATCGCGCCATAATGTGGCAACTTTGGGACTCCGTGATACCATCCATGGGATAGCTGGCAGGAGCCGTCAAGACATGCTCCGGCTGAAGCAGCTTGCTGGAAGCCACGCTGCTTCTCCGCTAAGATGGCGGGGTAGCTTCGGGGGAAGCTTCGGCAGGTCGTTTGTTGCGATCTGCTGCTTCTCGTTCCTCTTCTCGATCCTCTAGCCCCATTACCCTTCCAAGCAGCGCCTGCAGTTGGTCCTGCTCCAGTTTCTTCCTCCTCTCGTGGGTTTTGTAACCCCCTGCGTCCGGAAAACCAACCTTCCACGGAATGGAGCCTGGTGTGCCTCGTGTCCGTCCCGGGTGCTCAGGATTCCCAAGGGCCATTGTGAGCTCGTCCTTCTCCCTGTTTGGAAGGAACGTCCATCGTTGCACTGCAGCGATATAGTGTCGAAGGTTCTTGACTGGTATTTCCAGTTGCTCGTCCGTCCACTGGCACTTCCCTGTTACAGGGTCCAAGGTTTCGCCAGCCCCGAAGAACCAAGTCCGGCAACGGTCTGGCCAGTACATTGTCTCTGGTTCGATCCCTTTTTCAAGCAGATCATGCTCAGCCTTGGTCCACTTAGGTCGGGCTTTGAGGTAGCCACCTGACCCCGTGCGATGGTGAAGCTTCTTCTTCGCAGCATTTTCCTTGTTTCTCGCCGACATCTTCTTACTCTTTTCCGATGTCTTGTGGGCCACAAATGCGGGCCAGTGATCTTTGATCTTCTCATATTTGCCGATGAATTCTGGTGTCTTTTTTTTCGACAAACTGGTTCAGCTCTTTCCTCCACCTCCTCATTAGGTTTGCCATCTTCTTAAGAGCACAAGACTTGATTAATTGCTCTTTAACTGGATTCTCCGGATCCTCCTCTGGTGGTAGGGTGAAATTTGCCTTCAGCTCAGTCCAAAGATCTTCTTTCTGCATATCATTGACATAAGACACCTCAGGGTCTTCCTCCTTAGGCTTATACCATTGCTGGATGCTGATCGGGATCTTGTCCCTAACAAGAACCCCGCACTGAGTAGAAAATGCCTTCCTTGTCCGGATGGGTTCAATCGGTTCGCTGTCGGGCGCGATTTCTATGATCTCAAACTTTTCATCCGAGCTCAACTTTTTCTTTGGGCCTCGTCTCCTTACCGAAGTTGTGCTCGATCCGGAGGGCTAGAAATTATAAGGAAGAAAGACGAGAGTAATTAATATGTGTACATATACCAAAACAATGGAAGCATCAATTAACTAGTCAGCACGGGCTTAACTAATATATATATATACCTGGCCGGACTCGGTTCGGTCACCGGAGCAGTCAGCACGGTCTCCTTCTTGTACCTCCATTATGTCACCGGGGCCATCATGAACATAGTCCTCTTCTTGTACCGGCATTAATGGGCCGAAGCCATCATGAACATAGCCCTCTTCTTCATCCAGCTGACCATCGGTGTCGAGGAGAAATGACGCAACATCATCACTTCCATTTGCGATTATCTCCCCCAACATTGCTTCTGTTTCTTCATCTCGGGAGTGATCCATAATTTCTGCAAATATTTACAACATGCCAATTATTATTCAAACATGGTACAGATGGATATATATATATATATATTAGTGGCAAACGTAGAACTAGCTAGCTAATCACAATAAGGAATCATGTTAGTGGCCTTGACGCTGCTTCTCTAGGGTTTGGGGTCGCCTCGACACAACGCTTCAAGGGTTTGGGGTGGCCTCGACGACAACGCTCTTTTAACTTGGTAAATTTGGGTGGCCTCGAGAGAGTTAATTTGTCGGGTAGGGGCGCAGCGAGAGGGGGTAGGAGACCAACATCGTTTTCTCTCTAGGGTTTGGGTGTCCTCGAGAGTTTTGGTCGAGCAAGAGGGCCGAGGGCTGGGGGGTGCTGCCGTTGTATAAGTTATCACGGTCGAGAGGGGGTATATATATCGACCGCCCCTCATGTCGAAGTTATCTAGAGGGGGTTATATCGACAACGACGTGACATACATATACATGGGAAAATAATGTTACCGGGGAGGGGGTATCGGTACCACCCCCTCATGTTGAAGTTTCTTCTTTCTCCTCTATTCCTTTCTTTCTTCTTCTACTCTTCTTTTTCTTCTTCTCCCTCGAGAAAGGAAAATAATTAAGGAAAAGGAAGAAAAGAGGAAGAAGGAAGAAGGAAGAAGAAGAAAAAAAAAAGAAGAAAAAAAAGAGGAGAAGAAGAAAAAATAGAATTTTTTTTCTTCTATTTTTTCTTCTTCTCCTCTATTCCTTTATTCTTCTCCTCTTCTTTTTCTTCTTTTTTCCTCTTCTTATTTATTTCTACTCTTCTTCCTCTCTTCTTTTTCTCCTTTCTTCCTCTTCTTATTTTCCTTTTTCCTCTCATTCTTTTTCTTCTTCTTCTTCCTTCTTCCTTCTTCCTCTTTTCTTTCTTTTCCTTATTTTACTTTCTCCTCTACACTAACTTAAAATGCACTAACCTAAAATCGATATCTACTAACAACCTAAATATAAAATTAATACATATATGAAAAAACATATATAAACAAAAAAATGCTATGAACATTATATTCATACATACATATATAGCCACGTCCATTCATCATATATATAGCTACCACATACATATATACATTATATATATGAAAAAAATGCGATGAACAAAAAAAATACACTTATGAAAAAAAATACTATGAACATGTACACATATATACACATAAAAACACATATACACAAAAAAATGCAAAAAAATACATATATACTTGCATATATGTATAAATTTTTGCATATATAAATTTTTGCATATATAAAAAACAGAGGAAAGGGCGCCGGCGGCCGGACCGAAGGCGGCGGCGTGTGGTCGGGGCGACGGCGAACGGGTTGGGAAAGGGGCGGCGGCGACGGGGTCGGGGAAGGGGCGGCGCGCGCGGCGACGGCGACGGGGTCGGGGAAGGGGCGGCGAGCGCGGCGACGGGGTCGGGGAACGGCCAGTGGCGCGCGCGGCGACGACGATGGTGTTGGGGCCGACAGGGGCGGCGGGCGCGGCGACGGTGTCGGGGCAGTGGCTCGGCGGCGGCGACGGCAAGCTGGACCAGCCTGACGGCGTCGGGGCAGGGCTCGGCGGTGACGGCAACGAGGAGCAGAGGCGTCGGGGCGAGAAGGAAAGAGATGGATTTTGGCGAAAACTGCCAAGTCCTGTATATATAGCAAGAGCATTGGTCCCGGTTGGTGGATCCAACCGGGACTAATGCCACCTTTAGTCCCGGTTGGTGCCACCAATTGGAGCAAAGGCCTCTTTTCAGCAGCCCAAAGGGCGGGAAGCGGCGGCCTTTGGTCCCGGTTGGAGGCACCAACCGGGACTAAAGGGTGGGCATTGGTACCGGTTGGTGGCACCAACCAGTACCAATGCCCACCCTTTAGTCCCGGTTGGTGCCTCCAACCGGGACCAAAGGCCCCTGTGCTACCCGCGTCGCGGCCAAAGTTTAGTCCCACCTCGCTAGTTGAGAGGGGCGCGCAGTGGTTTATAAGCCCCATTGTCGCACCCCTCTCGAGCTCCTCTCCACTGCAGGCTTACGGGCCTACTTGCTACTGCTTTGCCTGATGGGCCTTCTGGGCCTACTGCGGGCCTGAATCCTGGCCCATAGTAGGGTTTCAAGTCGTATTCAGGCCGTGGGGGCCCAGTAGGAGGCATTTTTTTTGTTTTTTTGTTTTCCTTATAGTTGCTATTATTATTATTATTCCAGTTTTTTTGTTTTGTTTTCTGCATTATTTATTTTCTTTTGTTTTTTGCTTTATTTTTTAATTCTTTTTGCTTTTAGTTTTAGGAAAATTATAAACTTTCTATTAGTGCCATTACTTTTCAAATTTGAAAACACTTTTTTTGTTTTTTTGTTTTCTTTCTTGCTTTATTTATTTTACTTTGTTTCTACTTACAACAAAATACTTATTGTTGTTTTTTTGTTTTGTTTTCTGCATTATTTATTTTTTTTTGTTTTTTGCTTTATTTTTTAATTCTTTTTTGCTTTTAGTTTTAGGAAAATTATAAACTTTATGTTAGTGCCATTACTTTTCAAATTTGAAAACACTTTTTTTGTTTTTTTGTTTTCTTTCTTGCTTTATTTATTTTATTTTGTTTCTACTTACAACAAAATACTTATTGTTGTTTTTTTGTTTTGTTTTCTGCATTATTTATTTTCTTTTGTTTTTTGCTTTATTTTTTAATTCTTTTTGCTTTTAGTTTTAGGAAAATTATAAACTTTCTGTTAGTGCCATTACTTTTCAAATTTGAAAACACTTTTTTTGTTTTTTTGTTTTCTTTCTTGCTTTATTTATTTTATTTTGTTTCTACTTACAACAAAATACTTATTGTTGCTATTTTTAATTATTACGAGGGCCGAACCATAAGACATTAAAGCATTTCAAATGAACTCTGAAAAATTTGAAAGTTGGCATGGTATCATAAATTGACCCACACATAGCATGTGCATATACAAAACGGACAATGGTATCATACTCGTCAGTTACAAAGTTAGCATGGTATCATCATAATAGTTGCGGGAGAAAGTCTTCACTTTTTCTTTGCTTGTGTCATTTGCTTATTGCGCCGTAACCATGGATAATCTTCATCGTTTATCAGGATGCTGGGGTCAGCCTTGACTTTGAAGGGAGGAATTTCATGAAACTTTTCATAATCTTCAGACATGTCTGTCTTGTCCTCCACTCCAGCGATGTCCCTTTTTCCTGAAAGAACTATGTGGCGCTTTGGCTCATCGTATGATGTACTCGCTTCCTTATCTTTTCTCTTTCTCGGTCTGGTAGACATGTCCTTCACATAGATAACCTGTGCCACATCATTTGCTAGGACGAATGGTTCGTCAGTATATCCAAGATTTTTCAGATCCACAGTTGTCATTCCATACTGTGGGTCTACCTGTACCCCGCCTCCTGACAGATTGACCCATTTGCACTTAAACAAAGGGACCTTAAAATCATGTCCGTAGTCAAGTTCCCATATGTCCACTATGTAACCATAATATGTGTCCTTTCCCCTCTCGGTTGTTGCATCAAAGCGGACACCGCTGTTTTGGTTGGTGCTCTTTTGATCTTGGTCAATCGTGTAAAATGTATTCCCATTTATCTCGTATCCTTTCCAAATCATAACAGTCGAAGATGGTCCCCTGGACAACAAGTACAGCTCATCACAAATAGTGTTGTCACCTCTGAGATGTGCTTCCAACCAACTGTTGAAAGTCCTGATGTGTTCACATGTAATCCAGTCGTCGCACTGCTCCGGGTGTTTGGAGCGCAGACTGTTCTTGTGTTCATCGACATACGGGGTCACCAAGGTAAAGTTCTGTAGAACTGTGTAGCGTGCTTGAGACCAAGAATATCCGTCCTGCATATTATTGAGTCCCTTCCAAGCGTGCCTTTTCCAGTCAGTCTCCCCTCATACCGCGATTGAGGGAGACCTATCTTCTTAAGGCCAGGAATGAAGTCAGCACAAAACCCGATGACATCCTCTGTTTGATGGCCCATGGAGATGCTTCCTTCTGGCCTAGCGCGGTTACGGACATATTTCTTTAGGACTCCCATGAACCTCTCAAAGGGGTACATATTGTGTAGAAATACGGGGCCAAGAATGACAATCTCGTCAACTAGATGAACTAGGACGTGCGTCATGATATTGAAGAAGGATGGTGGGAACACCAGCTCGAAACTGACAAGACATTGCACCACATCACTCCTTAGCCTTGGTATGATTTCTGGATCGATCACCTTCTGAGAGATTGCATTGAGGAATGCACATAGCTTCACAACGGCTAATCGGACGTTTTCCGATAGAAGCCCCCTCAATGCAACCGGAAGCAGTTGCGTCATAAGCACGTGGCAGTCATGAGACTTTAGGTTCTGAAACTTTTTCTCTGCCATATTTATTATTCCTTTTATATTCGACGAGAAGCCAGTTGGGACCTTCATACTAAGCAGGCATTCAAAGAAGATTTCCTTCTCTTCTTTGGTAAGAGCATAGCTGGCAGGACCTTCATACTGCTTTGGAGGCATACCGTCTTTTTCGTGCAAACGTTGCAGGTCCTCCCGTGCCTCAGCTGTATCTTTTGTCTTCCCATACACGCCCAAGAAGCCTAGCAGGTTCACGCAAAGGTTCTCCGTCACATGCATCACGTCGATCGAAGAGCGGACCTCTAGGTCTTTCCAGTAGGGTAGGTCCCAAAATATAGATTTCTTCTTCCACATGGGTGCGTGTCCCCCAGCGTCACTCGGAACAGCTAGTCCGCCGGGACCCTTTCCAAAGATTACGTGTAAATCATTGACCATAGCAAGTACGTGATCACCGGTACGCATGGCGGGCTTCTTCTGGTGATCTGCCTCGCCTTTGAAATGGTTGCCTTTCTTTCGACATTGATGGTTGGTCGGAAGAAATCGACGATGGCCCAGGTACACATTCTTCCTGCAGCTTGCCAGGTATATACTATCGGTGTCAAGTAAACAGTGCGTGCATGCGTGGTATCCCTTGTTTGTCTGTCCTGAAAGGTTACTGAGAGCGGGCCAATCGTTGATGGTCACGAACAGCAACGCATTTAGGTTAAATTCCTCCTGTTTGTGCTCATCCCACGTACGTACACCGTTTCCATTCCACAGCTGTAAAAGTTCTTCAACTAATGGCCTTAGGTACACATCAATGTCGTTGTCGGGTTGCTTAGGGCCTTGGATGAGAACTGGCATCATAATGAACTTTCGCTTCATGCACATCCAAGGAGGAAGGTTATACATACATAGAGTCACAGGCTAGGTGCTGTGATTGCTGCTCTGCTCCCCGAAAGGATTAATGCCATCCGCGCTTAAAGCAAACTATACGTTCCTTGGCTCACTTGCAAACTCATCCCAGTACTTTCTCTCGATTTTTCTCCACTGCGACCCGTCAACGGGTGCTCTCAACTTCCCGTCTTTCTTACGGTCCTCACTGTGCCATCGCATCAACTTGGCATGCTCTCCGTTTCTGAACAGACGTTTCAACCGTGGTATTATAGGAGCATACCACATCACCTTCGCAGGAACCCTCTTCCTGGGGGGCTCACCGTCAACATCACCAGGGTCATCTCGTCTGATCTTATACCGTAATGCACCACATACCGGGCATGCGTTCAGATCCTTGTACGCACCGCGGTAAAGGATGCAGTCATTAGGGCATGCATGTATCTTCTGCACCTCCAATCCTAGAGGGCATACGACCTTCTTTGTTGCGTATGTACTGTCGGGTAATTCGTTATCCTTTGGAAGCTTCTTCTTCAATATTTTCAGTAACTTCTCAAATCCTTTGTCAGGCACAGCATTCTCTGCCTTCCATTGCAGCAATTCTAGTACGGTACCGAGCTTTGTGTTGCCATCTTCGCAATTGGGGTACAACCCTTTTTTGTGGTCCTCTAACATGTGATCGAACTTCAGCTTCTCCTTTTGACTTTCGCATTGCGTCCTTGCATCGACAATGACCCGACGGATATCATCATCATCGGGCACATCGTCTGGTTCCTCTTGATCTTCAGCAGCTTCGCCTGTTGCAGCATCATCGTGCACATCGTCTGGTTCCTCTTGATGTTCAGTACCATCACCGTATTCAGGGGGCACATAGTTGTCATCGTACTCTTCTTCTTCGCCGTCTTCCATCATAACCCCTATTTCTCCGTGCCTCGTCCAAACATTATAATGTGGCATGAAACCCTTATAAAGCAGGTGGGTGTGGAGGATTTTCCGGTCACAGTAAGACTTCGTATTCCCACATATAGGGCATGGACAACACATAAAACCATTCTGCTTGTTTGCCTCAGCCACTTCGAGAAAATCATGCACGCCCTTAATGTACTCGGAGGTGTGTCTTGAACGGTACATCCACTGTCGGTTCATCTGCGTGCATTATATATAATAAGTGTGTCAAAAATCATTACAGAACACTAAAACCAAATTAATAGAAGTTCATCATCACACTAAAACCAAAGTACATACATAGTTCTCATCTAACAACATAAAGCTCTGCAGAGCATTTAATTAATTAAACCATACACTGAAACTATGTAAAACATTTCAATGCGAAAACAAATGCGATCATAATCGCAACCAATGTAACAACTGATCCAACGGCATAATGATACCAAGTCTCGGTATGAATGGCATATTTTCTAATCTTTCTAATCTTCAAGCGCATTGCATCCATCTTGATCTTGTGATCATCGACGACATCCGCAACATGCAACTCCAATATCATCTTCTCCTCCTCAATTTTTCTAATTTTTCCTTCAACAAATTGTTTTCTTCTTCAACTAAATTTAACCTCTCGACAATAGGGTCGGTTGGAATTTCCAGTTCAACAACCTCCTAGATAAATAAAATCTATGTCACGTTGGTCGGCATAATTGTCATAAACAATAAATGAACCAATAGTTATGAAAAGATAATATATACCACATCCGAATCATAGACAGGACGAGGGCCGACGGGGGCGGATACCAAAACCATCGCACTATATAAGATGCAATAATAAAAGTAAGAAAATTATACAAGTATCTATATAAACATACAAGTAAGAGGCTCACCACGGTGGTGCCGGCGACGAGATCGGCGCGGGCGATCGACGACGGTGAAGACGGGGACGGGACGTGACGGACCACTAAACCTAGACAAATATTGAGGAAAATGGAGCTTGGAGGTGGAGCTTGGAGAGGAGAAAGCTTAAGTAGTGCGGCTCGGGCATTCCATCGAACACCTTGTGTGCATAGGAGGTGAGCTAGAGCACCACAAAGCTCCCTCCTCGCATGCCACGAAAAACAGAGCAGTGAGAGTGCTCTGCTCGCTGGGTATATATAGGCAACTAATTGGTCCCGGTTCGTGGCTTGAGCCGGGACCAAAGGGAAGCCTTTGGTCCCGGTTCAGGCGACCAACCGGGACCAATGGTGGTGGGCCAGGAGCAAGGCACATTGGTCCCGGTTCGTCCCACCAACCGGGACCAAAAGGTCCAAACGAACCGGGACCAATGGCCCACGTGGCCCGGTCGGCCCCCGGGGCTCACGAACCGGGTCCAATGCCCCCATTGGTCCCGGTTCTGGATTGAACCGAGACTAATGGGCTGACCCGGCCTGGACCATTGCCCCCTTTTCTACTAGTGCGTCATGGACATGCAGAACTTTAGTCTCGCTATCTTGTTTTGTGGCTTGAGTGTGGGTTTGATGGTGCTCGTGATGCGTTTTAACTCGCAACTGAAATCTGTCATGGAGGGTTGATAGGGGAATACCTAAACACCTTGCAAGAGAACAAATTGTTCTTCTTTTGTTCAAAGGGATTGTAGATGTTATCGACAGATCTAGTTCTTTCCTCTTCCTACCTCTATTCTTCTTCTTGCTTGAAACATCAACTTCTTGGCCTGCTGCAAGTTGTTATTTGTCTATATTCCATATTCTTATAACTATTCGCAGGTGAACATTCAACATAGTCGCAATGAGCA
This sequence comes from Triticum aestivum, assembly GCF_018294505.1. NCBI lineage: Eukaryota > Viridiplantae > Streptophyta > Magnoliopsida > Poales > Poaceae > Triticum > Triticum aestivum. Next base: position 543,374,579 of record NC_057807.1, read on the forward strand.
CCCTGTCATACAGGTGAATCTGTCCATCTCTAAGCTCGATTACTCACAGAGCAAAGTAAACACCAAATCTCTCCTTGTCTGTCAGGTCCTTCCCTCTTGGATTGCCTTGTGCATTAGCTTCTTGAGCTTCTTCCACTTCTGCATCTTATTGAGCTTCTTCCACTTCTACATCTTCTTGTGCCTCTTGAGCTTCTTTCAATTCTGCATCTTCTTGTGCCTCTTGAGCTTCTTCCTCTTCAGGAAACAAATTCAATTCAATGTCTTCATCCTCCTCTTCCGGGATCAAGTTCAAATCAATAGCGTCACCTTGTTGAGCTTGTTCTTCTTGTTGAGCTTCATCTTCCTCTTCCGGGATCAAGTTCAAATCAATAGCGTCACCTTGCTGAGCTTGTTCTTCTTGTTGAGCTTCATCTTCCTATTCCGGGATCAAGTTCAAATCAATAGTGTCACCTTGCTGAGCTTGTTCTTCTTGTTGAGCTTCATCCCCCTCTTCCGGGATCAACTTCAAATCCATAGTTGTGTGCTCCTGTCTGTACTCATAACAAGAGTACAAAATATGAATGGTTAGCATATAATCATAACAAGAGTAGTGCATAAGATATCTTCATCCAGTAAGATCATTTGCATAATGGATGCTATCTTTATTTTCAGTTACATTCATAACACTTTGTTCTAACTAAATTTTTTTTGCTCTCACATGCTTCTATCAGTGGTTATCTAACTAAAATTTATATTGTTTGCTAAAATCTTATAAACAAAACACATGGAAGCAACTCTATACATGATCCGTCTAGAGTAATTAATTTGGTACTCCATTTGCTGCTGAATTCACTAATTTGGTACTCCATTTTACTAATGCAAAATTTTAGTAAGAGCATTCCATATATGTCCAGCAGCACTTGCTCGTCTCCATCTGACAGAAAGCAAAAAACCGCCTTCAGTTTGGTAGCATGAGTACACTAATCTCCCGTGTTTCTTTTATCTAAACAACATTCGATTGAGCATTTGGCCATGCTGCTGCTCACACTCAAGCTCAGCATAAAGACAGAGTGCGGAAATAAGCCGGCCAAAATCAGTTAGGAGGAATACTTTCCCAATCTTTCCAGATTCGGTTAAGCTAAGGTGAGGTTAGCAGCAAAACAAACACAGGTTATTGTGAATTGATAGCAACAACACCTTCCTCTGACCAAAACAAACACATGTTATTTTTTTGGTAACAGGGTGCATGTAGATTCAGAAATCTTCAATTTTCCGAAGTTGACAGTAACAAGATTTAATTCAGTTAACTTGAGTTATCCAGAGTTGTCTTTTCCAACATGCAGATGAGTGTAAAAATGGAGATGATCCAACAATGTTCCAAATTATGCATGAATCTGTAGCACACCATGGCACTACTATTATTGGATCATCTCCGTTTTTACACTCGTCTACATGTTAACTTTTCCAATGAAGACTAGTTAGTTTGCATTATCTTCTCTGCTAATAAAACACAAAACAGTTCATTGTCTTCCATGGCAGTATGCCAGCTTTGTACCAAGTGCTTGGCAATGATAAATTAGCAAAAACAAGATGACACTACTATTATTGGACCATTATCTGCCTAACAACTTATTTTTTACACTCATCTGCATAATCTGTAGCACACCATGACACTACTATTATTGGACCATTTTTACACTCATCTCTACCTGGAGAACAAATTCCTTAGTGCAAGTTATTGATTGAATTTACACTCATCTGCATAATTGTGTAGAAACATTGACTGTATTTTGATGACTGAATTTAAAATCACTACTTGGAGTACACACTAACTAAATTTAACACTGCAATTGATTATCCTGTGATCCATGGACACTGCAATTGTGCATTATCCTGGATACAGAACATGGATCTCTGTATAGTTCAAATACTCTGAATAATTCAACAATTGACAGAGGCATAACATTTTTCCTTCTCCTATTTTAGACCATAACAACAATAATCTGGTCCAGTTGCTCTTGATGATGCATTGTGTTTGAAATTGCAATGTATAGAAATTGGAGCACCACGAGCAAGCAGGCAGAGGGCGGATTTACAAAAGGGTGCTTCTTCTCCCAGTAGCGGCACAAGCAGGGGAGCTACGGGCGGAGGAGCAGCAACTTGCACAGGAGCAGGCCCGCTAGGAGCTTGAGGACGAGCTTGAGGTCCAGGCCCGCCGGGAGCTCCAGGTCCAGGCGCTCGAGACGCTGATAACCCACAAGTATACGGGATCGCAACATTTTTCGAGGGTAGAGTATTCAACTCAAATTTATTGATTCGACACAAGGGGAGCCAAAGAATATTCTCAAGTTTAGCAGCTGAGTTGTCAATTCAACCACACCTAAAAGACTTAATATCTGCAGCAAAGTATTTAGTAGCAAAGTAGTATGGAAGTAACGGTAACAGTGACAAAAATAACAGTAGCAGTTTTGTAGCAATTGTAACAGTGGCAACGATAAAGTAACTTAGCAAAGATCAATATGAAACGAGCTCGTAGATAATGGATCAATGATGGATATCGGATAGCATTCATCATGCAACTATTATAACATAGGGTGACACAGAACTAGCTTCAATTCATTAATATAATAATAATAATAATTAGTACTGGTAATAATAATTATCCACGGCTTTCACATTAAGAAGGACGACGACCAGGCGGCTGGGTGGCTGATAGCCAGTGCCCGCTGCACATGCACAGTTATTTTGGGCGGTGGAGGTAGGTGGACGGCCGCCACGCGCCCCTGAGGCGGACGGGAAGCAAGCGCGTGCCCGTCCGTTTGACGCTCGTGTGGACGCAAACCGGGCGCAGGTTTGAAATGGGGCGGGCCGAACGCTAAACGAACAAAAAAAAAAGCAGATGCTGTCGTGCCTTGGGCCGTGCGGTCTGCTCGTTTGGGCCCAAGTAGACAGATACGGAGCGGATGGGGTTGTGCGCTGGAGTTGCCGATCTTTCAAAACCCCATCATGCAGGGAATGTCTGGCCATGCAGTAGAAAGAAACCACATGTTGCAAGTAACATCTCAACACTAGTGCCAAAAGGTCGACTGTAGTGTTATATGCATGATAAGCGGCATTGAGCACTGCAGAAAGAAAAGAAAATTCACACTAGGTATTTAGTCACCCTCTTCTACAGGTTACTTGTGGGGTTACGAATGAAAAATGTACAGCTAAACAGATATCCACTTGGATCACAAAGAGAATTTGATTCATGGGACTATCGACAATGTTTCGGCGAGTTCCTTAGCTCTGCATGACTGTTGTAGTTAATTCTCCTTGGATGCTGTTGACACTCCAGTGCTAATGCCTCTTCTCATCTCCAGTGGGAAACACCAACTAATTACTAGCGAGAACTTCCATCAACAGTGGGTGAAGCATAAAGATCCTATTATGCAACATTTTGCTTCAGCTCGTTTGTGATTTCCTGGAAGGCCCGCCGGCGGTCCGGTGGCCTCCACGGTCCTGTGGTCGCCGGGCTCCCAGGGCAACGGTTAGTGTGACTGGCACCCTGAGAGCGTCCGCTAAAACCAGATGGTACCTGCCCGTGGAAAAGCGAACGCTGAGCTGCACTGCTTCTCACTGAGCTTGCTGTTTGCTCGGTGCCTCGAGCTTTCTCACTGAGATGGGTCGTGTTAAGCCTTTGGCAGACTCGGTCGCCACGATCTTGAACCTTCCGCTGCTTCCATGCTGGAGCTGTCCTGACGAAACTCCGGTTCACATTCTCGTCTGTCGAGATTCCGGCCGAGTCATTACGTCTCCATGAACCTGCTGATGAACTCTGCGGCCGAACACCAGCGACCGGGGTTTTGAGGCTGCAGCTTCCTTGAGATGATGAGGATGGTGTTTTATCCCTCTGCTCACTCGCATGCTTGCTGCTTTCACCTTGCGGGGCGGTGGTGTTCTTGCCATCGGCCAGCTGCTGCTGTTCATCCTCCTCCACCATGTCTGCCCACGTTTTTCTACCGCCACCAACCAAACGCTTCTCCTCTTGCATAGGATTCTCGCTAGCATCTACGGCACCATTAGAGCTTGGCAAGCATTCAGCTGGGCTAGGAGTCTGATCTTGATTATGTGCGCTGATATTGAGTCTGTCCTTTTTGACCAGCCGCTTTCGTAGTTTCTCAAGTAGAGACTGTGGTGTGGCAGCATCATTGAACAGTCTAGAAAGATCATGGTACTCCTCCAGACTTTGTCCAGTCTTCTCTCCATCAGTAGCAACCATAAGCTGTGGTTCTTTACGCTTCAACTGGGTTATCGGAGATGGAAGCACTTGTGAGTTGCAATCTTCATGATTCTCTGTATCTGCCGAAATTGAAGCTTGCGGTTCTTCATAATTCAATTGAGTTGAAGCAGAGAATATTTGTGGATGTAGATATTCTAGGTTCCCCACATCAGTAGCAAGCAAAATCCGTGAATCTTTAGACTTCATCTGAGTTATGGGAGAAGGGAGTGCCTGTAACTCAAGTTCCCTAAGCACTTCAGTAGCCCGGGCAAAAGATCTCACATGGTTTTCATCATTGCAGTTGTAAGGTATAGCTTGGAGAAGGTATTTAGCTTCAGCTACCTTTCCCATCTTCATCATGCAGATGGCTAGATTGCACTCTTTGTTATAATCAGTTTCTATAGCAAGAGCTTGCCTGGGTCAAGTGAAAAATGCCAAGTCAGTAGCAGCTGGATATAACTGAATGAGCTTTACTGGAAATGATGCATGGGGTTATTACAGAAAAACAGAGTCCCCTTCTACTACTATCAAGCATTACCAGTGCTGGGAACAGTCATTTCTGCATCCTTGATGTGGAGTGGGAAACTACACCCTCCATCCTAATGCGTAAGGCCCGCTCAAATTTTGAGCCTAACCTTGATAATAAATTTGACTAACAAAATATGAGTTATATGCCGTAAAAGCTATACCGTTGGAAAGCTCTTTCGGATATGGATCCAGTGGTATACTTCTTGTGGCATACAACTCATATTTTGTTAGTCAAATTTAGGCTCAAAATTCACGGGGAGCTTATATATTTTGATGGAAAGAGTACAATGGTGCCATAATTTTTACTCATTTTTACAAATAATACCAAACAAAGGATTGAGAAGTTCAAGAGAATACAAATCATGTCTAACAAAATCCATATCAGCTTAATAAGTACATCCCCAACATAGATATACCTGTAGAGCATTTCAGCTTCCTCATAGTTTTCAGACTGCATATAGGCCCAGGCGAGGTTACCCAGCAACCTTCATGACAAAGCAGAGCCTTAGAATGGCGTTCACAGGACAAATGAAGATGTATGAATGATTTTCAATACCTTGCCTTTTCATCCCTAAGAGAGAGATAGAATACTCTTCCATGAGATTTAGAAAGCTTAGTTTTCCACCGGCCAGAAGCTAGATCCTCATCAATCATTCTCAGTTTCACTGTCAGCATTTCAATCTGCTCTTTTGTCCTACCGCATTTCTGGTTTAACATAAAAATGATTTGTATCAATACTTGGCTAGATATTTATCTACAATGCGGTGTAGGTTTATTATTAGCTGATGACTTTTTTGAATGGTTCTTGCAATATATTATAAGCAAACCTCAAAAATGGGCTTCGGAAGAAATTTTTAGCTTACATATATAGATTTACAGTTCTGAAATACCTTGTACAAGTCAAGAAGAACATTGTCAAGAGACTCCTGGGCTTCATTCGGACAACGGTCACGGAAGGATCTTATCGCTTCAATGGCTTCTTCAGCCCGGTTTGCTTGTTTCAGTACAGTAGCCATATCCTTCAGTGCACTCTCAATTCGTTCACCACTATTAATAGCTGCCCAGAACAATGGAACTGCCTTGTTTGGATCTTTTTGAATTAACTGTAATAAATGAATAATAGACACCAGGTGAGAAAACAAAAAGAAACCCAAGCTTATTTTACGAAAGCTTCTATTATCAAGATTGTAAATGCATCTAGAATCAAAAACCTGCAAGTGGTACAGAAAAAATAACACTGGGGGAATGCAGGTAATGTACAGAAGTATTTCAGCATATAACATATTTGAGAAAAGCAAAACTTCAGGGAGGATGAGCATCTATTGCAGCTACTAATGGACAAACATACGGATGCAGTACAACATCAAATCTTGCCAAAACCGTTTGAATATAAGCTTTTGATAGAACATAATTCTGGTAATAGGACACCTAGTCGCCTACTCATATCCGCTAAAAAAATTAAAATCGGCTAAAAAAGATAGGAGGGCACCACTTCCATGCTGCTTTAAGCTAATGTCGTTTTCTCCCCCAAAATTATTAGTTATGCCAGGGAGTGTGTACCTTCATCCTTCTCTATTCTTGTGCAGTTAACTGTTAACAAATATCCTGATACAATGAAAGATGCTAAACAACCATATTACGCTTCTTCAGTGGAGAACTGCTACGCTTCAAGGCCACTACATCCTTCTCCCCTGTATACTATTCTTGGATCAGGCCAATTCAGCAAGCATGTTCCGAGATTCAGCAAGCGGCAGTCATTGCAGAATACCATTACAATGCAACTAACAGAACAATGCTATGTTCACTCAAGATAAAATTTAATGCACCGACTCACAGAGACCAGTTCCACGATGCACATTTAATTATTTATTGATATGCTTCCAGGAAAATGGATGCCAATGGATTTGCACAAGAGAAACGTTGTAGTCTTAACAACTGAGGCAGCCTGGTGGCATTTGAGCTCTACTGCAACTGCGCAAGTCAAGGAAGCTAGCACTAATTCTCACCCTGACGGAACAATGTTAGGAGCAAATCAAGTTCCCTCGGACAATTGAATATCTCCTATATTTCAGCTCCACAATCATCCCGAGAAGAAGTGTAGCCCACGAGTTTCTACGAACAATCAGGAACACGAAGCGTAGCACAGCAAGTTGATCTACCATATCTATCAGTTGCATCTAATTAGCCACCCCGAATCCCTCCCCTGCCGACGGGAGAATGGCCCGAACGACGAGATAGCACGGCGCTGGGTTTCGGAACCTGAACGGGAAGGGATCGCGCCTGACGGTGGCTGTGGTGGTCGACCGTGTTACCTGCGCCTGTTTCGCCCTCACGTACGGGGAATCCGCCGCCGGCGGCGCCCTCGGCGGCCGGGAGCACCCGCCGCCGCTCGTCGGCGGGGTGGCGCGGTAGGAGCAGAAGCCGGCGCTCAGGGGCGGGGTGACGTGGCTCCCGGAGCCCGCGAAGCCGGCGGGGGTGCCGGGGCTCCACCTCTCCGCCGCGCCCCTCGGCGACGTCCACGGCGGCAGCCGCCTCCCCACGCTCGGCATTGGTGTGCCTCGAGCAGTGGCGTTCGGTGGCTGGCTGCCTAGTAGGCCCGTCGTGCGTTGGTCCCGCTGGTCGGTATCGTGCCGTTGCTCTGTTTGTTGGTGGGCTGGGGTTTTGGTGTTTCCAGCCTGCTCTCGGCCCGATGGTGGCGTCAGGCCGGTCCGGTCCTGAGATTTCGAGGGTTGGGTACTCCCTCCATTTACCCCTAAAAAAAAGGGTACTCCCTCCATTTATAATATGGACATTGTCTCAAAAAGATATATATTAAAATATGGACAAGTATGTTTTTAGAGTGTCTTCGACCATTGCTATGATTAGTAATACATGCTATTATGGTCTAAGGATTATATCACTAGAAACACCTTTCCCATATGAATTTGGCGTCATACTTGGCGTCATACTTTTTGTAACATATAAAGCTCTAATCCATGGTCAAAAGGCAACAAAAAAACCATCAGCGCATCTACAGCCGGACTTTACAAATCCGACCCCACAAACGTTCGCGGACGTGACCGGGCGCGTTCATGGACAGTAACCGGTCACGCCTCAAATTAATCATTCTGCATCCAAGTCTCTCATATTTCAACCCCTAGATCCATAGAAGCAAGCACAAGAAATCCTACTTACTACATACTACATACCGTACTACCCTAGCTAATCTTCGTCATTAGAAATGTCCACAACGATGGTGCTGGGCGCCGACTGAACGGGGAGGGCTCCGGCTCATCCTCCTCCAACTCGACCTCATCCATGCAGGCGAGCATCTCCGCCTCCTCTGCAGCTTGTTGCGCCTCTCCTGCCGGCAACGGCGTCTGGCCTCCGCATCCAACTTCGAGCGGAAGGAATCAAGGATGGCCTGCTGCTCCGCTTGCAGATCCGCGCCGCCAGCGTCCCCCACATCCTCCTCCGGCTCATCCTCCTTCTCCTCAACCTCGCCGTCGTCTTCCTCCTCCTCCACCTCCTCTTCCAACTCCTTCTTCTGGTCCACTACATCCGGAGGTAGCCTCGCGGCCATCCGGGCTTCGCGCCTTGCCCGGATCTGCTCAAGGAGCTCGAGCAGGCGCTCCGGCGTTAGAAATGGCTCGCTCCTCACCCGGCGGCATGGGGGCATGGCTACTAGGCGAACAGGGGGTAAAAGTGGCGACGACGGCGGACAGGCGGAGGAAAATGTGGACGGTAGGGTTTTGGTGCCGCCGATCGATTTAAATAGCCAGACTAGGCACTACGCGGCCCGCCGAAGCGGCGCCGCATGGCGACACCGGTCCGACGGAGGAGACGAGCTTTGGACCGCCGGGCTTCTGGGCGTTTTTCCGTGTGGGACCCCACCATCAGTGCGGCGTGGCGGACGTGCCTGGCCGCCCCATATTCGCTCCATATTTGGGCTAGATATGAAGATGCTGGTCAGTCCGGGCGTGTGAGGCTCGTTTGAGGAGGCCGTCTGGGTCGAAAAATCATAATCGGTTAGTGACCGGGCAGGCCGCCCGGATGTTTGAGTACGGTTTGGGCGCCTGGTTGCAGATGTGGTTCTATATATTTGGATGAAGGGAGCCGGGGTATAATATGAGGGAAGAGATATAGATTGTGTGAGATATCAACATTTTTTTAATGTTTTTTTATTGAAACGATAAACTGGGTTCTAGTTTTTCATTAGTGGCGGGGCAAAGCACCATGCATTTTTTTAGGTAAAGCCCACCTCCCTTCTTAAAAAAGAAGTAAAACTGTTTTTTTCTAAAATATCATCTAAAAACTTGTTTTCCAAACTATCTCGTCTAATTCCCGTCATCCAAACAACCACTAAGCATGTCCTTGTAGCTGACCATCAGCTATAGGTTATGGTGTCCAGATGCTCCTTTAACTTCAGCAGTTAGTTAGCTTCTGTCTAACGTAAACCTTGTCAATGATCTGTGGTGCATGTGTTACCTGGCTATTATCTTAAAAATTGATGTGGCTTAGTGTAGTTATTACAGGATAAAAAAGGATAAAAAGATATGGAAACGATGAACAATTGAACAGTTAGATAGTCCAGGACCTTCAACTTCATTCAACTAAGATCGCTCAAAACTAAAGCAATGAATTGAGAAAAGCATACCCATCTTTAGTTTATACTCTTTGCTCTGATTACAAGAAACGCATCCCCCAAATTCAATGCTTCTTTATTCTTCTACTACTTTAGCGTTGTACAAGAAAGGAATAAGGAGAGCGAGAGCAAGAGACCTGGATGGTCTACCAAGCTCTATATATTAGAGCTCAGTTATGTATTGATAAGGTATGCCTCGGTAATAAGATAGACAAATCTTTCGACGTATAGTTGTTCTCAGTCCATCCATTTATAAGGTATGAACACGTTACACGTGCATACTTTTTTTTACTAGTTTATCTATATTCTGTGACTGTTTCTAGTTATGAACAACACTTGTCTCGGATGAGGTGCTTATATATGTGCAATAGCATGAACTCTTGCATTCTTCTTCTCGTGGTGCTTCTGGTTATAGGATTATTATTAGAGTATCAAACGCAGTATGTTTCCTTAATTACACCCTGCTTGTATGATTGTAGTTTTTTTTAGGGGTATATGATTGTAGATAAGATAATCATATATTATCTCCTGGCGATTCCAATCAGCCTTTCATTGAGAATTTTAGTTAAATGTAATTTAAGTGTTACAGACCCACATGAATTGATATGTCTATTATTATTTATTTGATGTGGGATGCATGTGAATTCTTAATTAAGTATACAAATGGTATATAATTCACTAAGGTTTCATTGATGTTTGTTTACCAAGTTGAAATTTGTTACTGTTATTATTATAGAAAGCAACCATGTTCAGTCGATCGGCCTTAAACTTCGCCAATAGCGCGCGCATCATGCAATCCACATTGATCAGTTGCTCCTTTGTTACACCATGTCTCCCCCTCGCGTGTGAGAGCACGCCCACTAACAATGTTGAACTTTATCCACTCGGGCGCGAGCAATTCTTCCCATTTTGGTTTGCTGCATCTGGTGCTGTTGCAGCGACCCCACAGGGCTACGACGGGAGACCCATTAACGCCCGTGATGTGGCTATAGGGGATGCCCTACGACCAAGCTCCAGGGCCGAGCAGGCGCCGTGCTGGAACCGGCAAGGCATCATGCTACAATCGGCAATCGGCGCGGCTGGAAACCAATGACCCGATGTTGGAAACGCGGTGACCCTGTCCTGGAACCCACCGACATCTTTGCTACAACTGTCGTGAAAAATTGTTGGAATCGGCCGACGACAAAGCTGGAACATGAGGACGACAAAGCTGGAACCACACTCACTAGGTGCTGCAACGGCGATCGTGGCAAGCTAGAACCGACAACCACTCGTGCTGGAACCGTCACCTTGGGATGTTGCAACGATGCTATGACTGGTCAAGTGAGAAGCTGGAACTCACAGTTGACGGTGTTCCAAGGCGGGTGAACCAGGAGGTTCTTCGGCGACCAATAGACACCAGCGACGGCAAGAGGCTGCTAACAAGGTGGGTCATGCTTCAATGACGACGGCGAGGCTGCGAGTGGGAGTGATAACCGGGTGTCCAAGTGTGGGTGGACAGTTTTTTGATTTTGAAAAGAATGTTATGAAAATCAAAAAATGTTCATGATTTTGAAAAAAATTGCGTCTTAAAGAATGTTCATGAATTTGATTTTTTTTGCAAATTAGAAAAATGTTCACGGAAAATTAAAAAATGTCCATGATTTTGAAAAAAATGTGTATTAAAAATGTTCATAAATTAGATTTTTTTTTTGCAAATTAGAAAAATGTTCACGGAAAATCAAAAAATGTTCATGATTTTGAAAAAAAGTGCGTATCAAAAAATGTTCATGAATTTGAACAAAATTTCGTGAATTTGGAAAATGTTCACAGAAAATAAAAAAAAATCCCGAATTTCAAAAGACTGTAACCAAATTCAAAAAACTCCATCAGTTCAAAAAATGTCAGCAGATTGAAAAAATGATCATGCATTTCATAAAAATGTTTGTGAATTGTAAATAATTATTCGAAGATTTTAAAAATGTTCACGAGTTTCAAAAACAAGTTCACAATTTTTATAATTTAAGAATGTTCACAATTTTCAAAAAATGTTTTTGAATTTTTATAATTTTGGGAAATGTTAAAAAATTTGATAGATGTTCGCAAAAATTGTAAGGAAAAATAAAAAAGATAAATAACTAAAAAATGAGGAAAACGATAAAGTAATAAAATTTAAAAAGAAAATTCATAAGAAAAAACAATAAAAACGGTTCGAGCACACGTCGAGTGGGGAAGAAACCCAAAATGGGCCGGCCAAACAGAGGATCGGGCGCTCGAGTGGGTACGGGCTAGGTGGCTAACGCGTTATCTCAAAAAAAAAAAAGGTCGCTAGCGCGCGCCAAATAGGAGAAGCCAGCTGTATCCCTGCTCTTGCCTCAATAAAAAAAGAAAAAAAAAACTGTATACCTGCTCGTTCCGACACACTGTCTGCTGCTGCCATGACTAGCAACAAGTCTTGGTCTTTCTTTCAAGAAAAACCAAGTCTTCGTCTTCCTCCCCACCCACCCCGGCTGCCCACCACTGCTCGCTGCCTTGAGGAAGGACCTGCCGGATCCGCACCTCGCCGCCGCCAATCCAGCCGCCGGCGGCCGCTGCCCCGACCTCGAGGTGAGGTCCCAACCAGCGTCTCCTTAACGTATCAGCGCCCCTCCATTCTTCCCTTCCTACGCTACTACTAGCTCTCTTCCATTGTGGCTGTGGCCCAATGACCCACACCCACCCACCCGAGATCTATCTTCTGCTACTAGCTTACTACTACTACGAGTTTACCTACGAAGCTCTCTCCTAATGTAGTACGGTACCTAGCTTACTGTCGCTGTAAATTTCTACTTCTTCTAGAGTAAGTTCTAAGGAGTTCCCATGTTTTGTGATTCTTCTTTTGTTAACCTGTCTGTCTCTAGTAGGTTTACAAAATTGACTCTTACATTTTGAAACAAAAACAGCATATTCCGATGCTTCAAGACAAATAGTAATCCTCATTATCACAGAAGTTTTGATTTCCTGAACAAAAGCATAAATCATTTTTTCACATTCATGTTGGTTTTTGGACCTTTGCTGCAACTTCCTAAACCATGGGGTTCTTTTCTCCGTATGGCATGCATTTGCATTATTTACAGGCTGACCACATTTCGAGTGGCCGAGAGTTTGTAAGAAGCAGTTTAGCGGCTTTAGCCATTTTGTTGCAGCTATATAAGGAGGTTCAGTCCACACTCAGTATGTACGGTAACAAAGGAAAATTCATAGGTTACACATATATACACAGTAAAAAAATAAGAAATAAAAAAATTCTCAATGTACGTAACTCATTTTATTAGTTTGTTATCTCATCAGAGATAAACAGTGCCCAATTTAACTCGCAGTTGATTTACATGTGTGTCCAACAATTTCAGTGGGAGCGGAGCAATGGGTGGAGGGCTAGCATCGTTTTGGGAAGAAAGGAACATCCAGACTCTGGTGATCCTCAGCTTCGCCCTACAAGCCATCCTCCTCTGCTGTGCAGGGATCCGGCGCAGCCGCGAAGCCTCGGGTGTGCTGAGAATCCTCCTCTGGCTGGCCTACCTGATGGCCGACTACACCGCAATCTACGCCCTTGGCCACATGTCCATCACCATGACCAGAAGCAGGTCTCCTCCACGTCCAGGCGACCACCACCAGATGCGGATGGTGCCATTCTGGGCTCCCTTCCTGCTGCTCCACCTCGGCGGGCCGGACACCATCACCGCCTATGCCTACCAGGACAACCAGCTCTGGCTGCGCCACCTGCTCACGCTCGCAGGGCAGGTGCTCGGCGCCATCTATGTCATGTACCTGTTCGTCGCGCCCGGCAGGAACCCGGCCGGGACGCTGCTTGCTGCCGCCGCGTTGATGTTCGTCACCGGCTGCCTCAAGTATGGCGAGAGGACATGGGCGCTCAAGCGCGGCGGCATTGACAGCATCAAAAGCTCGCTCGATGACGACGGCAAGTCGTCGGACACCGGTGGCCCTTACCATGGGAGGGAGGGGGAAAAGAGGCTGGACACGGAGGAGGTCCTGTTGGGGGCACACCACATGCTCAATTTCTGCAAGGGCCTCCTGGCTGATGGCCCGGTGATGCAGAAATCCGAGTACGAAGTCATGCGGCAAGGCATCCAGCTCAACGGCGGCAACTACGTGTTCCAGCTGGCCGCGATGGAGCTCTCCCTCCTGTACGACATACTCTACACCAAGGCGGCGGTGCTCCACACCTGGCACGGTTTGTGCATCCGGATCGTCGCGCCGCTCTCCGTGGTCGCCGCATTCGTGCTGTTTCAGCTCAGCAGCAAGGAGGCCTACAGCAGAGCTGACGTTGCCGTCACCTACATCCTGCTCGTCGGTGCCATGGCATTGGAGCTCGCGTCGTCTCTCAGGGCGGCGGGCTCTTCCTGGGCGTGCGCGTCCTACCATGCCCGGGGATGGCACGGGCTCTGCGGCGCGGTGATGCGCCTCCGCCGGATGCTCAAGGTTGGAGCAAGGAGGAGTGTCTCCCTGGACTCGCTTGGGCAGTACAACCTGCTGGACCTCTGCACCGACGCCAACAAGGACGGCCACCTGAGAGGCAAGATCGCCAAGATGATTGGACTTAAGGACCGATGGCAGAAGATGCACTACTCGAGCACCGCCCCCGTCTCCGACGCCATCAAGACTCTGGTGCTGAGAGAGATCCGGAAGAGGAAAATAGATGATCTGAGGAATGCACGGGGCAGGTGGATCCTCAAGGAGAAAGAGATGTACGAGGATCTCACGCGGATCGCCGACGACACCGAGCTGGACCGTAGCATCATGGTGTGGCACATCGCCACCGACCTCTACCTCTCCCTGTGCCCTGGCCCTGACCCTGACCCTGACAAGGAGGTCCGGGACAGCATAAGGGTGCTCTCCAACCACATGCTGTTCCTCATGGTGGTGCATCCCTACCTGTTGCCCGGAGTTGTCCGCACCGGCCGGTACAAGGAGAACTTGAAGTACTATGATATGGTGTGGTGGGTTAATTTGAAGGCCACCAAGGAAAGCACCATGAAACTGTCCAGACCGGAGATCATCAAGAAGATAGCCGACAGGCAGCTCCCAGCTGATTCGAGGCGCGGGTACATTTACGGCATCGGCGAGGAAGCTGCTGACGACGTCGGCGACAGGCCGGTCTATGCCGACGGATCCTGGCTCGCCGGGATGCTGCATGGGAACAGGTGGCACTTGTCGGCCGCTGACATGCTGGAGGTGATCGCCGGCGTGTGGGTGGAGATGCTGTGCTACGCGAGCCACCACTGCGGCGAGGAGTCTCACGCAAAGAAGCTAAGCACCGGAGCAGAGTTCATGAATGCCGTCTGGCTGATCATAGGGCATGCCACGGTGTTCGACAGGTACGCACCGTCTGCCGAGGGCTTGACGGGGGGCTTAGGGCTCAGCAACCCTCCGCGCAAGCGGAAGATCCCAGCCAGATGGACGCAGCAGCCGGAGGCGGACGTAGGAGCCCGGCCGCCTGGTGTACCACCCGGTGTTCACCCTGCGTACGCGCCCTTTTTTGACGTTGAAGCACACCAAACATCAAGTGCACAAAGACATCACCAATAAAACCAATACACGAGCTGTGCTATTAACATTTTTAAGAGATGCAAGTGCTACAAGTTTCTCCTGAGGAGCTCTCGGCGCCAAAGCTTCTGACGTCACGGTGCTTCTTGGTAAATTGTCACGCAAGATCTTCTTCTCTTTTTTTGGTCTTCTTCAGTGTCATAAACATAAGAACATTTTTAACACTAGCATAGTGTCAAAAACGTTCTTATATCCTAAGACAGAGGGAGTAGTTTATTATTGTGTTATCTGCGTGCTAGAAATCTATTTTTAAATTCTGAAATTGTGTCATGGCATCAGTATTATGGGATATTTTGTGCTGAAATGTGAGAGAGGATTAAACTCTGAAAATAAATGCCTTGCGCTTCGTAACAAAATTTCAAAAGATGAGATGCTCGATTGTTTGTTTGCAAGAAACTTGAAGGGTGATTTTGATTATTCTTACATTAGCAAGTGTTGTCCTAGATGATTTGCGAGATTTGAATTCACACCTTCCAATGGAGTGTTCGGTTGTCTAAGTATTTCCCTGACAACAAGCTGTTGGAAGTTGTTGTTGCCCCTAGCATATCGTACAATTGGGGCTATGTTATCCGTGATAAGGCTGGCGGATTTTTCTCTACCGGTGCAGGCACCGGCGGAGCTTTGTGTATTGCTGCAGGGGCCATGGCCCCCCCAACCCATGATTATTTTGTGAAGAAACTCTAATTTGGGTGGCACAAAATCAGTGAAATAGAGTTCTTGGCCCCTCCAAAAGATTATATTTCGTCACTTGCCCCCTCAGCTATCCCTCGCTAGCTCCGCCACTGGGTGCAGGCAAGTCTGTGCCTGAGGGGTGTCTTATTGTTTGAATTTGTGGCCCGCCTTTCTGCCATAGATGAGGTTATCGGGATTGGGGCTAATCGAATCTTTTTTGAGTTTGATTCCTAAACTCTTGTGCACGCTTTGAAGAGCAATGAGTATGACAAGGCGACTATTGGTGTGCTGGTGAAGAAAGCTAGAAGTCTTTGTATTCTAAACTTTGAATATGATTTATTGTTTTACTGTCATACTTGTAACTCTGTAGCCCATGAGCTTGCCAAGTTGGACGTTTATTCTCATTCAAATGAGACGTTCAAAGGGTGAAGCTAACGCTTCCATGGTCACTGGGGAGTCATAAAAGTCCAATTCCATACACTTGCTAGCTTTGGCATGGATTTGAAGGGGTTTGGCAGGGATTAAATCACATACAAGTCAAATTCCCTCCAATCCCCTGGTATAACCGAACAAAGACTAAGCATCCAATCAAAACGAATTCTCTCGCTTCTCTCATCATAGTCGGTCGAGGTTCCTTTTCCTTTTTGTTTAATTTCGCCACTCCTCCTTATTAGTTTCATGACTCCTTCCGTGAGGCCACTGCTCCCAACAACATTGTAAAACTGTTACCCAGTGATATGGTTGTGCGAGAAGTTTAATAGAATTTTCATTTTCCGTGTCCAAGACAAATTATGTTGATACATTGCAGAGAAAGAGTATTGAATAATAAACCATTATCGATAAAAAAAATTACATGATATTTCTCCTTCTCCATCTGCTTGCACAAAGAAACTATAGACGAATAATCACATATAAACCTAATGACAATATAAATATAGAATTTTTTGTACTAAAGTTTTATAATATTTTTTTGTACTTCCTCGTGAGTTATGTTGCCGTCAAATGTTTGGTTGTGTATAGTGTATCTTTCGGTATACTATGCTTAATATTATTTTAGGTATATCTAGTATGATTAAAACTTTAAACGAGCTATAGTATATTAAGTATAATTTTTTATATTGCTATAATATTTATCATTAAAAATATACTTCTATTGTCAAACTAAAGGTATGTTTTTTGGGGGATTTTTTTAATCTCTAGCTATAATAGATTTCAATATTAACCTATGATTTTTATTATCATTTATTCAAAAACCTTACTTATGTTTGCTAACACATAATGTGTTTCAATGTATTTTTTGTTATATTTTTTAATTAACTATCTATAAAAAGTGCTATGGAGTGTTTTAGATTGTATGCATCTCATAAATAACTTGGGAGAAGTTTATAATATACACCACCATCAACTTTATCTGTAACCAAATTGATTATTCTAGATTGCATGTATAGTTTGCTAATAGTTTGTCAATATGTCTGTGTATCTCCTTTTCCACCCTGGCTTGTTAGCAGTGCTCATTTCTAGATCAATTCATGGATATTTATAATTCAAACTTCCATAAATGGTAACATTGTTCATTTAATTTTAAACCGACTGTCTCCACACCCATTTTTTTTACTATGTTCCCACGTAAACTGTGTATCCATTCCTTTCCGAAATCAACCCATAAAATCTCTGGATTCACAGGCTAATATAATTGTATGTCAAAATTACATAAAATTCAATTGTTTTTTAAAGCAAAATATGCAGTTTTATGGATTAACCAAGCAAAGTACACCACATAGAACAAAATAACATAAAACCAAAGACAAAGATCATTGGTAAAACCAATGTTACATCAAGATTATTCGAAGTCGGTGTCTTGAGTGTCACCTTATGATCTCGACGTTGTACTTAAGTTTCATTGAATAAATTACAAAAGATCAAAGATTAGACGTGCACATGCTGGACTAACCATAAATGTTATAACCCAGTATCGTTGCAGATGACAAAACAATTCATACCACAGTTAACTGCAAGACAAACCCAAGTGCCGCAAGACCAACTGCACGGTTGATAGCCATTGATTCGTAGGACCAGAAAGAGCACACAGCCATGTCGACGGGAAGATATGGAACTTTTCTGGCATGCAATGCAACGCGCCTTGAGCGAAAGATATTGTCAAAAGACACAGAACTTGCTTGGTAGAAAGTAAAACTGCACTTCAGCATTCTGTGGTTCCTCCATCTCACATCGCGAGACGATGGAAACCGGTGAAAACATGGGAGAGAAACCGAAGTTCTGCTCTGCCACAACTGTTTTCACAGGCGCCTTTATTACCCTAGCTCACTACCAGACTGATCAGAAACGATCGAGTACCACAAACTCAGAACGAACAACTTTTTATTAAGAAGAGAATACATGTAGTTTCAGTGGAGCAACCAAAGAATTTACACCATATTCAGATAGGTAGCTCAGCTGAACCCAGATTCTTCGGAAACAACCTAATCAAGGAGACGGTCGTAAAGGGGAGAAGAATATCGGTGGTTCACAAGGCATTCAGGAGAGCGTGTCTTGACACCGCTTGCTGGAACCGATTCGTTGCCATCTCAGTTGTCGGCATAACACCTTCTAAAACCAACCATGCTTATACCGGTGGGGTGGTCCTGGAAATGCAAACAGAGGTCATAAACTTAAGGGCATCGATAAAGAGACGAATAAGAACGACTGCTAGTACACAATGACTAACTATGAATGGGAAGAACCCAAGAAGTTGACCATGCAACTTAGTGTACCCAATTTCTCATTCCGACGATGAAATGTAAGAAGTACTAACACTGGAATATGTGCATGATGTGGACATAACCTGCCCTGTTACCTCTAGAGGAAATTAACCACGACCACATTTGAACTGTAACATTACCTAGTCCGTTCCAAAATATGTGTCGTGGTTTTAGTTCAACCTATCAATAAAACATAGGTAAAGAGTGGATAACACTTGAATGTATGACTGCACCAACACCTAAGGTGCTGCTAAAACAAAAAAGGTAGTCCTGATTTTAGTGGGGCCGTGCTAGGTGCCAGCCCGCTGATCCCTTCTCAGCCACCTCACACGCTGTCCGATCTCAACTCGCATAGCAGTTTGATCGCGTGTGCGGCCACGGGAAGGCATCAACCCCTTCGCACCTTCGCGCACCCTGCAACACTGCTCTCGCCCACATCACATCACTTGCAAGCAACGTCCCCATCTCCGCCTCTTGCTTCCATCGCAGCACTTGCATCATCGGCAGCATCAGGGAACGCAGGCTACCAGGTTCGTAGCAGACATCCTCGCAGCACTTGGCGAAGACCCGACCGGTGCCTCGCAGCACCCCGCCGGAGTACCGAAGCTCCCGCCGGCGAGCGTCCTCGCAGCATTCTCCAGTCAACCACGCAGCACCAACGCTCCCGCAAGCAAGCGGCCCTCGCAGAATCCCTGGATGTCGGTACTCGCAGCACACGACAACACCCATAGCATTGCTGGCGGCCGGCTCCGCAGGAGGCGAGATATGGTTGGTGATGGCTGAGCAAGCAAGGGAGAGGAGGACGGGGCAATAGTCGCCTACTGTGCTCCGGCGCTGGCGTGTGGTTGCAACACCAGGGTGGTCCCCTGTAGCGGCAGTGATGGCGTGCAAAAAAGGCAGCGACGGCATGCTTGCCGCAGCCATGGCCGCGTGGTGGAACGTGGTTGAGCATCAAACGTCATGCATCTGGAAGAGACAAGGATGGCTGTTTCACAGAGAGAGCGGCGACATGTGGGACCCACCACACACGTGGCGAGCGCATGATGCGGTTGACCAAGCAACTGCCACAGCCGGCTGAGACAAATCCGTTGCCAATTTAGTGTCAGGAACTGACTGGAACTGTGTAGTTGTATTTCTAAAACTATATCAGCTTTCTCACAATTCTTCATCGAACGGGAAAACATGGGAAAATGTTCAGCGTGTCCAATACTATTAGCATTTCACAAAGATAAATAAATCTCCTGCACTCAGAAAAGGAGACTCCTTCCACACTTTAGAAAATGCAGACCGGCAAACATGGATTAACTTCATTGATCTTTATATTTAGACGATTTGCAGACCTTATCACAGGCAGCCACGAGACTAAATCATTTTTGAAAATTAGCAGCTCATTTCTGTTGATCTCCATATTGATCTCTATGAATAGATGGATTGTTGCTTTTTTGTTTTACCTCGTCAAATGTTTATGGCTCATTTCCCCTGCTCAGTTTGTTGTCAGCTAAATTGTTTATGGCTCATCTTTGAAAATTAGCAGCTAAATTAAGCTCAGTTTGTTGTCAAACTCACAACATTGTCTCCTCGCATCATTCATCGCATAACTCTGAACATACGTATGAGCATGAACAACTCACCTGCTAACAAGCCTGCAACTCCATGGCTTACTTCTCGACAAACGATTCGACTGTCTTCAGCCACCGGAGCATCTCCATCTTCTCCTTGTTCGCCACGTAGTCGTGCAAGAACTCCGCAAGCTCGGCGTCCACCTCCCTCTCCTGCAGGAACTTCTTCACCGCCTCCCTCTCCGCAGGCTCCAGCTTCCTGCGCCTCGAGGTCAGTCACAGCGAACAAAATTCAGAAAGCACAGAAACCAGAGCAAACAACCAAACTGGACTGAACAAAATTAGACCGTACGTGAAGTCGCGGGCACCACGGTCATCGGTGGCGGCGCCGGCGCCCCTGAGGGTGAGCACGTGGCGGACGGTAAGGTTGTCAGGCCAGGCGGAGCAGATGAACCCCAGGACGCGGTCGGCTCGGGCGACCTCGACGATGAGGCTGAGGTGGAGGCGCGGCCCTTGCTCGAGCGCCTCGACCCGGTTGAAAAGGGACGCGTCGGGGGGCAGCTCCGCGACGCCGTCGAACAAGGTGGCGTCGATCTTGATGGCCTCCTCCTCGGCCCCGACCCCGGCGCCGCGGCGAGCGGCGCGGAGGCGCACCCACTGCTCCCCCGGGCGGTCCTCCACGGCGAAGGACTTGAAGCCCGTCGGCGGCTGCGAGGGGACGGCGGGTGAATCAGACGGGGAGATCACGTGCGGTAGAAAGAGGCGAGGAGTGAGGGGGAGGGGGGTGGTACCTGGTGGGGAGGGCGGCGGTCGGCGACGTAGGAGATCTCGGAGCGCAGGAGGCGGAGCAGGCGTTCGTCGAGCGGGGAGCGCAGCTGCGCGAGGGCGGCGGAGGAGAATGACGGGAGCAGACCGGGCGCCGTGGGGGCGGCCGGCGAGAGGAGAGAGGAGAGCGCGCCGCGGCGGCGGAGGAGGGCGCGCGCCATGTGCTCGACGCTATGCCTGGACGACAGGAGCGCACCGGGGAATGGAAGCGATCAGCGCTAGGAAATGGGCCAGCCCCTAACGCATTTGGCGCGTCAGCAGGCCCCAAATTGTTGTTTCAGCCCGGCTGTGGTTTTACCCGCACACGGCTCTAGGCAAAATATTCATTCTAATCATATGAGGACTAAAATTAACGACATATTAGCTTTGACTGAAGTCAAACTTTATAAAGTTTGACCAAGTTTGTAGAAAACAATATAAACACATAGTAACAAATTTATAGAGTATGGTGCATTGTTGGTCCCTGAACTATTTCAGGGGTATCATGTAGGTCCTTAAACTATGAAAATCGGTATCAGGTCTTCGAAGTGCACTGTGTGTCATTCAGGCGCAAAATCTATCTGACCCTGCCTGACCGGCCAGCTGGCGCCGTTGACCTGTGACATGTTGGACCAGGGCCCTGCAAGGTAACCGTCGGTGACAGAAATATGAAAATAAATGTACCCGACTTTAGAAAATGTTCGCGAACATTCATGTACTTTCACGACTTAAAAATGTTCGCAAATATGGAAAAAATGTTCACGACTTTAAGAAAATGTTCGCGTCGTTCGCAAATATGAAAAAATGTTCACGAACATTCATATACTTTCATGAATTTAGAATTTTTTTTGTCAATATGGAAAAATGTTCATGAGTTTAAGAAAAATGTTTGCATCGTTCGCGAATATGGAAAATTCATGATTTTTATTGTGTGTTCATGAAAAAATGGAGGACAAAAATAATAATCAAAAGCTACCAATTTTTCTTGAGTGGTACAATAGCAGGCTACAGGAGTTTTTGAGTTCATGAATTCGAAAAAAGTTCGTGGATCTGAAAAAGTTCATGACTTTGCATTTATTGGCATATTTTTGTCATCGACCGTTACCTTGTGGGCCCATGTCCGACGTGTCATGGGTCAATGGCGCCAGCTGACTAGTCAGGTGGGCTCGGATATATTTTGGACCTAAATAATACAATTACTGCACTTCGAGGATCTGGATGATGATTTTCATAGTTTGAGGACCTAGATGACACCCTTTAAATAGTTTAGGGACCTATAAAGCATTTCACTCAAATTTATATGATGTGAAAATATATGCAATGATGAATCCAATTGTATTGATTTGGTGGTGTGTACATGTTGGGGTGGCATACATGCATATTGAGAGAAATAGATTAGTGGAGTTCACTATTTAGTTATATATAAGATATGCGATATCCTGCAACTAAAATAAATTATATAAATTGCAGTTTCAAATTCTCATATTTTTAATCGAAACACTAATGTTCAGCCGAAATAATTGCAGGCAATTCTGTAGCAACACATGGAATTCTCATATTTTTAATCGAAACAATAATGTTCAGCCGAAATCATTTTTTGTTAAATTTATGCACACTGATAACCTTCTACAGTTATGTAGATATTTTAAGACTAGTACAAACATGGACACTTATCAAATGCATATAATACATTCAGATACCTAAGCTATTTATAGAACAATATGGTAACCTGTTATCCGCTTAAAATTACAGTGAAATCCATCATAAAATAATTTAAACAATGCAAACCGAACTACTAAAATGCAATAATTGCAAAGAACTATTTTTTGTATTTTGCATGAAGTTTGTTTGTAACGATAAATATTAGAATTGTATGACATATATGTATTTCAACATACATAAGTGTGGTTATAGTTATACTATTAGTTGTGTTAATTATATCTGAAAACACATATTTAAGATAACTTTGAGATGGTGAATCTAAAATAGACCACATACTTTTAGTCGTAAGAGTTAGTTTTGGAAAATAAAAAAGATTAGTATAAACAAGTTACAATGGTTGTTTCTAACTATTTTATGCCATAAACAAAGTTGTATTGCCTAGACGTCGACACAATAGAGAAATAAACATGGAGCCATATGAACCTCCTATCCTCGCGCTGATAATACTCGTCTCTGCGAAAAACCGGATGTAGTTATTGGTTTCCTAAATGGCAGCAGCCTCCGAGAGGCCACTATACAGTTGTCATTATTTTCATAACCAAGATGAAATCTCTGCATGTAATATGCCATTTTCCTTATAATATTGGATGAATCCCCACCGAAGAGAGGTTTACTTAGATGAAGATGATGATGGACCAAGAAACTTGAACAAGCCCGATGGTGACAAGAAGACAAAGGAGAAGATCAAGAGGGAACACGAAGCGTCGAGCTTGCGGGATAAGATAGATGCCATGGTGCAATCAAATGAGTTGATGTTAGCGAAGACATTGGAGACAAAGAAAGAGTTGGCCAAGAAAAAGGCACGAGAGAAACAAGAGAAGTGACAATTGCTCAAGGACGAGGGGTTGCGCAAGGCGGCTATTGAGGAGAGAAGAGCACGTGCCGCTGAGAACAAAACCATGTCCAAGCTTCTTGCCGAAGAGAATAGGATCGTGACATTGAACCGCGATGACATGGATGACATCACCAAAGAAAGGCATGATATGGCAAGGAGATGCATCTTGAAGAGGAGGATGCTTGTGGCGGCTGGTGTGTGTTTCAGTGCCGCCGATGTTTTCTCATCGGGATTTGGAACCAGTGCCGCTGATGCATTCAATGCACCGTCGATGCTTTTGGTTCTGGAGTTGGAGCAAGTGCCGACGATGGATTCGGGGGCGGCGATGACATCGATGGAGGTGGTGCGGAGTGAAGATCATGACAACGGGTGAAAAGCGACCAAGAGGATGATGGACGTGGTCATTGCTTTTGCATGAAGTCCTTTTGTGTTTGTCATACAAAACTATGCTTTTATTTGCGTGCGAACTATGTTTTATTGTTCGAATTTGAACTCAATTTTCGGAATCGCTGTCAAATTTGCTTATCGGGAGTTTTCAGTTTGTGGGTCGACGCGGGCTGCAGCCGAGCAGACCCCGCGTAGCCGACCCGTAAAAGAGCATATCCGCGAATATGCCCGGCTACGCGGGGTCTGCTCGGCCGCAGCCGGATATGCTCTTTTACGGGTCGGCTATGCGGGTTCTGCGCGGTCGTAGCATGCGTCGACCCGCAAATCCGTTTTTCAGCGAACTGTAAACGCATTTTGCGGGTCGGCATTATACGGGGTATGCTAGAGATGCTCTTAGCGGCTATGTAGAAGACATCAAAATGTTTCGTGAGTACAAAGTTTTAATTTAGAGTCCTTAGAGCCTTTAATTGAATAAAATAGGGCGGAGAACTAACTAGACTTGTGCCTACCTCCATGCGTGACATGTATGATCCGCTGATAGTATCAATTAGGTGAAACAACTTTGCGAAGTTTGTTTGGTCATAAAGGCTGCATGCAGTATAAGGGGCGAGGAGTGAGGGGAGAGGGACGGTTACCTGGTGGGGAGGTCGGCGGTTGGCGACGTAGGACATCTCGGACCGCAGGAGGCTGTCGGGTGGTAGGTGTGACATATGCCAACGGATGGCTTATCATTGTGGGAGCCAGTAAGACATCGTCGGTGTCTGGAAACGGGATAAGGCAAAGACATGCACGCCGACGGATCTTACCCAGGTTGGGGGCTCTCCGTGGAGATAATACCCCTACTCCTGCTCTGCGGGATCTCCGCATGATCACTAGATCAACAAGAAGCTACAAGAGGCTCCTTGAGCTGTTCGGTGGAAGGAGGAAGAAGGGCAAGGCTAGCTCTCTCCTCTCCCTTTAGTGGTGTCCAAAACTCTATGAGATCAACCCTTTGCATGGGTGTCCTGGAGGGTTTATATAGGCCTACCCCCTGGGGGTACAATGGTAATCCGGCTGGGTGTGGGTCCAGGCCGTCAGCGTCTACGACCGCCCTCTTCTCCGCCGGCTACTAGGGCCTGCCGACTAGTGGGTCCTGCCGGCTGCCGGCCCATTGGTCGACAGGCTGGCCCCACCGCTAGGGGGTCTTGTCGAAGGCTGGTTACTGTTGCCTCGCCTCTGATGACGAGGGCTTTGTCGAGGTAAGCATGGCTACAGTGCCGCCGCCTTACGGGCTCTCACTGTAGCCTTACCTCGTCTTGTCTCGTTAATGGTGCGCGCGCCCCGAAGAAGGCGGCCCCGTGTCTTGGGCACTTCAAGCCTCGGTTAGCCCATTGTTTTTTGTAAGGGCCAAAGGGAGCCGGCTAGGCTACCCGTGGTCATTTACTCCGACAGAAGCTGGTTGGGCTTCGCGGCTGAAGGAGGAATCGAGAAGCTCGGCCAGCTTCTTATCCCGAAGAGCCGGCAGCTAGGAGCCGGCTTCTCTTATGCGTGCCTTCTCGGCGAAGTCTCCTTAAAATCCGAAGGCGGGAACCAGCTGACGCGCTAGCTAGGCGGAAGGCTGGCCGCCCGCCAACCGCGCGCCACGTGGCACCCTTCGGCTGGAAGGGCCTGCCAGCCCACACGCGTGACGGGACGCCACCGCAGGCGGGGGCCCGCCACTTCCACGCCTCGGCCCGTGCGCGGATCTTCTGCGGCCCGAACCGACCACACGTCTTCCGACGACGGTTCCCACTCGTCATAATGGCGCGATAATTGCGGGTCGTGGGGGAGTGGGCGCAGTTAATCCCACGCCCCCCCGCGCCTCGCCTCCTTGGCTTCGCCGCGCGAGACTATAAGTAGGGGCGGGGAGGGGGAGCGACAGTCGTCCGCACGCTCGCCCTCACTCCGCCACCTCCCTCTTCTTCTTCTTCGCAGCAGCTCTCCGCAGCGCTTCCGTTCCGCCACTCTTTCTTCTTCCTAGCACGCCGCAAACTCGCCGCCACCACGCCGCACGCTCTTCGTCGCCGCGCTCTCTATCACCCCAGCGCCGTCATGGCCCCGACGTTGAGCTCCTGGGACGGCTCCAACGTCCGCGACGACCACATCAATTTTCTCCGCAAGACGCGGCGGTTGCCGAGCGAAGATCTTGTGCGGGTCCGTCTCGCGTTGGCGAGGGAGGTCTCACCAGCGCCGGAGGAGGGCGAGCGGGTGATCTTCTACTCGCATTGCATGCGCGGCGTCGGCCTTCCCGCGAGCGGCTTCTTTCGCGCGTTTATTGACTTCTATCATCTTCAGCCGCACCACCTTACCCCCAACACGGTGGTGCTGCTGTCGGCCTTTGTCACATTGTGCGAAGGTCTCCTCGGTGTCCTCCCCACCATCGAGCTCTGGGGGGAGTTTTTCCAATCCAAGCTCGGCACGTTCGTCGTAGGAGTGCCGGCTCCGTGCGGCGCCTTCATCACCATTCAGAGGTCCACCGCCGACAACCCATTCCCTCCTATCGCGCTGATCCAGTTGGTGAAGCTCTGGAAAAAGTCTTATTTTTATGTGAAGAACGTCGCCCCGAATGGTGACTATGTCAACTTGCCGGCTTACGTAGCCGGCCCGCCGCCTGGGAGGCAGCCTTCATGGTCCTTCTGGGCCAGGTCATTGACGCCGGCTGGAGCTGGTGCCGTCGCCCGGCTTCGGGTGCTGATCCAGTCGGAGCGCCTGACTGGGCCCAACTTGATAGCCGCCTTCGTCGAACACCGGGTACTCCCACTCCAAGGCCGCCCTCATCTGATCTGTCAGATGAGCGGCCGCTTCGACCCAAGCCGGCTCAGCACCAGAGAGATGTCTCACGATGAGGTATCTTACATGGTGAATTACCTCGCCAACTGCAAGCTCACCGAGGAGTGGCAGTATGGCAAGGAGCCATACTCTCGTGCCAACCCCCCCCCCCCCCCCCCCCCCCCCGCCCGTGGTAAGCCTTTCTTTCCTTTCTTCTTTTCTTGTTGCCGAGTTCTTTCTGGCCGTCTCTTGACCAGTCGGCTTGTCTTCAATCAGAACCCCCTTCTTCATCCTTCGACCGGGACCACGGGGCCGGAGCGCGAGTTCGGCCCCGACCGCGAGGTGGACGACCTTGACAACCCCGACTTGGGGGCGGCCGCCCTAGACGACGACGCCATAGGGGGAGGCGGCGAGACGGGCGGCTCTGGCTTCACCGCCGGCTTTGATGACTGGCCCGACGATGACGAGGCCGATCCCATTCCGCACTGCCAGCCGGCGACCGACCCCCAAGGCATCGCCCCGCCAGGCGGTCCGACCGCACGAGGCGGCGCGCACAAGCGTCGGGCGGCGCCGACTCTCTTCGGCGGCCGGCCGAAGAAGCCCAAGGGATCCGCGACGGCGACCAAGCGGGACGAGGCGCCTGCGAAGGCGGCCCGCTTCCGCAAAGTGGTGAAGCAGCCACATGCGGTTTTGGCGTAAGTACTAGTCTTTACGCGCTTTTCTTTTTTTCTTTAGTCGATGCTCTTCTAAGTCCTTTCTCCGTTTCACCAACCAGGGCCCCGCTCTCTCTTGAGCGGACTACCGCCGCCTCCATAGTCGGCGGGGCGGGAGGATCTGCGGGCTCCCGCCGCATAGACCCCCACGCCGAGCTTCAGGCGGCGACGGAGTGGAACGCGCAGGAGGCGCGGGAGGAGCGGGAGGCGGAGGAGCGGAGGGCAGCCGCCGCCGAGTCGGCCCGGGAGACGACGGCAGAGTCAGCCGAGGCGCAGGCCGCCGCGGCAACCAGGGCCCATGCGGAGGCCGAGGCTGCAGAGAGGGCGGCGGAGGCCCTGCGCAGCCAGCCTCCGCAACTCGTCATCCCCCTCCGCTCTGCGGCCCCCGACATCCCGGTTCCCCCGTCGGAGGAAATCGGCCGTGACCCGTCGGCGATGGAGAGGGAGGGGGGCGAAGTAGTCGTCCCGGAGGGAGAAGTGGTGCCGCCTCCGTCGGCCGGGATCGGCCAAGGCGGCCAGCCCAATGTGCCGCCTGAGCAGCCGGCTGGAGGAGAGCTGACTGCAAGGGCGGATCTTGTGGTCTTGTCGCCGACTCGTCGGTGTGCGGGGAGGGCGGCTTCGGAGCCGGATCCGCAGGGAGCCGCCGGCTCCAGCTCGTTGTCGCATGATCTGGAGTCAGCCATCGTCAGCTCGCCAGGGTGGACGCCGGGCGGTGGGACAACCGCGTTGAGCATGGCGGCGCAAGATGTCCGTAGCCGGCTTCAGGCTCAGACCACCGCGCTGAAGCAGTGCACCCAAGAGTTTCTTGCGACACGGGCGGTCGTTCGGGTGAGTTTTCTTGCTCTTGATTTCTTTCGTGGAGGCGCGTCAGCGCACCCACTGGGTGTAGTCCCCGAGTTCTGAGTCGGCTGCTGAGCAGGCGGCTTGGAACTTCTTCGAAGACTTTGTTTTAATTACTTGCTCTTGCTCGCACCTTCGTCCTGTTTGCAGGATTATCACAACCTCCACGCCGCTACCTTTAACTCCCAGGTCCGGGAAGTGAACCAAAAGGCCGCCGATCTGTCGGAGAGCCGGCGTGAGTGTCTTTGTCCTTTTATCTCATGTGGGGGCGCGTTAGCACACCCACTGGGTGTAGTCCCCGAGATTCGGGCCGACTGCTGAGCAGTCGGGTCGGATCTTTCTTGCCGACTTCTTTCTTAATTTCTTCTTCTTCATATTGGCAGGAGCCAATGCCGACTTGAGGCAGCAGCTGGGTGTGGCCCAGACCGCCCTTCGCACCAAGGAGGGTGAGTTCAGCGCCTTGGCTCAGGAGCATGACCGCCTGGCCAAGAAATTGGCCGACCAGGAGGAAAGCCACAAGGCGTCCCTGAAGGCGGCGTAGGACAGCGAGGCCGCCCTCAAAGCCGAATATGAAACCGAGGCGGCGAGCTGGGCCGAGGCAAGGCAAGCTCTGAGCAAAGGCTACGGCCAGTCGAGGATTTGTTTGACGGTAGGCCGCCTTCTTCTTCGTTCCTTTGCTTGTCCTTGCAAACCAGTTTATCTCCTGACTTGCTCTGTTTCTTTCTTCTTTGTGAAGAGTACTTTCCTGGCTACTTCGTCGCCGCCAACCAAGCCATCGAAGCTCACCATGAGGCCCGGTGGCAGGCTGGGGTTGAGATCGCATCGGACGCCAACCGGTCGCTTGAGGAGCAGCTTCTGGCGATCCAAGCTCGCCTCCAGCCAGCCTACCGCATGCTCCGTCGGCTTCAGCGTGCCGGAGCACAGGTGTTGGCCGCCCTTTGGTCTGGCGAAGTAATTCCCCGCACCCCCAGCCGTACTGCCGACTGGCTGAAGGTAGCAGTCGGCCGCCTTGAGGCCTGGAAGGCTTCAACAGCTCGGTCCGGCGCTCGACGGGCGCTAGAGTTCGTCCGGGCTTGGTACCTTGGGCTAAACTTGGACCAGCTGCGCACTTGGCGGCAGGAGGCTGACGAGGAGCTGGAGGCGGTGCGGCCGACTATCATCCAGCGCGCCTCGATGTTTGCCGACTTCACCGACACCAGCGCCTTTGCTCCTGAGGTGAACGAGGACGGCGTCGCACAGCCGGAGGAATGGTTCAGGCTGAACCCGGCCGACGGTGAAGACTCGGCGGAGGAGATCGACTCCAGCGACGAGGGCGAAGAGGAGGAGGAGGAAGACGGTGAAGACGCTGTGCCGAATGGCGAAGCAGCCAGCCAGCTTCAACCTGACCGTGCCTCCAGCAATGAGGCGCGTGCGAATGCTCCGCCTGCCGCAGGTGACGATCAGGCCGAGACTCGCCAGTCGGCCACTCCTCCAGCCGACACCGCCGTCTCCACCACTCTGCCAGACGCCCCGGATGCTCCCTTAGCTTGATTCGTTGTTTTTTACTTTCCTGCTTGTCACTCTTTGAACAGCTTTATTAACTTTGCGCAATTCCACCCACTGGGGGTGTATTCAAACTTTGTCGAATGCCGGCCTCTCGAAGGCCTTTTGTGTAAATATTATTATGCATGTGCTTGGCTTCCATTCCTACTTGCTTTTTATATTTCGGCCTTTTTCCTTTGCTGCCTTCCCTTGGTTGCCGCCTTCCCAGCCGGACAGCTGCTCTGCAGTCTGTGACCAGGTAAGGAGTTCGGCCGTCTGGAAAGGCAAGTACTCAAGCTTTCTTAGATTGTAGCAGAGTAGGAATGGAAGCCGGCCAGCCGGCTGCTTCGACAGCCGGTTGGCGAGG
This sequence comes from Triticum aestivum, assembly GCF_018294505.1. Taxonomy (NCBI): domain Eukaryota; kingdom Viridiplantae; phylum Streptophyta; class Magnoliopsida; order Poales; family Poaceae; genus Triticum; species Triticum aestivum. The sequence goes on from NC_057807.1 coordinate 543,404,520, forward strand.
GGGGAGCCGGCTTGTGTTATGTAAGTTCGTTAGTCCTTAGCCGTTTTTCATGTGGGTCTCCTTTTCCGCCTTTGGCTCTTGCTAGTCGGGCAGCTGATTCTTCGAGCTGTGACTTTCACAAGAGAGGGCTTGGGTGCCGGCACATTACTTGTCTGACTGCAGGTAGAACTTGGACATAACTCAAAGCGGCAAGTCCCTGGGCCGACTAGTCGAACCCGGTGCCGAACGAAAAAACGAATGTAGTGGCATAACCATGGGTATGATACCCGGCATACGTAGATAAAAGAGGGTAGTCCCCAAGAACTCCTCGGGGAGCCCGTTGTCTCATACTTAATACAAAAGGTAGCGCGATACATACTGCATTTCAACTGTAAAATCTCCGAAGAAGATCGGCGTTCCATGGACGCTCCAACTCCTTTCCGGAATCGTCTCTCTTGCGTGCCTTCGGCTTCTGCGCGTCGATCAAGTAGTAGGAGTCATTTCCTAGAGCCCGGCTGATGAAGAAGGGGCCTTCCCAAGGGGCTGAGAGCTTGTGCTCGCCGGCTATTCGCTGTATCAGCCGGATCACAAGATCTCCCTCTTGGAAAGCTCTTGGCTTGACCCTCGGACTGTGGTAACGGCATAAACCCTGCTAGTAGATGGCGGACCGGCTGAGGTCTAACAGCCGGCTTTCTTCCAGCAAGTTGACGCCGTCTTCTCATGCTTCCTTGGTGGATGTCTTCGAGGATTGCTATGCCTTTCTCTGGCTCGATGCAGCGCTGGAAGACTCCGGTAACACTGCGCCTAACAAGCTCTCGGTTCATTATTGTGTATGCTCTGGCTCGGCATTGGACTTGTCTTGCCGAGATCTCGTCAGTCGGCAGCTCTCCGTTTATCAGGAAATGGAGGATGGGCCGGGCCCATGATGGAGCTGTGACTTCTTCGATTGCCAAAATGGCTACTGCAACCAGGGTGGGCGGGCTGGGTTGTGAGGAGTTGGAGTCGGCCGCCGCCTGCTATGTTGCTGCAGTCCCCGGGCCGGGTTCGACTATGGCAGTCCCCGTGCCGGCTACCGAAGTCCCCGAGCCGCCTGCCTGGTCCCTGAAGTCGGATCCGACTGCGTCGGGGTCAGGTAGCACGAAGATGGAACTGGATTCCGAAGATGGCTTGACAGATGGCTTGAGGAGGCGTTGGAGGGCGACCAGTTGGTATAGCTTGTCGGGTGGAGCCTATTTGTGCCAGGGCATCTGCTTGCTCGTTGTCGGCCCGTGGCACGTGAAGGAACTCGCACCCCTCAAAGTATCCGCTGATCTGTTGAACTAGGAAATGGTAGCTTGCCATGTTTGCGTCCTTGGCGTCCCAGTCGCCAGATGATTGCTGAACCACCAAGTCCGAGTCGCCATAACACAGGATCCGGCGGATGCCGAGTTCCTTGGCTAACCGGAGCCCGTGTATGAGCGCCTCGTACTCGGCCATATTGTTGGAGGCGGCAAAGTGGATTTGCAATGTGTATCTGAGTTTGTCGCCTTTGGGAGAGGTGAGGACGATGCCGGGTCCCAAGCCGGTGCGCATCTTGGATCCGTCAAAATGCATCCGCCAATGAGTGGAGTCGGGGGCTAGTGGCAGGTACTGGGTCTCGGCCCAGTCGACGAGGAAGTCAGCCAATGCTTGGGACTTGATGGCGGTGCGGGGCTGATAGTAGATTGTGTAAGGAGCCAGCGCAATGGCCCATTTCGCCACTTGGCCGGATGCATCCCGGCTGCCTATGATCTCGGCAAGCGGGGTAGTGCATACGACCGTGATGGGATGTTCTTGAAAGTAGGGCTTGAGTTTCTTGGAGGCGAAGTACACACCATAGCACATTTTCTGATAGTGCCGGTAGTTCTGCTTTGAGGTGGACAGTAGTTCGCTCAAATAATATACCGGCCTCTGGACTAGCTGAGCTCGGCCTTCTTCTGGACGCTGGACCACGATGACTGTGCTGACCACCCGGCTAGTGGCGGCAATATAGAGGAATATGGGCTCTTTCTTAGTTGGGGCCGCCAAGACAGGCGGTGTGGACAACATCTTCTTCAGCTCATGGAAAGCTTGGTCCGCCTAGTCATTCCACTCAAAGTGAGTGGACTTCTTCATGAGTCGGTAGAGGGGGAGGGCCTTCTCTCCGAGCCGGCTGATGAAACGGTTCAAAGATGCCAGACATCCAGTGAACTTTTGGACATCTCGCAGCTTGGTAGGGATCTTCATTCTCTTTATGGCCTTGATCTTCACTGGGTTGCATTCGATGCCGCGTTCGGAGACCAGGAAGCCTAGAAGCTGGCCGGCTGGTACCCCGAACACGCACTTCTCCGGGTTGAGCTTGATCTGAAACTGGCGCAAATTCTCAAAGGTCACCTTGAGGTCTTCCATCAAGGTGCCGCGTTTCTCCGTCTTCACCACAACATCGTCTACGTAGACGTGGGCATTTCTGCCGAGTTTCTTGAGGAGGCATTTCTGCATGCAACGCTTAAAGGTGGCACCGACATTTCTCAAGCCGAATGTCATGGTCAGGAAACAGAAAGCTCTGAATGGGGTGATGAAGGCGGTCTTCACGCGATCAGCTGGGTCCAACTTTATCTGGTGGTATCCTGAGTAAGCATCCAAAAAACTCAACAGCTCACATCCGGCTGTGGAGTCTATCACTTGATCAATCCTTGGCAGAGCAAAAGGATCTTTAGGGCAGGCTTTGTTGAGGCTGGTGTAGTCAATGCACATGCGCCACTGCTTGTTCTTCTTTAACACTAGGACTGGGTTGGCAAGCCATTCAGGAAAGAACACTTTCATAATGAATCCGGTTGCTAGGAGCCGGGCTATCTCTTCACCAACAACTCTTCTCTTCTCTTCTGACAGGCGGCACAAGGGCTGCCTGACCGGCTTGACGTTAGGTCGGACATGTAGCTTGTGCTCGGTGAAATCCATCGGAACACCCGGCATGTCTTTGGGAGACCATGCAAAGATGTCCCGATTCTCACGGAGGAAATCGACGAGCTCGCTTTCCTATTTGCTGTCAAGGCCTGTGCCCACGACAGTGTGCCTCTCCGGGTGCTCCGGGTCCATAGGTATCTTCTTTGTCTCCTTGGCCGGCTGGAAAGAACCTTGAGCTTCACATTCTTTGGGGTCAGGAGAAAGGGCCGGCTGCTTGCCAGCCAAGGCCACAACTCGATTCACCATCTTCTTTTCTTCGGCGATCACAAGGGACTCGGCCAGCCGGCTGCTGGCCGCCGCACACTTAGAAGACTTCTTATAGTCTCCGGCTATGGTGATGATGCCCTTGGAACTCGTCATCTTCATCTTGAGGTAGGCATAGTGGGGCACAGCCATAAACTTGGCCAGCGCTGGTCGGCCAAGCAATGCGTGGTACGGGCTCTCCAGATCTACTACCTCAAACCATATTGCCTCTCGGCGGAAATGATCTTTGCCCCCAAAGAGGACATCCATCTTGATCTTGCCGATTGGTGAGCAGGATAGGCCGGGTATGATGCCGTGGAACACAGTCCGGCTTGGCATGAGTTGCTTCGGCTTGATGTTGAGCTTCTCCATGGTATCTCGGTACAGTATGTTGATGCTGCTCCTGCCATCTATCAGCACGCGGGAGAAATGGGCAGCATGCCTTTCTGTCGAGAGGGTAGCGTCCAAAACCAAGGCATAGGAGCCAGGAGACGGCATCACCTCTGGGTGGTCGGCCTGGCTCCAGCTGATGGGCTTCTCTGACCAGTGCATAAACTCCGGGTTATTGGAGGCGACCGCGTTGACTTCTTGCTGTTGTCGGCGCCGGCTGCGCCGATCTTCTGTCTGGCTTGTAAACACGACGTAGGCGGCTTGCTCGTTAGGGAACTCGTCTTGGATAGCTCCGACTGCTGGCCGAGCGGTCGGCTGCTGTGGGGCAGGAGGCGGCTGGCCCGCAGGCGGAGGCGGCAACAACCCCTCGCCCTTGGAGATTCGGGTGAGCCAATGGCACTTCCGAGTTGTGTGGTTGGATGGTTTCGTGCCGCTGTGGAACTTGCAGGGGGCATCGAGGGTTTGCTCGTAGGAGAAAGCCGGCTTCCAAGCCGGCATGCCGTCCTTCTGCTTCTTGGGTGCCGGCCGCCCCTCAGGCTGCTCGTCTTCGACTGTAGCCACCTGCCGGCTAGTGGAAGGCAGCATAGATGCCTTGCGTTTGTGGTCGCTTTGATACGGGCATCGACTTGATTCTCCAGCCATCGTCTTGGGAGCCGGCGCCAGCACTTTTCCAGAGGCGTCTACCCAGAGCCTAGTCTTCATTGAAGAGTCGGCTGTGGCATACTTGTCCGCTATGATCAGCAGCTCGTCGAGGGTAGCCGGCTCGTCGCAGAGGAGTCGGTGCTTGAGGAGAGTGCGCTCTCTGCACCCGGCGGTGAAGTACTCTATGGCCTGAACCTCATGCACCCCTTCGCAGGAGTTGCGGAGCTCGGACCAACGCGTGAGATAGTCGCGGGTTGATTCATTGGGCCCTTGTATGCACAAGGAGAGCTGTCGGGGCTTGGGAGCCCGTTTGTAGGTGCTGGTGAAGTTGCGTATGAAGGCTTTGGTGAAGGCCAACCAGCTGTTGATGCTGTAAGGCTTGAGGCTGTTGAGCCAGGTGCGTGTCGTGCCTTGGAGCATCAGGGGGACGTATTTCACAGCAACGCGTCTGTTGCTGTTTGCTATGCGAACTGTGGTGGAGTACTCGATCAACCAATCTTCCGGCTTCACGGAGCCGTTGTACTTGGGCGTGTCTCTTGGGAGCGAGAACCCTTTGGGAAAGGGCTCGTCGCGGATGCGGGGGCTGAAACAAGGCGGGCCGATATCATCTTCTTCTTCCAGGGCTAGGGATCGCGCAAGGCGGTTGATCCGATGGCGGGCATCATTCTCGCTGACTCCTTCGCAGCGACCAAGTCGGCCGCTGAGAGTCGGATGCGCGACAGGCGGCGGGGTGGGATATCTCTCCCCGCGAGGCGGAGGAGGAGGCGGGTTGCCTCGTCGTTCCACACCTCGAGGGCGGCCTTCTGTGTCGCGCTCAATGGTGATTCGAGTCCGGCTGCGGCTACCAGCCGGCTCCTTCGCTTGTCTTGCACGGGCGCCGCCCACAGTAGGCGTACGTGACGTCGCGCCGTGCTCTCGGCGAGGGGGGCTTCCAGCTCGGACGCCGGCTTTGTGCCGCTCTGCGGCCGTGTCGATCAGCTGTTGGATGCGTCTGGTCATGTAGGGGAGCTCGTCGGCCCCCAGTCCATTTAGCTCGTCTACGATCGACTGGGCGGCACAAAGATTCTCGAGGAGCGTGGCGTAGACTGGGCGGTCTGCTCCCAACATGCTGGCGATGGCCCCGCCGCATTTCTTGACGACGCTGACTCGGCTTGGCCGTTCTGGAGGCGGCATGCCGAAGGCGGCACGGTCGACTTCGCGCTCGTGGGCTTTCGTGAGGCGTCCCATGGAGGCTATCCTCTGGCCCTCCGCAAGGAGGGCGAGGCGGCGTGCCTCCAGCGTCTCAGCGTCAGTGTCCTCCGGGATGGGGGCGGACAGATCGTGCAGCGTCGCCTCCAAGGCGTCGCGGGCATTCTCGTCGGAGGTGACGCCGTGGCTGATGACTAGCACTTCGGTGAAGGTGCTGCCGCCACTGTCGGCCCGAGGGAGAGGGTCGTCGAAGATGATCATGTTGGTGGGGAAGGCATCGAGCGACGCCGTGTCGGAGTCGACAAGCATCGGGTCGGTGGAGCCGACCGACTCCAAGTCCGCGGTAGGCTCGCCGGAGACATGGAGTTGGTCGAGGAGGCTGGCGAGGCGGCTCTCGAGGCAGCCCGTGCCCATGTTGGATGCGGGCTCGTCGGAGATTCGAGCCTCGCCAAGAAGATCGGCGAGGCAGCTCGCTGCACAGGCGTCGTCGACGCTTTGCAACGCGTCGGGGCAAACGCCATCGGGCGTGCCAGGCTGGCTACGCTCACTGGGGAGGAAAAGGGTTCCCGTCTAGAGCAGGTCTCCAGACGACGGTGCACCTGGCCCCATTGTGGGCGCCAAATGTCGGGTGGTAGGTGTGACATATGCCAATGGATGGCTTATCATAATGGGAGCTAGTAAGACATCGCCGATGCCTGGAAACGGGATAAGGCGAAGACATGCACGCCGGCGGATCTTACCCAGGTTGGGGGCTCTCCGTGGAGATAATACCCCTACTCCTACTCTGCGGGGTCTCCGCATGATCACTAGATCAACAAGAAGCTACAAGAGGCTCCTTGAGCTGTTCGGTGGAAGGAGGAAGAAGGGCAAGGCTAGCTCTCTCCTCTCCCTTTAGTGGTGTCCAAAACTCTATGAGATCAACCCTTTGCATGGGTGTCCCGGGGGGTTTATATGGCCTACCCCTGGGGGTACAATGGTAATCCGGCTAGGCATGGGTCCAGGTCGTCAGCGTCTACGACCGCCGGCTTCTCCGCCGGCTACTGGGGCCCGCCGACTGGTGGGTCCCGCCGGCTGCCAGCCCATTGGTCGACTGGCTGGCCCCACCGCTAGGGGGTCTTGTCGGGGGCTGGTTACTGTTGCCTCGCCTATGATGACAAGGGCTTTGTCGAGGTAAGCATGGCTATAGTGCCGCTGCCTTGCGTGCTCTTACTGTAGCCTTACCTCGTCTTGTCTCCTTAATGGTGCGCATGCCCCGAGGAGGGGAGCAAGCCGGCTATAGGAAGCCGGCCCGGCCTCAGGCCGGCTGGGGGAGGCCAGGCCGCCTACGGGCGTCTCTCTGGCCGAAGGGGCCCGCTGCCTATGGGCCGTACTGGCAACCCGTCGTGGTGGGCATCATGCCCTGCATGGCAACAGTGCCACGCCGGACGGGAGATGGCCGCCCCGTACGGCGTACTGTAGCCATGCGTGTTCCGGGATTCGGGGGTGGTAGGGTCCACTGTAGCCATGCTCCGTCCCATCATCATTATGGGGGTGCAGACTTTTTAGGGTACGGCCCATGGCCGCCTGCCAGGGCCCGGCTTCTTGGAGTTGATCTTATTGGGCCGGCTTCTTGGAGTCGGCCTTTCCGCGGCCGGCTTCTTGAAGTCGGCCCTATTGTGGCGTCCTCCAAGAGAGTTTATGGCCGGGCCGCCTTCCAGTAGCCGGCCTATGTGATAGCCGGCCGGAAGAAGGCGGCCCCATGTCTTGGGCGCTTCAAGGCTCGGTTAGCCCATTGTTTTTTCTAAGGGTCAAAGGAAGCCGGCTAGGCTACCCGTGGTCATTTACTCCGACAGAGGTGGAGCAGGCGTTCATCGAGCAGGGAGCGCAGCCGCGCGAGGACGGCGGAGTAGGAGAATGACGAGACCAGCCTAGGCGCTGTGGGGGCGGCCGCGGAGAGGAGAGAGGAGAGTGTGCCGCGGTGGCGGAGGAAGGCACGCGCCATGTGCTCGACGCTCTGAACGATAGGATCGCACCGGGAAATGGAAGCGATTAGAGGTAGGAAATGGGCCAGGCCCTAACGCATTTAGCGAATCAGAAGGCCGATGTACATTGTTATTCTAGCCCAGCTGTGGTTTTGCCCCCCCTACCCCCTACCACCACGGCGGATCCTATTTGGCACTAGTTCGCAAATGGGCGCCTGCAGCGCACCCCCTCCACAGGCGAGCTGGGCCGGCCCATGTATGTTTATTCTGTAAAAACATTCAAAAAAGGTGCGCGTCTCCGGAGTCAAAACTCGTGATCACTTCCTTCATCTCCAAGGACGGTAACAACTACGCCATAGGACCACTAGTGATTTATAACTTGTTTTCTTCTATGTGTTCTCTTCAGCCGCTGGAGTCCTTTGGTTTTATGATGCTTCCAGAAGTTTCTCAAACCGGTTTTTTTCTCAGTTCGTGGTTATTTCCCCGGCGGTTTTTATTTGGGTTTTCTTTTTTATTTTCTTTTTATTCTTTTAAAAATTTGTTTTTAAATCGATGATTTTCCATTTTTTTTATTTTTTTATAAAAAATCAAAGAACTTTTTTCAAAGTCAATGAATTTTTTTCAAATTGGAAGAATTTTTTTTCTAATTTGGTGAACTATATTCAAATTCTATGAACTTTTTTCAAATTTGATGAAATATTTTTATAATTTGATGAACTCTTTTTTTACAAATTTGATGAATTTTTTCAAGTTTGATTAACTCTTTTAAAAATTGATGAAAGTTTTTCAAATGTGATGAACTTTTTTCCAAATGCAATGAACTTTTTTCAAATCTGATGATTTTTTTTTCAAATTTGTGAACTTTTTCAAATTTCGTTGAATTTTGAAAAAAGTTCGTCAAAAATAAAAATAGTTCATCGAAAAATGAAAAGAGTTCATCAAATTTTCTTCCTTCCCTTGGACCAGATAGGCGGTCATTGGTTCGATTCTCCTCAATCGCGTCATTTTTTCTCTTGTTTTCCTTTCGGGTGCGCCCCCCTTTTGGGCCTGCCCAAGAGCACGACAGCGTGGGTCTTGGAACCACTAGTTGGCGTCAAAGGCGTTTACTAGGAGCTCCTACCCACCCACATATGCGGGATATCATCTAGTATATCAAAGAGCACTACTGGAATCAGCTTCTTTGCCGTTCGCCATGGCGGACGGCAAAGGCACGGATGCCGGATGGCAAAGACCTTTGCCGTCAGCCAGCGGACGGCAAACCGTCCGGCTGAACACGTGCCAGCAAAGGCCTTCTTTGCCGTCCGCATCATGGAAGCGGACGGCAAAGGATTGTGCCGTCATCCATCCGAGGCCAGCAGACTGCAACGACGACGGACGGCAGCGGTGTAAGGTGAGAGCCGTTAGGGGGTTAGCGGCGTTCTTTGCCGTCCGCCAGCCGACGGCAAAGAGGCAAACCGCTGACGGACGACAAAGAGCTTAGCTAGGGCAACACTGGGATGCTGCCACGTGGCTAGCTATGCCGTCGGCCAATAGACGTCATAGATGGCCCTGTTTGCCAGGCCTATTTGGTCACTTTGCCGTCCGCTTGCAGACGGCAAAATGACCAAATAGGAAGCCAGTGTTGCCAGTTTGCACAGGTGACTGCCACGTGTCCTCTTTGCCGTCTGCTAGCGGACGGAAAAGATCTTTGTCGTCCGCTAGCAGACGGCAAAGAGGCTACACATCCCCTGTTTTTATTTAAATCCAATTAATTAGACATGGTTTCAAACACAGATATACATGCATACATATCCAACAGCATGTCCAACAACATATTTGATCAAATCCAACAACATAGTTCAACAAATTCCAACATATCCATATATACATAACCACAAACAAGTTTCCAACAACATATCCGTATAGACATACATATCCAAACAAGTTTTCATAAACAACAAGGAAGCACCAGAAGAATAGTACACTCCATGAATCCAAGCCTTCCTTGGGAAAGATGAAAGTTATAAGAAGAAGTAGATATAAATCTGCAAATTGGGAAGATGAAAGTTATAAGAAGAAGTAGAAGAAGAAGACTAGTTAGAAGAAGAATACTAGTTAGAAGAAGAAGAAGAAGAAGAAGAAGAAGAAGAAGAAGAAGAAGAAGAAGATTTTTTCTTCTCTTTCTTTTTCTCCTCTCCTCTTCTTAGAGCTAAGCTAGGTAAAAATGCTAAGTGTAGGTCATTTTAGAGCTAAGCTAGGTAAATATTTCATCTTGGAGCTTAGTAAGGTTATTATGTCATTTTCAAGGAAAATAAGCTAAGTCTATATCATTTAGGACGTAACAAACATTATCATGCCATTTTTGACCTAGGTATGCTAAGTATGTCATAAATGAACCGAATAAGCTAAGTATAACTCATTTTTTTATATAACTTAGGTAATTATGCCATTTAGAAGGACAATAAGCTAAGTATCCATTTGTAAAGCAAAACATTAGAGAAAACCTACCCTCATCACAACAAATATGATGAAGATCGCAACTAAGGTAACAATTGATCCAACGGCATAATGATACCAAGCCTCATTATCAATGGCATATTTTCTAATCTTCTTAAGCTTCAGGCGCATTGCATCCATCTTCAAGCCCATTGCATTCATCTTCATCTTGTGATCATCGATGACATCGGCAACATACAACTCCAATGTCATCTTCTCTTCTTCAATTCTTTTATTTTTTTCTTTCAAATACTCATTTTCTTTTTCAACTAAATTTAATTTCTCGACAAGAGGGTCGGTTTCAAATTCCGGTTCACATACCTCCTAGATTAAAATATCTCTATGTCAACTTGATGGCCATAATTTTCATAAATGCGAAATGCAACAAATAATTATGAAAGAGAATTTACCACATCCGAACCATAAAGCGGGCGAGGGCCGCCGGGGATGGAAATCAAGACCATGGCACTATGTATAAGAAACAATAATACAAAGTAAGAAAATTATATATAACAACTATATAAATCATACAAAGTACAACATAAAAAATTGAATACCTAAGAATCACTATCGTTAATGACGTGCTCATCATCATCATTAATAAATGCATCATCATCATCACTATCGGTAATGACGTGCTCATCATCATCATTAATAAATGCATCATCATGTGGAAGGCCACCTTTACGTAATCGTTCAAGCATTGACAGGTCATCTGCAGCAGTAACTTCTTCTTCTTCCGGCTCTTCCTGTTCCGGCTCAGGGTCGGATTCACTATCGTTGTCTACTTCAATGTTCTGGGGTGGAGTAGAGCGTTTCTTGAAACGTTTTTTGGCAAGACGTGTTTCTTGGAAGAATTCTCCTTCGTCATATGTGTCTTGGTTAATATGACGTTCATAATCCTCTTCATTGGGGGGAGGTGGTCTAACACGTGGCGGCACTTCATAAACGACATCCCAACTACTGAGAATTGGATCACTTTGACAGGCCCACGGTAGATAGAAAACTTGGGTTGCCTGTTGAGCTGTAATATAGACATCGGGAACATCCAAATGGGTGCTTTGTTTGATTTCGACTAGCCCTATATGTTCATGAGTCCTTCTAGTCTCCCTGGGCTGGAACCAATAACATCTGAAGAGTACGACGTTTGGTGGGTTATCACCATAGAATTGAAGTTCATAAATTGCTTCAACTCTTCCATAATACTCGGCACCTCCTTCGCCGATAGCAGAGACACAACAATTTGTAGACTTTCGGTCGGCCATAGATAGCTCTTTGCCATAGGTACGAAAGTGATACCCGTTGATGTCGTAATTATCAAATGAACGGACCTTATATTCATAACCATTAGCTACTTGTCTCAATTCGGCATCCATAATCTCTGAATTAGCCTACAAGTTTAATAAGAAAGGATTGTTGCATTAGTCGCAAATTAGCCAAAGAAATTAAAGAGTCTAATGGAAATTACCGTTTTTTAACCAAGAGATGAAACCGGGATATTTGCCTCCTTGCTTTGCTAGAAGCTCATACTCTTCGACTGAATCCTTTTGGATCACCACTCCATACGAGAATATGACGACGTATCGAGTGCATCAAATATCCAAGAATAAGAGCAGTTCAAAGAAATTAGTGAAGCAGAGGGGGTGTTTGGCGCCTCTGTTGTGCCATCGTATGGTTCGATGTTGACGGCTTTAAACCCTTCTGGGAATTCATGATTCATTACTTCATCAGTGAAGCAGAGGGGGTGTGCGGCGCCTCTGTGCCGGGCTATGTCACGACGTAGTCCGACTAAGTCTGGTCGTGTATGTTCGGCCCGGCCGGACTTATTATTAGTCTATCCGGCATGACGGTCATCGTCATGTGCTGTGGCGCGCCCCCGTGATCCGTAGATCGATCTTGGTTGTCCTGCGTTGTTTTCCAATATGTCTCGCAGGTCCTGCTATTGCCCCGGGCCATAGTGAACTTGCGTGGGGGTGCGGGCTGGTATTCGGTCTGATACGCTGTTTTATCCCGGCCACGAGGTGGCCGGTCAGCCTTGTCTTGTGCTAGTAGTGTAGGCTCTACGGCCTCCTCGTCTAGCTGAGGTAGCAACTTGTGCTTTGGGTAACCCTTGGTGGGGGGCCCAAGTCCGTATTCCTCGGCCACCAGGACCTCGGTCCATCTGTCTGCGAGCAGATCTTGATCAGCTTGGAGCTGTTGCTGCTTCTTTTTCAGGCTTCTTGCAGTGGCTATAAGCCGGCGCTTAAAGTGCTCCTGCTCTATTGGATCTTTGGGTACGCCGAATTCATCGTCGCCGAGGCTCACCTCGTCTTCGGAGGGAGGCATATAGTTGTCAGCCTCCACGTATCCGTCCGTCGCCTGTTCCTCGGGGTTGACCTGCCCGTGTTCCTGTTCGGCCTGTTCAAAGGTAGGCTGATCAGGATTGTATTCCTCTTCGACACCATCTGGGTTGTTTTCTTCTCCTGTGCCGGTATTGCTATGGCGGGGCTTAGAGCGGCGCCGATGACACCCATGCTTTGGTTTCTTCCCTTAGGGGTTATCTTCTGTTGCCTCATCGCCATTGTTTTCTTTGGGGGTGTCCACCATGTATATATCATACGAAGAGGTGGCTGTCCAGCGCCCTGTGGGCGGTGGTTCCTGTTCTTCTCCCGCATCGTCGTCTATACCGTCGATGTCTTCGGAGTCGAAGTCAAGCACATCGGTCAAATCATCAACAGTGGCTATTAAGTGGGTGGTGGGTGGGTAACGAATTTCTTCGTCGCCTGCTTCCCACTCGAGCCGGACATAGTTCAGCCAGCAATCTCCTGACAGATAGAGAGAGACCTTAGTGAATTTAGCACATTGCCCAAGGGGGAGTGCTAAAAGATATCCGCAGCGGTGAACTCCATTACTGGAGCCCAATCGGACTCGATGGGCCCGGGCACGTGCGGTTCGGAACCCACATCCGGACACAGGTCCGAGGGTCCGGTGACGCAGATTCCCTTAACGGCGGAATCTGTGTTTGGCTCTACCGCCGAAGAGCATGCGGCCTCCATGGCAGGGTCCATCCATCCGCCTTTCAGCGACGCGATCTGCACCGGATTTAGGTCCGGCGCAGCTGCAGGGGCGATATCCCGAATACTGTTCGACAGCAGCTTTAAGTCGTGCTCGTCATGACTGTTTGGCGCTCCTGACGTAGGCCCGAATCCGTAGAAGATCAAGTCTCCGTGGATATCGGTCGTGTAATTCAAGTTTCCGAACCTGACCTGATGGCCAGGGGCGTAGCTGTCGATCTGCTCTAGATGGCCAAGCGAGTTGGCCCGCAGTGCGAAGCCGCCGAACACGAAGATCTGTCCGGGGAGAAAAGTCTCGCCCTGGACTACGTTGTTGAAGGTTGGGGGAGCCATCGAGCCTTGCAGCAACGACACAAAGGAACTCTCAATGAAAGCACCAATGTTGGTGTCAAAACCGGCGGATCTCGGGTAGGGAGTCCCGAACTGTGCGTCTAAGGCTAATGGTAACAAGAGACTGGGGACACGATGTTTACCCAGGTTCGGGCCCTCTCGATGGAGGTAACACCCTACTTCCTGCTTGATTGATCTTGATGATGGGTGTATTACAAGAGTAGATCTACCACGAGATCAAGGAGGCTAAACCCTAGAAGCTAGCCTATGGTATGATTGTTGTTCGTCCTATGGACTAAGACCATCCGGTTTATATAGACACCGGAGAGGGCTAGGGTTACACAGAGTCAGTTACAATGGTAGGAGATCTACATATCCGTATCGCCAAGCTTGCCTTCCCCGCCAAGGAAAGTCCCATCCGGACACGGGACGAAGTCTTCAATCTTGTATCTTCATAGTCCAACAGTCCGGCCAAAGTACATAGTCCGGCTGTCCGGATACCCCCTTATCTAGGACTCCCTCTCTAGGCGCGCCCCCTGCCTCGTGGACACCTCGTGTGCCTCCCGGACTCCGTTTTCTTGCACGTTACTTCTCTTGGTCGGTAAAAATTCATGGGCCATTTGCATTTCTGCCCCTAACTCGAACCACCTACTCAGATTTGCCCCTAATTTCAAAGCATGCTCAAATTTGCCCCTCTGCCGTTAAGTCACTACTCAGAAATGCCCTTCCGTCCAGTCAAAGGCCTTTGACCATCATAGGCCCATGTGTACTGTAGCAGACGGAAAGTGCTACAGTATTGGACGGAAAGTGCTATAGTACTATACGGAAGGGCATTTCTGAGTAGTGATTTAACGGCAGAGGGGCAAATTTGAGCATGCTTCAAAATTAGGGGCAAATCTGAGTAGTGGGTTCGAGTTAGGGGCACAGATGTAAATGTCCCAAAATTCATTATATAATCTCCTGAAGGTTTTGACCAATGTATCATGCAAAAATCCTCTGTCTTTGTTTCGAGTTGTTTCTGTTACAGATTTAGAGCAAGATGTCTTCTACAGAGTCAGTCGGGGAGAGTCGGGTGTCCCACCCGACGCCAGGTCCAGGAGCAAACAACGATGCTTATAACTTTGGGCCATCAACGGAGGATGAGATGGAGGCCGACTTGAAAAGGATAGATGCCATGGAGGAGGACCAAGAAGTTACCTCTCGCTTCCAAGCAGGATTCATGATGGGGGAACTACAGAGCTCAGCTATTCCAAACTCGGTCGTTCCTTCCAATGTTAAATTTCTTTCTTACGTAAATATGAAAAAGAGTGTCACTTGTTCTCCAGAAGCTATGTAGCATCCTTGGTAAAAGGAGCTTTAGCTGTCACGGGCAAGCTCCGCAAGGAAAATATGGACCTCAAGCAACAAGTCAATAAGCTCGATGAGGAGAATCGTATCCTGAGGGGCATCATCGCCAAGAGGATCACAACACCAACTCTGAAGAAGGAGACAGAATCACATGGGTACGGGCACTTCCCTTGGCAACTGCCAAGCTTAAGGGAGGTGCCCCGGTATCGTATCACCATCACACCCCTATCTTTACCATTTTACTTAGTTCGATCCTTTTAGTAATATCTTGATCTAGTAGAATAAAGTTTTGGTATGAAGTAGTTTTGAGTTTTGCTTTGTGATCTCTCTATGTAATCGAGTCCATGAGCTATATAATAAAGTTTAGTGTTGAGTCAAGGGCTTTGCTATCTTGCTATGATCTTGAGAAAACAGAAAGAATAAAAAGAAATAAAAAAGTTCATATTGATCTTATGGATAGTAATGACTTCACACATAAAGAGTATGAGGCATAAAAGTTGTTGAAAGTTGACAAACATAGTTTTGGTCATCGTTGCAATTAATAGGAAGTAATAAAGAAAGAGAGGTTTTCACATATAAATATACTATCTTGGACATCTTTTATAATTGTGAGCACTCATTAAAGTATGACATGCTAAAGAGTTGATGTTGGACAAGGAAGACAACGTAATGGGTTATGTTTTCTCACATCTCAGTTAAAGTATATTGTCATGGATCGTCCAACATGTTGAGCCTGCCTTTCCCCCTCATGCTAGCCAAATTCCTTGCACCAAGTAGAGATACTACTTGTGCTTCCAAATATACTTAAAACCCAGTTTTGCCATGAGAGTCCACCGTACCTACCTATGGATTGAGTGAGATCCTTCAAGTAAGTTGTCATGTTGAAAGCAATAAAAATTGCTCTCTAAATATGTATGACTTATTAGTGCGGAGAAAATAAGCTTTATACGATCGTGTGATATGGAAGTAATAAAAGCGACGAACTGCATAATAAAGGTTCATATCACAAGTGGCAATATAAAGTGACATTCTTTTGCATTAAGATTGTGTGCATCCAACCATAAAAGCACATGACAACCTCTGCTTCCCTCTGCGAAGGGCCTATCTTTTACTTCATGTCTTTTACATTATGCAAGAGTCAAGGTGATCCTCACCTTTCGCTTTTTCATTTTATCCTTTGGCAAGCACCTCATGTTGGAAAGATCCTGATATATATATATATATCAAATTGGATGTAAGTTAGCATGATCTATTATAGTTGACATCACCCAAAGGTGAATACGTTGGGAGGCGAAATTATAAGCCCCTATCTTTCTCAGTGTCCGATTAAAACTCCATAACCATAAGTATTGCATGAGTGTTAGCAATTGTAGAAGACTATATGATAGTTGAGTATGTATACTTGCTGAAAAGCTCTATTCTTGACTCTTTCTAATGTTATGATAAATTGCAATTGCTTCAATGATTGAGATTATAGTTTGCTAGTTCTCAGTGAAGTTTCTGAACCATACTCGACATTGTGAATAGATTGTTACTTGAGCATAAGAAATCATATGACAAAATCTATATATGTTGCTGTTGTAAGAATGATCATGATGCCCTCATGTCCGTATTTTATTTTTATCGACACCTCTATCTCTAAACATGTGGACATATTTTTCGATGTCGGCTTCCGCTTGAGGACAAGCGAGGTCTAAGCTTGGGGGAGTTGATACGTCCATTTTGCATCATGCTTTTATATCAATATTTATTGCATTATGGGCTGTTATTACACATTATGTCACAATACTTATGGCCATTCTCTCTTATTTTACAAGGTTTATCATGAAGAGGGAGAGTGCCAGCAACTGGGATTCTGGCTGGAAAAGGAGCAAATATTGGAAACCTATTCTGCACAGCTCCAAAAGTCCTGAAACTCCACAAAAGTCATTTTTGGAATTAATAAGAATTATTGAGCAAAGAAAGTGCCAGAGGGGGCCCACACCCTGGCCACGAGGGTGGGGCGTGCCCACCCCTACTGGGGGCGCCCCCTGTCTCATGGCCCCCCTAGTGGCCCTCCGGTGCCCATCTTCTGCTATATGAAGACTTTTACCCTAGAAAAAATCATAAGCAAGCTTACGGGATGAAACCCGCCGCCACGAGGCAGAACCTTGGCGGAACCAATCTAGGGCTCCGGCGGAGCTGTTCTACCGAGGAAATTTCCCTCTAGGAGGGGGAAATCATCACCGTCGTCATCACCAATGATCCTCTCATTGGGAGGGGGTCAATCTCCATCAACATCTTCACCAGCACCATCTCCTCTCAAACCCTAGTTCATCTCTTGTATCCAATCTTGTATCTAAAACCACAAATTGGTACCTGTGGGTTGCTAGTAGTGTTGATTACTCCTTGTAGTTGATGCTAATTGGTTTACTTGGTGGAAGATCATATGTTCAGATCCTTAATGCATATTAATACTCCTTTGATTATGAATATGAATATGCTTTGTGAGTAGTTACGTTTGCTCCTAAGGACATGGGTGAAGTCTTGCTATTAGTAGTCATGTGAATTTGGTATTCGTTCGATATTTTGATGAGATGTATGTTGTCTCTCCTCTAGTTGTGTTATGTGAACGTCAACTACATGACACTTCACCATTACTTGGGCCTAGATGAAGGCATTGGGAAGTAATAAGTAGATGATGGGTTGCTAGAGTGATAGAAGCTTAAACCCTAGTTTATGCGTTGCCTCGTAAGGGGCTGATTTGGATCCACTAGTTTCATGCTTGGTTAGGTTTACCTTAATACTTCTTTTGTAGTTGCGGATGCTTGCAATAGGGGTTAATCATAAGTGGGATGCTTTTCCAAGAAAGGGCAGTACCCAAGCACCGGTCCCCACATATCAAATTATCAAAGCAACGAACGCGAATCATATGAGCGTGATGAAACTAGCTTGATGATAATTCCCATGTGTCCTCGGGAGCGCTTTTCTCATTATAAGAAATTTTCCAGGCTTGTCCTTTGCTACAAAAAGGATAGGGCCACCTTGCTGCACCTTATTTACTTTCATTGCTTGTTACCCGTTACAAATTATCTTATCACAAAACTATCTGTTACCTACAATTTCAGTGTTTGCAGAGAATACCTTACTGAAAACCGCTTGTCATTTCCTTCTACTCCTCGTTGGGTTCGACACTCTTACTTATCGAAAGGACTATGATAGATCCCCTATACTTGTGGGTCATCAGCAGGTAGCGAAAATTCTTTCAGGGGCCAAAAGTCCGACTATAGCAGCAAGCAAGAGACTAAGAATTATAGGACAAAACCCAAGCAAGATGCGGGGGAAGAGGTGGTCTCGCCCTTAAAGAACAAAGAGAACACTCGCTATAAGAGAAAGGAGGGACCGACCGCAGTATATCAACCGAAGCAGTTGCTTCTTATGGCAGCACAATATCCTGAAGATCATGAGCCGAGTACAAGCACTGCGGGTGGAGAAGATGATGAGGATGTTGTTCGTGAAGCAAAGAAGAAGAGGCCTACGCCTGACAACTTGGCAGAGACCGGCGATCGGTCCTGCCTAGCCCAATGAGTTGCCTCTCATGGAACTGTCGGGGGCTTGGGAACCCCGAGGCGGTTCGAGAGCTTCGCAACATTGTGAAGCTAGAAGGACCCACTCTTCTCTTTGTCATGGAAACAAAAATTAAGGGGAAGAGAGTTGAGGACTTGCAAAGACATCTAGGCTTCGGCGGGTGCTTTGCAGTGGATAGTGTAGGCATAAGTGGTGGCATCGAGCTTTTTTGGTCACATGATGTTATTGTAGACCTTAAAAATTATAGTTCTGGACATATTGATGCTACTGTTAAATATAAAGATCAAAACTCCTTTCAATGGAGGTTTACTGGTTTTTATGGAGCACCTCGAGCTGAAGATAGACATCACAGTTGGCGTTTCCTATGCACTTTGTATTCCATGCCGCATGCGGCCTGGATTTGTATGGGTGATTTTAATGAAACTCTATATGCTAATGAACACTTCAGTCGGGTAGTTAGGCCAGAGAGACAAATGAGAGCTTTCAGAGAAGTCACCGATGAAGTGGCCCTCCAAGATTTGGGGTGGTCAGGCGCAACTTACACCCAGGACAATTGGCAGACAGGTGATGCAAATGTCAAGGCGAGGCTGGATAGAGCCTTTGCCAATGAAGAGTTCTGGCAACACTTTCAATACATCAGAGTCAGACACTTACCTTCTGTTGAATCTGATCATTGTTTTGTTGTAGTGGAGATAAGGGAAAAACTCATGAATATGTCACGAGCAAAGAGACATTTCAGATATGAGAACATGTGGTCATCGCATGTGGACAATGACCACATTGTTTCTGCAATGTGGCAAGAGGCAAATAGAGGCCTGAGCCTCCAACGTATTGCAGATTCTTTGAATCATCTGAAGGCAACGCTTGAACCTTGGGGGTCTCGCGAATTTGGTTGCTTAACCCGCCGAGTCAGACAGCTCCAGAATAGACTTGACAATCTTCGGTGTCATTCAATGGGACGAGGGCCAACGGAGGA
The DNA here is from genome assembly GCF_018294505.1 of Triticum aestivum. Lineage (NCBI taxonomy): Eukaryota > Viridiplantae > Streptophyta > Magnoliopsida > Poales > Poaceae > Triticum > Triticum aestivum. Next base: position 543,423,632 of record NC_057807.1, read on the forward strand.
GGAAACAATGGTGGTTCGTCAGCTGCGCGAGGCACTTCACCAGGAGGAGATCTGGCTACGGCAGCGATCTCGTGTTCCTTGGCTGAGAGAAGGCGATCGCAACACTGCATATTTTCAAGCTCAGGCAGCACAAAGGAAACGTATCAACAAAAATTCAAGGCTTATGTCGAGTGGATGGCTCGGTTTGCGCAAATAAACAGGAAGATAAGAGCGAGGTTCAAACTTTCTATAAGAATCTATGTGAATCTCAAGATTTCATGGATTCCACCGAGCTGCTTGCTTATGTTCTAGTCAACGTCACTGATGACATGAACGTGGAACTAACAAAACCATATACGACAGTGGAAGTTAGGGCAGCATTGTTTCAGATGGCTCCCTCCAAAGCGCCGGGGGTTGATGGCTTCACTGCAGGGTTCTACAGCGTCACTGGAATTTAGTTGGTGAGGTAGTAACCGCGGCAGCGCTGGATTTTCTTAACGGAGGAGAGCTACCATTGGGTTTGAACGACATGTCAATCACTTTGATCCCCAAGGTACGACACCCCCAGTTTATATCGCAATATAGACCCATTGCACTCTGTTCGGTACTTTACAAGATTGCTTCAAAGTGTGTGACAAACCGAATGAGAGCATATATGGACTAATCAGTGAAGAACAAAGCGCGTTCGTCCCAGGACGGCTCATCACGGACAATGTCCTAGTTGCATATGAGAGTGTGCACACAATGAGAAGCCGGAAAATGTTGGGGAACGTAGTAATTTCAAAAAAATTCCTATGCACACGCAAGATCATGGTGATGCATAGCAACGAGAGGGGAGAGTGTTGTCCACGTACCCTTGTAGACCTAAAGTGGAAGGGTTAGCACAACGCGGTTGATGTAGTCATACATCTTCACGATCCGACCGATCCAAGTACCAAACGTACGGCACCTCCAAGTTCAGCACACGTTCAGCTCAATGATGTCCCACGAACTCCGATCCAGCAGAGCTTTGCGGGAGAGTTCCGTCAGCACGACGGCGTGATGACGGTGTTAATGATGCTACCGACGCAGGGCTTCACCTAAGCACCGCTACGATATTACCGAGGAGGAATATGGTGGAGGGGGGCACCGCACACGGCTGGGAGAGATCAACTGATCAACTTGTGTGTCTAGAGGTGCCCCTGCCCCCATATATAAAGGAGTGGAGGAGGGGGGAGGGCCGGCCCTCCTATGGTGCGCCCTGGAGGAGTCCTACTGCCACCGGAAGTAGGATTTCCCCCCTTCCAAGTAGTAGGAGTAGGAGTCGAGGAAAGGCAAAAGAGAAGAGAAGGAGGGGGCGCAACCCCTCCCCATAGTCCAATTCGGACTAAGCCTTGCGGGCGCGCACAGCCTCCCCTCTCTCTTTCCCTTAAAGCCCAATAAGGCCCATATACTCCCCGGCGAATTCCCGTAACTCTTCGGTACTCCGATAAATACCTGAATCACTCTGAACCTTTCCGATGTCTGAATATAGTCGTCCAATATATCGATCTTTACGTCTCGACCATTTCGAGACTCCTCGTCATGTCCCCGATCTCATCCGGGACTCCGAACTACCTTCGGTACATCAAAACACATAACTCATAATATAAATCGTCACCGAACGTTAAGCGTGCGGACCCTACGGGTTCGAGAACTATGTAGACATGACCGAGACACATCTCCGGTCAATAAACAATAGCGGAACCTGGATGCTCATATTGGCTCCCACATATTCTACGAAGATCTTTATCGGTCAAAGTGCATAACAACATACGTTGTTCCCTTTGTCATCGGTATGTTACTTGCCTGAGATTCGATCGTCGGTATCTCAATACCTAGTTCAATCTTGTTACCGGCTAGTCTCTTTACTTGTTATGTAATGCATCATCCCGCAACTAACTCATTAGTCACATTGCTTGCAAGGCTTATAGTGATGTGCATTACCGAGAGGGCCTAGAGATACCTCTCCCACAATCGGAGTGACAAATCCTAATCTCGAAATACGCTAACTCAACAAGTACCTTCGGAGACACCTGTAGAGCACCTTTATAATCACCCAGTTACGTTGTGATGTTTGGTAGCACACAAAGTGTTCCTCCGGTAAACGGGATTTGCATAATCTCATAGTCATAGGAACATGTATAAGTCATGAAGAAAGCAATATCAACATACTAAATGATCAAGTTCTAAGCTAACGGAATGGGTCAAGTCAATCACATCATTCTCCTAATGATGTGATCCCATTAATCAAATGACAACTCATGTCTATGGTTAGGAAACTTAACCATCTTTGATTAACGAGCTAGTCAAGTAGAGGCATACTAGTGACACTATGTTTGTCTATGCATTCACACATGTATTATGTTTCCGGTTAATACAATTCTAGCATGAATAATAAATATTTATCGTGAAATAAGGAAATAAATAATAACTTTATTATTGCCTCTAGAGCATATTTCATTCAGTCTCCCACTTGCACTAGAGTCAATAATCTAGTTCACATCACCATGTGATTTAACACTAATGTTGACATCTGCATGTGATTAACACCCATAGTTCACATCGTCATGTGACCAACGCCCAAAGGGTTGACTAGAGTCAATAAACTAGTTCACATCGATATGTGATTAACACCCAAAGAGTACTAAGGTGTGATCATGTTTTGCTCGTGAGAGAAGTTTAGTCAACGGGTCTGTCACATTGAGAGCCGTATGTATTTTGCAAATATTCTATGTCTACAATGTTCTGCACAGAGCTACTCTAGCTAATTGCTCCCACTTTCAATATGTATCCAGATTGAGACTTAGAGTCACCTGGATTGGTGTAAAAGCTTGCACCGATGTAACTCTTTACGACGAACTCTTTATGACCTCCATAATCGAGAAATATTTCCTTAGTCCTTTCTAAGGATATTCTTGACCGCTGGCCAGTGATCTACTCCTCGATCAAAACTGTACTCCTTGCCAAATTCAGAGCAAGGTATACAATAGGTCTGGTACATATCATAACATACTTTATAGAACCTATGACTATGGCATAGGGAATGACTTTCATTCTCTTTCTATTTTCTGCCGTGGTCGGGCTTTGAGTCTTACTCAACTTCACACCTTGCAACACAGGCAAGAACTCCTTCTTTGACTGTTCCATTTTGAACTACTTCAAAATCTTATCAAGGTATGTGCTCATTGCAAAATCTTATCAAGCGTCTTGATCTATCTCTATAGATCTTGATGCTCAATGTGTAAGCAGCTTTACCGAGATCTTTCTTTGAAAAACTCCTTTCAAACACTCCTTTTATGCTTTCCAGAAAATTCTACACTATTTCTGATCAACAATATGTCATTCACATATACTTATCAGAAAGGCTGTAGTGCTCCCACTCACTTTCCTGTAAATACAGGCTTCACTGCAAGTCTGTATAAAACTATATGCTTTGATCAACTCATCAAAGCGTATATTCCAACTCCGAGATGCTTGCACCAGTCCATGGATGGATCACTGGAGCTTGCACACTTTGTTAGCACCTTTAGGATGGACAAAACCTTCTGGTTGCATCATATACAACTCTTCTTTAATAAATCCATTAAGGAATGTAGTTTTGACATCCATTTGCCAGATTTCATAAAATGTGGCAATTGCTAACATGATTCGGACAGACTTAAGCATCGATACGAGTGAGAAAATCTCATCGTATTCATCACCTTGAACTTGTCGAAGAACTTTTGTGACAAGTCGAGCTTTGTAGATAGTAACACTACTATCAGCGTGTGTCTTCCTCTTGAAGATCCATTTATATTCTATGGCTTACCGATCATCGGGCAAGTTCACCAAAGTCCACACTTTGTTCTTATATATGGATCCCATCTCAGATTTCGTGGCTTCAAGCCATTTCGTGGAATCTGGGCTCATCATCGCTTCCTCACAGTTCGTAGGTTCATCATGGTCTAGTAACATGACTTCCAAAACAGGATTACAGTACCACTCTGGTGCAGACTGTACTTTGGAAGACCTACGAGGTTCTGTAGTAACTTAATCTGAAGTTTCATGATCATCATCATTAGCTTCCTCACTAATTGGTGTAGGAATCACAGGAACTAATTTCTGTGATGACCTACTTTCCAATAAGGGAACAGGTACAATTACCTTATCAAGCTCTACTTTCCTCCCACTCACTTCTTTAGAGAGAAACTCCTTCTCTAGAGAGGATCCATCTTAGCAACGAATATCTTGCCTTCGGATCTGTGATAGAAGGTGTACCCAACCGTTTCCTTTAGGTATTTTATGAAGATGCACTTCTCCGATTTGGGTTCGAGCTTATTAGGTTGAAACCTTTTCACATAAGCATCGCAGCCCCAAACTTTAAGAAACGACAACTTTGGTTTCTTACCAAACCACAGTTCCCAAGGTGTCGTCTCAACGGATTTTGATGGTGCCCTATTTAAAGTGAATGCAATTATCTCTAATGCATAACCCCAAGACGATAGTGGGAAATCAGTAAGATACATCATAGATCGCACCATATCCAATAAAGTGCGGTTACGACGTTCGGACACACCATTACACTATGGTGTTCCATGTGGCGTGCACCGTGAAACTATTCCACATTGTTTTTAAATGAAGGCCAAACTCGTAACTCAAATATTCTCTTCTATGATCAGATTGTAGAAACTTTATTTTCTTGTTATGATGATTCTCCACTTCACTCTGAAATTCTTTTAACTTTTCAAATGTTTCAGACTTGTGGTTCATTAAGTAGATATACTCATATCTGCTCAAATCATCTGTGAAGGTCACAAAATAATGATACCCGCCATGAGCATCAACACTCATTGGACTGCATACATCGGTATGCATTATTTCCAACAAGTCAGTAGCTCGTTCCATTGTTCCGGAGAACGGAGTTTTAGTCTTCTTGCTCAAAAGGAACAGTTCGCAAGCATCAAATGATTCATAACCAAGTGATTCCAAAAATCCATCTTTATGGAGTTTCTTCATGTGCTTTACACCGATATGACCCAAACGGCAGCGCCACAAATAAGTTGCACTATCATTATTAACTTTGCATCTTTTGGCATCAATACTATGAATATGTGTATCACTACGATCGAGATCCAACAAACTATTTTCATTCGGTGTATGACCATTGAAGGTTTTATTCATGTAAACAGAACAACAATTATTCTCTGACTTTAAATGAATAACCGTATTGCAATAAACATGATCAAATCATATTCATGCTCAACGCTAACGCCAAATAACATTTTATTTAGGTTTAACACTAATCCCGAAAGTATAGGGAGTGTGCGATGATGATCATATCAATCTTGGAACCACTTCCAACACACATCGTCACTTCACCCTCAACTAGTCTCTATTTATTCTGTAACTCCTGTTTCGAGTTACTAATTTTTAGCAACCGAACAAGTATCAAATACTCAGGGGCTACTATAAACACTAGTAACATACACATCGATAACATGTATATCAAATATACCCTTGTTCACTTTGCCATCCTTCTTATCCACCAAATATTTAGGGCATTTCCGCTTCCAGTGACCATTTCCTTTGCAGTAGAAGCACTCAGTTTCAGGCTTTAGTCTAGCTTTGGGCTTCTTCACGAAAGTGACAACTTGCTTTCCATTCTACATGAAGTTCCCTTTCTATGTCTTTGCCCTTTACTTGAAACTAGTGGTCTTGTCAATCATCAACACTTGATGCTCTTTTTTGATTTCTACCTTCATTGATTTCATCATCATGAAAAGCTCGAGAATCGTTTTCGTCATCCCTTCCATACTATAGTTCATCACGAAGTTCTACTAACTTGGTGATGGTGACTAGAGAACCCTATCAATCACTATCTTATCTGGAAGATTAACTCCCACTTGATTCAAGCGATTGTAGTACCCAGACAATCTGAGCATATGCTCACTGCTTGAGCTATTCTCCTCCATCTTTTTGCTATAGAACTTGTTGGAGACTTCATATCTCTCAACTCGGGTATTTGCTTGAAATATTAACTTCAACTTCTGGAACATCTCATATGGTCCATGACGTTCAAAACGTCTTTGAAGTCCCGATTCTAAGCCGTTAAGCATGGTGCAGTAAACTATCAAGTAGTCATCATATTGAGCTAGCAAAACGTTCATAACCTCTACATCTACTCCTGCAATAGGTTTGTCACCTAGCGGTGCATCGAGGACATAATTCTTCTGTGCAGCAATGAGGATAAACCTCAGATCATGGACCCAGTCCGCATCATTGCTACAATCATCTTTCAACTTAGTTTTCTCTAGGAACACATATAAAATATAGGGAAGCAACAACGCGAGCTATTGATCTACAATATTATTTGCAAAATACTATCAGGACTAAGTTCATGATAAATTAAAGTTCAATTAATCATATTAATTAAGAACTCCCACTTAGATAGACATCCCTCTAATCATCTAAGTGATCACACGATCCAAATCAACTAAACCATGTCCGATCATCACGTGAGATGGAGTAGTTTTCAATGGTGAACATCACTATGTTGATCATATCTACTATATGATTCACGCTCCACTAGTAGAAAAGGGGGCATTGGTCCAGGCTGGGTCAGCCCATTAGTCCCGGTTCAGTCCAGAACCGGGACCAATGGTGGCATCGGACCCGGTTCGTGAGCCCCAGGGGCCGGCCGGGCCACGTGGGCCATTGGTCCCGGTTCGTCTGGACCTTTTGGTCCCGGTTGGTGGGACGAACCGGGACCAATGGGCCTCGCTCCTGACCCACCACCATTGGTCCCGGTTGGTGGCTTGAACCGGGACCAAAGGCTGCCCTTTAGTCCCGGTTCATGCCACCAACCGGGACCAATGAGGTGCCTATATATACCCCCTCGCGTAAGAGCAGAGCACACTGCTCTGTTTTTTCTGGCCGCCGAGGGGGAGAGGGCTTGGTGGTGCTCTAGCTCACCTCCTATGCACACAAGGTGTTCGATGGAATGCCCGAGCCACACTACTTAAGCTTTCTCCTCTCCAAGCTCGACCTCCAAGCTCCATTTTCCTCAATATTTGTCTAGGTTTAGCGGTCCGTCACGCCCCGTACCCGTCTTCACCGCCGTCGATCACCCGCGCCGATCTCATCGCCGGCACCACCATGGTGAGCCTCTTGTTCTTATCTTCTTTCTGAAAGGAAAAATATTCTTACTTGTATGTTTAGATAGATACTTGTATTATTTTCTTACTTTTATTATTGCATCTTATATAGTGCGATGGTTTTGGTATCCGCCCCCGTCGGCCCTCGTCCTGTCTATGATTCGGATGTGGTATATATTATCTTTTCATAACTATTTGGTTCATTTATTGTTTATGACAATTATGCCGACCAATGTGACATAGATTTTATTTATCTAGGAGGTTGTTGAACCGGAAATTCCAACCGACCCTATTGTCGAGAGGTTAAATTTAGTTGAAGAAGAAAACAATTTCTTGAAGGAAAAAATAAGAAAAATTGAGGAGGAGAAGGTGATATTGGAGTTGCATGTTGCGGATGTCGTCGATGATCACAAGATCAACATGGATGCAATGCGCTTGAAGATTAAAAAGATTAGAAAATATGCCATTCATACCGAGGCTTGGTATCATTATGCCGTTGGATCAGTTGTTACCTTGGTTGCGATTATGATCGCATTTGTTTTCGCATTGAAATGTTTTACATAGTTTCAATGTATGGTTTAATTATATGCTCTGCGGAGCTTTATGTTGTTAGATGAGAACTATGTATGTACTTTGGTTTTAATGTGATGATGAACTTCTATTAATTTGGTCACTTAATTATCTATTCATGATGTTCTGTAATGATTTTTGACACACTTAATTATATATAATGCACGCAGATGAACCGGCAATGGATGTACGGTGACAGACGCACCTCCGAGTACATTAAGGGCGTGCATGATTTTCTCGAAGTGGCTGAGGCAAACAAGCAGAATGGTTTTATGTGTTGTCCATGCCCTATATGTGGGAATACGAAGTCTTACTCTGACCGGAAAATCCTTCACACCCACCTGCTTTACAAGGGTTTCATGCCACACTATAATGTTTGGACGAGGCACGGAGAAATAGGGGTTATGATGGAAGACGGCGAAGAAGAAGAGTACAATGACAACTATGTGCCCCCTGAATACGGTGATGCTATTGAACATCAAGAGGAACCAGATGATGTGCACGATGATGCTGCAACGGACGAAGTTGCTGAAGATCAAGAGGAACCAGACGATGTGCCCGATGATGATGATCTCCGCCGGGTCATTGTCGATGCAAGGACGCAATGCGAAAGTCAAAAGGAGAAGCTGAAGTTCGATCGCATGTTAGAGGATCACAAAAAAGGGTTGTACCCCAATTGCGAAGATGGCAACACAAAGCTCGGTACCGTACTGGAATTGCTGCAGTGGAAGGCAGAGAATGCTGTGCCAGACAAAGGATTTGAGAAGCTACTGAAAATATTGAAGAAGAAGCTTCCAAAGGATAACGAATTGCCCGACAGTACATACGCAGCAAAGAAGGTCGTATGCCCTCTAGGATTGGAGGTGCAGAAGATACATGCATGCCCTAATGACTGCATCCTCTACCGCGGTGCGTACAAGGATCTGAACGCATGCCCGGTATGCGGTGCATTACGGTATAAGATCAGACGAGATGACCCTGGTGATGTTGACGGCGACCCCCCCCCAGGAAGAGGGTTCCTGCGAAGGTGATGTGGTATGCTCCTATAATACCACGGTTGAAACGTCTGTTCAGAAACGGAGAGCATGCCAAGTTGATGCGATGGCACAGTGAGGACCGTAAGAAAGACGGGAAGTTGAGAGCACCCGCTGACGGGTCGCAGTGGAGAAAAATCGAGAGAAAGTACTGGGCTGAGTTTGCACGTGACCCAAGGAACGTATGGTTTGCTTTAAGCGCGGATGGCATTAATCCTTTCGGGGAGCAGAGCAGCAATCACAGCACCTGGCCCGTGACTCTATGTATGTATAACCTTCCTCCTTGGATGTGCATGAAGCGGAAGTTCATTATGATGCCAGTTCTCATCCAAGGCCCTAAGCAACCCGGCAACGACATTGATGTGTACCTAAGGCCATTAGTTGAAGAACTTTTACAGCTGTGGAATGGAAACGGTGTACGTACGTGGGATGAGCACAAACAGGAGGAATTTGACCTAAAGGCGTTGCTATTCGTGACCATCAACGATTGGCCCGCTCTCAGTAACCTTTCAGGACAGACAAACAAGGGATACCACGCATGCACGCACTGTTTACTTGACACCGAAAGTATATACCTGGGAAGCTGCAGGAAGAATGTGTACCTGGGCCATCGTCGATTTCTTCCGACCAACCATCAATGTCGAAAGAAAGGCAAGCATTTCAAAGGCGAGGCAGATCACCGGAAGAAGCCCGCCATGCGTACCGGTGATCACGTACTTGCTATGGTCAATGATTTACACGTAATCTTTGGAAAGGGTCCCGGCGCACTAGCTGTTCCGAATGACGCTGGGGGACACGCACCCATGTGGAAGAAGAAATCTATATTTTGGGACCTACCCTACTGGAAAGACCTAGAGGTCCGCTCTTCAATTGACGTGATGCACGTGACGAAGAACCTTTGCGTGAACCTGCTAGGCTTCTTGGGCGTGTATGGAAAGACAAAAGATACAGCTGAGGCACGGGAGGACCTGCAACGTTTGCACGAAAAAGACGGCATGCCTCCAAAGCAGTATGAAGGTCCTGCCAGCTATGCTCTTACCAAAGAAGAGAAGGAAATCTTCTTTGAATGCCTGCTTAGTATGAAGGTCCCGACTGGCTTCTCGTCGAATATAAAGGGAATAATAAATATGCCAGAGAAAAAGTTCCAGAACCTAAAGTCTCATGACTGCCACGTGATTATGACGCAACTGCTTCCGGTTGCATTGAGGGGGCTTCTACCGGAAAACGTCCGATTAGCCATTGTGAAGCTATGTGCATTCCTCAATGCAATCTCTCAGAAGGTGATCGATCCAGAAATCATACCAAGGCTAAGGAGTGATGTGGTGCAATGTCTTGTCAGTTTCGAGCTGGTGTTCCCACCATCCTTCTTCAATATCATGACGCACGTCCTAGTTCATCTAGTCGACGAGATTGTCATTCTGGGCCCCGTATTTCTACACAATATGTACCCCTTTGAGAGGTTCATGGGAGTCCTAAAGAAATATGTCCGTAACCGCGCTAGGCCAGAAGGAAGCATCTCCATGGGCCATCAAACAGAGGATGTCATCGGGTTTTGTGTTGACTTCATTCCTGGCCTTAAGAAGATAGGTCTCCCTAAATCGCGGTATGAGGGGAGACTGACTGGAAAAGGCACGCTTGGAAGGGACTCAATAATATGCAGGGACGGATATTCTTGGTCTCAAGCACGCTACACAGTTCTACAGAACTCTACCTTGGTGACCCCGTATGTCGATGAACACAAGAACAGTCTGCGCTCCAAACACCCGGAGCAGTGCGACGACTGGATTACATGTGAACACATCAGGACTTTCAGCAGTTGGTTGGAAACACGTCTCAGAGGTGACAACACTGTTTGTGATGAGCTGTACTTGTTGTCCAGGGGACCATCTTCGACTGTTACGATTTGGAAAGGATACGAGATAAATGGGAATACATTTTACACGATTGACCAAGATAAAAAGAGCACCAACCAAAACAGCGGTGTCCGCTTTGATGCAACAACCGAGAGGGGAAAGGACACGTATTATGGTTACATAGTGGACATATGGGAACTTGACTACGGACATGATTTTAAGGTTCCTTTGTTTAAGTGCAAATGGGTCAATCTGTCAGGAGGCGGGGTACAGGTAGACCCACAGTACGGAATGACAACAGTGGATCTGAAAAATCTTGGGTACACTGACGAACCGTTCGTCCTAGCCAATGATGTGGCACAGGTTATCTATGTGAAGGACATGTCTACCAGACCGAGAAAAAGAAAAGATAAGGAAGCGAATACATCATACGATGAGCCAAAGCGCCACATAGTTCTTTCAGGAAAAAGGGACATCGTGGGAGTGGAGGGCAAGACAGACATGTCTGAAGATTATGAAAAGTTTCATGAAATTCCTCCCTTCAAAGTCAAGGCTGACCCCAGCATCCTGATAAACGATGAAGATTATCCATGGTTACGGCGCAATAAGCAAATGACACAAGCGAAGAAAAAGTGAAGACTTTCTCCCGCAACTATTATGATGATACCATGCCAACTTTGTAACAGACGAGTATGATACCATTGTCCGTTTTGTACATGCACATGCTATGTGCGTGAAATTATGATACCATGCCAACTTTCAACTTTTTCAGAGTTCATTTGAAATGCTTTAATGTCTTATGGTTCGGCCCTCGTAATACCATTAATCCCGGTTCGCTCCTTGTCAACTATGTTCTCACCAAGAACACTCTCAAGAGGGCAACCACATGGGCCATTGGTCCCGGTTCGTCTAGACCTTTTTTCTCTATAGGCGCATCTATGTATATTTTTAGTAAAGTTAATCACAAACTTGTGATTCACACAAATTTCAAAGAATTCAAATTTTAACTATTCAAATTTGAAAACTAATGGCACTAACAGAAAGTTTATAATTTTTGTGACTTAAAAGAAAAATAATTAAACATAAACTTTAATAAAATAAATAAAAATAGCAACAATAAGTATTTTGTTGTAAGTAGAAACAAAATAAAATATATAAAGCAACAAAGAAAACAAAAAAACAAAATAATTTTTCTAAAACTAATGACACTAATAGAAAGTTTATAATTTTTCTGACCTAAAAGCAAAAAGAATTAAAAAATAAAGCAAAAAACAAAAGAAAATAAATAATGCAAAAAACAAAACAAAAAACTAGGAAAAAAATAAAAAAAATTGCCACCTATTGTGCCACCACGGCCTGAATACGACTAGAAACTCAACCTGGGCCAGGATTCAGGCCCGCAGTAGGCCAAACAGGCCCACAACAGCATAGTGTGAGATTAGGCCCGTAAGCCTGCATTTGAGAGGAGCTCGAGAGAGTAGCCGCAACAGGGCTTATAAACCACTCTGAGCCCCTCTCAACTAGCGAGGTGGGACTAAATTTTGGCCACGACGCGGGCAGCGCAGGGGCCTTTGGTCCCGGTTGGCGGCACCAACCGGGACTAAAGGGGTGCATTGGTCCTGGTTCGTGGCACCAACCGGTACCATTGCCCATCCTTTAGTCCCGGTTCGTGGCACCAACCGGGACCAAAGGCCGCCGCTTCCCGCCCTTTGGGTTGCTGAAAAGAGGCCTTTGGTCCCGGTTGGTGGCACCAACCGGGACTAAAGGGTGTTTTAGTCCCGGTTGGTGCCATGAACCGGGACCAATGCTCTTGATATATATACAACACTTAGCAGTTTTCGACCAAATCCTCCACTTCTCCCCCGACGCCCCCTGCGCCTCCTCGTCGCCGTCACCGCCCGACGCCCCTGCTCCACCTTGTCGTCGCCGCCGCCACTGACACCGTCAGGCTGCTCGCCTTCGCCGTCGCCGCCGCCACCGACGCCGTCAGGCTGCTCGTCTTGGCCGTCGTCGCCGCCCCCTGTGATCACATGCTCCCGCGCCCCTCCCGTCCCACGCCCCTGCGCGGCCGCCGCGCCGCCGCCCTGTCCTGCGCGGCCGCCGCTCCGCCGCCCCTGCCCTGCATTTTTGTGTGTATATGTGTATATATGCATTTTTTGTGTGTATATGTGTATATATGTGTTTGTATGTGTATATATGTGTATTTTTTTGTATATGTGTATGTATGTGTATATATGCATTTTTTTCATATATATAATGTATATATGTATGTGGTAGCTATATGATGAATGAATGTGGCTATCTATGTATGAATATAATGTTCATAGCATTTTTTTGTTTATATATGTTTTTTAATATATGTTTTAATTTTTTATTTAGGTTGTTAGTAGATATTGATTTTAGGTTAGTGCATTTTAGGTTAGTGTAGAGGAAAAAGTAAAATAAGGAAAAGGAAGAAAAGAAGAAGAAGGAAGAAGGAAGAAGAAGAAGAAAAAGAAGGAGAGGAAAAAGGAAAATAAGAATAGGAAGAAAGGAGAATAAGAGGAGAGGAAGAAGAGGAGAAATAAATAAGAAGAGGAAAAAAGAAGAAAAAGAAGAGGAGAAGAAGAAAGGAATAGAGGAGAAGAAGAAAAAATAGAAAATTCTATTTTTTCTTCTTCTCCTCTATTCCTTTCTTCTTCTCCTCTTTTTTTCTTCTTTTTTTTCTTCGATCTTCTCCTCTGTCGTCGTCGATATACCCCCCCTCGGCCCTCTCGCTCGACCAAAACTCTCGAGGACACCCAAACCCTAGAGAAAAAACGATGTTGGTCTCCTACCCCCTCCCGCTGCGCCCCTACCCGACAAACTCTCTTGAGGCCACCCAAATTTACCAAGTTAAAAGAGCGTTGTCGTCGAGGCCACCCCAAACCCTTGAAGCGTTGTGTCGAGGCCACCCCAAACCCTTGAAGCGTTGTCTAGGCCACCCCAAACCCTAGAGAAGCAGCGTCGAGGCCACTAACATGATTCCTTATTGTGATTAGCTAGCTAGTTCTACGTTTGCCACTAATATATATCCATCTGTACCATGTTTGAATAATAATTGACATGTTGTAAATATTTGCAGAAACTATGGAGCACTACCGAGACGAAGCAACAGAAGCGATGTTGGGGGAGATAATCGCAGAAGGAACTGATGTCGTTGCGTCATTTTTCAACGACGTCGTTGGTCAGGAAGGACTGGGTGAAGAAGAGGGCTATGTTCATGATGGCTCCGGCCCATTAATGCCGGTACAAGAAGAGGGCTATGTTCATGATGGCTCCGGTGATGACCCAATGGAGGTACAAGAAGGAGACCGTGCTGACTGCTCCGGTGACCGAACCGAGTCCGGCCAGGTATATATATATTAGTTAAGCCCGTGCTGACTAGTTAATTGATGCATTCATTGTTTTGGTATATGTACACATATTAATTAACTCTCGTCTTTCTTCCTTTTTCTAGCCCTCCGGATCGAGCACAACTTCGGTAAGGAGACGAGGCCCGAAGAAAAAGTTGAGCTCGGATGAAAGGTTTGAGATCACAGCAATCGCGCGCGACGGCGAACCGATTGAACCCATCCGGACAAAGAACGCATTTGTTGCTCAGTGCGGGGTTCTTGTTAGGGACAAGATCCCGATCAGCATCCACCAATGGTATAAGCCTAAGGAGGAAGACCCTCAGGTGTCTTATGTCAATGATATGCAGAAAGATGATCTTTGGACTGAGCTGAAGGCAAATTTCACCCTACCGCCAGAGGAGGATCCGAGAAGCCAGTTAAAGAGCAATTAATCAAGTCTTGTGCTCTTAAGAAGATGGCAGGCCTATTCAGGAGGTGGAGGAAAGAGCTGAAAAAGTTTGTCGACAAAGAAGAGACACCAGAATTCATCGGCAAATATGAGAAGATCAGAGATCACTGGCCCGCATTTGTGGCCTACACGACATCGGAAAAGAGTAAGAAGATGTCGGCGACAAACAAGCAAAATGCTGCGAAGAAGAAGTTTCACCATCGCACGGGGTCAGGTGGCTACCTGCAAGCCCGGCCTAAGTGGTCCAAGGCTGAGAATGATCTGCTTGATAAAGGGATCGAACCGGAGACAATGAGATGGCCAGACCGTTGCCGGACTTGGTTCTTCGGGGCTGGCGGAACCTTGGACCCTGTATCAGGGAAGTGCCGTTGGACGGACGAGCAACTGAAAACACCAGTCACAAGGCTTCGGCAGTATATCCATGCAGCGCAGCAAGGGACGTTCGTTCCAGACAGGGAGAAGGACGAGCTCACAATGACCCTCGGGAATCCTGAGCACCCTGGACGGACACGAGGCACGCCAGGCTCCATTGCACGGAAGGTTGGTTTTCCGGATGTAGGGGGTTACAAAACCCACGAGAGGAGGAAGAAAATGGAGCAGAGCCAACTGCAGGCGCTGCACGAAAGGGTAATGGGGCTAGAGGAACGAGAAGCAGATCGCAACAAACGACCTGCCGAAGCTTCCCCCGAAGCTACCCTGCCATCTCAGCGGAGAAGCAGCGTGGCTTCCACCGAGCTGCTTCAGCCAGAGCATGTCTTGACGGCTCCTGCCAGCTATCCCGTGGATGCTATCACGGGGGCTCAAAATTGCCACATTATGACGCGATGGATGAATTTGAAGGTCAAGGTGGATGTTGGCTCTGTTTATCCTACTGAACAAGGTGCAACTTTTCACTACTGGCCGATTCCAGAAGGATATGTCAGGGTGATGGTGGATGAAATAACGGAGGGATTTGAGGACCTCCAGCTTGACTACCCTACCGGTGAAGGGGAGACTAGGCTGAGTTCTGCTCTGAAGACTCCATGCCTATGGCGAAAGGAGCTCATCAACCTTCCGAACTAGACGCCTCCGCCTCCTCCTCCTCCTCCGGCGAGTCAAGGCACTCCGCCTCCTCCACCGCCTCCTCCTCCGGCGAGTGTCGATCAGGGCACTGGGCCTCCTTCTCCGACGCGTGGCAGCACTCCGCCTCCTTCTCCGCCTGCGCCGGCGAGCCCGAGCAACCAGCAGCCTCCTTCTTCTCCGGCGCGTGGTGGCACTCTGCCTCCTTCTCTGCCTGTGCCGGCGTGCCCGAGCAACCAGCAGCCTCCTCCTTCTCCGGCGCGTGGTGGCACTCCGCCTGCGCCGGCGCGCCTGAGCAGCCAGCAGCCTCCTCCTTCTCCGCCTCGCCAGCAAGGGCGAAAGAGACCTGCCGCCGCCCCGGCTGCTCCGGCGCATCGTTGTCCTTCTCCTCCGCCTCGTAAACAAGCACGAAAGAAGACAGGCGCCACAACCTCTCTGTTTGCTCCGGCGTCTAGCAGTACAGCCAGCAGAGGCGGGAGGCAATCCAGATACGGTCCACCTCTCAATCCTCTAGAGAAGTTACCGTACGAGAGGACCGAGGAGGAAAACGCGACGATCGTGCAGGCCCACGTGAAGGACTTCTTTGAAGGGGTGAAAGCAAAGAGACATCCACCTCCGGAGGAGAAGGTAGATCCGATGAAAGCAAAGCGCACTATCGATGCCCTGAGGAAACCACCAAAGTCTCCGCCGAGAACCAACTATGAGCACATTACTGCAAAGACACATCTCGAAGCCCAGCGGTCGGGAAGTACTGTCTGTGATAAAAGGTCAAAAGAACGAGCAGCTGGGAAAAAATTGCCCAGCTCGGAGAACAAGCACAGCAATCGTGCCCCCCGCTCAATGTGTCTAGCGGCGACATTGTCGCTAATGCTCCGGAGACGGTGGCCGGTTATGGCAATCTTGGAGATTACCTGCCTGACGATCAAATTCCAGATTTCTTGGAGGTGGACAAACACAGATACGAGTACGGGGAGCCTCTCGTCAAAAATGAAAAATCTCTAACAACTATGATGCGAAGATTCCATGATTGGTACATGAAAACCCGCAGAGAGTCTGAGGGGACGAATGCTTTGTATCTGAATATTAAAGAGGAGCACGACCTCGTTGGAACTGATCTGTTGACTGTTCCATTTGAGGAGTTCTTCGCATTCTTCAATCAAAAGGCCCTCGATAAACTAACGGTCTTTTGCTACTGTCTGTAAATACTATTTCTGTAATTAAGTCTCTATATATAGCTCGGCTCTTTCATTGCATGTATTTATAATTAATTATCCTCACTATATTATGCAGATTGAAGATCGTCGAGTGTAAAAAACAAGAAATGTATGATATTGGGTTCATTAACACAAATATCATAGATGAATTTTTGGTTGAAAAGGATGCCGAAGAGGCCGAGGGGTACTTGCTACAATCGTTGATCAAAAATCAAAACAAAGATTTAATACTCTTTCCTTACAACTTCAAGTGAGTGTTACTGTCGTGTGCATATTCGGTTTCCCTTATTACTCGAGCGAGGTTATAGTAATGTAATTGATGAGTTATGCATGCGTGCGCAGATTCCACTATGTTCTTCTGGAGATTAAGCTTGAGCGGGGAGTAGTAAACGTCTTAGACTCGAGACGAAAAGATCCCCAAACCTATGCGGACATGACTAAAATGCTCAACAAGTAAGTTCAATCGATCATTTATCGCACCATATCGGCAACTTTTTGTTCATTTCCTGATATCTCAAGTAATAATAATTATTTTCTTTGTCTTGCAGGGTTTGGAAACAGTTCACCGCAGAAGTTCCGGGACTGCCGAAGGAGCTGCGATATACATACCCGAAAGTAAGTACTACTAGCTAGCTAGTTGCGCCATCTCCCGTTGATTCTATAGTTGTACTTTCATCAATGCCATTTATAATGCTTCATTATCAGTTTGATTGACCTCTATTTCTCGTAAAGTGCTTGTGGCAGGAACAAGGGAATGATTTCTGTGGATACTACGTGTGCGAGTTCATCTACAACGCGACTTTGAAAAATAAGCGGGGCTACTCTAAAAGACAATATGAAGTGCGTAAGCAATAATATTCACAATTTCATTTTATTACACCATCATTTCTGTTGAGTTTCATTCATATATGTATTAACCCCCTTCTTCAAATTAGATGTGGCAGATGCGGGATGAACTCCTAGAACAAGATTGCATGAAAGCAATTCAAGAGGAATTGGCGGGATTCTTTCTTGACCACGTCATCAATAAAGCCGGAGAATATCATGTGGAAATTGATTTCAAATGCTAGGGGATTGTAAGAGATTTTACATATTGTATATGTATGTAGCCAGTAGCGTCGGATAGATAATACGAAAACTTGTTGTTCGACCAATCTCTCGGAGAAGGAGAGGTTGATCGATCACTTCTCTCGGTATGCATGACGAACTTCTGTACTTAATGGTTCCCTCCATTTTTTTACTAGCTAGCGTGTCGAGGACCTCTCTATGTACAGTACGTAGCGTCGACCAAGCACGGACATAAGATAGGACACTTCTCTCTATTAATTAGCTAGCTAACACAATATATTAAACACCTAAATTAACCCCCCAAAACCCCCAACCCCCCCCCCCTTAAAAAAACAAAAACCACGGCCACTGAAATGCTGACGCGTGGATGCCTTTTGGTCCCAGTTGGTGCCACCAACCGGGACCAAAGGCCCTCCTGCCTGGGCTCGGCGCACCGGCCACGTGGAGGCACATATGTCCTGGTTCGTGTTAGAACCGGGACTAAAGGGGGGAGGCATTAGTAACGACCCTCTAGTCCCGGTTCAAGAACCGGGACTAAAGGCCCTTACAAACCGGGACTGATACCCCCTTTTCTACTAGTGCTCGACCTTTCGGTCTCAGTGTTCCGAGGCCATATCTGCATATGCTAGGCTCGTCAAGTTTAACCTGAGTATTTTGCGTGTGCAAAACTGTCTTATACCCATTATATTTGAACGTAGAGCTTATCACACCCGATCATCACGTAGTGTCTCGGCACGAAGAACTTTCGCAACGGTGCATACTCAGGGAGAACACTTATATCTTGAAATTTAGTGAGAGATCATCTTATAATGCTACCGACAATCAAAGCAGAATAAGATGCATAAAAGATAAACATCACATGCAATCAAAATATGTGACATGCTATGGTCATCATCATCTTGTGCCTTTGATCTCCATCTCCAAAGCATCGTCATGATCTCCATCGTCACCGGCATGACACCATGATCTCCATCATCTTGATCTATATCAACGTGTCGTCACATGGTCGTCTTGCCAACTATTGCTCTTGCCAACTATTGCTATCGCATAGCGATAAAGTAAAGCAATTATTTGGCGCTTGCATCTTATGCAATAAAAAGACAACCATAAGGCTTCTGTCAGTTGCCGATAACTTCAACAAAACATGATCATCTCATACAACAACTTATATCTCATCACGTTTGACCATATTGCATCACAACATGCCCTGCAAAAACAAGTTAGACGTCCTCTACTTTGTTGTTGCAAGTTTTACGTGGCTGCTACGGGCTGAGCAAGAACCGTACCTACGCATCAAAACCACAACGATATTTCATCAAGTTAGTGTTGTTTTAACCTTCAACAAGGACCGGGCGTAGCCACACTCGGTTCAACTAAAGTTGGAGAAACTGACACCCGCCAGCCACCTATGTGTAAAGCACGTCGGTAGAACCAGTCTCGCGTAAGCGTACGCGTAATGTTGGTCCGGGCCGCTTCATCCAACAATACCGCCGAATCAAAGTATGACATGCTGGTAAGCAGTATGACTTGTATCGCCCACAACTCACTTGTGTTCTACTCGTGCATATAACATGTACGCATAAACCTAGCTCAGATGCCACTATTTGGGAACGTAGTAATTTCAAAAAATTCCTACGCACACGCAAGATCATGGTGATGCATAGGAACAAGAGGGGAGAGTGTTGTCCACGTACCCGCGTAGGCCGAAAGCGGAAGCGTTAGCACAACACGGTTGATGTAGTCGTACGTCTTCACGATCCGACCGATCCAAGTACCGAACGTACGGCACCTCCGAGTTCAGCACACGTTCAGCTCGATGATGTCACATGAACTCCGATCCAGCAGAGCTTTGCGGGAGAGTTCCGTCAGCATGACGGCGTGATGACGGTGTTGATGATGCTACCGACGCAGGGCTTCACCTAAGCACCACTACGATATTACCGAGGTGGAATATGGTGGAGGGGGCACCGCACACGGCTGGGAGAGATCAATAGATCAACTTGTGTGTCTAGAGGTTCCCCCGGGCCCCGTATATAAAGGAGTGGAGGAGGGGGGAGGGCTGGCCCTCCTATGGTGCGCCCTGGACGAGTCCTACTCCCACCGGAAGTAGGATTTCCCCCCTTCCAATTAGTAGGAGTAGGAGTCGATGAAAGGGAAAAGAGAAGAGAAGGAAGGAGGGGGCACAGCCCCTCCCCATAGTCAAATTCGGACTAAGCCTTGCGGGCGTGTGCAGCCTCCCCTCTCTCTTTCCCTTAAAGCCCAATAAGGCCCATATACTCCCCGGCGAATTCTCGTAACTCTCCGGTACTCAGATAAATACATGAATCACTTGGAACCTTTCCGATGTCCGAATATAGTCGTCCAATATATCGATCTTTACGCCTCGACCATTTCGAGACTCCTCGTCATGTCCCCGATCTCATCCGGGACTCCTAACTACCTTCGGTACATCAAAACACATAACTCATAATATAAATCGTCACCGAACGTTAAGCGTGCGGACCCTACGGGTTCGAGAACCATGTAGACATGACCGAGACACATCTCCGGTCAATAACCAATAGCGGAACCTGGATGCTCATATTGGCTCCCACATATTCTACGAAGATCTTTATCGGTCAAACTGCATAACAACATACATTGTTCCCTTTGTCATCGATATGTTACTTGCCCGAGATTCGATCGTTGGTATCTCAATACCTAGTTCAATCTCGTTACCGGCAAGTCTCTTTACTCATTATGTAATGCATCATCCCGCAACTAACTCATTAGTCACATTGCTTGCAAGGCTTATAGTGATGTGCATTACCGAGAGGGCCCAGAGATACCTCTCCGACAATCGGAGTGACAAATCCTAATCTCGAAATACGCCAACTCAACAAGTACCTTCGGAGACACCTGTAGAGCACCTTTATAATCACCCAGTTACGTTGTGATGTTTGGTAGCACACAAAGTGTTCCTCTGGTAAACGGGAGTGTCATAATCTCATAGTCACAGGAACATGTATAAGTCATGAAAAAAGCAATATCAGCATACTAAACGATCAAGTGCTAAGCTAACGGAATGGGTCAAGTCAATCACATCATTCTCCTAATGATGTGATCCTGTTAATCAAATGACAACTCATGTCTATGGTTAGGAAACTTAACCATATTTGATTAACGAGCTAGTCAAGTAGAGGCATACTAGTGACACTATGTTTGTCTATGTATTCACACATGTATTATGTTTTTGGTTAATACATTCTAGCATGAATAATAAACATTTATCATGAAATAAGAAAATAAATAATAACTTTATTATTGCCTCTAGGGCATATTTCCTTCAGAAAAAGGGGAAGAACTATGCTTGTGCAATCAAACTCGACATGATGAAAGCCTACGACCGTGTCGAATGGCATTTTCTCGAGGCTATTCTCACAAAGTTGGGCTTCAACATGGTTATTGTCCGGCTGATTATGAAGTGTGTATCTTCGGTACGCTTCTCAGTCCGGGTCAACGGTGAGCTGTTGCCCTCCTTTACATCCTCGCGTGGGTTGAGACAAGGGGACCCGGCATCGCCTTTTCTTTTTCTGCTCTGTGCGGAGGGTTTCTCCTCTATGCTGAAGTTTTACAAGAATGGGCACATTGACAGAGGCATAAGAGTGAGCTACAGATCACCATGGGTTTCACATTTGCTCTTTGCTGACGACAGCTTGATCTTCGTTGGTGCAACTACCCAAAGTGCAGAGAGGTTGAATGACATCCTGAGGATTTACAGAGAATCATCGGGCCAGTGCATTAATCGTTCTAAGAGTGCTATTTATTTCAGCTCTAACACGCTGGCCCAGCTCAAGCAGCAGCTTAAATAGGTTCTCAACATCGACGTTGAGGCATTCAGTGAGTGCTACCTGGGGCTGCCCACGGCGATCGGCCGCATCACCAGCGGTACCTTCGATCACATCGGGGAGAGAGCTCGCGGGAAGATACAGGGATGGTCTGAGAAACTACTTGCTTGCGCAGGTCATGAAACACTGCTGAAATCAGTTGTTTAGGTGATTCCCACGTACTCAATGAGTACCTTTTTACTAACAAAGAAGGTGTGCAAGAGTTTGACTTCACCAATGGCCAAATATTTCTGGAGCAGCTCTATTGACAAAAATGCATTGCATTGGGTTTCCTGGAAGAGTTTAGCTACACCAAAGTGCCAAGGTGGTATGGGGTTTCGTGACCCCCATCAGTTCAATCTTGCGCTACTCGGGAAGCATGGTTGGCGCTTTATGACCAACCCTAATTCCCTTTGCGCAAGAGTAATGAAGGGCTGCTACTTTCCTGACACGGATTTCTTGCATGCTTCTGTTCCAAAGTCAGCGTCAGTGACTTGGTGGGCTATCATTGCTGGTAGGGAAGCTTTACAGGCGGGCCTCATCAAAAGAGTTGGATACGGGAGGTCCATTGATGCTTGGCAGGACAAGTGGATTCCGGGCACCATATCTATGTTACCTTTGCTAAAACCTCCTACCACGCCGGTTCAGACAGTTTCGGACCTCATTGATACAGATAACTGGACGTGGAAGCAGGATCTGATTAGGACTACCTTCATTGCCCCGGATGGTGATGCCATTTTTAGCATCCCACTCAGAAGGGGAGGAGGAGAGGATTTCTATGCTTGGGCTTTTGAACGATCAGGCAACTACACTGTTAAATTGGCGTACCATGCTCTAGTTAC
This sequence comes from Triticum aestivum, assembly GCF_018294505.1. NCBI lineage: Eukaryota > Viridiplantae > Streptophyta > Magnoliopsida > Poales > Poaceae > Triticum > Triticum aestivum. The sequence continues at coordinate 543,446,093 of NC_057807.1, forward strand.
TCAGAACGAGCGTCTTGCTCTAGAGGAAGGGACGGCTACCGATGCTTCTCGAGATGATAAACAGATGTGGACAGCCTTGTGGAAACTCAAAGTGATTCCCAAAGTGCGAGTGTTCTGGTGGAGGGTACTGAGAGGGATTCTACTGGATGAAAGCACTCTAAAGTATCACCACATTTTAGTCTTAGATACTTGTAAAGTTTTTCTGGCAAGGGAGGAGGATCTCATGCATGCGCTCATTCAATGTTCCCATGCATGACGTTTCTGGAATGAAGCTTGTGCCTGGTTCGATTTGAGGCTTCCTCGACTACACAGACACTCGTGGGCCAGAGACATCCTATGCAGAGACCGGATCAGAGATGAAGATCAAGCAAAGATTATCACCATCATGTGGACGATCTGGCATTCTCGCAATCGGATCAAGCATGGGGAAGAGGGAAGAGACCCAACAGCAGCTATAAGGTCGACAAGGGAGGCCCTAGCGCTGCTGGATTTACCACGGAAAGAAACTACTCTTCTACCTAGTTTTGGATGGCGGCCACCTGAATCAGGTATGATCAAGATATCAACAAATGGTGCACTCAATGTGGCAGATGGCCGAGGAGGTGTAGGTGATGTAGCTCGCTCAGCATCAGTGCTACTCGGAGCCTGGTGCAAGCCGTTCGGTGACATTTCAGATCCATTAATTATGGAAGCTTTATCATTGTGAGAAGGAGCGCTCTTTGCTAAAACTTCGGGGCATATCACATCTGATAATGGAGACCGACAGTTAGGAGTTAGTGCAACTCTGGAATTCTCGCCATAATTCATGCTCGATTGTGGCTCCTATCTTAGATGAAATAGGAGAGCTAGTTTTTGATACTTTAGTATTTGAGATTCAACATGTAAACAGGGTAGCAAATTTACTGGCGCATCCCTGTGCAAAACGTGCATGCACTCTGAATGTGACCGATTGCTGGCTCGAGGAGACCCCTAGCTTCTTGGTGACCAGCCTCCTGGCTGATTGCCCGGGAAGCACTTTTGTTGAATAAAGCTCTCTGAATTGCCCGCAAAAAAACACATAATTATGGATGAGATAAAGCCCACCTCAACATGCAACCATGCATGAAAAAAGACCCACCACCACATGTAACCATACATGGGAAAATATATATTTTCTATTATCCTACTTATATTTAATAAATATTTTACAACTATACATAATCAAATATAACAACTCGCATGTACTCTTAATACTGGTTTGCGTGTCATTAATCAAAATATTTATATTCCACACAATCAAATCTCATTGAAATATGTTGCAAGTTTACAACCAATTCTCGCAGCAACGCACGTGATATCATCCTTTGCGATGCCGTTTGCTCTACTCCGTTCCCCTATGGCTCGTTAATTGGCGTGGTGTTTTTTTGGTCTGTTTTGCAATTGTTTCCTCATTGTTTGTTTGTTTTGTGTGCCTTGGACTTCTGCTTCCATGGTTGCATTTGCGCCCTTTGTGCTTATAGGCTGGCAAGAGGTGTATATTTGTGTTGGTTGTTTCTGTCTCGTGAGATGTTTTGCTGCTATTGGTGCATTGGAGTGGAGAAGTAATAAGAGGTTGGCAACATTTTTTTTCCGAAACAACGAGCCTCCATGTCGATTTTCGTTAAAGAAACCGCCACAAAGTTATTACAACAAGTGCTTGTAGTCATCGCTTGGTGGTATAAGAAGAGCGAATTGCGCTATTAATACAAGAAGTTGTCCTGAAAATTCAGTTCCATACATCATGTATCAAATTTTACACTTGGGTGCATGATGTTGCATAAATGGTACAAAACAGCTTAGCCCAACCACGCGAGGCCAACGTGGCACGCCATGGGGCAGTTTGGATTATAGCCCCGAGCTGCCGCGCCAAAAAACCGGCATTGACCGCTAGGATGGGTGACCGCTTGGACGGACGCCAAATTTTGGGAGCCACACGAAAATATTTGGCAGTTCAATTTTTACGCCCATAAGCAGGCAAGACGCTGGCGGCAGACTCGCTCGCCAATATATTAGCGTGCCAGCTACTGGCAGGGCGAGCGCGGGAGGAAACCAAACAGCCTCCATGTACCAATTCACCTCTAATTGCTGGAGTTTTTCTTTTTTTGAAAACTTGCAGTTACAACTTATTACTTTGGTCCTCCTTGATCATTTAGTCTTCAAAATAGCCATTGGCCCTAAATTCTTAAATCAAGTGTCAAATCCCTAGTTCAATCACCATTCCTCTGGTCCCCAAATCCAGCGGCGGCACTCATGCCACCCGTCTCTCACATGTCCGCTGTCCTATTCACTCAACCCACGTTGCACATACCGAACGGCGAGGCGGAGGGCGTAGCCAGAGGACGGCGCTGCACATGCCGTTGGTGAAGTGCACGTATTGCCAGAAAAAAAAACCATGGTGATGTATTTCCAAAGTGAATGGATGAACATCCTTGCTTACATTACATGATTCAATTGAAAGATGTCAACTTTCTAGTATTTGCATGAACATATGTGAAAAAAGGGCATTGTAATCCTAACAGAGCAATCTATCAAAACAGTAAATTACTGCTACATTTACCACTTAATACCGTACAACATTCGTAGAACTACTACTACCTCTGTCTCAAAATATAAGACGTTTTGGCAGGCTAATTTAGCCTACAGAACAGTCTTACATTTTGAGAGCCTACAAAAATGTCTTATATTTTGAGATGGAGATAGTACAAATTTGTGCCATTAACTACCAATTACAGAGAGATTAATCAAGGGCATGAAAACCCTAATTGAAATTGACAGATCGAACTGCAAAGAACACAAAAACTACAAGCCACAATCACAACTAATTCCAGCTGCACACATCCCTTTGCCTCACCCTCACGTGCCGCTCGCGCGCGAAATATACCGCCCGAACGCTCCAGATCAAAGGGGCATTCCACGCCGGCATCGCGTGAGTGGGTCAGGCTGTTTTGTGCAGCATCATGTATCCAAGTGTAAAATTTGATACTTGATGTATGAAACTGAACTTCTTCGACTACTTCTTGTATCAAGAATGCAATTCAGTCGTATATGAACCTGGATGTATTTTTTTGGTTATTTTTGATGTTTCTTCTACTGCCTGACAGATAATGAACAGATCGAAAGTTTTTCCCTGAACAAACAAATGAAAAAGAAAACGCAAAGGCCCCCGTTGGCAAAACAAGGCTCATCACCCAGACCAAACAGCAACCTACCACACCACGCCAAAGCTGAGCTCCAAAGGCACACAAGCCAAAACTTAACCCATCAAGTCACGTTTTGATCACACCTAGAAACAGAAATACAAATAGCAGGATCACACCCACAGATATTACAACCATAAGAACTTCCAAATCCTGCCGAAACCACCAGGATCTGGCCACAGAAAAGCTACGAAGAGAGCAGAAACCAAAGAAATTAATGCAATCCTCCTTGTCATTGGATTCCAGTCATGCTCCTTGTCTAGATTTCCTCCATAACCATCCTCATCTTCCTGGCCCCTTCCTCAGCTTTTTCTTGATCTTGGCTTCTCTCCAGGACTTACGATAATAGCACAAGTTATAAACCACGGCAGAAGGATCATCAGGATTTTTCAAAACATGTCCTATTCGTTGAGGACACCCGAGCTCACGAGGAGCTCCACAATGGCGGATATCCGCACGCTTCGCTTCAATTATGAGCCAGCGTCGCGCGGTGCTCCTCCAAGAGGGATAGGATGTATTGCTGCTCCGCCTGCATTAGGGTGAACCCAAACGCCACATGCCACACGGCGTCGATGGACATCGCCTCCTCGACGGGCGCTTCCGCCTCCACCGAGGACAGCTCCTCCTCCACCACCTCTACCATGACCATCGAATCGCCCTCCTCCTTCGAGCTCGACTATGGAGAGCTCAGAGGTTGGCCCACCTCAATGAGGGTCTGGCATTTGGTGTCCGCTGCGTGCACCTTCTTCGCAATTTTGGGGTTGCGCCCCGGTGACAACTACTTGAACCACGAAGCCAGTAGCTAGTGATTGCAAAGGCGGACGGCGAACGCGATGCAAAATAGGGTGGTCGGACGGTAGAAGGCGGTCGCACGGTGGGAGAAGGGGGTCAGAGGTAGGTCTTTGGCATGTGGTCAAGCGGTTTTACATAGTTGGCGTAGGCGGAGCGGCGAAGGCGTGAATTCGGATAACCGAAGTACTAGACTCCTCGTCGTCGTGCCGGCATGAATGTGGGTAGGTGGATGACCAACCATGTCCGGTGTGAATGCGTGGAGGGTTCTACAAAGGGATGGCCCGAGCGAGGTTTTGGGGTGGGTATGGGCTGTAAGAGACCGACATGGCTAATGTCCATACTCCCCCAAAGCTCCCAATATATAGGGATGGGCTACTGGAATTCAGACATTTTGATCGGTCCAACCCAATTTGGTGATTCGCGTATGAGGCATAATAGTGTCCGGACCGCCCGGTCGGATATTTGCGGGTGTTTTGGTGATGCGCGTTGGAGATGCCCTAACTCTTGTGAAGAAGTAACAAAGTACTAGTATGTAATGGTGAGTGTCGAGTAAATGTTTTTTTGAGCCGAGTGCTGAGGAAAGTGAGTGAAATGCATCATCCACTAGCTCAAACGGGTTGCACATTTTTGGCTAAAACTCAAGAAATGACCAGATCTAAGACATAAACTCGTTTATGTGATAAAATTTAGGCAAAAGAGATCCGGGAAGGGAAGTTCCGTCCATAAAGTTAATGTTTTACAGTGGTTTTTTGTGGGACAACCACCTTATCCAATCCTTACGTAGATCGATTTCTCTATCTGTTAACAATTTTGTTTAGAGCCTATAGATTTGAGTCGGTCGCCATGATCTTAAGCTGCAACTCATCTTGCCAGGAAAGAGGCAACATGTGCACTCTGTGACATCTTATCCATCTGTCCATCCCATCATGACATCCATGACAATTTTGAACAAAATCCAGATGCCAAGATAAAAGTTTCGAAGTCGCACAATATTAGAATAATCAGATGGTATTTCTAAAAATAGACTAAATAGATGGTGACTTATCATAATCATAAACCAGGCTTCCCCCCAAGTTTCTCTCTTCACAACCTGGCTAGGGTTGGCCATCACAAAAAAGAAAGAAAGAAAGAAAGAAAAATCTAGCTTGGGTTGGAATATAGAAGACAGGGATATAAATACAATATACATCTATAAATATATTTATGAAACCATTAAGACAACAAATACATGTCATATATTGAACAAAAGTAACTATCGTAATTCGTAACTCATAATCATGTTGGGCAACTCACGTGATCATACACCTTGAAGCCCTAAGAGGAAGGGAGAGATTGGTATCTAGTACTGTAAACCTGTAGTCTCATAGTGGACTACTCACACAAGAGGGTAAGGGTGTACATTAGGTGAGTTGTCGTATCATTAACCGAGCAGAGCATTGAAGGTAGATAAACCTTGTATCATTCGACACTCGTTTTGAGAATGTGTTACCATAGCTCTAGGTCGGCGTGTAGACATCGTGCGAGTTCCCTTCTTGTCTTGCGACGACGAGACATGCCACGGCCGCAGCGGCTGCTCCGGCGATGGCGAACCCCCATATGAAAGCAGCTAGAGGACGCGTCACTTGGGTGAGCACAGCAACTCGGATCTGCACCACGCTCCTGCGAAAGGAGAAGGTGACGGTGAGCAGCGCGACGACCTCCACGGCGGCCGAGATGACGACGATGAAGTCGACTGGCGAATGCTGAGCCGCGGGCTTGATGACAGCTTCGATCCAGAGGGACCGACCGAACAGGAAGTTGGCCAGAGTGATTGCGAAGCAGATGCGAACGTCCATGGGGACCAATTTGACGCTTGTGAGCTAACTCCAGCGAAAAACTAATTGAGTGTAGACTAGCTGTGGTGATGGCGGCGCCGAGGAAAGCTCCGTGGTATATATAGTGCAGTTTAGCGTAGACGGGGGATATGCCCGATTTGTCGCATCATAAAAGGCAAAAGTACCGCGCGTGTCTCAAACTTGTCGCAGACTCGCAGTACAGTCGCTTGTTGTCCCCCGCGCAGCGGAGAACACGATTACACTACAGCACGCACGAATCAGCAGCCTCATACTTAGTACTATCTAACAGGATCGCCCGCGTATTTAATTAGCTCTCATAGTAGTTATCTATCCACGTCAGGTCTATACAATTGTCACACTCATAGTAATTCACACTTCAGAGCTGCTCTTCTCCACTCCAACTCCGAGAGCATTCCGCGAGAATTGTTGGACGTGGATTCCGATACTCTCCAATAGTGGAGGCTCCAGCTGTCAAAAAACAAACAAAGGAGTAGTCGATGCTCTAACACTACTGCCAGCTCACCACCCCTTCAGTGATCGGTTAATAGTGTCACGTTCAGAAAAACTTGTCACTAGTACGTACTCCGCGTCGTACTATGCACATGATCTGACACTATGTTATTGAATTCATGCTTCAGCAATTACTCTAAAATTCCAAACTGCTGGAGAGGACCTGACATATACTCCAACACTCTTCCTCATGTCTATACTTCTTTGGAGTTATGACATGGACAACTAAAGCGGAGGATGGAGCAAATATTTTATTGTGTTACTGGGTTTTGAACCTTGAACCTCTTGGCTGTAAGGGCATCTCCAGCTGTTGGCCCCCCAGGAGGGGCAAAAAATCGCCCCCTGGAGGTGCACCGGCGCTAAACCGCGCACTGGGGGCGTGATGCCCCCCAGTCGCGGCGCCCACGGTTAGTCAAAAAAGTCAAATACGGCGCAAAAACAACTCAAATTTAATGCAAACATCGGCGAGTTCGTTCAAACTTGAACATATTTTACAAAAACAGAAAAAACTACCGCGGGCTACCCCCGCCGTCTCCCTCGCCGCCCGCCTCGCCGCCCGCCCACGCGGTTCTACATGCCGAGGAGGCTGTATAACCGCGTGTAGTCACCGCCGTCGTCGTCATCGTCGTCGTCGCCGCCCCAACCTACGCCTCCGCCGCCCCTGCTGCATCCCTCCCCCGGTTGGCGCGGCGGGTTGGACGGTCCGGGGGCGTCGTCGTCGTCGTCGTCGTCGCTGTCGAGGACCACGACGCCGTGCTCGTCCTCGCGCCCACGTTTGCGGGCGGCGATCTCCTCCAGGGCCCGGCGCTGCCGGACCATCTCGTCGCGGAGGTAGTCGTCCCGCGCCCACCGCATGGCGTTCTCGTCGGAGAAGCCGCGCCGGGCTATCTCCTCGTACTCCGCGGGGAAGCCGGGCTCCGGCTTGGGCTCGACGAGGACGAAGCGGCCGGTGGGTGGAGAGGCGTTGGCGCCGATGCGGACGCCGGAGCTGCGGGTGCGCGCGCTGACCGGCGTGCCCTGGGGCTCCGGCTTGACGGGGCGGAGGCAGGGCGAGCCGCCGGACGAGGAGGAGGACCCCCCGGTCTCCATGCGCCTCGGGGTCCAGGAGCTTCCCCGGCGGCATGAGAAGGAAGGGGGAGCGGGGTACTCGAGGCGCGGCATGTTGCCGCCCTCGATGTACTCGAGGACGGCCTCCAACATGCGCCCGGGCACGCCCCACCACCAACGCCGGCCGGCGGCGTTGAGCCTGCTGGAGGGCACGGCGCCGTTGGTGGCCTCGAGCTGCTGGGCGTGACAACGGCAGAAGTAAGGGTCCCAAAGCGGGCTGTCGGGGACGTACTGTGGCCCCTCCCTCACCGCACGCGGCAGGTTCGAGCGGATGCGTGCGATCTCCGCACGCCGCGCCGCGTCGGTGGGTACCGGGGGCACCGGCACGCCGCCCGCGCTGATCCTCCACGCCCCGGGCACCCGCATGTCCGGCGGGACCGGGTACTCGGCCTCGTAAAGGAGGCGAGCCTCGTCTTCATGAAGATGGCGGCGGTCGAAGCCGTTCGCCACCGCGCCGTCGCCTGGGAAGCGCTCGGCCATGGGTGTGAACTGGAGACGGCGAAAGAGAGGAGAGGAGAGGGAGGAACGACGACGGCGGGAGAGTGCGAGTCGGCGAGTGCGCCGGGGCGCGTCATATATAGGCCGAGGCGTGCGTGCCACCGTGCGTACACGTGGCGGGCGAGGGATGCGCGTCCTCCGGTCTTCACTGCGCCGCCCGTGTGGCATCAATGGTGCAGGCTGACCGGCGCGGCAGCGCGCGGCAGCTTTGGCATTGATTCGCCGCGGGAAACGAGGCGATGAGGACGACGAAGGGCCGAGAAGAGAGCCGTGTCGCTGACGCGGCGGGCCCGCGGCTTTTTCGCGCCAAAACAGTTCGCCCGGCGCCCCCGGGCGCCCCCCAGCGCGCCGGGTTCGGACTGGGTCCGCCGGCGCTGTTTTCGGCCCAAGCCGGCGAAAATCGGGCTCCTGGGGGCGCGACTGGGCCGTTTTTTCGGTGCCGGCGCGAAAAAAACGTCTGGGAAGGCCTTCCTGGGGGCACGGCTGGAGATGCCCTAAGTTGTAGTACTGATCTAATCAGCTCACCCATCAGTCTGAACAAATTGAGAGGAGCATACATTATACTCCAACATATGCGTCCGTCAGTACTAAGATATGAATTTCCTGCAAAATATATAATAATTTTATATATTAACGCATGACCATGTTGTTAATAATAAGAAATGCAATTATAAGGAATAAATTTTGTATAAATCTATATGACTTCATTATGCAATACACACTATTTTATATATTAACGTATGACCATCTTGTCGATGATCTATTTATATACTTGAGGGTCGAGATGCAATAACTACACCAATAAAATTTATATGCAATCCTCACACCCACTAGATTAGTTATTGTGCACGTGTGTGCACGCGCATATGTGTGACTATATGGATTAATCCGATTATTTTCGTATCCAGACTCCTTGTATGGTTCCTGCTTGCATATACATTTGTAGCAAGAATAAATAAATTTACAACCAAAATGACCAACACCTCCTGAAGTCTTTGCTTCTAATGATGTATTAATGTCTTTGGTTGCTAGTACGAAGCAAACCTCATCAATTTTACATTGATCTGTGTTAGTGGTCTTGTATAGCTGCAAATTGTAATTTTGATAGTGGCCTTGTATACAAAAATGGGGGGAGTATCATTTATGTACTCCTCCAACGATTTTCATGTGGGTGCCTAATCAATCATCCATGTTTTTTTGCGATCACCTCTAAAGAATTATGTACATTGTTGATAATATTCCATCATCATGTGCACGCGGTTGGCACCAATAATTCCATCAACCTCACATCACCTTCCATGGTAGGACGTATGCCTAGTTATAGAGAGCAATCACTCATCCCGTCTTATAAGGTAGAGGAAAACCAACAACTTTCTAGTATATACAAAACCATAAACTTTCTCATATATATACACAAGATAAAAATATGTCGGTTATGGTCTAGTTATAAGTTGGATTGACGCTCAGATATTTGCTTACGTGTCTTGTGGAACTTTTGGACTTATTTTCCTAAGATAAAACAAACAACATTGTGGATCTCTGTCCTTTCAATCTCTTTCGGTTCCTCTCACCTTGAACATCTAATGATAACATGACGGGAGAAGAAGAACCATAGATCATCCTCTAACATATAGTTGATCTATTGTATTTCCTTTCCAAGATTATTAAAGTTGGATTGTTAAAAAAAAGTATTTGAATGCAGTATTTGCATGCTTTATGAAATCGTTTTTGAAATGTTTTATAGTATGTAATCTAAACCAAAAACTTTCTTCTATTGTGCTTTTAGTATAATTACGTGGCTCCTTTTCTTTGGGATCTATGCTTAAATATTGGCCATAAATATATAGATCTAAACATCAAAATGTTACCGATGATGCGGATTAACGTGGTGCTTAGAAAAGAACCTCGTATTGTGCTTTTAGTATATACTGTATATGGTACTCCCTTCGTCCCAAAATATAAGACATATTTGCAAGCTAACATACCTTACAAAAACGTCTTGTACTGTGGGACGGAGGGAGTATATAGCATATGGGTAATTCTATCTCAGAAGGCTTAGAATTTGAACCGCCATTGTATTTATGCCATCTTTGATAGTTTGATTTTGGGACTGCTAGAGATGTCTATCACCTATGTTTATAGGGTGTATGGTCACGGCCGCGATGGTCAGTTCTCCCATTCTCATTTTCCCACAAACCCTAACCATACTTGGATCGATTGATTTCCGCACTCTCGCATCCACCCCTTCGCTCCCCCGGCTTCTGATGTTCACATCTCCATTTGCTTATGCACCGCCATCTCTGAACCAGTGTGGTGAAGTGCTATCATCCCCAATCCCGATCCACATGTGCATATTCATGGACAAGCCCCTCCTCATACCACAATGGTGCCACAAAGTTGGATTGGCTACACGCCCATCCACCGTCTATCCCCCTATACCAAGACGTACCCTGATGTCACCGCCGTTACCTTGAAAGATATAACCCGATACATGCCTTTATGATGATGTGATGACCATATTGTGTAGCTATGTATTAATTTCAATCCCTTAGTCAATTTGCATCAATTAATGATGTGTTCTAACTGTTATGATATTCCCTTGACCATTTTCGCTTGATTGTGTCTATCTGTACTTTGCATTTACATACACACTATTGTTCATGTTGTAAATTGATTTTGTTATACCGTTCAAATGGATATTTGTTTTGCTTTGTTGCTTTTATTTATAGTTTTTAATCCTATTACTTATGATCATAATTGTTAAGCATCATGTATAGTTTTGATGGAAAACTATAAGAACATATACTTAGCCCTGGATGATTTACATGGCTTACTCTGTGTAATTGTATAATCGATAGGAACATATCCCTATCAAAATTTGTTTATTTTTCTAATGTCTTTTCTCCCCTCTCGCCTGATCTAGATAGTTACTAATTAGAACTTTTTTTGTCTTTTCTCCATCAAAACTTGATATGAACACTGTTGGAAATATGCCCTAGAGGCAATAATAAAATGATTATTATTATATTTCCTTGTTCATGACAATTGTCTATTATTCATGCTATAATTGTGTTATCCGGAAATCGTAATACATGTGTGAATAAATAGACCACAACATGTCCCTAGTAAGACTCTAGTTGACTAGCTCGTTGATCAACAGATAGTCATGGTTTCCTGACTATGGACATTGGATGTCGTTGATAACGGGATCACATCATTAGGAGAATGATGTGATGGACAAGACCCAATCCTAAGCATAGCACAAGATCGTGTAGTTCGTTTGCTAGAGCTTTTCCAATGTCAAGTATTATTTCCTTAGACCGTGAGATCGTGTAACTCCCGGATACCGTAGGAGTGCTTTGGGTGTACCAAACGTCACAACGTAACTGGGTGACTAAAAAGGTATACTATAGGTATCCCCGAAAGTATCTGTTGGGCTGACACGGATCGAGACTGGGATTTGTCACTCCGTATGACGGAGATGTATCTCTGGGCCCACTCGGTAATGCATCATCATAATGAGCTCAATGTGACCAAGTGTTTGGTCACGGGATCATGCATTACGGTACGAGTAAAGTGACTTGGCGGTAACAAGATTGAACGAGGTATTGGGATACCGACGATCGAATCTCGGGCAAGTAACGTACCGATTGACAAAGGGGCTTGTATACGGGATTACTTGAATCCTCGACATCGTGGTTCATCCGATGAGATCATCGAGAAATATGTGGGAGCCAACATGAGTATCCAGATCCCGCTATTGGTTATTGACCGGAGAGCTGTCTCGGTCATGTCTGCATGATCCCTGAACCCGTAGGGTCCACACACTTAAGGTTCAGTGACGCTAGGGTTGTAGAGATATTAGTATGCGGAAACCCGAAAGTTGTTTGGAGTCCCGGATTAGATCCCGGACGTCATGGGGAGTTTCGGAACGGTCCAAAGGTAAAGAATTCTATATAGGAAGTCCAGTTTCGGCCACCGGGAAATTTTTGGGGGTCACCGGTATTGTACCGGGACCACTGGAAGGGTCCCAGGGGTCCACCGGGTGGGGCCACCTATCCCAGAGAGCCACGTGGGCTGAAAGGGGAAGGGAACCAGCCCCTGGTGGGCTGGTGCACCCCCCCTTGGGCCTCCCCTGCGCCTAGGGTTGGAAACCCTAGGGGTGGGGGGGCGCCCCACTTGACTTGGGGGGCAAGTCCCCCCCCCTAGGCCGCCCCCCCTTGGAGATGGGATCTCCAGGGCCGGCGCACCCCCCTAGGCCCCCTATATAAAGAGGGGGAGGGAGGGCAGCCGCACCCTAGTCCCTGGCGCCTTCCTCTCCCCCCGTACCACCTCTCCCTCTCGCTTAGCTTGGCGAAGCCCTGCCGAGATCGCCGCTGCTTCCACCACCACGCCGTCGTGCTGATGGATCTCCATCAACCTCTCCTTCCCCCTTGCTGGATCAAGAAGGAGAAGACGTCTTCCCCAACCGTACGTGTGTTGAACGCGGAGGTGCTGTCCGTTCAGCACTAGGATCATCGGTGATTTGGATCACGACGAGTACGACTCCCTCAACCCCGTTCTCTTGAACGCTTCCGCTCGCGATCTACAAGGGTATGTAGATGCACTCCTCTCTCTCGTTGCTAGATTAACTCCATAGATTGATCTTGGTGAAGCGTAGAAATTTTTTTATTTTCTGCAACGTTCCCCAACAGTGGCATCATGAGCTAGGTCTATGCGTAGTTTTCTTTGCACGAGTAGAACACAAATTTGTTGTGGGCGTAGATGTTGTCAATTTTCTTGCCACTACTAGTCTTATTTTGCTTCGGCGGCATCATGGGATGAAGCGGCCCGGACCGACCTTACATGTACGCTTATGTGAGACAGGTTCCACCGACTGACATGCACTAGTTGCATAAGGTGGCTAGCGAGTGTCTGTCTCTCCCACTTCGGAGCGGATTCGATGAAAAGGGTCCTTATGAAGGGTAAATAGAAATTGGCATATCACGTTGTGGCTTTTACGTAGCTAAGAAACGTTCTTGCTAGAACCCTATTGCAGCCACGTAAAAACATGCAACAACAATTAGAGGACGTCTAACTTGTTTTTGCAGCATATGCCTTGTGATGTGATATGGCCAAAAGTTGTGATGAATGATACATATGTGATGTATGAGATCATGTTCTTGTAATAGGAATCACGACTTGCATGTCGATGAGTATGACAACTGACAGGAGCCATAGGAGTTGTCTTAATTATTGTATGACCTGCGTGTCAATGATTAAACGCCATGTAATTACTTTACTTTATTGCTAAACCGTTAGCCATAGTAGTAGAAGTAATAGTTGACGAGCAACTTCATGGAGACACGATGATGGAGATCATGGTGTCATGCCGGTGACGAAGATGATCATGGCGTCCCAAAGATGGAGATTAAAGGAGCTATATGATATTGGCCATATCATGTCACTATTTGATTGCACGTGATGTTTATCATGCTTTTGCATCTTATTTGCTTAGAACGACGGTAGTAAATAAGATGATCCCTCATAATAATTTCAAGAAAGTGTTCCTCCTAACTGTGCGCCGTTGCGAAAGTTCGTTGTTTCGAAGCACCACGTGATGATCGGGTGTGATAGATTCCAACGTCCACATACAACGGGTGTAAGATAGATTTACACATGCAAAACACTTAGGTTAACTTGACGAGCCTAGCATGTACAGACATGGCGTCGGAACACAAGAGACCGAAAGGTCGAACATGAATCGTATGGAAGATACGATCAACATGGAGATGTTCACCAATGATGACTAGTCCGTCTCACGTGATGATCGGACACGGCCTAGTTGACTCGGATCATGTATCACTTAGATGACTAGAGGGATGTCTAATCTGAGTGGGAGCTCATTAAATAATTTGATTAGATGAACTTAATTATCATGAACTTAGTCTAAAAACCTTTGCAAAAATGTCTTGTAGATCAAATGGCCAACGCTCATGTCAACCTCAACTTCAACGCGTTCCTAGAGAAAACCAAGCTAAAAGATGATGGCAACAACTATTCGGACTGGGTCCGGAACCTGAGTATCATCCTCATAGCTGCCAAGAAAGCATATGTCCTAGAAGGACCGCTAGGTTTAGCACCCATACCAGAGAACCAAGACGTTATGAACGCTTGGCAGTCACGTGCTGATGATTACTCCCTCGTTCAGTGCGGCATGCTTTACAGCTTAGAACCGGGGCTCCAAAAGCGTTTTGAGCAACACGGAGCATATGAGATGTTCGAGGAGCTGAAAATGGTTTTCCAAGCTCATGCCCGGGTCGAGAGATATGAAGTCCCCGACAAGTTCTATAGTTGTAAGATGGAGGAAAATAGTTCTGTCAGTGAGCACATACTCAAAATGTCTGGGTTGCACAACCGCTTGTCCCAGCTGGACATTAACCTCCCGGACGAGGCGGTCATTGACAGAATCCTTCAGTCACTCCCACCTAGCTAAAAGAGCTTTTTGATGAACTACAATATGCAGGGGATGGTGAAAACTATTCCTGAAGTATTTTCAATGCTGAAATCAATGGAGGTACAAATCAAAAAGGAGCATCAAGTGTTGATGGTCAATAAAACCACTAGTTTCAAGAAAGGCAAGGGTAAGAAGGACGGAAAGAGAGTTGCCGCGCCCGGTAAATCAGTTGCCGGGAAGAAGCCAAAGAATGGATCCAAACCTGAGACTGAGTGCTTTTATTGCAAGGGAAAGGGACACTGGAAGCGGAACTGCCCCAAATACTTAGCGGACAAGAAGGCCGGCAACACTAAAGGTATATGTGATATACATGTAATTGATGTGTACCTTACCAGTACTCGTAGTAGCTCCTGGGTATTTGATACCGGTGCCGTTGCTCATATTTGTAACTCAAAGCAGGAGCTGCGGAATAAGCGGAGACTGGCGAAGGACGAGGTGACGATGCGCGTCAGGAATGGTTCCAAGGTCGATGTGATCGCCGTCGGCACGCTACCTCTACATTTACCTACGGAATTAGTTTTAAACCTCAATAATTGTTATTTAGTGCCAGCTTTGAGCATGAACATTGTAGATGGCTACTCATTTAAATCCGAGAATAATGGTTGTTCTATTTATATGAGAGATATGTTTTGTGGTCAAGCCCCGCTGGTCAATGGTTTATTCTTGATGAATCTCGAACGTGATGTTACACATATTCATAGTGTGAATACCAAAAGATGTAAGGTTGATAACGATAGTCCCACATACTTGTGGCACTGCCGCCTTGGTCACATTGGTGTCAAGCGCATGAAGAAGCTCCATGCTGATGGACTTTTAGAGTCTCTCAATTATGAATGATTTGACACATGCGAACCATGCGTCATGGGCAAAATGACCAAGACTCCGTTCTCCGGAACAATGGAGCGAGCAACCAACTTATTGGAAATCATACATACTGATGTGTGCAGTCCAATGAGCGTTGAGGCTCGCGGAGGCTATCGTTATGTTCTCACTCTCACTGATGACTTAAGTAGATATGGGTATGTCTACTTGATGAAACACAAGTTTGAGACCTTTGAAATGTTCAAGGAATTTCAGAATGAGGTAGAGAATCAACGTGACCGAAAAATAAAGTTCTTACGATCAGATCGTGGAGGAGAATATTTAAGTCATGAATTTGGTACGCACTTAAGGAAATGTGGAATTGTTTCACAACTCACGCCGCCTGGAACACCTTAGCGTAATGGTGTGTCCAAACGTCGTAATCGCACTCTATTGGATATGGTGCGATCTATGATGTCACTCACTGATTTACCGCTATCATTTTGGGGATACACTCTAGAGACAGCTACATTCACTTTAAATAGGGCACCGTCTAAATCCGTTGAGACGACACCGTATGAATTATGGTTTGGGAAGAAACCTAAGCTGTCGTTTCTAAAAGTTTGGGGATGTGATGCTTATGTCAAGAAACTTCAACCTGAAAAGCTCGAACCCAAGTCGGAAAAATGCGTCTTCATAGGATACCCTAAGGAAACCATTGGGTATACCTTCTACCTTAGATCCGAAGGCAAGATCTTTGTTGCCAAGAACGGGTCCTTTCTGGAGAAAGAGTTTCTCTCGAAAGAAGTAAGTGGGAGGAAAGTAGAACTCGATGAAGTACTACCTCTTGAACCGGAAAGTAGTGCAGCTCAGGAAAATGTTCCTGTGGTGCCTACACCGACTGGAGAGGAAATTAATGATGATGATCAAGGTACTTCGGATCAAGTTGCTACTGAACTTCGTAGGTCCACAAGGACACGTTCCACACCAGAGTGGTATGGCAACCCTGTCCTGGAAATCATGTTGTTAGACAACGGTGAACCTTCGAACTATGAAGAAGCGATGGCGGGCCCAGATTCCAACAAATGGCTTGAAGCCATGCAATCCGAGATAGGATCCATGTATGAAAACAAAGTATGGACTTTGACAGACTTGCCCGATGATCGGCGAGCGATAAAAAATAAATGGATCTTTAAGAAGAAGACGGATGCGGATGGTAATGTTACCATCTATAAAGCTCGACTTGTCGCTAAGGGTTATCGGCAAATTCAAGGGGTTGACTACGATGAGACTTTCTCTCCCGTAGCGAAGCTGAAGTCCGTCCGAATCATGTTAGCAATTGCCGCATACTATGATTATGAGATATGGCAAATGGACGTCAAAACGGCATTCCTTAACGGCTATCTTAAGGAAGAACTGTATATGATGCAGCCGGAAGGTTTTGTCGATCCTGAGAATGCTAACAAGGTATGCAAGCTCCAGCGATCCATTTATGGGCTGGTGCAAGCATCTCGGAGTTGGAACATTCACTTTGATGAGATGATCAAAGCGTTTGGGTTTATGCAGACTTATGGAGAAGTTTGCGTTTACAAGAAAGTGAGTGGGAGCTCTGTAGCATTTCTCATATTATATGTGGATGACATACTTTTGATGGGAAATGATATAGAACTTTTGGACAGCATTAAGGCCTACTTGAATAAGTGTTTTTCAATGAAGGACCTTGGAGAAGCTGCTTACATATTAGGCATCAAGATCTATAGAGATAGATCGAGACGCCTCATAGGTCTTTCACAAAGCACATACCTTGATAAGATATTGAAGAAGTTCAATATGGATCAGTCCAAGAAGGGGTTCTTGCCTGTGTTGCAAGGTGTGAAATTGAGCTCGGCTCAATGTCCGACCACGACAGAAGATAGAGAAAAGATGAGTGTCGTCCCCTATGCCTCAGCCATAGGGTCTATCATGTATGCCATGCTGTGTACCAGACCTGATGTAAACCTTGCCGTAAGTTTGGTAGGAAGGTACCAAAGTAATCCCGGCATGGAACACTGGACAGCGGTCAAGAATATCCTGAAGTACCTGAAAAGGACTAAGGATATGTTTCTCGTTTATGGAGGTGACGAAGGGCTCGTCGTAAAGGGTTACGTCGACGCTAGCTTCGACACAGATCTGGATGACTCTAAGTCACAAACCGGATATGTGTATATTTTGAATGGAGGGGCAGTAAGCTGGTGCAGTTGCAAGCAAAGCGTCGTGGCAGGATCTACATGTGAAGCGGAGTACATGGCAGCCTCGGAGGCAGCGCATGAAGCAATCTGGATGAAGGAGTTCATCACCGACCTAGGAGTCATACCCAATGCGTCGGGGCCAATCACCCTCTTCTGTGACAACACTGGAGCTATTGCCCTTGCCAAGGAGCCCAGGTTTCACAAGAAGACCAGGCACATCAAGCGTCGCTTCAACTCCATTCGTGAAAATGTTCAAGATGGAGACATAGATATTTGCAAAGTGCATACGGATCTGAATGTCGCAGATCCGTTGACTAAACCTCTTCCGCGAGCAAAACATGATCAACACCAGAACTCTATGGGTGTTCGATTCATCACAATGTAACTAGATTATTGACTCTAGTGCAAGTGGGAGACTATTGGAAATATGCCCTAGAGGCAATAATAAAATGATTATTATTATATTTCCTTGTTCATGATAATTGTCTATTATTCATGCTATAATTGTGTTATCCGGAAATCGTAATACATGTGTGAATAAATAGACCACAACATGTCCCTAGTAAGCCTCTAGTTGACTAGCTCGTTGATCAACAGATAGTCATGGTTTCCTGACTATGGACATTGGATGTCGTTGATAACAGGATCACATCATTATGAGAATGATGTGATGGACAAGACCCAATCCTAAGCATAGCACAAGATCGTGTAGTTACTTTGCTAGAGCTTTTCCAATGTCAAGTATTATTTCCTTAGACCATGAGATCATGTAACTCCCGGATACCGTAGGAGTGCTTTGGGTGTACCAAATGTCACAATGTAACTGGGTGACTAAAAAGGTATACCACAGGTATCCCCAAAAGTATCTATTGGGTTGACACGGATCAAGACTGGGATTTGTCACTCCGTATGACGGAGAGGTATCTCTGGGCCCACTCGGTAATGCATCATCATAATGAGCTCAATGTGACCAAGTGTTTGGTCACGGGATCATGCATTACGGTACGAGTAAAGTGACTTTCCGGTAACGAGATTGAACGAGGTATTGGGATATCGATGATCGAATCTCGGGCAAGTAACGTACCGATTGACAAAGGGAATTGTATACGGGATTACTTGAATCCTCGACATCGTGGTTCATCCGATGAGATCATTGAGGAATATGTGGGAGCCAACATGAGTATCCAGATCCTGCTGTTGGTTATTGACCGGAGAGCTGTCTCGGTCATGTCTGCATGATTCCCGAACCCGTAGGGTCCACACACTTAAGGTTCAGTGACGCTAGGGTTGTAGAGATATTAGTATGCGGAAACCCGAAAGTTGTTCGGAGTCCTAGATGAGACCCTGGACCTCACGAGGAGTTTCGGAATGGTCCAGAGGTAAAGAATTCTATATAGGAAGTCCAGTTTCGGCCACCGGGAAAGTTTCGGGGGTCACCGGTATTGTACCGGACCACCGGAAGGGTCCCGGGGGTCCACCGGGTGGGGCCACCTATCCCGGAGGGCCACGTGGGCTGAAAGGGGAAGGGAACCAGCCCCTGGTGGGCTGGTGCGCCCCCCTTGGGCCTCCCCTGCGCCTAGGATTGGAAACCCTAGGGGCGGGGTGCGCCCCACTTGACTTGGGGGGCAAGTCCCCCCCCCTAGGCCGCCGCCCCCCCTTGGAGATGGGATCTCCAGGGCCGGCGCACCCCCCTAGGCCCCCTATATAAAGAGGGGGAGGGAGGGCAGCCGCACCCTAGTCCCTGGCGCCTCCCTCTCCCCCCGTACCACCTCTCCCTCTCGCTGAGCTTGGCGAAGCCCTGCCGAGATCGCCGCTGCTTCCACCACCACGCCGCTGTGCTGCTGGATCTCAATCAACCTCTCCTTCCCCCTTGCTGGATCAAGAAGGAGGAGACGTCTTCCCCAACCGTACGTGTGTTAAACGCGGAGGTGCTGTCCGTTCAGCACTAGGATCATCGGTGATTTGGATCACGACGAGTACAACTCCCTCAACCCCTTTCTCTTGAACGCTTCCGCTCGCGATCTACAAGGGTATGTAGATGCACTCCTCTCTCTCGTTGCTAGATTAACTCCATAGACTGATCTTGGTGAAGCGTAGAATTTTTTTTATTTTCTGCAACGTTCCCCAACAAACACATTAATTCTCCAACAACGGTTTCAAACAATGATGACAACACCTTGATGAGTTTCAACTGATAAGAAACTGATCCTCCACGTCTCATTTAAGAGGAACTCACTCTACTATAATGGAAAGGATATAACCAAGAAAGTGAATGGTTTCTTTCATTTCTTATTCCATCGTAATTGACATCATTGGCTAAACATGTAGACCTTTACTATGTATGATGTTTTTCAAAGAGTTTGACATTTAATATGAATATGATTTTGTGCTAATATAATAATCATTTCGTGTGTATGTCAGTGTGTGCTGGGGATGTGGCATCAAATTAAGCATTCTCCACTTTCCTAGAACTAGCTCTTACTAGTACAAATTACTTTGGCAGTTCAAGCGCCTGAGTTGAGGCAGTCCCATGCTCGGCTTGTCGCGGAAATCTCGCCCAAGGAAATCATCCCATTGGCGGTCCGCCAAAAAATCTACAAGAGATGTGTCCTTTCTTAGGAAGTTTGGCTGACCGCCGATGATGGGTTGAGACTTCTCTTCCCATCACCTCCGAGGGTGGCAAGACCACCATGAATGGTGTTTTCAAACTGACATGCAGGCCCGGCCCTGATGGGGGGGCAGGGGGGGCGGCCGCCCCGGGCCCCCGAATGGTAGGGGCCCCCACGTATGTGTGCTATGTGTATTAGGCCCGTGAAAACAAATGACCCAGCACTAATTAGGTGCAACATGCCTTGTACGTGAAGGTGCAGTAGTGGGCAAGTAAATCAACGATACCCTCAATTAGTGGAATTTCCGCTTCCCACGTGTAGGCCCACACACAACATCAGCGATCGACCTAGCCGCACATCAATCCCTCAAGCACACATCACGCACGACTCCTGCCGCCATAGCGTCCTCCCGCGGAGGCCTCACCGATGCTTCCTCCTTCAACGGCGTCTCGGGTGATTTCTTGTTCGTCGGACAGGAGTAACAATACCCCAGTTTTGGACAACATAATAGGTAAGCATCTTCTTGATTCATTATCCAAGAGCTATCTAGGTTCTGTTAGATAGGAGTAGCTGGTGAAATTAGCGGAGAAGAGTAGGTTGTAATTGTCCGGCCTTCTGATTAATGAATCTGGCTGTGTTCGATGAAAGGCAATGGAGAGAATGACTACTAGGATCCATGGATTAATGATACTAATAGCTGAGACAAATTAATTAGAGAATGCATGGTCTATTTAATATATTTAGGTGGCTAAATTATTTTTAGCGTTGTAAATTATAAAGTAATTCTAGCTGCGCGATAAGGAGCCGTTCAAATATTATTTTTTGTGTGTGGCCAACTATATATGAAATATACACCGTGTGTAACTTCCTTGACAAATTTAAAGTAAGATAAAATTAATATAATCATATTTAGTTAAATCACAAAACTATGTCGACATGCTGGTTTTGCACTTCGTCGTTAAAAATTTAAGAGTAACCCGTATTTAAAAATATCAAAACATGCAACGATGCATAAAGGGCCCCCGGTTTCGTTTTCGCCCTGGGCCCCTGAAATCTCAGGACCGGCCCTGCTGACATGGATGAACTGTTCTGCACTAATGTAATGTGTAGTATCATGCAAAAATACAAAACAAAAAATGACCAAGATTAAGCTACCGAGAACGCCAAATCACAAGTACCCAAACACAAGAACATACATGCACTACTCTACCTAAGACTCATTTATAGTATGTAAACAAAGACGATACACACATTCCAAATAAACTTTTGACGAGGTGACTAACCGTATTACATTCTTTGGATATTATGCTTAGGATTGCCTTTCAGAAAAACTAGACCTCCCACGGCGGGATATCATAGCATAGTATGATGCATCCTCATGTAATGTCAACTAGAGATATATTGAGATGACAATAGCATTTAATGAGGAAAGAGAGGATACTAGTATCAAAATGTGATAAAATATCATGTTAAATGAGTGGCTACTATTAGTTATACAATATGATAAATTAGATTATCTAATATACTAGCTTATGATATTATGCACTACAAAGGTAGTATCCATCCATAGCTTAGACTAGTCATAGTGGGAGTAACATACTTCCTCCATCCTCAAATAAGTGGACGTTTAACATTTAAAATTTATCCACAAAAGAGTGTCATGTATCTGACACTGGTCTATGTAGCTACTATACCCTACTCACTACGATAGCTCTTACGACTGGATCAGTTGGGATTTCCTAGGACAGAAATTCCAAAGTTGGAAACTCCTGGAAGAAGATAACTTCGAAGTTCGAACTCCTTGGACAAGTCTGAAGAGGACTTCCTAGTAGAGGGCGATTTCGAAGCTGGGATTTCATAGGAGAGGGCAATTTCGAAGTTGGGATTTCCTAGGAGAGGGCAAATCTAGATGTACATTTCATGGAGCACCTAGCTGTATAGCTTTCGTTGCAAGTCATCTCTCTAGGTGATTAAATTTCCTTAGCTAGCTAGACTAGACGGAGCTCCCGCCGGTTGCCAAAACTAAAACTTAAAAAACGACATATCTCCACTATGAATCTCAAGACAGCTCATTCCAACATATATTTCAAATGCAGAATAGTATAATATTTAGAAGGCCAGCCATTCTAGCAACCAACGATGAAGCTGGATCTTTCAAAAAAAAAAACGATGGAGCTACAGGGTGGACAGTGTGGGCTGCGGCCCACCCTGGGATTATGGACCGGCCTATATACCATATGCAATTAGAGATGGTGGGCATCCCTCAAAAAAAAATTTAGAGATGGTGGGTCAGAAAAAGAAAACATCCCCGTCCCTGTCTGCCTCGCTGTACCCCGCCGTCCTCGCCGGACGGCCAGCCAGCCACATAGGAGCCTCCTGCCTCTCCTAAGGCAAGTGTCTTTCTTGTGTGGTTGTGGGTGTAAGTTGAAGTTCCCTCGTCTCACGGTGACAGGGGCGGGCCCACCTCAATTCAAGGGTATTCAGTTGAATACCCATTATTTTTGGCAAAAAAAACTAGGTATATATTGATATACACTGTGTATTTATAAGGAAAAATGAAGTTTTTTTTTTGAGGGTAAGGAAAAATGAAGTTGTACACTAAAACCTACTCGTCTAGTATTTCCGCTCAAAACTCCACGACTTGGCCCATTGGCCCAAGTAGCTGTAACCCACGCACGCACGCAGACCATCGATCAGTCCATTGCCCAAAAAAACATCGATCGATCAGATCAGACAGAGATGAACCGACATCTTTCTTCCCCTGTTCTCTTCCCACGCGAAGGCCAGCCGCCTGGCGGCCAGGGCTGTTGCCATCGCCTGCTCGGCAATCACACGTGCGCTCGGCGGCGCGGCAATCCATCCCCCGCTCACCTTGGTTCTGATCCCTGCAGCTGTAGTCAGTAGCGGGCAGCTGCCAGCAGGCATTGATTCAGTTTCAAAGCCACAACCCACCGATTAGATTCAGTTATAACTGCTAATTAGATGTATTAACCCTTCACTTTTGAAATTGGGACCTCTCCTCTCATACCAATTATTATTTCTTGCTCGATTTGAAATCATCTATCGCTGCAGGCAGGGGCACTGTTTTCTTCTCGTAAATATGCTGCAGTACATACATACAAAAGTAAGTTAGTGTGAACACTTGTCTGTCTATTTGAGTACAGTGAAATTAGAACGTGTTTCCAGTCTATTATGAGTTATTTATACATGAGAATTTGCAAATTTCCATTTAAATCTGCAATGTGAGAATGTTTATAAATTTAGAATTTGTTACAATGAGCATTATCTTAAAGAATGGTACTCTAAAACGTGATGAAAATTTCACAAACTTGAGAAGTTTAACACAGTTGTCTATGATGCTTGTTAAAACAGGGATGGCTCTTTGGTATGAGATTGTTTACAAACTTCTCAAATTGGTGCTAGTTCTTCCTGTTGCAACACGTATTGACATGGTCTTTTCATCAATGAACTATACAAAAAAACAAGCTAAGAAGCAGGATGGGGCAAAAATACTTGAATGATTGCTTGGTCACATTCATTGAGAGGGAATTCTTCTTGCAAGTTAAGCATGAGGATATCATCACTCATTTTCAAAGCATCAAGGATGGCAAAGTTTTCCTGTAATTTGTAAGGTTTCTTATCATTTATATATCTTAGATTTTGCCACAATATGTTAAACAATGTTTACTTCTATATGGTGAACTATACCAAGTTATGATCAATATGTATGAATATAATATACTATGCAATATATTTTATATAGTTTAGAACAAGTACAATATGCTGCTAAAATCAGTTATACACGCCAAAAGGAAGGTTATGGCTTCCATTTTTTTTCAAAATTTGAATACACAGTCTTCAATTCCTGGGCCCGCCCCTGCACGGTGAGAAGAGACCCCATGAATGGCTGCAGAGGACCAAAACCCACTCCAAAGCAACTTGCGCCTGGTTAGGTAAGCACGGGAACGGCACCTCTGATATGCACGTACGACACTGGAGCGTTGACAATGGTGTCGTTAGGAAAAAAAGCCAGTGGCTTGACGACAGCTTTGATCCAGAGACACCGACGGAGGCGAGGATGGCCACAGTAATGGCCAAAGTGTACTCGATGCAATCTCACAGCAACAATATCTAAGTACACATGCTCAGCAATGGCAGAGCTAACCCAAATGCTGCATACATTTCAACTGTACGTTTTAAAAAGCAGCGTTCATCTCTCAGACGACAGACTATGAGAGCTTCTTCATTTAAAATCCTGGTTAGGTCGGTGTGAAATTGTCGCGGGAGTTCCCCCGTCTTGCAGCGACAAGCGACCCCATGGCGGCAGCCACAATTGCTCCGGCGACGACGACCAACACCCACACTAAAGCAGCGAGAACACGCATCACTTGGGTGAGCACGGGACCTCTGGTCTGTAACTCTGTACGATGTTTGTGCCGACGGTGAACAGCACGACGGATTCCACGTTGGCCGGGAAGATGACGAGATGTAGTCGTTCGCCCAATGTTGCGCCAGGGGCATTGACTACGGCCTCGATCCAGAGCCCAGAGGGAGGCCGAAGGCGAGGTTTGCCACGGTAATGGCGAAGTAGACGTGCACGTACGGTAATGGCGAACTAGGGGCGACGGCTGCAGTGCTCTTGTATTTCTGGGGGCAAAAGGCATGGCATTTATAGTGCTTTTGCAGTTTCGTTCGGTGTCTGAAAGTGAAACAAAAATTACTTAGTTGTAGCAAATTGCTTAATGTCATCGCTAAAGCTTGGAACCTTCGGCCATCGATGACACAGCACCAAGATAATCTCTTTATTATTAAGGTGGTCCGGTTTCTCCCAAGCTGTATAGTGAGATGTTTTTGTCATCAAGGAAGCATCCACGAACAAGAAAGATACATCGGCAATCCCAGATACTTCTCCATCGCTTTGGTCGCCTGACACAATAATCACTTGATTCACAAGCCGTCAAGCCGGATGTGTAGTTCACGAAAAATGAATTGTCTAAAGTTTGTCGATCAAATCTCGAGGAGATATTTATTTGTTCGGGCACTAAGCATGGCCAAAGTCTATCTAAAAGTATAAACAGGATCAAATTCTGAGACGGTTACGAAAAATTGTTGGTATAAACCCGGGCACTAAACCAACAGCTGTGCAACTATTGCCCATAAATTTTGTTCGATATTGCAGTTACGGATTTGCTATTTCACATCTAGATGTGAAATACTTATTTCACATCTAAGTCCAGAACCGTTGATATTGTTTGTCTTTAATTTTCGCGCAAACATGATCGTCTCGCCTGGCGCACCCGTTCGCTTCGTGTTGTCTGCCGCAGCGGCCTGTGTGGAATATCCTATTTGACGCATTTTGCGTCAAATTGTCGAGGTACCGCACATCCCTCGACTCGTTTGGGCCGGCCTTTTTATTTCCTGTTCGTTGTCCCCCTTCCTCCCTCGACCGCTTCCCTTTACCTCCGTCGTTCGACCGCTTTTTCACCTGCTTCTTCCTCTGGGATCCTACTCCGGCAAGAGACCGCCGCCCTCCGAAGGAGCCGTCGGGTCTCTGTGCTTCTTTCTCATCCATTCCACCGCATCAGATCTGGCTAACTTCGTCGCATTGGATCTTTATTTGCAGGTCGTCCGTATCTCCGGCGTGGGCGTCGACGCCGTCTAGGGTTCCGACAAGGTCGGCGTCGTCTAGGGTTCCGTCAAGGTCAGCACCGTCTAGGTCCCCGTCAAGCTTCGTCAAGCTCGGCGTCGACGAGGTAAACGCGCCCAAATTCCCATGTTATGGACCTTGCTCGGCGTCGACAAGGTCCATCCCCGTACGCGTCACTCTCCGGCGCCACTTGCACCGACACTCCCATCTGACTGTGTTCACCCCTTTGCCGGCGGCAGGTGCGACGGGCGGAGGCGGCGGGGAGTGGAGCTTGTTTGGATTGTAAACCAGAAGCTGTCCTTGGCATCCCGGGCTTGATTGCCGCTTTGGAAGGTAGCAAGTCTTCTTCCCTAAAAAAGGTCTTCTAGGTACTATACAAAACTGAATTCTCTCACAAAGAAAGTTCTAAAATGAGGCATGTAAGTAGCAAGCTGAACTCAGATCCCATCCGACATGCACATGACATGCCATGATGAATGATGATGCTTGTGTGATGAACCGCACAACCAGGCCACCTTTCTTTTCATACTCTGTAACCTGTCTCATGTTTTGGTCTGAATTATGTCTACTTTCTGAATGTCTAAGTTCTGGTTGGTTTCTGATTTCTGAATGTGTTGTGTTTTGTTCTTCTGCAGCCCATCCTGCACACGGGGGTAGGCGCGGACGTGAGGCTCGAGGGCTACTACCGCGTATGGCCGGCCTTGTGGACAAGCAGCGGTAGGGACATACATAGACTGAAATATGAACTCAACTGAACATCTGGACTCCTGAATTTGTGCATAATGTCATGTGGAGCGTTTTTTTTATTTGATTTGGATGTTTCTGAGATTAGACAAGGGGTTGTGCTCAGAGATTTCGGATTTAGGGGTATGATTCAACATGCTGTTGTTAGGAGGTTGTGTGTTCTAGCACTTGGCCTTGGGATTTCTGTTTTTGTTTCTTGATGATGATAGGGTGGTTTGTGTAGGTTGACATAGAAGTTTTTCTATGTTTTATAAATGTTATGTTTATTTTATGAATTTTGTAGCAGCAACATGGATTAGTTCTGGAGACTTGTTAGCATGTATTAGGTTTTCTTCTATTCAACCATTGGTAAGCATGCATCTATTAACATTTAGGTCGCTTGTCCATATTATAGGCTGGAGTAATTTTGTAAATGTTAGGCCATGAATTTATTCACATGTTTGTATTGATAAACGATGCATGTGTTGCATCCTACCCGCACGACTTTGTTTTTTTAATGTTAAAAAGTTTTCTTTAATTTGCATTTGATGCCCTAAATAGTCCTTTGCTTGCACAGTAGTGTTCTGGTGTTTTAGGTAATTTCCTCTGTTGTTCTAGGAGCAGTACTACCGATTTTTTTCACACTATATTTGTGAAATTATACAGATACAAATTTTGTTGTTAATTGCAGTATTTTGGGTGGACATAGTTAGTTAACAATGATTTTGTAGTATGGTGTCATTCATCTACCATACTTCCGTATCATTTTCCTTGCAAGTATTATCATAACATGATTATTCATGGTGTTCTTGTCCTTTGTGTTGCTTAGCAATTATTCTTTGGGCACACACACAAAAGCAGAACTTGTCTACCAATCCCTTTTAAGTACTAACATAGTCGTTTGATCTTTTTACTGTCATTGATATAGTTTGTTGACCTTTTTTCTATGATAATGTATTTAGTGTTCTCATTATCATGCTTTCTTCTGCGAATAGCACAACCATCAGTGATTCTAAATACTTGAATTATGTTCCTTGAATAATGTTCCTTGGAAAATGTTTCTCTACATACTTGAATTATGTCCCATAATAATGTTCACTTCGAAATGTTCCCTGGAAAATGTTCCGCCAATAACGTTCCCTACAAAATTGTTCCTTCAATATTTGATCCCTAAATTATGCCCCTTTCAATATGTTCCCTAAATAATGTTCCTTGGAAATTGTTCATCGAATAATGTTCCCTAAATACTTGAATTATGTTCCTTGAATAACACTTGAATAATGTTCCTTGGAAATAGTTCCCTAAATAATGTTCCGCCAATAATGTTCCATACAAAATTGTTCCTTCAATATTTGATCCCTAAATTATGCCCCTTTCAATAATATTTCCTAAATAATGTTCCCTCGAATTTGTTCACCGAATAATGTTCCCTAAATACTTGAATTATGTCCCCTAATAATGTTCACTTGGAACTATTCCTTCGATAAATTTTTCCGCTCAACATTTATATATCCCTAAAAAATGTTCCGCCAATAATGTTCCCTACAAAATTGTTCCTTTAATTTTTATTGTTTCATAAATAATGTTCGTTTGAAACTGTTCCGTAAATAATATCCCCTAAATACTTGAATAATGTCCCGTAATATTGTTCATTTCGAAATGTTCCTTTGAATAATGTTTGTTCAATATTTTGGACCCTTTGTTCAAATAGTGTTCGCTAAATAATGATACTTGAAAAATGTTTCCCTAATTTCTGTAATGTTCACTTCAAATTGTTCCTTCTATAATGTTCCCTACAAAATTGTTCCTTCAATATTTGGTATATAAATAATGTTTCTTCAAAAATGTTCTCTACATAATGTTCCTAATACTTGAATAATGTTTCCCAAATAATGTTATCTTGGGAATGTTCCTTTGATAAAGTTTTTCGCTCAAATTTTTTATGCCTCCAATAATGTTCCCTACAAAATTGTTCCTTTCATATTTGTTTCCTAAATAATGTTCCTTGGAAATAGTTCCTTAAATAATGTTCCCTACAAAATTGTTCCTTCAATATTTGATCCCTAAATTATGCCCCTTCCAATAATGTTTCCTAAATAATGTTCCTTGGAAATTGTTCATCGAATAATGTTCCCTAAATACTTGAATTATGTTCCTTGAATAACACTTGAATAATGTTCCTTGGAAAATGTTTCTTTGGAGCAGATTTTTTTGACATCATGAACCCATACTAAACTGGAGATGCATTTCTGCCTACAATTAGTGCACAACTTCAAGCCTTTGTTTGCTGCTACATATGGAAATACTACTTTTAACATAGGAAATTTTGAGTCGAGATTTGTACCAGCTCTGAAGGTCAATTTCAGGCGCCTTCTCTATCTTTTTTGGAACTCTCCCATGTGCTTTTATATGAGTGATGAACAACTTCTTTGTTCTATACTCTCAATAAAAGATAGAAAGTGTTTTGAATTGACTGGAATTTCCATGTCTTTCTTTTTTTGTACAGGTATGACTCAGGAATTTTCCTTCTCAGTATCTTAGCAACTACAAAGGTCTCGGAATCGAGGGTTTCTCTAATGTATGTACCCCCACCCCCACCCCAGTTTCTCCAACGAAAACAGTTCCATTCCATTTTTCTGATTCTTCGGAACATAACATAAATTGAACTGCAACTTTCCTAAAATTTTGAAGGATGATCTACAAGGTCTACGTGGGAAATTGCTTTTCGAGATTGTCACTTGCAAGGACAATGAAATTCAGCTGCAATTTGTAACTTCTTTCCTGCAGAGACATGTATTAAAATCCCTACTTCTATTTAACGCAAGTACAACCGACCATAATTTCTCTGGTAGACACTTGTTTTCGTTGGTGCGTAGGTTGCAATTAATTTCAAATTATTTTTGCTTCAACAGGGTTTCCGCATGTTCAAATAAAGATTTCAAGGCAATCATTTTGAACCCACATATGAACACATGTTAGGTAACTTTATACACATCCCTTCGGTGCAACATCCAATTTACTTCGTTGTACCAACTAACATATTTCCCTTTTTATTATCAAGGGTCCCAATGCAACAAATTTTTCCAACTCAAAGGAATAGTACCGTGAGGGAACTCTTCTGTTGTTTCTTTATCAGTTATAAAGAAGGTTTCCTAATGAAACTGTTCTGCTGGTTTCCCGGTGATATTTTGTGGCATTACTTTCAGTTGTAAAGAAGGTTTAAGGCTGCAGAATAAGTTTGTAAAGAAGCTTGAACATGCTTCTATACTCATACTTTCTTGGATTTTCAACTGTTTTAACAAGCAGTTGAAACAGCAGAAATCTTCGTTTGTATGTTCCTTGTCTTTGTGTCTGGTCTTGTTGGAAATCTTCTTTACAACAATTTAACAAACAGTTGAAACACACAGAAAAGAACAGAGAAACGGAGAAACAGCAAAAGCAGAGAAACATCACAGGGAAGTTTTCAAAGAACGTGAGAAACAGAGAAACACGCCCGAAAGAACGCGCGCCAAACAAAGAAGCACAGAAATCAGCGCATCGCGGCCCACTAAGCCCAGATACGAACTCCCCTGTGCGAAACCCTGCCTAGTTGACGCATAATGCGTCGTATAGGACCTCCCGGCCTGTGTCCCGGCCATGCAAGTGGTAGTGGGCTGTTGTCGTTCCTTTTTAATTCGCGGGCTCAGGCTGGCAGCCGTTGTTTGTCTCGATTGTGGACTCCTTTTTACGCATTTTTTGGACTGGGTTGTCCGCGTATTTGTTGCCTGTATAGTTTTTTTGAAGCAATGTGATTTAGAGTGGAAAAAGGCAAGACAAGGTACTGGTAGGTGCGTGATTTTTATTTTTGAATGTAGTTCCGTGAGTTATAGAACGCTAGGGTGCCAACTCGTATTTTTTGTTCGGTCTTTTGGAACATAACTCTTGTTTTTTTCGTTCTTTTTTTTTAATTTTTCTTTTGGTTTTAAATTATTTTTTATTTTTTTATCATTTAAAATCCATGGTTTTAAAAATTTTATTAGCAGATTTTAAATTCCCAACTATTTCTTAAATGATGTCTCATCTAAATTTGTCATCATTTGATTTAGTTTTCATAAATTTTATGCAAGCCCTCTTTTTCGTCACGCTTTTCGTTGTTTGTTTGTTGCGTGTCCTGTTTGTTGGCCTAGGCCTATTTAGCTTCGCTTTTGTCGGCCCATTATCACACCCCTCTGGCAATCTGTTTCTTGTGTTGTTTTTAGTCGGTGACGTAGAATTTGAGGAGACAAGAAAAAAAATATGCTCTATCATCGTCGTCGTCTTTCCGGATCATTTTGACATTGTCCCCCCATTCCTTCTAAACTTCATGAAGATGAGATTTAGCAATGTCTCATCTAAGTTGTTGTCTCTTGGATAATTTTAACGCAAATTCTTGATCTCGCATCGTCGACTAATGTATTTCATGCGTCACATGTTTTGTTTTCTCCACCTGTTGACCTGTTCGCGGTGCATGTCTGTTTATTTGGTGGACTTTTTTTTCCTGCACTCTTGTGGCCTTATTTTATCTGTTTTGTGTTGTAGAAGTGGAAGAAACATGCTACGTCGTTTGTCATTGCCTGTTTCTATTTTCTTTTAAGTTCGGTGCCGACGAAACATGCTTTGTAAGAAAGACAGGCTTTGCCCTGCGGTCGATATGCAATTAGGTCCGATCAAATTTTTTGTCCTAGTTTTAGGTCCATCTTGAACACAAAATGGGCGCCACCAATTTGTTCTTCTACTTGGAACTCCAACCCTAAAATGCATTTTTTTTACCAATTGTAAATCTACCTTCGATAGACCCGACCAATTTGTCCATCATTTGCCAGTCCACCTTCGATACGCAAGTGGACCGATCCATTTTTGTCACATTGGCGGCCGTTTTTTCTTGTCCATTTTGCAAGTCCACCCATGATACGAAATAGGCTCCGACCTCATTTTTCCCCATTTTTCATGTCCACTATCAACACGCAATAGGGAGGCCAACCATTTCATTTTTTGAGTTCTAACTCCACCCCGACATACAATTGAAGGGCCAGTCCATTCTTGACATGCAACCAGGGTCAAACTATTTTTGTCCGATTTTGCAAGTCAACCCTCGACGCGCAACTAGGCCCCACCTTTTTGTCCAAGTTGCAAGTCCAGCATCGACTCGCAACTGGGACCCGACATTGTTTTTGTCCCAATTGTGATCTCACCCTTGACTTGTAACTAGGCCTAGACATCTTTTTGCCCCAGCTGCAAGTCCAGCCTCGATTCGCAACTGGGTCCCGGCCTCTTTTATCCCAGTTGCAAGTCCACTCTCGACTCGGAACTCGGGTGTGCTGTTTTGTTTTCACCCCAGTTGCAAGTCCACCCCCAACTTGTAACTCGAGGCATGTAATTTTTGTAATCGCCCCAGTCGCAAGCCAACCATATACTCGCAACTCGGGGATGTAATTTTATAGTTACCCTAGTTGCAAGTCCACCCTCAACTCGCAACTCAGGGGGGGTCTTTTTTGTTCTTGTTTCATGGTAGTTGCAATTAGACCCTTGACCTGCAACTAGGATTTTCTACTGGCCCAGTTGCAAGTCCATAATCGACTCGCAACTCGAAGGAATGTAGTTTCTAATCGACCCAGTTGCAAGTCCACCCCCGACTTGCAACTCGAGGCATGCAGTTTTTGTAATCGCCCTAGTTGCAAGTCCACCCTCTACTCGCAACTCGAGGATGTAGTTTTGTAGTTGCAAGTCCACCCTCAACTCGCAACTCAGGGGGGCGGGGGGCGGGGGATGGGATGTAGTTTCTATTCACTCCAGTTGCAAGTCCACAATCGACTCGCAAGTCGAGGGGATGTAGTTTGTAATCGCCCCTGTTGCAAGTCAACCATGTGCTCGCAACTCGAGATGTAGTTTTTGTAGTTGCCCTAGTTGCAAATCCACCCACTACTCGCAACTCGGGGGTGTTTTTTCCCTGTTTCATGGTAGTTGCAATTTGACCCTCGACCTGCAACTAGGGTTTTTTTGTCGGCCCAGTTGCAAGTCCACACCCGACTTGCAACTCGAGGGATATAGTTTTAGTATTCGGCCCAACTGCAAGTTAACCATGTGCTCGCAACTCGGGGATGTAGTTTAGTAGTTTCCCTAGTTGCAAGTCCACCGTCAACTCGCAACTTTGGGGGATGTAGTTTGTATTCACTCAAGTTAAAAGTCCACCCCCGAATTGCAACTCGATGGATGTAGTTTGTAATTGCTCCAGTTGCAAGTCAACCATATGCTCACAACTCGGGTATGTATTTTTGTAGTTGCCATAGTTGCAAGTCTGCCCTCAACTTGCAACTCGGAGGGGGGGGTGTTGTTTTTTTGTTCTTGTTTCATGATAGTTGCAATTAGACCCTGGACCTGCAACTAGGGGTTTCTATTGGCCCAGTTGCAAGTCCACCCTCGACTTGCAACTCGGGGGTGTTGTTTTGTTTTCACCTTAGTTGCAAGTCCACGCCCGACTTGCAACTCGAGGCATGTAGTTTTTTTAGGGGCCCAATTGCAAGTCAACCTTCGACTCGCAACTAGGGGGCGTATATTTTGTAGTGGCCCCAATTACAAGTCAGCCATCGACTCACAATTGTCCGTGTGCGGAGGGACTGGCCCAGGCACACTCGTCCGCTATTGTGATTTTTCTGGACAAACGAACAAGAGACAATATGTGGGATGATGTCATACTTAGATGTGACATAACCATTAAAAAAATTGTCCATGTTGTTGGGAAAGTGTTAGTGTTTCAGAAAATATTCAAAATTTTAAAAAATTGATTGCATTTTAAAAACTTTTTGAGATTTTTAAATTATTTACTTTTTCAAAAATTGTTTGTGTTTTAAAAAATGTTTGCAACTACAAATCTTGTTCACATTTTTATTAAATATTCTGCATCTATAAATTTGTTCACAATTTTTTTATAAATGTTCAAAAAGGTTTCAAATCTGACGATGTAGTGAGTTCCTAAATATTGACGCTGATTAATTATCACAAACATGCATTTTCTAGTGGCTAGAAAACAGGCGTTAAGTAGTTGGAGCTTGGTAGTTCGATTCCTTGTTAACTGTGGCTTTTCTCTTGCAACTTTTTCTTGTTTTTTTCTGAGACGAAACAACACACTTAGGATTTTTTTTCCTGTGTGCTACAAACCAACAAGCTTCGGTGCCTAGCTGTGTATACCGGCCCAGTCGAGACGACTCAGCTTGTTTAGCACCAACGGAGAAACTTGGCTGGACAACCATCAAACAATAAAATAAACGAACCAGTTGTAGAAAGTTGTCAATGAAAGAGAGCCACAAACAAAATGTGACATCATGTTAGATGTGAGATATTATCTCACATCTAGATGTGACATAGAGAGACCCTTGCAGTTAATGCTGGATTCACAAAGAGAAGTCTACCAAATTGAAATAGTTGGACTCTTATTCGCATTATAGAATGACACAAGAAAGACTAATGGCCTCTTTGACTCAAAATATTCCTTAAGAATTATATTTTGTTACAATTTTTTTGAGCTGTGCTTGTTTGAAAATCATAAAAAAAAACCATGAACTAATTTGCATGCAATTCTGAAAAAAGTGTGTAGTCTTTTTTTTTGCCGGCTAAAAAAGGTGTTTAGTCTATGAAAATTTTCTTTTGTTCTGATGTTATCATGGTCATGGCATTGCACATTTTGAAGTCCTGGTTGTACATGGTATTGCACTTGTATATGGCATGGAGTATGTGGTATGGAAGGGTGGTTACTAGTTATGGTTTTATGATGGCAAGTATAGTGATATACTATCTATGGTTTGAAAGGGGGTTGTTGCTGCACCAAATGCAACAACGATAACGTCTATACTATTTCCACTAATGAAGGTTTTGACGAGAGAGCCCACACAGGGTTCTAAAAACCCAGGGTGAAGGCTTGCCTTGATCCAGGGTTAAAATTTCAACGAAATTTCGCATATTTCAGTGGGTTCCAAAATATGTTTAACCCTGAAATTTCAACGCAGATCCAAATTGATTTCAAAATAAATTTATATATGCTAGAATTCGTTAAAATTAAGTGAAATTTGAAATCTCAAAATCCGAAATAATTTTTGAAATATGTGAAATTTCTGAAATTTTTCATATTTCGGCGAGGTCTGAAATTAAAAACCTTGCCTTGATCCATGCAGTATTGTTCTTCTCACTGGTTGTCATTTACATCCATTGAATCACTTCTCACCTAAACCATAACTATGGAACAACCGATCACTAACGAGTCAGGAGGACGCTAGCGGGAACCGTTGGGAAGCTTGGCTCCATCCTGTGAGAAGATTGATCGATGTCCACCTTTCTAAACAGCCCGAGCAGTTGCGCTGGAAACTAGTTAAGAATGGTGAGTTTTTAGTTAAATCCATGTATTTGGATATTATCAACACTACCGTTCTTCCTAGTTCGAAACATGTTTGGAAAGTCAAAATGCCCTTAAAAATCAAAGTGTTTATGTGGCTTGTCCACAAACAAGTCATCCTAACTAAGGACAATTTGGCGAAGCGCAATTGGACTGGATCTAAAAGATGTAGTTTTTGTGATAGTGATGAATCAATCAAACACCTCTTTCTTGACTACCCATTGGCAAAAAAATTGGGGAGGTCGGTCCATATAGCTTTTAATATTACTCCTCCGAATTCCATCAACACGTTATTTGGGACGTGGCTAGATGGGATTGATGTAGAAACAGGGAGGCATATCCGTATATGGGTATGTGCTTTATTATGGGCAGTTTGGAACTGCAGAAACGACTTGTTTTTAACAGAACAACAAATATTCATTTCTTGCCGGTTGTTTTCAAGACCACTACACTCATTCGTATGTGGTTGCTACTCACTCCGATGGAGGCCAGGGAGCATTTGGTTACTGGATCTATCCGGTGGGAGACGATAGCACGGGTTATCTTCAACCGGTTTGGATGGCGGTCATGTAATAGTATAGGTGTTTAGTTTCCTATCTTCTGTTTTGCCTGCCGGTTGTGGATGTCCTATTTTTGCTTTCGTGCTCTTTATGAGCATTTTTTTCTTTTGTTTGAGACCACGAGACTTATGTTGAACATTTTGATTATCAATAATATGGCCGTATGCATCATTCTCATGCAGAGGCTAGGGCAAACCCCCTTTTCGAAAAAAAAACTAAAACCTTCGACTGAAAGGTTGAGTTGGGGACTGTCAGGAGTTATTCGTGTGTGCTGAGTCTATCACCACTAAGAGCATCTCCAGCCGCACCCCCAACAGCACCCCCCCCAGGCGAATTTTTAGCGCAGGTGGCCAAAAATCGGACCAGTCGCGCCCCCACGACCTCGTTTAGCGCCGGTTTGGGCCAAATCCAGAGTCAGTGATCCCGCCTCAAACCCGAGCGCCCGGGTGTTGCCTGGGGGCGCTGGCAGAAGCGAAAAGTGGCGTGTGGCCGCTCTGTCGGCGAGAGGAGGCCCTTTTCTCGCTGTTTACTCCCGCTTTCCACCCTCGGCCTCCCTCTCATTCTCCATTCCTCCCGCCTAACTCCACCTCCTCCTTTCCAAGCCGCCCGCCATGCCGCCGAAGAAGTAACGTGATGCCTCGCGCTGTGACGGATTCCACAGCCGTCGCCGTCGCCCAGCCGAAGCAAAGGAAGTCGAGGGCGCCGCCGTCCAAGCCCCCGGGCATGACCAACGCCGACTGGAAGGTGGATGAGCAGTGCCGGGATGCCGTCACCATCGATAGGCGCAACAGGGCCAAGAAGGCCAGGGAGAGGGCAGCGCACGCGGCTGCCGCCGTGGCGGCGACGGAGCAGGTGGAGCGCACGGCCGAACAAGCCGAGGCGACTCATGCGGCGATGATGAATCCACCCGGTGGGCACAGCCCGCACGCGTCCTGGAGCCAGCAAAGCATCGGCTGTCCGGCTGGGTTCTCGTCGTCACCGCACCCATGGAGCACGCCGTCATCGGGCTATGCCGATAGCGACGTCCACGATGGTTTCAACCCCAACATCACCTTTCACCATGGGCGCCCGGTCCAGCGCACGCCATCGTCCGCGTTCGCCGGCGTGCAGTACCCTCCGCGTACTCGCCACCGGACTACGCAACTTCACTGACGCCACCTCTCCGCCGCGACCTCTACTCGCAAGCCTCCTCCTTGTTGCATCTTGGTGATGCCGACGCGACGGAGGCCGACATGGAAGACATCATCGCAGTCGGCTCGGCCGCCGCCGTCGCTTCCCCCGAGTTCACTACCCAAGACGGCTCGATTGATCTCGGCGACATGGACGCCGAGCTCGACTACAGCGAGGAAGAGCCGGAGGAAGAGGAGGAGGAGGAAGTGGAGGAGCTGGCGCCGACGAGGAAAGTCAAGAAGAAGAAGAAGAAAGGGGCGGCCAAGACCGGCGAGCCGCGCATCAAGTGGGCGACCAAGGAAGATGAGTGCCTCGCCGAAGCGTGGAAGGTCGTCGGCCTCGAGCCGATCACGGGCACGACCCAGAGCTTCGACACGTATTGGTACTGCATCAAGGCCGAGTTCGACGAGCGCAAAATCGTCGACCCCTACTTCAAAGGCGTCCACATGCAGCGGTGGTCGAAGGCGATGGCGAACCATTGGGGGCTCATCCAAACAGCGTGCAACAAATGGCATGTGATCATCGAGGAGGTCGCGGCTCGCCCGGAGAGCGGCACCAGCGTCAAAGATCAGGTACAACACGCCGTCCTCTCCCTATTCCTCTCGCCGTGCACGCGCGCATTTGCGCTCCAGTGCCGACTGATGCACGCTCTTCGGCGCAGCTGCTGCGCATGTTCGCCATGTACCACGACGACAACGGCGACTAGGAGTTCAAGTACCATCACGTCTTCAAATGGATCCACAAGTGCGAGAAGTGGACGGATATCCGGCGCACCCTCGCCAAGGCCAAGGAGACATACAAGCCGGACGCGCCGACACCGGGAGCGGCAGACAGGCACCCAGACGGCAACAAAGGGGCCAAGAAGGCGAAGCACGCCGAGTCGGCTGCCGCACGCGTGCAAGAGTCCATCGAGCATTGCCTCGCCGCCGCCAACACCAGGGCCGCCCAGCGAGAAGAGAAAACTTAAGCAAGTTGGGCTGCTTTGATGACGAACAGCACCGTCAAACTCGACTTGCTCCGGTCCAACGTCACCGCGAAGAAGAGGAACAACGACCTAGCTTTCTTAACAGGCGGCGCGGAAATGCTCCAGGGCAGCGACGAGAAGCTCAAGGCGTGGTTCTTGGCGGAGCGAGGCCTCATCCTGAGCCAGATACCGGCGACTCCGACACCGCCGCCGCCGCCAAGCCCGACTGACGATATCTCTGCGACGCCTAACAGCACAGAAGCCGCACCGACCAGTCCAGAAGCCGCGCCGACTCCTCCGAGCCCGCGCATGCCGCCGACGACGCTGGAGGTTGAGCTCGATGCCTGATGCATTCCTTTCGCGTCCTTCCTTTGTTTATGCGACGAACTACTTCCATTTGATCGCCGAACTGTGGCATTGAATCACTGAACTATTGCGATGATCGCTGGATTGTGGCCTTTTTGGAGCGGGAACGATCGAGCTTAAATATTTGGCGCGTGCCTGGCGCCTTGGGGGGCGGCACCTGGGGCGTGGCTGGGGCCTTAGTCGCCCCCAGGGTCTAAAATTCGCCGGGTGGACGCCCTAAAATGCGTCGGCCTATGTGCTGGGGGCCGAACGAGTGAAGATGCTCTAACAAACTAGAGGAGAGGATGAAGCAGTGACAGTTCAACACATAATTGAAACTATTCTAGTGTACAATGGGAAGCAAGCTGTAGAAGTCATCGCTCACAGGTTCATGTGCTCAACATCAGTAATGTATTGTCCACTAACAAGTTTGCAGTTCTTGGACTGTAAGCCATACAAGTAATAAAAATTGGTAGCACTAGCATTGGCTGCACTGTCAATGGTGAGTTTTTGCCGCACTAGCAGCAGATACCAGTAGGGAACAGGTCGCCACTGACGGCCTCTGAGCATCCCGTTAGTGGTGATTTGTTTCCTAGTGCTAGCAGCTAGGGCTGCCCCAAACGCACTGCTTCTCAGCAACCCCAGGTGTCGAGGGAACACATTTCATACATAAGAGCAATAGACACATAACATTGCGCGCGCGCGCGCGCGCACACACACATAAATGTTGGAATTAAAATTCACAATATACACACATAATTAAACATTTCTCACATAGATATGTATTCATCCATGCCATAACCCAAAATATCTTTGTGCTTTGTCGCTCTTGAGTGACGACTTCTAGAAGAATTCATGAGAAGACATGTCATGTCTTTGTGCTTCAGGAATTCCTCTTGATATAGGCCCCTCCTCCTCATGTTTCTGAAGAAGAAGAAACCTTCGTTGGTATAGGCGCCTGCAACGGACAGGACAGCGCCTGCAAATGACACTGCATGAAACAGCTGCATGCTTGTGACGGTGCTTTCCTGCACAAATCCCAAAGCAAAACGAATGGTGTAGATAAGAGGGACCATGGAGGCCGAGCTAGGAAGGAACTTTGCGGCAAGGAAAAGAGAGGACGGAGAAGTTGGAGGCAGCGACTTACTTTGGGTGGCGGAGGCTGTTGGGAAGGGAGGACAGTAAAAACTAACCTAAATGTAATTATGCAACATCAAAACAAGATGTCCTATATAGTCCACACGCTGAATCTCAAGACTACGTATTTCCATATTTACATTTCAAGCAGCTCGCCTTCGCTAAATCTCTAGCTAAAAGTGTCCTCGCCAGCTAG
This sequence comes from Triticum aestivum, assembly GCF_018294505.1. NCBI lineage: Eukaryota > Viridiplantae > Streptophyta > Magnoliopsida > Poales > Poaceae > Triticum > Triticum aestivum. The sequence goes on from NC_057807.1 coordinate 543,485,327, forward strand.
TTGTCATGTGTGTTCTCTAGTCTTGCAGTGACAAGAGATCCGATGGCTGCCGCAGCAGCTGCTCCAGTGACAAAGCCGGCGACGACCAACACCAACACCAAAGCACCGTGCTGTTCATCTGGAGGATGCATCACTTCGGCAAGCACAGCAACCCTGATCTGTACGAGGGTGGTGCCGACGGAGAAGGTGAAATCCATCAGCGTGACGGCCTCCGTGGTCGGGACGATGATGCAGTCCGGCGAATGCTCTTCCACGGGCTTGATGACAACTTTGATCGAGAGAGACCTACCAAACGCGAGGTTGGCCAGAGTGACGGCAAAATAGACGTGCACATCCATGGGCGCGGCTGAGTAAAGGGAAGAACTGTATAGGGGTGGGGTGCAATGGTAAGTGGGCTACGGAGAAAAGTGGCATATATATGGTGAGCGGGCGCATACGTTTTTGTTATTGCCACATATCATGAGCCTCGAGAGAGCTTAGTCAGCAAGCTGCCACACTTTGACACATTGGTTCAGTGAATCCCAAGTATTTTTTGTATTTTTTTAAGGAGTAAGGAGGCGTCTCTACAACTATTTTTATCTATGAACAACGCACAAGCACCGGTTTTATCACCTAACCAATTCAGTAAGTAAAAAGTTGGTACTCACAAAATAAAATTAAAATTTTGGAGTAAGGAACAAATAACAAACACGAACAAACAAAGTCCTTGGTTCCATCACCTAACGGGTTTAACTAAGCAAATATAATATGAAGCAACCAAGGACGCCAGTTAACGGTGAAGAACAAGAACTGCAAAGTCATCATCTTTATCGCCCAACATAACTAATTAAGTAAATAGAATGTTGAGGAAGTGATACCTCCGTGAAATGGTAACGAACATGAATGATGGAGTCCTCATGAAAACTCAAAATTAACATGAAAGTCCACTTTAGTTGTCTTTGTTTTAGTTCCAGCATCTAAGGATAAAATTTGAAAAACATTTTTTTGGACCTCACCGTATTGTCAAAAATACTTTCAGAATTTCATCAATCATAATCGACTAATTTATCATGAATTTTGACCGAATTTAAATTTGGCTAGATTATTTCATATTTGGCCTAAAATTTTGACGTTACAAAATAGTAGCACGCACCCATATGAGGTGGGTACAAATAAGGGTCCACAGGACCAGCATGCAATGGTAAAATGTTTCACTGAGAAATGAAGATAATATATGGAGCGGGTAAATAAATTATTTTTGGGGAAATTAACAAAATAATTTATTCATGTGTGTTTCTGGAGAGCTTAGCCAGCTCCACTTCGTGAGTTATTATTTGTCTTTTTAAGGAATGTGGTAGGGTAGGTCTCTACAGCTGATTTTATTTTAGCAAGGTGCTAGCTATTTGTTCAATGGTTTTATCTCCTAAGAAATTAAAATAAGGAACAATATCAACATGAAAACAAAGCCATCAGTTTTATCGCCCAATGGAATTGATTAATTAAATAGAAAATGTGCAATAAGGATGTTAGTTTGCGGTGATGAACACTAAGAATAAAGTCGTCGGCATTCTCACCTAATAGAATTAATTAACTAAAATAGAATGTGGAGCAAGTACGGGAGTCACTAAACAGAAACAAAGACAAACAACAAAATTCTCTAGAAATCACATCGGTCCTCTTGAGTTTTCTTTGTTCTAGCTGCAGTAACCAAAGGTTAAAATTTTCATAAACAGTTTTTCTTGGATTTCACTAAATTATCCAAACGATTTTAGACTTCAATTTATGATAATTCACTTTTTAACATGAATTTGACCTAATGGAAATTTAGTTTGAAGGTTTCTGAAGTTGGCCTGTAATTTTAAGGTTACAAAATAGGTGTGCACATCATGGTTTCGTAGAAAAAAGAATTCTATAGCGAACCAATCTATGGTTGGATAGTTAGGAGGACAGTGATAACCCCAGTCAACCAGTGTTCAAGTCCTAGACTTGACATTGGTGCTCATATTTATTTGGATTTATTTTAGGCCTTTCAGCAATGTGCGTTCAGTGGGAGGAGACGTTCCCATCTACCACGAAAGCGTTTGCGTCGACTTCGTCAATCTGAAGGTGATATGCCGGCCCAGTCTCTCGAAGGTGCTAATAGAGATAAGATGTGTGTGTGTTCGTTCATAGGGGTGAGTATATGCTCGTGTATCTGAGGGACTTTGATTGTACTGTGTTAAAAAGGAAGAAGAGGGTGCAATTGTTAATGGGCGACAGAGAAAAGTAGCACATATAGGAGTAGGTGCATACAATGTTTTTTTTGTGTGCAAAAGTAACAAAATGATTTCTCTCTCTTGTGTTTCTAGAGACCTTACACATCCGCTACTTCATTTGCCACCCTGGTTCAGTGTCTGCCAAGGTGCAGGTACAGGGTTTCACATGTATCGGTTGCGCACCTACGTTTGCAAGCATAAGTTGAGTTATTTTGTTATCTTTCTAAGGAATATGTTGGGGTATGTTTGTACAAAAAAATATTTTTAACATGTTGCAAGCTACTCCTTCCGTCCCATAATATAAGAGCGTTTTTGACACTAGTATAGTGTAAAAAACGCTCTTATATTACGGGACAGAGGGAGTATTTGTCACTGATTTATCACCTAACACATTAATTAATTAAGTAAAAATTCTTTGAAGAAAGGAACAATAACAAGCACAAAAACACCATGCAAAAAAAAGAAAGAACACCAACAACAAAGTCCTCGGTGTTATAGAAGAATGTGGAGCAAGGACGACGCCACGTTAAAAACACAAACATGAACAATAAAGTCATCAAAAATATCTCAAATTTACATCAAAGTCTTTTTAGCTGTATTTTTTTGTAGCTCCATCCAACATTCATGCTTTAGATGAAGAAACAACAGAATACTCATTGTGCACAAGCAGTACTAACCTAACATATTTTCAAGAGGGTCGCCTATTCTTAGAGACGAGAATCTAAAAAAATTATGAACAATCATAGTAGGCAACACATGCTTTGAACTTCTCGCTTCGTACATTTGTATCGATTGCACTCCTACATTTCCAAGCAGAAATTGGGTTATTTCTTTTTTTTCCTTTTTAGAGAATTGTAGTAGGCAGACTTCTACAACGTTTTCTTACCAAGGTGCATACAATTTGTCCGAGGTTTTATTGCCTACCAAATTTTATAAAGTAAAAAAAAAATGGAGCAAAGGACAACAATGAACACGAAAAACAAAGCCTTTGGTTTTATCTCCAAGGGGAATTAGTTAGTCCCTCCTGACGAAAATATAAGTCGGGCATGCAAATTTTAGGCCATAGATTTAACAAATTAAATATGTATAATAGGCCACAACAAAATATATATCTAAAAAGTTCATTCGACCAATCTAGAGATATAATTTTTATGGCGTACAACACAGGTTTAGCTAGTAAAATTGAGGACCTAAAAACCCATGACTTACTTATATTCCCATGCGAAGGGAGTAAGTGAATATGATATGGAGCAAGTAAGGACGACACTAAATGCCAATGTACACAAATGATGAAATCCTCGGCCTTAGCGCATAATAGAATGAATCCAGTAAACATGATGCAGAGCAAGTAAATGGCGTTGGTAAACGGTGACGAACACGAACAACAAAGTCGTTGGAAAAAATCTAAAAAGACATCAAAATCCTCTTAGTTACCTTTGTTCTAGCTCTAGCATCCAATGTTTAATAATTTGATATTAGAAAAAAAATTCGGGCCTCACCAAAATGTGGAAAATGCTTTCAGAATCAGAATTTTATATATGTCAAAATTCAACAAATTTTCAATGAGTTTTAGCCTAATCAAAATATTGGTTTATTATTTCTTTGAATTTAGTATAAAGTCTGAGGTTACAATATAGGCATACATATCCATTAGTTGTGTAAAAGGAACTATGCCGGCCGGGTGCAGTGGTAAATGGGTCACGGAGAAAAATGGCACATGTATGTAGCAGGCGCATTATTTTTTGCTTGTGAAATTAATAAAATGATTTATTCCTTGTGTTTCTAGATTCTTAGCCAGCTGCCATGTAAATGCCACGTTGGTTTGGTGTCTCGCCAGCATCCATACTACAAGACATAAAGAAACGCCAGCATCCATTGGTGAACTCATTTATCTGCTTCTCTTCAAGGAGCTGCAAGTTAGTCCACTGGTTTTTTATAGAGAGAAACTTGAACTGAGCCCGGCTTTGAATTAACGAAGCCATCAACCGGTCAGGATTTGTTCGCCTGACAACTTACATAAGTAACAGAAAGTTTGGAGCAAGAAATAATAACGAAAATGAACATGAACGCAAAGTTGTCAGCTTGATTGAAGAATGCTGATAAAGGAAAGACGGGGTTAAATTGTATAGTGAACACGAACAACAAAGTCTTAAGATTTAAATAAAGGCCCCCTTAGTTGTCTGTGTTCTAGCTCGACCCAACATCCCCTGTTGATTTTCAAGTACCAAAGAGGCATGATCAGGGTTAAAAAGAAATAGTTCAAGAAGACTAAGATTTGAAGTTGAAGAGAATATGACTATCAAGAAGAGACGAAGAAAACAACCCTCTCGAGTCAAAGACATGATGAAGCTGTTTGGGGCTATGATTCAAAAGAAGCGGCATGTTCCCCTAGAAACATGGTGACGGCAGACGTACCTGAGCATCGGCAAGTCCATCGGTGAGCAGGATGCGGCCGAGGACACGGTCGATCAGTCGGCTGCGCGGAGGCACCTACGGCCCGGACGGCCGACCCAGCCACTATATGCACGCTTGGCAACGAGGAGAGCGGAGCCAGGAGAGCAGTTACATGGATGCTTCTTAATTAGTTACACGGTCGTTGGACAGATATGCATGGATGGATGGACAGACCAAGGCTCGCGGGACATCGAAAGGTCCGAGCAACACCTTTGTCTCCATTGCATTGCTGGGAATGAGACAGAAGAGGTGACACTGGCACTGTGGCGTGCACGACAAGAAGCATGAAAAAAGTCCTGTCACACACAACACCACCCATTAATTTGTGAAACGCTTGTCAGGGCTTCTGCCGTCAGGTTGAGCTACCTAGTTAGAGCGCAACAGCGGCTTGATTAGATCAGAGCGCAGCATAACAATCAGAATCAGTATGTAAGTGCCAGATGACAAGTCGCCAGCCAGGCATGCGCATGAGACGTACTCAAATTTCCATCCATGCATCAAGCAAAAAAGCTTGCGCTTTGGAGTGTTTACAACTAACTTTGTTCTTCACTCGACAGTATCCGGAATACACACAAACCGTATACGGCTCGACTATATTATTACAGCTGTTTGATGAATAGAATGAAATTTCCCACGGCTACACAACCAGATATATAGCTAGTCCAAACGAAATAATTAAAATGTAATCAAGGAGAACCTTAGGTAAATACACCAAGTCGCCAACAACGGCTGGTAGCAAATATTTCTCAAAGTGTGTTTACTCCCCACATATAATCATATACTACTATATCATCCTTCGGTTCCAGTATCGGCACGTGTGTCCAATTATGACCGCAACAAGCTGTCGCTCCCGTAGACCACCTCCACCTGATTTAGATGACAAAGTTTATCTGGTCAATCGCCTCATACTAATTTGGAACCTCATCTCTATTCTCTAGCATATCGGTGCCACTAATTAAAGACTTGAACTACGTATATAAACATGCTCAACTAACAATAGAAATAAGAAATACTTCCTTCGTTTAGAAATAGATGACTCAACTTTGTACTAACTTTAATACAAAGTTAGTACATCTATTTTCGAATGGAGGGAGTATGTATATATCTTCAGTTTTTGGGTCCGATTTTCCTCTCTTCTTCTTAATGAACAGTAGGAACCCTGCCTTCACGATGGGGTTCTTAAACAAAACTGCCAACAGCATATAATAATCTAAAAAAAAGGATCCTCCAGACGGCTACTCCGCTGGTGCTTGAGAGTTGAGAGATTGCCACTACTCACAGTGTACGTGCAGCAGTATATATATAGAGCAGGAGCAGGTGGATACACTTATCACATGTACGTACGTTTGTGCATGCATGCAGTCAGGCTACACGGTGGAAGAGCGAGATGACAGCGGCTAGCGCCGCGACGATAACGAGGAGCTCCTCCAGACAGGCAGCCCCGCGGGGACGATGAGGCGGCACCGCCGCCCTCATGTGCACGGCGTTGACGGCCAGGAAGAACATGATGAGGATGGGCATGAGCGAATAAGCTGCCGCGAGGCTGTCTGCCGGCGGCGGCGGCGACGATGATCTGGCGGTGAGTGACCTGATGAGCACGGAGGATGCGAGGGAAGCAAGAGCAAGAGCAAGCTCTAGTTCCTCGTCCATTCTCTCTCCCCCCCCTCTCTCTCTTTCTCTCTCTCTCTGTGTGTTGTGCAAAGCATATGGCCGGGATCCGTGCACGTGTCAATATATAGATCGATCGAATGCACGAGCACGACGATGGTATATGCCGGCCGTGCGCCTAGTGGTAATAGGGGAGCGTCCCATCTGCCTTGGCGCACAGTCACTCAGAGGCCTTCGTCAATTTTTCCTTTTTAACTAGCAACCCGATTGCACGACCACGACGAGGGTCCCGCTCTGCATAGCGATAGGCCAATGTCGCCTACCTTCGCCTGCGTCCAAAATAAAGTCTCCTGCCTTGTTTTTCATGCCCCAACTGAAGCAGAAAGTGAACGTCCAAAAACAAAACAGACAAACTAATAACTAAACTTTTCGCAACAAACTTATGTCTTCTGCGAAGGGGCCAAAACATACAATAACCAATGTCCAAAAGTACAAAGCACCCCTTAGAAAACAAGAGATTGCCTCCGGGTCCTTTGGAAGCTGATCGTCTTCCACTTCTACAACGAGCCGATGGCGTACCGCCATTGTCTCTCAAGTTTCTGAGCCGATCTAATTTTGTCTGCATTCGGCGGGGAAGTCATCGAGACTATAGTCCGGCTGGACCAACAAACTAAGGGAGAAGTCGACACCAGAGCGGTAAAGGAACTGGACACCAACCACCATTTCAGTAGCTCCATCAAATAACTGCCGCCGTCTCGACTCGTATACACCATCTCCATCATTTGTCAATGGCGTCATAGTAGTCACGTTAAAGTGGGCTCGAGCCGAAAAATAAAACGCCTCACCAAACATGGCTAGATCAATTTACCCATACTCATCCAATTCCTAGTAAGATCAACCGACTGGTGGCCCGTTGTGTGGGGCCACCATACGTGCCACTGACATACCGTATAATACAAAAATGTAGATTATGAATCAGATACTATGAACTTATTCACATCCCATTTAACCATTTTGCAAAGTTATCTTGTTTCTGTTTAGTGGCTTTTGTATCTTTTAGAAACGAACGACTTCTCAGTCCAACTCTACGAATAACAAGAAATCTTTATTTTTCGCGAGCTGAATAACAAGAAATCTGTTGGTATCAACTACAAGCTACAGTTCCGAAGAATGATATTTCTACAATGCACAGTGCATGTATACACCGTCGTCCCTCATTACTATGAGACCCGTCCAATTTTTTTAGTTTTTGGCAAAATTTATCTTGTTTCGGTTTTGTGTGGCTTTCAATCTTTTAGGAAAGAGCGACATTGTGGTCTGACTTTCTGACAAACTAGAAATCTATCGGGATAGATTACAAGCTATAAAGTTTGGAGAGTGAATTTTCTAATTTGCACATGATATACATCCACCATCATTCATTGATTTGAGGTTTTCACAACTTTTGTGTTTTTTCACGAAATTTATCTTGCTTCGGTGTGATCTGGATTTCCTATCATTTATAAAGGAGAAACTTTCTGGCCCTGCTCTATTGAAAAAGTAAGAATCCGCGGCTATCAAACAAGCTATAAAATTTCGAGAGTAACTTTTCTACTATGTGATATAAATTGCATTCATTCATCGTCCGTCATTGATTTGAGATCCATGCCACCTTTTCTAATTTTCTTTTCAAAATCTAACTTTTTTCGATTTTATGTGGCTTTACTATCTTTTAGAAAGGAAAGACTTTTCGGTCCAACTTTATGGAAAACTAGAAATCTGTTGGGATCAAATATAAGCTACAAAATTTGGAGAGTGATTTTCAACCTTGTATATGATATGCCATGCATCAATAGATCATCATTCACTGTTTAGAGATCTGTGCCACCATTTTTGGTTGTTTGCAACAATTATCTTCTTTTAGTTTTATGTGGCTTTCCTATAATTTAGAAAGAAGCAAAATGTTGTCCCAACTTCACGGAAAAACTTGGCCGCTGGTATCAATTTCAAGGTATAAAATTCCAAGAGTAATTTTCTACCATGCGATATATAGTGCGTGCATCCACCACCTGTCCTTGCATTGAGATCCTTGCACAACTTCTCTACAATGCACATGATTGTCGTGCATGTTACCACCAACCCTCATTGCTTCGAGATCCATGCTGCATGTTTCCGTTTTGGGAATGGATTTCCTATCTTCTACTCCCTCCGTTCCTAAATATATGTCTTTCTAGAGATTTCAAATAGACTACCACATACGGATGTATATAGACATATTTTACAGTGTAGATTCACTCATTTTACTCCGTATGTAGTCACTTGTTGAAATATCTAGAAAGACAAATATTTAGGAACGGAGGGAGTAGAAAGGACAACTTTTGGCTTAACTTTATGAAAAACTATTAATCAGTTATGTTTAACTACAAGCTACACAATTTGGAGAGTGCTTTTTCTATGTTGCACTTGATATACCCTGCATGCGTGTAACGTCCATCATTTCTTTCAGATGCATGCCATTTTTTAACAAAATTGATTTTGTTTAGGGTTTTTATGACTTCCCTACCTTTTAGAAAGGAGTGACCTTTTGTTCCATCTTTATGAAAAACTAGATATCTGATTGGGATCAATTATATGCTACAAAATTTGGAGAGTGATTTTTATACAATGCACATCATATAACGTCCATGCATCCACCTTTTGTCTTGCTTTGAGATCCATGCCACATTTTCTTTCTTTTTTTGCAAAATTTATCTTTTTCCGGTTTACATGGATTTCCTATCCTATATTTTAGAATGGAGAGACTTTTTGGTGCAACTTTATAGAACACGAAAATATGCTTGGATCAATTAAAAGCTAAAATATTTGGGGAGTGATTTTTCTACAATGCACATGATATACTGTGCATGCATCCATTGTCCGTCATTGCTTTAAGATTCGTGCCACATTTGCTTTTTTTAATTTAACCTTGTTTCTTTCTCCTTTCCTATCTTCTAGATAGGAGAGGCTTTTCGGCCCAACTTGATGAAAAACTAGAAATTTTCTGGGATCAATTACAAGCTACACATTTTGGAGGGTGGTTTTGTCTACCATGCACATGATATATGGTGGATGCATTCACCATTCATCAGTTCTTTGATATCCGTGCCACCATTTCTGCTTTTTGGCAAAATTTATCTTCTTTCAAAGCATTACATAATGTTTAGGTTGATTTTTTTTTTCAAAATGTATCATAACGTTCCGTTGTGTACCACCACTAACAGTGTGTTTTTTTCGCAGAGGATTTACTGGTCACAACAAGACTTTTTTTTGCGGGGGACACAACAAGACATTATGGTACAATTTGAATAAGAAAACACTAATGTAGTATTTTGAAAGAAAACAAAAGTTTGCCAAAATCAGAAAACATAACACAGATCTCAAAGCAACAATGGATGATGGATCCATACACCAAAAATCACTAGTGCATGTTAGAATATCATTTCTCACCAAAACTAACGTTTCTATCCATGCACGGAGCATAGGAATGCCCGTATATGGACGTGCGGAACAAAGCTGAGATTGTGTCCCGCTCAATCGTACGTGTACAACAATATAGAAATGCTAGCTCCTCGGCGAGGTGTTTTCCTTGTTGCCGGTTTCGTCGTTCTCTTTCTCTCCGTATTTCTGCATGTCCTCTCTCAGTTCTTGGAAGAAGCTGAAAGAAGTTCCAAGGGTGAATACAGTGACTGCATCCCTTGTCACGACGTGATTACAGCTTCGACGCAATAAATAAATAAATAAAATCAAAATCGCAGCTCCTCTAAAAATAAATCAGAATTACAGCTTTTTTTCGGGATACCAGAATTACAGTTGTATGGATCGAGCTAGCTGTTGAAGCCCGATCGGTTAGCGATGCAGAAGTGCATGACGGAGCGATATATCCAGCCCACTGAAGTTGCTCACTGTTACTAGCGATTATAGACACAAAACCTCGGCCCAAGCCCGGTAACCACTCGTCTTCTTCCTTACACAGACGTAATAAGAGTCAAGCTCTCCGTATGGCCGTTGTCTCCGCTGGTTGAGCAAAAGCAGACCTACTAGATAACTGTATATTTAAGAGAAATGAAGTTTGTGATGGAGCTTAACGAAGCCTACGCATGTGCTAAGATCTGTCCCGGGTCATTGTGGAAGAGATGCACTGGTCATTTTACTCGATCCATAGCTATTATTAGCCAAAACTGTTTGTAAAATCAAGGTAGACAGTATATTTGAACAACGCACATTGCACGGCTTGTTGTCACCGTAGGCTGTGCACCATGCCGCCACATGCACGGACGCCTTCCCGCCCGTCAGCTGATGAACAACACACTTGCGTAAGAAAGTTGACGTAGAGGTATGCATGCATCACCACTGACTGATACTGATGATCGCACCTAGCTATAACGGTATAAGTGGCAGTGGCACTTGTACCTACTCGATCGAACGGTCAGGAAAACACGACGACCGCTACGTACGTACGGTGTACATCGGAAGGTTGGGTTTTCGAATCTATGCTGGCATGTAGTATGGGTTTGAAGTTAATCTTGGAAGAACTTAGGGTGGGCGAAACGCAGGGCAGCTGCTGCTGGCCGCCGCAGTGTAGCGCGCGGGAATTATTTGGGTTCGAGCTGAGCTTTGGTTCTGAAAACTCCGGTTATAAATAGATTAGAAAGTTGGGACGCGGCGACCTGTAGCCGTTTTTGCACTGGCTTCATGCTGGACGGTGAAGGCCTGGCGGGCGGGGATAGCGACGCGAACATATATCTGCGTTTGTGGTAATCCAATCAAAGTTCCTATTTGATCTTGTCATGGGCTGTGTATATAGCATAAACTAATGACTGTCCACAATTGAATTAGTAAATATTATAAGTTGGGGAGCATTGGTATCTGCTCCTTACTGCTCCTGAAAGAGAGAAATCCAGTCAGTTTGTTCCCCTGGTATATGCCCATGCGCAGTAAATTGCGTTTGCATGCGTGGGTTTGTTCGTCATGACATCGTCGTGCAGGTCAGCATCGTCAAGCTCGATCGAAACTACACGTACGGTTCAATTGAGCCTCTTAGGAAGTCTCTTCATTTCACGTTATCACCAAGAATTGATGTGTTGCATTCACGCTAGCTCGTGTCATTTGGCCTCTGGCCTTGTCTGTAATGTGACACCCAGCAGTTTCTCAGGGCATATTCACAAGGTTGGTTTCGAGGACAAGTGTTGGCGGCTGCCAGCACGCGAGGAACGCATGCAGGATGGTCTATTCAACCCTATTCAAGAGAAATTCAGAAAACATCTCACATGCACTAGTAGAAAAAGACCCATTTGTCCTCGTTCATAAGGCCTATTTGTCCTAGTTCCCGAACCAGTACTAAAGTGTCGGTACTAAAGTCCAATACCTTTAGTCCCGGTTCGTCTACGAACCGGGACATATGAGGCTTCACATGACCGCTGCGCCTTGCCCAGGCAGGAGGGCCTTTTGTCCCGGTTGGTACCACCAACCGGGACGGGACCAAAAGGCATCCACGCGTCAACAGTTTAGGGGCAGGTTTTTTTAGGGGGGGGAGGGGGTGTTGGGGTTTTGTAGGGTTAATTTAGGCGTTTCATATATTGTGTTAGCTAGCTAATATAGAGAAGTGCCCTCTCTTATCTCCGTGCTTGGTAGCCGCTACGTACTATACGTATAGAGAGGACTCGACATGCTAGCTAGCTAGTAAGCAAATGAAGGAAACTATTAAGTACAGAAGATCGTCATAAACATATACAGAGAGAAGTGATCGACCTCTCCTTCTCCGAGAGATTGGTCGAACAACAAGTTTTCGTGTATCTATCCGACGCTACTAGCTACATATATACAATATAAAATCTCTTACAATCCCCTAACATCTAAACTCAAGTTCCACATGGTATTCTCCGTCTTCATTGATGACCTGGTCAACAAAGAATCTCGCCAATTCCTCTTGAATTGCTCGTATGCGATCTTGTGGTAGGAGTTCATCCCACATATGAAACATCTAATTTGAAGAAAGGGGTCAATACATATATATGAATGAAACTCAACACAAATGCTGGTAATAAAATAAAATTGTGAATATAATTGCTTACACACCTCATATTGTTTTTTAGAGTAGCCCCGCTCACAGGTCGTGTGGCGGATAAACTCGCAAATGTAGTATCCATAGTAATTATTCCCCGGTTCCTGCCACAACCACTCTACAAGAAACAGAGGTCAATCAAACTGATAAGCAAGCATGCTAAATGGTATTGATGAAACTAGCTAGAATCAATGGGGATGCGCGGAACTAGCTAGGAGTACTTACTTTCGGGTGTTTAAATCGCAGCTCCCCAGGCAGTCCCGGAGCTTCTGCGGTGAACTTTTTTCAAACCCTGCTAGACAAAGAAAGCAATTACTTGATATCAGGAAATGAACAAAGTTGCTGATGTGGTGCGATAATGATCGATTGAACTTACTTCTCGAGCATTTTAGTCATGGTCGCATACTCCTCTGGATCTTTTCGTCTCGAGTCTATGACGGTTAGTAGTCCCTGCTCAAGCTTAATCTCTAGCAGAATAAAGTGGAAGCTGCGCACGCATGCATAACTCATCAATTACATTACTATAACCTCGAGTAATAAGGGAAACCGAATATGCACAAAACAATAACACTCAGTTGAATTCGTAAGGAAAGAGTATTGCATCTTTGTTTTGATTTCGATGTAACGATCGTAGCAAGTTGGCCTCGGTTTATTTGGCATCATGTTTAACTTTACATTCATCTATGAGATTTGTGTTAATGAACCCAATATCACCGATTTGTCTTTTCTTGCATTCGGCGATCTTCAATCTGCATAATATAGTGAGGATAATTATATATACATGCAATGAATATATAGAGACTTAATTACATAAGTAGTACTTACGGATAATAGCAAGTTTCGATTACTTTGTCGAGGGCCTTTTGATTGAAAAACTGGAAGAACTCCTCATATGGAACAGACAACAGACCAATTCCAACGAGGTCATGCTCCACTTTAACTCTCAGCGTCAAAGTATCCTTCGCATCATCGTTGTTAGAGGAGGATGACCAGGTTTGATGAGAGGCTTCCCGTGCCGGTATTTGAATCCGTCCACCTCCATTGTATCAAAAAGTGCATCGTCAGGCATGTAATCTCCGGAATTGGTATCGGGCACCATTCCCGGATGATTAGCGATGATATCGCTAGAGACCTTGAGCGGCGGGCACGATTGCTTCACTTGTTCGCCGAGCTGGGGATTTTTTTCCCACTTCTTCATTCTGCTAACCTTCGATCACCGCAAGTACTTCCCGACCGCTCCGCTTCCTTATATGTCCTTTCAATAATGCAGTCATGGTTGGTTTGTGGCGGAGGCGCTGGTGCTCGCTTTAGGGCATCCAAAGCGCGTTTCGCTTTCGCCGGATCTATCTTCTCCTCCGGAGGTGGATGTTTCTTAGCTTTTTGCGTTTCAAAGAAGTCCTTCACTTGGACTTCACAGATCTTCTTGTTTTCCTCCTCGCTCATCTCGTATGGTAACTTCTCTAGAGGCTTGAGAGAAGGACCGAATCTGTATTGCCTCCCGCCTCTGGCTGTACTGCTTGACGCTGGAGTAGCCAGAGCGGCTGCGACTGTCTTCTTTTGTTGCTTATGAGGCGGAGAAGAAGGAGGCGGAGTGCTACGATGCGCCGGAGCAGCCGGAGTGGCGGCGTCTGTGTTCCGTCGTTGCCGACGAGGCGCAGGAGGAGGCGGGCTGCTCGGACGCGCCGGAGCAGGTGGAGAAGGAGGCGGAGTACTGTTGCCCTCACGCACCAGAGCAGGAGGCGGAGTGCCCTGATCACTCGTCAGAGGAGGAGGAGGAGGCGGAGTGCCCAGCTGACTCGCCGGAGGCGTGAAGTTCAAAAGCTTGATGTGCACCTTCCGCCATAGACATGGAGTCTTCAGAGCAAGACCCAGCTGAGTCTCCCCTTCACCTGTAGGGTGGTCTAGCTGGAGCTCCTCAAATCCCTCTATTATTTCATCCACCATCACAACAACATAGCCTTGTCGAATCAGAAGGCAGTGAAAAGTTGCGTCGGGTTCAGGAGGGAACACAGAGCCGACATGCGCCTTGACTTTGAGGTTCTGCCATTGCGTCATAAGCTGGCACTGGACCTGTGAAGTCAGGCTGCCGAACGAGCTTGATGGAAGCCACACTGCTTCTCTGCTGAGATGGCGGGGTAGCTTCTGGGGTTGCATGGGCAGGATCTCGCTGGTTCTCAACAGCTTGTCGTTCCTCTAGCTTTCATACCCTTGCCTAAAACTTCTGCAGTTCCCTCAGCTCCACTTTCCTCCTCCTCTCTTGGGTTTTGTAACCGCTTGCGTTGGGATACCCAACCTTCCATGCAACGGAGCCTGGTGTGCCTCGTGTTCGTCCAGGGAGCTCAGGATTCCCGAGGTCCTGTGTGAGCTCATCGTTCTCTCTGTCGGGAACGAACATCCCTTCCTGCGCTTCCTTGATTGCTGCCTGAAGCTTCGTGATGGGTGTTGCAAGTTGCTCATCCGTCCAATAACACTTCCCTGTTTCAGGGTCCAAAGTTCCCCCAACCTCGAAGAACCAAGTCCTTGAACAGTATGGCCAGTGCAGTGTCTCTGGTTTGACACCTTTAGCAATCAGGTCACTCTTAGCCTTGTCCCACAACGACCGGGCTTTGAGGTAGCCACCTGAGCCCATGCGATGGTGATGCTCCTTCTTTGCTGCATTTATCTTGTTTGTCGCTCACATCTTCTTACTCTTCTTTGATGTCTTGTGGGCCACAAATTCGGCCCAGTGATCTCTTATCTTCTCAAATCGGCCGGTGAATTCTGGAGTCTTGTTTTTGTCGACGTACGTTGATTTAAACTCATTCTTCCACCTCCTGAATAGACCTGCCATCTTCTTGAGAGCATGAGCCTTGACCAATGGCTCTATAAAAGGCTTATCTGGATCCTCCTTTGCCGATAGGGCGATATTTTCCTTCAGCGCGGTCTAAAGATCATCTTTCTGTCTATCGTCGACATAAGAAACTTGAGGGTCTTCCTTCTTAGGCTTACCATTGGTGGATGCTGATCGGGATCATGTCCCTAACAAGAACCCCGCACTGAGCAGAAAATGCTTCCTTGGTCTAGAGGGGTTCAATCGGTTGGCCATCACGCGCGATTTCTATGATCGTGAACCTTTGATCCTGGCGCAACTTTTTCTTTGGGCCTTGTCTCGTTACCAAAGTTTTGCTCGTTCCGGTGGGCTATAAAAGAAGAAAGAAGAGTTAATATATGTACATACCAAAACAATTAATGCATAAATTAGCTAGTCAGCACAGGCTTAATATATATATATATATATATATATATATATATATATATATATATATATATATATATATATATATATATATATATATATATATATACCTCGCCGAACTTTGCAATAGATGATCCCGACTCCGTTCGGTCACCGGAGCCGGCATCACTGTTGCCGGAGCCACCATCTTGATCATGACTTTCCTCCTCTATTGTTTGATCACCGTAGCTTGCTTCCTCTCCTTCCAAACCATCAAGGTCATTGAGAAATAATAAGACATCTTCTCCATCACGGATTATGTACCCCAATATCTCTTCTTGTTTGAAGTCTCTTTGTTGATCCATAGTTTCTACAAATATTACAATATGGCAATTAATATACAAACATGAGAGATGGATATATTAATAGTGGAAAACATAGACCTAGCTAGCTAATCACAACACTTCTAGGGTTTGGGGTGGCCACTACAACACTCTTCTAACATGGTAAATTTGGGTGGCCTCGACGCTTCTAGGGTTTGGGGTGGCCTCGGCAACGCTTCTAGGGTTTGGCCCGAACCGCCTCTCTCATGAATGTCCGACGTCCGGACCGCCTCTCTCATGAATGTCAAACAAGGGATTTAACAAGATGGCCCCATTCTGGATGTGCAGAAAAAATGGCCCTATTTTTCTTGATCTCATCTACCCTTCTATGTCACATTGTCTAGTGTCAAAGGATTCAATACTTTGACACAAGAGAATGTGCACATATAGAAAGGTAGATGAGATCAGAAAAAATAGGGCTCAACTTAATTATGCACATCCCTAATGGGGGCATTCTTGATAAATCTCTTATAAATCTTGAGAGAGTTTGTCGGGTAGGGGCGGGAGGGGGTACGAGATCGACAACGTTTTTTTTCTATGGTTTGGGTTTCCTTGAGAGTTGGTCGAGCGAGAGGGGGTTGATCGACGCCCCCTTGTCGACCCCTCGGCGATCCTTGACCCTCGACCCCTCGTCGACTCTCGACCCTCATCCCCTCGGCGACGCTTGACCCCCTACCCTAGCTAGTTCCGATCCTCGACCGCTCGGATTCTCTTAACCTTTAAGGGATTTAACAAGATGGCGCCATTCTGGATGTGCAGAAAATGGTCTATATTTTTCTTGATCTCATCTACCCTTCTATATGTCACGTTGTCTAGTGTCAAAGGATTCAAGAAAACCATTGCTTCATCATTTGCCGAAAGTAACAGGCGCATAACGGCATGAAGCTATCCAAAATTGTTTTCGAATGGAGTCCCGGATAGGATAATTAGTTTTTTGGTACGAAGTTCAGCAAGAGCCTTCTGAATATCTCTATTTGGAAGGACTTTGCTGAAATTCGTACCAAAAAGCGAATCATTCTATCAGGAACTCTGTTCCAAAACAACTTTGAAGAGTTTCGTAGCGTCATACGCGTGTTACTTCCAGAAAATGATGTAGCCATGGATTTCTTCAATACTTTGACAAACAACATGACATATAGAAGAATATATATATATATATATATATATATATATATATATATATATATATATATATATATATATATAGATGAGATGAGAAAAAAAAGGATCAACTTGTGCACATCCATAATGGGGGCATTCTTGTTAAACGAAGACCCTCGACCCTCAGCGATCCTCGACCCTCGACCCCTCGACCCTCGACCCCTCGATGAACCTCGACCCTCGACCCCTCGACGACCCTAGACCCCTCAACGACACTCGACCCTCGACCCCTCGACGACCCTCGACCCTCGACGACCCTCGACCCCTCGGCGGCCCTCGACCCTCTACCCTAGTTTTCAACACCCTAGTACCTGACACCCTCGTTCCCAATAAAAAATAAGAAAAGGAAGAAGAAGAAAAAATAGAGGAGAAGAAGAAGAAGAAGAAAAATAGAAGCAAAAAAGAGGAGTAGAAGAAGAAGGAATAGAGGAGAAGAAGGAATTTTTTTTAAATTTCCTTCTTCTCCTCTATTTCTTCTTCTTCTCCTCTTTTTTTTCTTCTTCTTCCTCTTCTTATTTTTTCTCCTCTTCTTCCTCTCCTCTTCTTCCCTTCTTCTTCTCCTTCTTCCTCTTCTTATTTTCCTTTTTCCTCTCCTTCTTTTGCTTCTTCTTCCTTCTTCCTCTTTTCTTCCTTTTCCTTATTTTCCGTCTTCCTCGACGACCCTAAGCCTAAACAGTACAACTAAGAACAATGACTTTGCTTGCATACATATGAAATATGATCGATCATCTATGAACAATAAAAATATTATATGATATATGGACAAAAAAAATCACATCTATGAACAAAAAAATTCATATGATCATCTATGAACAAAAAAACATCATATATATATATACAAAAATTTACATCAACATATATGCAAAAAAACATTATATATATATATCCATACATCAACATTACATCATCATACATCAACATATATGAAAAAAAGAGATCATATATATATGCAGAAAAAAACATCATATATCCACGGCTGCGGCAGCGGCAGGGGAGCAGGGCAGGGGCGCGGGGGCTCACTAGGGCCGGCGTCGGCGAGGGCGAGGTCGGGGCCGGGCTGAGGTAGAGGCGGCGCGCGAGGCAGGGCATGGGCCGGCGCGGGGAGGCGACGATGAGGTCGGGGAGGCGGAGGCGACGGTGAGGTTGGGGAGGCATTGGACGATGGCGAGGTCGCGGAAGCAGGGGCGGCAACGGCAAGGGCGCGGCAACGATGGCGACGACGGCGACGAGGAGCGGGCGGCGTCGGGGCACGGAGGAGTTGGCGACGGTGATCGCGACGAGGCGTGGGCGGTGGACGGCGTCGACGTGGGCTCGGGGGCTGCGTAGGCACGGGAGACGGCAACTGCTTCGGGCAGCCTGACGGTGTCGAGGAGGTCGGGGCCGTCCGGGGGGGGGGAGGACTGCGATGAAAATTGAAATTTTTCACAAGTCTTGCTTATCTTGCTTATGTACACTATGCTTTGGTCCCGGTTCGTGGCACCAACCGGGACCAATGCCCCCCTTTAGTCCCGGTTGGTGCCACCAACCGGGACCAAAGGTCTCTTTTCGGCAGCCCAAAGGGCGGGAAGCAGGGGCCTTTGGTCCCGGTTGGCGGCACCAACCGGGACAAAAAGGGGGCGGGTCATTGGTCCCGGTTGGTACCACGAACCGGTACCAATGCGCCCCTTTAGTCCCGATTGGTACCACCAATCGGGACAAAAGGCCCTGTGCTGCCTGCGTCGCAGCCAAAGTTGAGTCCCACCTCGTTAGTTGAGAGAGCTCGAGGGTGGTTTATAAGCGCTGCTGTGTGCACCCACTCGAGCTCCTCACAACTGCAGGCTTTCGAGCCTAATATGTGTCACGCTGTGCCTGGGGCCTACTGGGCCTGCTGCGGGTCTGAATCCTAGCCCATGGTTTGGTTTCTAGCCGTATTCAGGCCGTGGTGGCCCAGTAGGTGGCACTTTTTTAATTTCTTTTTGTTTTCTTTTTTCTTTCTTTATTTTATTTTCTTTCTACTTACAGCAAAATACTTACTAGATTTTGATGTAATTCTTTTTGCTTTTAGGTAATAAAAAATTTAAACTTTTTGTTAGTGCCATTTGTTTTCCAATTTGAATAGTTTAAATTTGAATTTTTTGAGATTTGTGTGAATCACTAGTTTTTGAATAACTTTACAATAAAAATAGATTTTTGAGTCATTCTTTTTCCCTCTACTTAATATTACTATGTTTTATCATTATATTCAAAAATGGATTTTTATTTTAGTTTCTAACAAAAAATTCTTTATGATAATTCCTTTTGCTATTAAAGTTTCTAACAAAAAAAATCTTTATGATTTTTTTGCTTTTAATGTTTTGAACAGAAAATACTTCGATAATTTTGGTCGCATAAATTTTATATAACTTTAGTTTCAATAATACTGAGGTTTATAAAAGTTTTTTGAGTTGATTTCTTTTTCTATTGGAGTTTTATGAAAGCTTTTTAGTTGATTCTTTTTGCTATTGAAGGATATTATAGCTTTGTTTCGGTTGATGATAACAAAATATTTTAGTTGATTATTTTAGTTCATTCTTTTTGCTATTAGTTCATTCTTTTTGCTATTAGTTCGGTCTTTTAGCTAGATGACCCTTAAATTGAAAAGCACTAAAAATGAACTCTGAAAAGGTTAAAAGTTGGCATGGTATCATCATTTCACCCCACATAGCATGTGCTAACAAGTTGAGAGGGTTACGACAAAAACTGGATGCACTTCGTGTACAAAACAGACAATCTCTTTGGAAGTATCGGGGTTTCGGACGAAAACGCATCTTTTACAAAGGGATTTCATTTGTTAACATGTAACTGTAGTGATATTATAGATAAAAGGCATCATCATAATAGTTGTGGATAGAAAGTCTTCACTTTTTCTTCGCTTGTGTCCTTTGCTTATTGCGCCGTAACCATGGATAATCTTCATCGTTTAACAGGCTGCTTGGGTTAGCCTTGACTTTGAAGGGAGGAATTTCATGAAACTTTTCATAATCTTCAAACATGTCTGTCGTGCCCTCCAATCCCACGATGTCTCTTTTTTCTGAAAGAACTATGTGGCGCTTTGGCTCATCGTATGATGTATCTGCTTCCTTATCTTTTCTTTTTCTTGGTTTGGTAGACATGTCCTTCACATAGAAAACCTGCGCCACATCATTGGCTAGGACAAATGGTTCGGCTGTGTACCATAGATTGTTCAGATCCACTATTGTCATTACATACCGTGGGTCTACCTGTACCCCGCCTCATGACAGTTTGACCCATTTGCACTTAAATAAAGGGACCTTAAAATCATGTTGTTGGAAATATGCCCTAGAGGCAATAATAAAATGATTATTATTATATTTCCTTGTTCATGATAATTTTCTATTGTTCATGCTATAATTGTATTAACCGGAAACCATAATACATTTGTGAATACATAGACCACAACGTGTCCCTAGTAATCCTCTAGTTGACTAGCTGGTTTCCTAACCATGGACATTGGATGTCGTTAATAATGGGATCACATCATTAGGAGAATGATGTGATGTATAAGACCCAATCCTAAGCATAGCACAAGATCGCGTAGTTCATTTGCTAGAGCTTTTCTAATGTCAAGTATCATTTCCTTAGACCATGAGATTGTGCAACTCCCGGATACCGTAGGAATGCTTTGGGTGTATCAAACGTCACAACGTAACTTGGTGGCTATAAAGGTGAACTAAAGGTATCTCCAAAAGTGTCTGTTGGGTTGGCATGAATTGAGACTGGGATTTGTTGCTCCGTATGACGGAGAGGTATCTCTGGGCCCACTCGGTAATGCATCATCATAATGAGCTCAATGTGACTAATGAGTTAGCCACGTGATCATGCATTACGGAACGAGTAAAGAGACTTGCCAGTAACGAGATTGAACAAGGTATAGGGATACCGATGATCGAATCTCGGGCAAGTAACATACCGATGGACAAAGGGAATTGTATACATGATTGATTGAATCCCCGACATCGTGGTTCATCCGATGAGATCATCGTGGAACATGTGGGAGCCAACATGGGTATCCAGATCCCGCTATTGGTTATTGGCCGGAGAGGTATCTCGGTCATGTCTGCATGGTTCCCGAACCCATAGGGTCTACACACTTAAGGTTCGGTGACGCTAGAGTTGTAATGGGAATAGTATGTGGTTACCGAAGGTTGTTCGGAGTCCTGAATGAGATGCCGGACGTGACGAGGAACTCCGGAATGGTCTAGAGGTGAAGATCGGTATATTGGGTGAAGGGTATTGGAGTCTGAAATTGTTCCGGGGGTACCGGGTGATGACCGGTGTGACCGAAAGGAGTTTCGGAGGTCCCAACAAGTGTTGGGGGCCTTATGGGCCAAGGGGAGGGGTCACACCATCCCACTAAGGGTTGTGCGCCCCTTCCACCCCATCTCACATAACCTGGAGAGGTGGGGGCACCACCCCTAGGGCAGCCCCCCCACCCGGCTTAGGGGGCAAGTTTCCTAGGGGTGGGGGTGCCCAAACCCATCTAGGGTTTCCGCTGGCCGCCGCCCCTCCTCTAGATCCATCTAGAGGGGCCGGACCCCTCTCCCCTTCCCCCTATATATAGTGAGGGGGTGGGAGGGAAGCCAAACCCTCCCCTGGCGCAGCCCCTCCCTCCTCATACATCTCCTCCTCCTCCGTAGTGCTTGGCAAAGCCCTGCTGGAGAACCACAAGCTCCACCACCACCACGTCGTCGTGTTGTCGGAGTTCTCCCTCAACTTCTCCTCTCCCCTTGCTGGATCAAGAAGGAGGAGATGTCCCCGGGCTGTACATGTGTTAAACACGGAGGCGCCGTCCGTTTGGCGCTAGATCGGATCTTCCGTGATTTGAATCGCCGCGAGTACGACTGCATCAACCGCGTTCTTGTAATGCTTCCGCTTAGCGATCTTCAAGGGTATGAAGATGCACTCCCTCTCTCTCTTGTTGCTAGAATCTCCTAGATGGATCTTGGTGATACCTAGGATTTTTTTTAATTATAGCTACGTTCCCCAACAGTGGCATCATGAGCTAGCTCTATGCGTAGATTCTATGCACGAGTAGAACACAAGTAGTTGTGGGCGTTGGTTTGTTCAATTTGCTTACCATTACTAGTCCTATCTTGGTTCGGCGGCATTGTGGGATGAAGCGGCCTGGACCCACCTTACACGTACGCTTATGTGAGACAGGTTCCACCGACTGACATGCACTTGTTGCATAAGGTGGCTAGCGGGTGTCTGTCTCTCCCACTTTAGTCGGATCGGATTCGATGAAAAGGGTCCTTATGAAGGGTAAATAGCAATTGGCATATCACTGCTGTGGCTTTTGCGTAGGTAAGAAATGTTCTTGCTAGAAACCCATATGAAAGGATCGATATGGTTGACTAGAGGGGGGGGGGTGAATAGGCAACTAACAATTTTTAAGCTTTCCTTTAACAATTTAAACCTTGCGACAAAATAGGTTGTCTAGATATGCAACTACGTGGACAACCTATATGATGCAATGACAACTAGCACACAAGCAAGCAATAGATACAACACAAGTAAGCTTGCAAAAGTAAAGGCACGAAATAACCAAGAGTGGAGCCGGTGAAGACGAGGATGTGTTACTGAAGTTACTTCCTTTGAAGGGGAAGTACGTCTCCGTTAGAGCGGTGTGGAGGCACAATGCTCCCCAAGAAGCCACTAGGGCCACCGTAATCTCCTCACACCCTCACACAATGCGAGATGCCATGATTCCACTATTGGTGCCCTTGAAGGAGGCGACCGAACCTTTACAAACAAGGTTGGGGCAATCTCCACAACACTTGGAGGCTCCCAACAACACCACGAAGCTTCACCACAATGGAGTATGGCTTCGAGGTGACCTCAACCGTCTAGGGTGCTCAAACACCCAAGGGTAACAAGATCCGCTAGGGATTAGTGGGGGGAATCAAATATCTCTTGGTGGAAGTGTAGATCAGGCCCTTGTCACCCAATCCCGAGCAAATCAACAAGTTTGATTGGCTAGGGAGAGAGATCGGGCCAAAATGGAGCTTGGAGCAACAATGGAGCTTGGAGGTGGAAGAGGTAGTCAACTAGAGGTAGGAGACACCCCTTTTATAGTCATGGAAAAGATCCAACCGTTATCCACATGTTCAGCCTGCGACATGCGGTACTACCGCTCCAGGAGCGCGGTACTACCGCAAGGCCACGCGGTACTACCATCGAGGACCATGGTACTTCCGCGGCAGCATCAGAGGCCGGGACTTGCCTGACTGAGTGCAGTACTACCGCTTGCGCGGTACTACCGCTCCCCCTTGCGGTACTACCGCAAGGCAGGGAAGTCAAAGCCTACGAAGAGCACAGATGAAATAAAATACATCCGTGCCTACTTCCGCTGAAAATGAAACAGTGCAAAAAATCTGACGCGGTACTACCGCGCACGAGGTGCGGTACTACCGTTGAGGCGCGGATGCAAAAAATTACATCCGCTCCTACTACCATGATGCAGCGGTACTAGGTATGAGGGCCACGGTACTACGACTCCAGGGGAGCGGTACTACCGTGGCCTCCCGCGGTACTACCGCGCAGGACGTGTGGTACTACCATGTGGGCGCGGATGTAAAAAATTACATCCCCCTCTACTACCGTACCGGAGCAGCACTAGGCCTGGGAGCCACGGTACTAAGGCTCCAGAGGAGCGGTACTACGGTGACCCCCAGCGGTACTACCGCAGGTGCTTGCAGTACTACCGCTCCATAGAGGAGTACTACCGCAAGTACAACAGTACCCGTTAGATTAAGCACTACTAGGATAACGGAGAGACGCTCCAAAGTGCAAAGGAAAGGAAGGACATGTGTATGTGTTGATTCCACCCGAACCTTTCCGACGCGGACCCCCTCTTAATAGTACGGCTCTCCTACGACTCAAATCCACCAAAGAGAAATGTAGAACAATGCCGTCTTCAATAGTCTTCGAGGGGCACCGAATCGTCTCGTGCCTAATGATGAAGCGTCTGAGAATCAAGGCACACGATTAGTCCGCAAAAGCATTGTCATCAATCACCAAAACACCTAAGGGATAAAAATGCCCTTACAATCTCCCCCTTTTTGGTGGATTGATGACAATACAGGATTTGCACATAGATGAGATAATATAGGGCAAAGGCAAACCCCACCTCTCAAGGCACACGATGTGTGCAATCAAGATAGATGCTTTGGACTGCATAGCACACAAGCTAGGATCAACACTCCCCCTATATTTTAGAGACAAAGGCATGATGACTAACATCTAAGCAGAGCATAGCATAAAGATAGAACAATATATCACGAGCTTGCTAAGATAGATAGAGTGCATATGTCTTACACCATATGAAGTAAAGCAACCCAAAGCAATTGAAACGAGGTTCAAACGAGGTTCAAATGAGAAAGCAGCAAACACAACAAATGCGAACGATGACACATGACTCACAAATCCCTACACTCTCTCCCCCTTTGGCATCGAGACGCCAAAAAGGCAGAGAGAACACCTACACACAAGGGGTGGCTCAAGCAGGGAACTCATCCCAACCCTCTCCGTCGGACTCCTCGGCAGCAGGGATGGTCTCCTCAACGTCCTCCTCAGAATCAGTCCACCTGTAGCCTTGCTTCTCCATCCACTCGGACTCTGGAGTGATGCGATCCTCAGAACCGCCAGACACATCCTCACCATAGAGCTGCAAGATCTTCTTGTCCCGGCGACGACTCTCCTTGGATGCCACGTGAGTCCTGTACTGGCCCTTAGCTTGCATGCAGAATAGAGTCTTCATCTTGTCCTTCAGCTTCTTGGCCCACGAGGGCATAGAGGAACTATGGGAAGGCCTGGCAGCACAGTCCTCAGCAACATCCTTTGCGCCAACATCCTCCTCATCAACAGCAGCCCTAGCAGCAGACGCCTCAGCGCGAGTAGTAATGTTGGCCCAGTTGGACTTGACACGGAGACAGATGGGATCATGGCGAATCCAGTCAGGAGCAAGGAACTCCTCACCAGGGAACATCTTCTCCCAAGTCTTCGAGATCAGCAGAAACAGATAGGGCCCATAGATAGCCACTTTGCGGTTGAACACCGCAAACCGAAGCTCACACCACATGATGTGTGAGACATCAAGTGGCTGAGTCTGAGACAAATGAGCCTCCTCGCAAATGAGCATCATATCCACCATATAGGCATGAACCTTGTCCTTGTCACCAATGTGAGGGAACAAGGAGTTGCGGAAGATGCGATACATGATATCCAGAAAAGAGTTGAGCACAAACCCCGTCTTGCCATTGGGAAGCGCCTTCTCAACATAGTATGGCTGAAGCTTGTCCTTGTTAGCAGACTCAGGATTAGCATGGGGGCGAACACCCACGGGAGTGTTGAGCCCGTCATCAGGAACATGGAGCAGGTCCATGAACTCCTTCCAAGTAGCAGTCATCTTACGACCATTGGTCATCCAGGTCATCCTCCGCTCCTCATCATGGTGAAAATATACTGAGGCAAAGAACTGGCAGATGAGCTCAGGGTCATAGTCAAGGTGAAAAGAGATCACATGTTCAATAACAAACTACTCCACCAGGTCCAGAGCTTCTCCAAAGTACGCACGATGCTTGTCCTTCCTCAGGTGATACATTTCTATCCATTTGACATCCACATAGGTATTCTGCTTGTTCTTGATGACATCCAGATAAGTGAGAGTCTGTTGCTTGTTCCAAAACAGCTCACAACCTTTGACAGTAGCACGAGGGTTCAAATACGGGTTGAGCTGCCTGAGACGGACAAACTTAGATTGGGGTATCTCGTCCATGCCCTTAGCGGGTTCCATGTGCTTGCTAGCTGATGACTTGACATGGCGCTTGGGGGCAGTGGAGACCTCCGGTACTTCACCTGGATTGCGCAGACGCTTGGAGCCCGTGTCACGACTAGGATTGGAACAGCGAGAGCCACCACCTGAGACACATATGCAAAACACGCACGAAATGCAAAAAAGGATCAATGCAAAGACCACGGCAAATCACAAGAAACACATAGAAAGTATACGTGAAAGTTGCCATGAGATAGATGTGAGCCACGGTAGTACTGCCAGAGCCTGCGGTACTAAAATTTTAGTACCGCTCTAGGTCGCGGTAGTACCGTGCGAGGCAGGGTAGTACCATGGTTGGAGCGGTAGTAAAGTTTTAGCGCCGCAGTGAGCGCGGTAGTACCGCGCCAGATGGGCGGTAGTACCGTACCAGCGGTAGTACCGCGCCAGACGGGCGGTAGTACTGCGTCGCGTCAGATCGAAACGTCAGTTCGAATCTGAAAAGAACCGCGAAACCACAGCGGCACTACGGTGATCAAATCTAGCACATGACAAAAATACAAGTATAAATCCTACGCAATACTACGCTCCTTCATCCTACTCTTGCATAGATTTAGCCTAAGAATATCTAGAACACACAAGTCTCCCCCCAAAAACCTAGTGACAACGAACACAACAAAAACGAGAAGGAGTTGGGGAAAGACCTTGGTCCATAGCAAGAGCACGTGGTGTGGAACGATCCCACCGGACGGAATCACGGGAGGGCAGCCGGAGGCGGAGATCCGGCGACGGACGCCGGCCCCGTTCTTGAGCGAGGGAGAGAGAGAGAGAGACGAGGTGGGGAACTGGCGAATGGGTATGGAGGAGTTAGAACTCCCCCTGCCCATCCTTATCCCCATGCGTCTGTGACGTCGCGGTAGTACCGCATGTCATCGCGGTAGTACCGCTCGGGCGGAAGTACCGCACCGAAGCGGTAGTACCGCTCTCCCAGGCGACAGTAAAAAATTACTGCCGCGTGGGGGCGGTAGTACCGTGCTCCCCTCACGCGGTAGTACCGTAGCTGGCTGCGGTAGTACCGTGAGCTCAAGAAAAAGCAGGTTTCAAACAAACGAAGAAGGTCTTTGCAAGGAAACTTTTAGCACAAAGGACACCACAAAAACACGCACAACCCAAAGGCAGAGAGACAACAAAAAGCAACCACACAACACAACCTCTCAAAAGGAGAGGACGGTGGCCGGATCCACCTATGTTTGAGTTAGTTGGTATGGCACCGCGAAGAATTATCCTTGGGCCCATGACCAGAACTCGCCTTTGAAGCACAAGTACCATAAAAAATGGCTAATGTGAAAGAGTTGATCGATTTATGCATAATGGGGGGAGGGGGAGTTCATTGAGAGAACAACACTCCCCCTATGTCCATGCCTGCACCTAAACTAGACAACAAGTTGAGTGTGGTGGTGGGTGCAGGGGTACAAGTAACATTGCTCGAATTAATGATATTTAGCTCATGCCTTAACTCGTGAAATCTTGCTTCATCCAAGGGCTTCGTGAAAATATCTACAAGGTTATCATGAGTGTTGACATACTTGAGCTCGATCTCCCCTCGCCTAATGTGATCCCGGATGAAGTGATACCGAATCTCAATATGCTTCGTCTTGAAGTGTTGCACCGGGTTGAGAGAAATCTTGATGGCACTTTCATTATCACACCAAAGAGGCACTTTGTCACAAATGACACCGTACTCCTTTAAAGTTTGCCTCATCCATAAAAGTTGTGCACAACAACTACCGGCCGCCACATATTCCGCTTCAGTGGACGAGAGAGACACACAACTTTGCTTCTTGGAAGACCAACTCACCAAAGAGCAACCAAGAAATTGGCACCCTCCAGAAGTGGACTTCCTATCCACCTTGTCTCCCGCCCAATCAGAATCCATAAATCCTTCAAGCTTGAAGTTAGCTCCTCTTGGGTACCATAGGCCAAAGTTTGGGGTATGAGCCAAATATCGAAAGATTTGCTTGACCGCCACAAAGTGGCTTTCCTTTGGTGCATCTTGGAACCATGCACACATTCCCACACTCAACATGATATCCGGTCTAGGTGCACAAAGGTAAAGCAAGGAACCAATCATAGAGCGATATACCTTTTGATCCACCGCTTTACCATTGGGATCAATGTCAAGTTGGCACTTGGTGGGCATCGGAGTAGAGGCCGGCTTGACATCACTTAGCTTGAATCTCTTAAGCATGTCTTGAGTGTATTTGGCTTGGTTGATGAAGGTACCTTCTCTTCTTTGTTTGATATCAAAACAAGGAAGAACTTCAACTCTCCCATCGAAGACATCTTGAAATTAGAGGTCATGAGAGCAGCAAATTCTTCATTGAAAGCATTGTTAGGGGAACCAAAGATAATGTCATCAATATATAGTTGGCACACAAACAACTCCCCTTTGACCTTATTAGTAAAAAGAGTGGGATCGATTTGCACAACTTCAAATCCACGATCTTGTAACAACTCGGTAAGGTGGTCATACCACGCACGTGGTGCTTGTTTAAGGCCATAGAGTGCCTTATCGAGTTGATACACATGATTCGGGAAGTAAGGATCCTCGAACCCGGGGGGTTGCTTGACATAAACCAACTCATTAATAGGACCATTAAGAAAAGCACTTTTCACATCCATTTGTTGTAACTTAAAGTTGTGATGGGAAGCATAAGCAATCAACAAACGAATGGATTCAAGGCGAGCAACGGGAGCAAAGGTTTCACCGTAGTCGATACTCTCGACTTGGGAGTAGCCTTGTGCTACCAATCTTGCCTTGTTGCGAATGATATTCCCATGAGCATCTTGCTTGTTCTTGAAAATCCACTTGGTTCCAATGACGTTATGGTTCCCCGAAGGCCATGGCACCAACCTCCACACCTTGTTGTACTCGAAGTTGTTGAGTTCTTCATGCATGGCATTGAGCCAATCCGAGTCTTCGAGCGCCTCATAGACCTTTTGGGGTTCAACACAAGAGACAAATGCGTGATGTTCCCAATAGTTTTCTAATTGTCTACGAGTGCTTACCCCCTTTCTTAGGCTTCCAACCACATTCTCCATGAGATGGCATTTAGTGGTGAGTTTGGAAGCAATCTTCGCGGCATGATGCTCTAATTCCTCCTCGGATGTGGAAGGAGGAGGGTTAACTTGATCATCTTGACTGCCATCTTGAGCTTGTTCTTGATCTTGAGCTTGCTCCTGATCTTGAACTTGCTCGAGGGGGAGAACTTGACCTTGGGCATCATTTGGAGATTCACCACCATCTTGAGATTGATCTTGCCCTTGGTCTTGTTCCCGGGGTTGAGGGCCTACACTTTGTTCTTCGGAAGCGTGTGGGTCTTGAGTAGATGAAGGCTCCACTTGAGTGGAGCATTGTCCTTCTCCTTCAGCCACAAGGGGTTCCTCAATGGGTAGAATATGACCAATACCCATTCTTCTTATGGCTTCGGGAGGAATTTCATCACCTACATCACAAGTACCATTTTGCTCCACTTGGGAGCCATTATTTTCATCAAACTCCACATTACACGTCTCCTCAATGAGTCTGGTGGACTTGTTGAGAACAAGGTAAGGATGAGAGTTTGTAGCATAACCAATAAATATGCCATCATAAGCTCTAGCCTCAAATTTAGACAAACGAACACCTTTCTTGAGAATGAAACACTTACACCCGAACACCCGGAAGTACTTGAGATTGGGCTTGTTTCCGGTGAGTATCTCATAAGGGGTCTTGTTCAAGCCTTTGCGGAGATAGAGCCGATTGGATGCATGACATGCGGTGTTGATGGCTTCGGCCCAAAAGTTGTAAGGAGACTTGAACTCCGCCATCATGGTCCTTGCCGCATCCATCAACGTCCGGTTCTTCCTCTCTGCAACACCATTTTGTTGAGGGGTATAAGGTGCAGAATATTGATGCTTGATCCCCTCATCACTAAGAAACTCATCCAAGGTGTAGTTCTTGAACTCGGTGCCGTTGTCACTTCTTATTGTCAAGATCTTTGCATTATGTTGATGTTGAGCTTCATTTGCAAAGTCGATGACGGTTTGTTGAGTCTGACTCTTCCTCTTGAAGAAGTATACCCAAGTGTATCTTGAATAATCATCCACAATCACCAAGCAATACTTTCTACCCCCAAGACTATCAAAGGATGGAGGCCCAAAGAGGTCCATGTGCAGGAGCTCCAAGGGTCTCTTTGAGTAGATGATAGTCGTGGGAGGGTGAGCCGTCTCATGAAGCTTTCCTTCGATACAAGCACTGCAAGCACGATCTTTGGCAAAACTAACATTTGTTAGTCCATGGACATGGTCCCCCTTGAGAAGACTTTGCAAAGATCTCATATTGACATGGGCTAAATGGCGATGCCAAAGCCATCCCACATTAACTTTAGCCATTAGGCATGTCGTAGTCTTAGTGGGTTGCTCCGAAAAGTTAATCACATAGAGACCGTTCTCGACATGCCCAACAAAAGCTACTTTAAGAGTCTTGCTCCACAAGAGGGCCACGGTATCAATATCAAAGAAGGTGGCAAAGCCCATGAGTGCAAGTTGACGAACGGAAAGTAAATTGAACGCAAGGGACTCAACAAGCATGACTTTCTCGATCGTTAGATCATGAGAAATGACAACCTTGCCAAGACCCAATACCTTAGAATGTGAGGCATCACCCCACTCGACATTGGTGGGCATAGATGGGATCTTTTGGACATCCACCACCAAGTCCTTGCTCCCGGTCATATGATTTGTTGCTCCACTATCGAGCTACCATGATCCCCCACCGGAAGAAAACACCTACAAGAGATCAATGCTTGGTTTTAGGTGCCCATTTAGTAATGGGTCCTTTGATGTTAGTAACAAGGGTCTTAGGAACCCAAATATACCATTCAATGTACTCATAAGAAGAACCAACAAATTTAGCATAAACATGCCCATCACTAGCATGGCACAACACATAAGAGGGGTTAAAGTCGCCGGCTTTGTTGGGAGATGGCTTTGCCCTTTTTGGCATCACCACTCTTCGCATTGTTTTTATTCTCCTTAGGAGCACCCTCTCCCTCCTTCACAAAAGTTTGCTCAAGCGGGGGAGGTCGTTTGGTCTTGTTATTCTTCTCCTCGTTCTTCTTCTTGTTCTTGGACTTGGGTGAGAAACCAACTCCCTCCTTGCCCACAACTTCGTTTTGATTGCTCAAAAGGTCATTTAGGTTCTTCTCACCTTGTATGCATGACACAAGACCTTTCTCGAGTTGTTCCTTCAACTTGGAATTCTCCTCCACAAGATGCACATGCTCACAACACGGGTTAGTCGCATTTGCATTATCAATTAAGACCATGTGAGGAAATGTGGCCTTTTCCTTGGTTAGATTAACTTGGAGTTGAGCATGAGACTCCTTGAGGTTTGCATGAGCACCTTTCAAGACCTTATGGGCCTTGTCAAGTACATCAAACTCCTCCTTGAGTCTAGCATGATCAACCCCAAGTTTGGCCTTCTCGGAAGTTAGTACACGAGACACAACAAGATCGTGATCAAGATATTTCTTTAATTTGGTATGGTCATCGTTGTGTGACTCCTCTAGATCCAAACAATGCCCACGCTCTTCCTCAAGAGCATTAGAGAGATCCGGTATCTCATCGGCGTAGTCATGACTATGACCTTCCATCTTAGAGATGGTTTCTTTGTGAGCCTCGATCATGTCATTGGCTTCACCAAGTTGTTCCAAGAGAGCAACGAAGTGCTTCTTGGATTTGCCCTTGAGCTTACTCATGAAGGACTCAAATTCATTTACCTCCTCATTAGACCCCTTACCATCATCAAAGCCAACCGTCGAAGAAGGATTAGGAATAATGGTGGTTTTGATGTTGGGGGTTACCTTGTTGGTGGCTTTAGCCATGAGGCACTTGGCGGTGATGTTCTCGTTGGGTGAATCAAAGAGAGACACCCGGGGAGTTGTGGCAAAGGCAACGGATGCCATGGCCATTGCTTCACTATCTTCAACATCATCGTCATCCTCACGGTATTCTTCTTGAAGCACCAACCCGCGAGTAGGAGTCTTCTTGGTGAAGTTGTTCTTGTTGGGGAAGGACTTGGCCTTGTCTTTTCGGATGAACTTGCCACCATTGTCTTCCCGCTTCTCGTAAGGACAATCCGCAACGAAATGGCTCACATTGCCACAGTTGAAACAAGTTCTAACTCGTTGCTTGCCCTTGAGGCCACTTGAGTTGTTCTTGTTGAAGTTGGGTCTTGTATTCTTCTTGCTCCAAAAATGTCTTGAGGCAAGAGCCATGTGCTCATGATAATCATATTTCGTGTCTTCGGGGTTGCTCTCCTCATCTTCTTCTTCTTCCTCTTCTTCAACACTAACCTTGGCCTTCAAGGCAATGTTGGGCTTCTTTGCCCTTTGAGAACGGAGCACCGCATTGTCGGCGGTCTTGTCCAAGATGCTCATTGCAACAAACTCATCCAACACTTCACTTGAGGTCATGGATTGGAAGTCCGGTCTTTGATGAATGATGGATGACATGGCCTTGTTGTAGGGCATCATGGCCTTGAGGAACTTGCGCTTGATCCAATTGTCATCCGTGTCCTTGCTCCCATGATCCTGGAGTGCGACCGCGAGTTTGGTCACTCTTCGAAAGAGCTCACGATGTTCTTCATCTTCTTTCATTGCAAACTCATCAGCTTCATCTTGCACCACTTCATAGTTGGAGTGTTGAATGCTAGCACTTCCTCGATAGAGAGACACAACACATTTCCATGCGTCTTTAGCCATGGCATGAGGTCGAAGATGAGGGAGATCTTCGGGAAGGATTGCATCTTGGATGATGAAGAGAGCACTCTCATTGAATTGATTATCCACGGCTTCTCAAGGGGTGAAGTTGCTTGGGTCATGTGGATAGAAACCTTCTTCTATAATTCTCCAAAGATTAGTATTCACATGTTTTAATTGACGCTTGAAACGATAAACCCAAGCATCAAAATCCTCATTTTTCACAATCTTAGGAGGAGGACCGGCATGATTTAATTGAGTAGAGGGAATCGGTCCACCATAAGTAGGAGGTTCCACATGGGCAAAGATGCCGGTGCCATTTCTACCACTAGTAGAAGGACCCTTTTCACTATTAGCTTCCCCCTTGTCGGAGTTGGCATCCGTCACCTTGTTAGTGGGATCACCCACTTTCATCGGCGAGGTGGATAGTTTAAGTCCTTCTAGGAATTCAGTAAACATGCTTTTAACCTCGGTCGTCATGGAGGTTTTCAATGTGTCTAAAGCCACATTGAATTCCTCACATGAGACCGAGGTTCCCCCATTGGCCGTAGACGAGATAGGATTCACACCGGAGTGCTCCTCCGCACCGTCGTTGGTGTCAACCATACTCTTTGGATGGCAAAGTCCTTAATAAAGAGACGAGGCTCTGATACCAATTGAAAGGATCGATATGGTTGACTAGAGGGGGGGGGGTGAATAGGCAACTAACAATTTTTAAGCTTTTCTTTAACAATTTAAACCTTGCGACAAAATAGGTTGTCTAGATATGCAACTACGTGGACAACCTATATGATGCAATGACAACTAGCACACAAGAAAGCAATAGATACAACACAAGTAAGCTTGCAAAAGTAAAGGCACGAAATAACCAAGAGTGGAGCCGGTGAAGACGAGGATGTGTTATCGAAGTTCCTTCCTTTTAAGGGGAAGCACGTCTCCGTTAGAGCGGTGTGGAGGCACAATGCTCCCCAAGAAGCCACTAGGGCCACCGTAATCTCCTCACGCCCTCACACAATGCGAGATGCCGTGATTCCACTATTGGTTCCCTTGAAGGAGGCGACCGAACCTTTACAAACAAGGTTGGGGCAATCTCCACAACACTTGGAGGCTCCCAACAACACCACGAAGCTTCACCACAATGGAGTATGGCTTCAAGGTGACCTCAACCGTCGAGGGTGCTCAAACACCCAAGGGTAACAAGATCCGCTAGGGATTAGTGGGGGGAATCGAATATCTCTTGGTGGAAGTGTAGATCGGCCCCTTGTCACCCAATCCCGAGCAAATCAACAAGTTTGATTGGCTAGGGAGAGAGATCGGGCCAAAATTGAGTTTGGAGCAACAATGGAGCTTGGAGGTGGAAGAGGTAGTCAACTAGAGGTAGGAGACGCCCCTTTTATAGTCATGGAAAAGATCCAACCGTTACCCACATGTTCAGCCTGCGACATGCGGTACTATCGCTCCACAAGCGCGGTACTACCGCAAGGCCACGCGGTACTACCATGGAGGACCACGGTACTTCCTCGGCAGCAGCAGAGGCCGGGACTTGCCTGACTGAGTGCAATACTACTGCTTGCGCTTGCTACCGCTCCCCCTTGCGGTACTACCGCAAGGCAGGAAAGTCAAAGCCTACGAAGAGCGCGGATGAAATAAAATACATCCGTGCCTACTTCTGCTGAAAATGAAACAGTGCAAAAAATCCGACGCGGTACTGCCGCGCATGAGGCGCGGTACTACCGTTGAGGCGCAGATGTAAAAAATTACATCCGCTCCTACTACCATGACGCAGTGGTACTAGGTATGAGGGCCACAGTACTACGACTCCAGGGGAGCGGTACTACCGTGGCCTCCCGCGGTAGTACCACGCAGGACGTGCGGTACTACCATGTGGGCACGGATGTAAAAAATTACATCCGCCCCTACTACCGTACCAGAGCAGCACTAGGCCTGGGAGCCACAGTACTAAGGCTCCAGAGGAGTGGTACTACCATGACCCCCAGCGGTACTACTGCAGGTGCTTGCGGTACTACCGCTCCATAGAGTAGTACTACCGCAAGTACAACAGTAGCCGTCAGATTAAGCACTACTAGGATAACGGAGAGACGCTACAAAGTGCAAAGGAAAGGAAGGACATGTGTACTTGTTGATTCCACCCGAACCTTTTCGACGCGGACCCCCTCTTATTAGTACGGCTCTCCTACGACTCAAATCCACCAAAGAGAAACGTAGAACAATGCCGTCTTCAATAGTCTTCGAGGGGCACCGAATCGTCTCGTGCCTAGTGATGAAGCGTCTGAGAAACTCAAGGCACACGATTAGTCCGCAAAAGCATTGTCATCAATCACCAAAACACCTAAGGGATAAAAATGCCCTTACACCATAGCAGCCATGTAAAACATGCAACAACAATTAGAGGATGTCTAACTTGTTTTTGCAGGGTATGCTATGTGATGTGATATGGCCAAAAGGATGTGATGAATGATATATGTGATGTATGAGATTGATCATGTTGTTGTAATAGGAATCACGACTTGCGTGTCGATGAGTATGAAAACCGGCAGGAGCCATAGGAGTTGTCTTAATTTATTCTATGACCTACCTGTCAATGAGAATGCCATGTAATTACTTTACTTTATTGCTAACCATTAGCCATATTAGTAGAAGTAATAGTTGGCGAGACAACTTCATGAAGACATGATGATGGAGATCATGATGATGGAGATCATGGTGTCATGCCGGCGATGAAGGTGATCATGTCGCGCCTCAAAGATGGAGATCAAAGGCGCAAGATGATATTGGCCATATCATGTCACTTTATGATTTGCGTGTGATGTTTTTCATGTTTACATATTATTTTCTTAGAACAACGGTAGCATAAATAAGATGATCCCTCACTAAAATTTCAAGAAAGTGTTCCCTCTAACTATGCACCGTTGCGAAAGTTCGTTGTTTCGAAGCACCACGTGAGCGAGATTTACATACGCATACGTCGGGTGCGATAGATTCTAACATTCGCATACAACGGGTGTAAGCCAGATTTACACACGCAAAACACTTGGGTTGACTTGATGAGCCTAGCATGTACAGACATGGCCTCGGAACACAAGAGACCGAAAGGTCAAACATGAGTCGTATAGTAGATACGATCAACATGGAGATGTTCACCGATGATGACTAGTCCGTCTCACGTGATGATCAGACACAACCTAGTTGAATCGGATCATGTATCACTTAGATGACTAGAGGTATGTCTATGTGAGTGGGAGTTCATTAGATGAACTTAATTTTCATGAACATAGTCAAAAGGACTTTGCAAATTATGTCGTAGCTTGCGCTTTAGTTCAACTGTTTTAGATATGTTCCTAGAGAAAATTTAGTTGACAGTTGATAGTAGCAATTATGCGGACTAGGTCCGTAAACTGAGGATTGTCCTCATTGCTGCGCAGAAGGCTTATGTCCTTAATGCACCGCTCGGTGTGCTGAACCTCGAGCATCGTCTGTGGATGTTGCAGACATCTGACATACACGTTTTGATGAGTACGTGATAGTTCAGTGCGTAATGCTAAACAGTTTAGAATTGAGGCGCCAAAGACATTTTTTGAAATGTCGTAGAACATATGAGATGTTCCAACGACTGAAATTGGGATTTCAGGCTAGTGCCCACGTCAAGAGGTATGAGACCTCTAACAAGTTTCTTAAGCCTGCAAACTAAGGGAGAAAAGCTCAATCCTTGTGCATGTGCTCAGATTGTCTGAGTACTGCAATTGCTTGAATCGAGAGGGAGTTAATCTTCCAGATGAGAGAGTGATGGTTCTCCAAAGTCACTGCCACCAAGCTACTAGAGCTTCATGATGAACTATAACATATCAGGGATAGATATGATGATCCTTGAGCTATTCGCGATGTTTGACACCGTGAAAGTAGAAATCAAGAAGGAGCATCAATTCTTGATGGTTAGTGAAACCACTAGATTCAAGAAGGGCAAGGGAAAGAAGGGATACTTCATGAAACGGCAAATCAGTTGCTGCTCTAGTGAAGAAACCCAAGGTTGAACCCAAACCCGAGACTAAGTGCTTCTGTAATGAGGGGAACGGCCACTGAAACAGAACTACCCTAGATACTTGGTAGATGGGAAGGCTGGCAAGGTCAACACAAGTATATTGGATATACATTATATTAATGTGTACTTTACCAATACTCCTAGTAGCACCAGGGAAATATATATCAGTTTGGTTGCTAAGTGTTAGTAACTCGAAATAAAAGGCTGCGGAATAAATGGAGACTAGCTAAAGGCGAGGTGACGATATCTATTGGAAGTATTTCCAAGGTTGATGTTATCAAACATTGCACGCTCGCTCTACCATCGGGATTGGTGTTAAACCTAAATAATTATTATTTGGTGTTTGCATTGAGCATATACATGATTGGATTATGTTTATCATAATACGGTTATTCATTTAAGGAGAATAATGGTTACTCCGTTTACTTGAATAATACCTTCAATGGTCTTACACCTAAAATAAATGGTTTATTGAATCTCGATCGTAGTGATACACATGTTCATGCCAAAAGATATAAGATAGTAATGATAGTACCACCTACTTGTGGCACTGCCATTGGAGTCATATTGGTATAAAACTCATGAAGAAGCTCCATGTTGATGGATCTTTGGACTCACTCGTTTTTGAAAAGTTTGAGACATGCGAACCATGTCTATTGGTATGTATGCATGAAGAAACTCCATGCAGATGGATCGTTTGGCCTCACTTGATTTTGAATCACTTGAGACATGCAAATCATACCACATGGGCAAGATGACTGAAAAGCCTTGTTTTCAGTAACATGGAACAAGAAACCAACTTGTTGGAAGTAATACATTTTGATGTGTGCAGTCCAATGAGTGCTGAGGCATGAAGTGGATATCGCTATGTTCTTACTTCACAGATGATTTGAGTAGATGCTAAGTATATTTACTTGATGAAACACAAGTCTGAATTATTGAAAGGTTCAAGTAATTTTAGAGTGAAGTTGAAGATCGTTGTGACAAGAGGATAAAAGGTCAATGATATGATCATAGAAATGAATATCTGAGTTACGAGTTTGGTACAAAATTAAGACATTGTGGAAATTGTTTCACAACTAGTACCGCCTGGAACACCATAGTGTGAGGTGTATCCGAACATCATAGCTGCATCCTATTGGATATGGTGCATACCATGATGTATCTTATCGAATTACCACTATCGTTTATGGGTTAGGCACTAGAGACAACAACATTCACTTTAAATAGGGCACCACATAATTTTGTTGAGATGACACCGTATGAACTATGGTTTAGAGAAACCTAAGCTGTCATTTCTTAGAAGTTTGGGACTGCGACGCTTATGTGGAAAAGTTTTAGCCTGATAAGCTCGAACCCCAAGCAGATAAATGCATCTACATAGGACACCCAAAACAGTTGGGTATACCTCCTATCTCGGATCCGGAAGCAAAAGTGATTGTTTTTAGAAATGGGTTCTTTCTCGACGAAAAGTTTCTCTTGAAAGAATTGAGTGGGAGGATGGTGGAAACTTGATGAGGTTATTGAACCATCACTTCAACCAGTGTGTAGCAGGGCATAGGAAGTTGTTCCTGTGGCGCCTACACCAGTTGAAGTGGAAGCTGATGATAGTTATCATGAAACTTCGGATCAAGTCACTACCAAACCTCGTAGGTCGACAAGGATGCGTGCTGCTTCAGAGTGGTATGGTAATCCTGTCTTGGAGGTCATGTTGCTAGAGAACAATGAACCTACGAGCTATGGAGAAGTGATGGTGGGCCCGGATTCCGACAAATGGCTCGAGGCCATAAAATCCGAGAGAGGATCCATGTATGTAAACAAAGTGTAGACTTTGGAAGAACTACTTAATGGTCGTAAGGCTGTTGGGTACAGATGGATTTTAAAAGTAAGACGGACAATGATGGTAAATGTCACCATTAAGAAATCTCGACTTGCCGCTAAGATGTTTTCCAACAAGTTCAAGGAGTTGACTACGATGAGACTTTCGCACCTGTAGCGATGCTAAGAGTCTGTTGGAATTATATTAGCAGTTACTGCATTATTTATGAAATCTTGCAGATAGGATGTCAAAACATTGTTTCCTTGACGATTTACTTGAGGAAAGGTTGTATGGGATACAACCAGAAGGTTTTGTCAATCCTAAAAGATGCTAACAAGTGTGCAAAGCTCCGGCAATCCTTCGAACGACTGGAGTAAGCATCTCGGAGCTGGAATATACGCTTTGATGAGATGATCAAAGATTTTGGATTTATACAAAGTTCATGAGAAACTTGTATTTCCAAAGAAGTGAGCGGGAGCACTATAGAATTTCTGATGAGTATATGTTGTTGACATATTGTTGATTGGAAATGATATAGAATTTCTGGAAAGCATATAGGGTTCTTTTTCAATGAAAAACCTGATTAAGCTACTTGAACATTGAGCATCAAGATCTATAAGGATAGATCAAAATTGCTTGATAGTACTTTCAAATGAATATGTACCGTGACAAGATTTTGAAGGAGTTCAAAATAGATCGTCAAAGAAGGAGTTCTTGGCTGTGTTATAAGGTGTGAGTATTGAGTAAGACTCAAGACCTGACCACGACCTGACCACGACAAAGGAGAGAGAACGGACGAAGGTCATCCCCTATGCTCTATAGTATGTTGTGATGTGTACCGCACCTGAAGTGTGCCTTGCCATGAGTCAGTCAAGGGGTACAAGATTGATCCAGGAATGGATCTCTAGACAACGATTAAAGTTATCCTTAGTGGACTAAGGAATTTTTCTCGATTATGGAGGTGGTAAAAGAGTTCTTTGTAAAGGGTTACGTCGATGTAAACTTTGACACTAAACTGGATGACCTTGAGTAGTAAACCGGATTCATATAGTAGAACAGTTATTTGGAATAGTTCCAAATGCCGCATGGTAGCTGCATCTACAAGATGACGTAGAGATTTGTAAAGCACACACGGATCTGAAGGGTTCAGACCTGTTGACTAATAACCCCTCTCTAAAGCGAGATATGATCAAACCCCATGGGTGTTCGATTCATTAAAATCACATAGTGATGTGAACTAGATTATTGACTCTAGTACAAGTGGGAGACTGTTGGAAATATGCCCTAGAGGCCATAATAAAATGATTATTATTATATTTCGTTGTTCATGATAATTTTCTATTGTTCATGCTATAATTGTATTAACCGGAGACCATAATACATGTGTGAATACATATACCACAAAGTGTCCCTAGTAATCCTCTAGTTAACTAGCTCGTTGATCAATAGATGGTTATGGTTTCCTGACCATGGACATTGGATGTCGTTGATAACGGGATCACATCATTAGGAGAATGATGTGATGGACAAGACCCAATCCTAAGCATAGAACAAGATCGTGTAGTTCATTTGCTAGAGCTTTTCCAATGTCAAGTATCATTTCCTTAGACCATGAGATTGTGCAACTCCCGGGTACCGTAGGAATGCTTTGGGTGTATCAAACATCACAACGTAA
Organism: Triticum aestivum; assembly: GCF_018294505.1. NCBI lineage: Eukaryota > Viridiplantae > Streptophyta > Magnoliopsida > Poales > Poaceae > Triticum > Triticum aestivum. The sequence continues at coordinate 543,525,623 of NC_057807.1, forward strand.
CTGGGTGGCTATAAAGGTGAACTACAGGTATCTTCGAAAGTGTCTGTTGGGTTGGCATGAATCGAGACTGGGATTTGTCCACTACTAGGAAAAGGGCTACTAGTGGCGCACCAGTTTTGCCTACTAATGGCGCACTACTGGTGCGCCACTAGTACCACGTCACTAGTATTTTTTTACTAATGGCGCACCTGTGCTGCGCCATTAGTATCTAGTATACTAATGGTGCACCACATGTGCGCCATTAGTATAGCCCACGGTGTGCCATTAGTATGCCTCCCAGGGGGCCATATATACCCATGTGCTTCGGCATACTAATGACGCACTATTCTGTGATGCGCCATTAGTATGCTTTGGCATACTAATGGCGCACTGAGTTGTGATGCGCCATTAGTATCCTTGGGCATACTAATGGCGCACTGTGGGGTGATGCGCCATTAGTATTAATATTAGGTTTTTTTGTGTTTTTTTTCTGATTTTTTCACAGGTTACAAAATATATTATTTGACAGAATATAGACAGCACCACACAGCAACAGCAGATTCATCGAATACAATAGAAGGTAAGTCTCCGAATACAATTCATCATATTAGTCTCCGAATACAAAAGACCGAACGAAGATAGAACATTACAAGTCTCGGAGACCGCGAGTAGCGAGTTTGTCTTCACATTACAAGTCGATGTCGATCATCTAAACTACCATCACATAGAAGAGAGTTGCGGTCATCACGATGAGCATCATCGTGATGAAACTGGTCTTCACCCGGTTCCTCCAACGCTCCCTCCTCTCTCCCGCTAGATAGCGGACGTATCTAGATTCCGCCTCCGCCCTAGTGGTGTACCCTTTGTAACTGTTACCGCTGAAACAGTGAACCTGTGTCCGACACTCCTCCCAGTCGTCGTAGACTCCGGGAACCTTACCCTTGTACACGACATACGACGGCATCACTATGCACAAGCCAAACAACAGACAATACATAAGCAATATATAAGTATGCAACAAAAGGATCGAAGAGAAAAGCAAGACATTAATAGCACGATTCATGGTCCTACTAATAAATAGCATCGATTACATCTAAGTTGAACAACTGTCCAAACCAAACAGACATACAAGTTCATTAAAGTTTAATTACAACATGAGCTAATCGATGTTTCAGAACTACAAATAGCATCACTACTTTCAACTCGACTTATGGGACCGGAGCGTGGATGAAGCCGCCGTCTTTCATGGTGGTCATGAAGTCGCGGGCGTTGTCAGCCTGCATTTGAAGCGTTGTGTCTATCTCACTGTTGGAAGGTTGCTCTCTGAGGTAGAACTGCCCCGAGGTACGAAGGACATCTTGATGGATGATTTCTGCAAACTTCGACTGGATGCGAAAGAATTCTTGTCAGAGGTCCGTGTCCTGGATTGCCGCCAAGCTTGCGGCCCAATCTTTGACATTATTTGGTAGCAGAAGGTGATTATGGTCCCGTATGATCGCCCTCATGTGATGGAGGGCGTAGTAGGCAGCCTTCTGACAGCCAGGCGGCTGCTTGACGCAGGGGAACGTCGTATTGTGGGTGAACATGTGCCTGCCGTACCTACGAACGGGCCTCTTAAAGGTGCCTCCAGATGTGGTGTAGCCGGGGAGAGCATCATCAAGAACTTTCTTGATATTTGTGTAGTCTATCTTGGAGTCACGGTCCGGGTCGAAATATGTGGCCGTGGAATATTTCGGGCTTAAGAGGATGAGTGTGCAATGTGTGTCACTGCACAGAACATGGAATGTTAGAAAAAAAAGAAAGATCTAAATCTAAGAAATCATATGTTACGGGGTGGTGAGGGGATGACTTACTTGCGAAAGTAAGGCACGAGGAAGTTATCCTTATCTGGGTTTGCCAGAATGACGCCTTCGAGGTGTGAACTCGCGACTTGCCGGTCCCCAGCGCTGCCCAAGATCTTGGCACGCATGTAGAAGGGGTCGACTATCACGATGTCCGGGGTCTTGTCTCGAATGATCCGCATCTCCATACTCAGCGAAAACATCCGAACGAAGGTGCAGTGCAGCGGATGAAGGTTAAACATAGCAAAGATGTCATCAAACCGCAGGATGATCGTACCCCCGATGGCGCCATCCACAAAGCCCTTGCCCTCTGGCACCTTGGCCACGAAAACCGGGTATGCCACATCATTCTGGGAGAGACGCATCTTCTCCAAAGAAAGAACGCTATCATGCAGACTCCGCATAGCACTGATTGCAGCATTGAGCATATTTGTCGGTAGCATCGCCCTACCCGCCACATGCACCCTCCTCGAGATATCCTGAGGTGAAGGTGGCCCGTCCTGAGCACGGATCGTACTCGGTGCCGGCTGGCTCGCAACGGGGCCCTTGTTAGTCTTTCGTTTCCATCCCTTCTTCTTGATCTGCTGGGACCGAGTTCTGCTCACAGACCGCCTTCTTGAGCGTGTTGGGGCTGATAATATTTTGCACCTCAGCTATCTGAGGCTCGGTGAAGGCGGGAGCTGGAGGGCGTCTCCTGAGAACTGAACGCCAGACGACGCCTGTTCCAATTGGATTTCTCTGACGTACCAGCTAGATCGCGGTCATCTTGGTTGGGTTCTTGAGAAGGAGGCCCGCCGAACTCGTCACCGTACCCATGTTCGGCAAAGTACTTATCGATGTTGGTAAATGTACCGTCGTTGTTATCGTCGTGTTCCGGATCCTATGCCATAGGGATGTCTGGCATGTCTGGTAGCGTTGCGGCGTTCTTGCCATGGCTTGGCGCCGGCACGACTGGCGGTCTTGTCTATGGGGTGGTGTCCCCCGCCCCCAAACGAATCTGGCTCTTCGGCCAAAGTAGGGGCCAGCCTACGCAGGCGCTGAGGGTCATCTCATCTTCTTCGTCGGCCATAGCGGGTCGAATCGGAGGTAACAACTCGTCGTAGCCTGGCAGCACCCGAACCAGTTCAACCCTATACACTATGGTTGGCATCGGATTACCATGGAACACGGGGTTGTCCGGTTGAACGATTCTGCCCTTGGCGACATCGACCAATTCGCGGCCAACGAAGTGCAGGAGAGTGCAAGGAACGTCCGCGGCACCCTGCGAAAACATGTAGGGCATCAGGGATGCCCAGTCAAAGGCAAGGAGATGAAGTCATCAGCCGAGAGGCTTAGTTACCGTGATGCCGTCGAGCTCGGCTAATGTTGAGGCACCGCCAACGGCGGGCGTGCAACTGACGGAGGGGCCGCTTGCTAGCGAGGTTCCGGTCGGCGTACACCCGGGTGCGTTAAGCTCCAATGCCCGTGCCGGCGCCGGAGACACGAATACTGCCTCCGCCGGAGACACCAATGGCGCCGCCTGAGACACCAATGGCGCCGCCTGCGCGTTGTGCGAGTTGCTGGCCGTGAAGCTGGGAACCGGGGGAGGCCCCTGTTGGCCACCCGCAATCCACATCATCAGCCCCTGAATCAACATAGGCACCATGGTGGTGAGGGCCGTTCCTAGTTGTACTTGCACTTGCTCTTGGATAATCTCCAGAATCCGCGCCACTTGTGCCTTGAGTGCTTCAACCTCGCGTGCCTGGCTTTCCGAGCTGGTCTTTTTCTCCTTTCGTCCACCAGCGGTATAGTATGACGACCATTTTGTGGACAAGCCTTTGCCAGCCACACGACCAGCTGACGTCGGCTTACTGAGCTTATCCTTGGTTTTCATTACACTCAACGCCCTATTTAAAGGGGTGTCGAAAGGGGAGCTCTGAGACGACCCCACGCTACTGCTTTCAGTGTCCTGCGAAAGGAACGTGAACCATTTAGAAATATTGGGGATTAATTAGAATGCAACCATATGGAGCTAATTATGCGGGGGTGTATTCCTTACCAGAACAAGCTCGAGCGCCCTGGTCTTCGGATCCGTGGTAAGCTCCTTTGTTACCGGGTCCTCCTTGTACTGGGCCCTGAGAAAGTTCCTGGTCTGCTTGTCACGGTATTTCTCGAAGCGGGGCGGTAGGCCTTGCTCGGCACGCTCCGCGTCCTCCTTGTCCCATATAGGCTCCGCCACTCTGTAACCGCCGGGACCGAGTTGGTGGACCCCTAAGTTCAACTGCCGCATTTCTTTCCCCCACTGACTTGATTCGGAGGTTGCGCTGCTCTCGCACTTGATCTTGAACTCCTTGTAGTCATCTTCACTCACCAAAGGATATTTCGCCTTGATCTTCTCATAACTATCACCTTTTTAAATCATTGCCTTCACCGTGCTTCTCCAAGTAGACAGGGCTGTGCTCATCCTCGTGAGGGCGGCACTGTTCACTTTGTTCCCTGAGAGGCATGTGTTTGCAAATTCAGCGGGGAACTTGTATCGTCCGTGCAGCTTCGTGAAGAGGAGGCTGCGCAAATTCCCTCGATCCTTATGCCTTAGGTTCTCGGTGTTGATCGAGACGGTGCTCCGTAGAATGCACCCGAGCTGAACCGAGTACCCCTTGACTACTTCTTTGGGCGCCGGTCCTTCCGTTGCCTCTTCGATTGGCTGCCATCTGTGCGTGCGCCGCCATCATCAGTGGTGGCATCCTCGGCGGCACCATCAGTGGTGTCATCCCCGACGCCACTAGGGGTTGTGTAGTCAGGATCGGTGTCTTCCGCGGCGTCCCCATAGTGGTGAGGTTCTTCCTTGAACTCCTGGGAGAGCTCCCAGAATTGTTTGCCGCCCGAACCGCCGGCCTCATCTTTGTTGGCCATGTTTCGCTCTAAATAGGAAAAACGTTTGGTCAAAAAGTTGGTTATTGTCACTTGGCTCTATTGCCACCTATGTTGGGTTTATCATCTAGGGTTTATCGATGCTAAGGAGAATTCTAAGTTGGGCCTAATCACTTGGCTCTATTGTCACCTATGGTTTAATGCAACAAGAATAAAGGGGCAGTTGATCCTACTTAACTAAGTACTAAGATACCCCGGCCCATGCATTAGTCGCAAGTACCCCATATGTCCTATTCTTAGCAAAGTCATGCTAAAATTCATGGAAAATTTCAGCATGACCTTTGCTGAAAATAGGACATATGGAGTACCCGAATTTGCCGGAACGGAAGTTAATCGACATTCCGGCAAACTCAAGGGCCTCTCGGGGTACCTGCAAATTCATTACGACACAATGGTCGGAGACAAAACCCAGCAAACTAGCACCACAATGTGCCTCTACTTTCATATGGATGAAAAGGCCACAGACCAAATGGTCCTCTCCTTTCATATGGACAGAAATCATCTGAACTTAAAATGTGAAACCATTAGAAACATGCATAATTATGTGATGTGCAATATCTAACATGGCATCCCTGCTCCTTACACAGGTTAAAGAATTTAAATAGTCAACTGTAAAGTGATGATGTTATGATCTTTAGGGATATCGTAAACGTATAACTTGCTAGAATACCCTTTGTTGAGGTAATGTCTATTGGGCGTTGGCACTTGGAAGGACTTGAGACACAATTGCCAAGGGATATATCATGTTTCATATCACAAGAAACATGAGCTCAAATAATAACATCGTCTAGCCTAGCAAGTAGCAACATTGGTGAACTACATCACTGGATCAATGAACAACACATTAGGTACAAGCAGATAAGTTCTCCACAGAGAACATAACATATTAAAGGTGTATGTTAGCTTTCAACCTCACAAAAGACCACTACTGTTGACTAAATACCAAAAATGAGATGCCTGTCAGAATTTAGAATGCTGCCATATTTGAGTCATTGATAAACACATGTTATTACATACTGCAAACAATACGCAAAGTATGCACTTGTTATGTTCATGGCTATTGTCGCTAAACACAATCACTTTATGAATAAGTGAAAACATAACTCTACCACCTATGGAAGAAATGCAAAATTAAATAACAACAAGCACCATTCGTGGAATCAATTGCTGATTCGCTGTATAGTGGAGCCTGTCGTCTCCAACTTTTAAGTGCAAGGACTACATTTTGGCCACCGGATGAATCAACCTTGAATGAGCATGTTTTGCATTCTTTAAGGAAGGAATTAAGATTATGCATTGTGGTCTGACTATGCATCATGCCCTGGACAAGATTTAATCTAACTAGCGCACATTAGTTAGGAGCAAATGCAGAGATGGTTCCATCTTGCTATACTTTTCTACCTGAACCAAACTTCAATCACTTCACTGCACAAGTATTATTCCAGTGAAGACAAAAGGTAAACCAAAAATTGGAAGCTATGAACCACCAGAATGTTAAACTTCAATTTCTTTACAGTTTAACGAAGTTGATTTAGTGTTAACTGAATCATGACAATGCCAATAAAGGAGTAAATTCAGTTGTTAACTTAAAATGCATGGAGTACATAATTACACTAGTGGACCGGTCCGTTAGAGCGGACGCTTCAGGCGAGAGCTCCTTTCATCTCGATATAAGCAAGTGATAGTTCTCACGCAAAGGCAGCCCAACAAAATGGGTTAATCCTATTTATCATGCAGTTTGGAGAACAGTGAGCAAACACCCCACCCACCCACCCTCCTATGGGCCGGCCCATATTTGTGTTTTCACTCAGCTTTTCTTCCACCTATTTTAGCAAGGTTTTAGAGCCTTCATAAAGCCTGTCTTTATTGTTCATGACTATGTGTTGTAGCGTGACTAGGTTTGCTCTTTCAAAGTCAGCGAGTCGACCCTCGAAGTCGACATGCATTTCGCGGCGACCCTCATGGTGACCCCATCTAGCGAGCCTGCCGAGGTGCCTGTTGACGGGCAGACCAACGGGGTTCTCGATGCCTAGATAATTCGTGCAGTAGGAGATGCACTCTTAGGTCAGAAAGCCCCTGGCTATGCTTCCCTCTGGGCGTGACATGTTGCGAACGTATCCTTTGATGACACCATTCATCCTTTCGAACGGCATCATGCTGTGCAGGAACGTCGGCCCGAGTTGGATGATATCCTCCACGATATGGACCAGTAGATGCACCATAATGTCGAAGAATGCGGGCGGGAAGTACATCTCAAGCTCGCATAGCATCACCACGATCTCTTCCTGTAGCCTTCTGAGTTGCCTCACGCCAACCGACTTCCAAGAGATGACATCGAAAAAGTTGCATAGGCCAACTTGCATTTCACGGACGTGCACGTCCATGATGCCACGGATTGCAACTGGAAGTATCTGCGTCATCAGCACGTGACAGTCGTGAGACTTCATCCCGCTGAACTTCTACTTCGCTGGGTCTAGGTATCTGCTTATCTTCCCCGCGTAACCGTAAGGAAGTTTTACTCCTATGAGGCAGGTGAAAAACTGACCGATCTCCTCCTAACTTAGAGTGAAGCACGCAGGAGTGTAGTCATTTCCGGTCTTCTTGGCCTTTTTGCCTTTGCGACGACTTTCCGTGTCCTGCTTCGCCTCATCATCATCATCATTAGCGTGAAGCTCCTCCCTGATGCCCATTGATTTCAAGTCTGCCCTTGCTTTCGGCCCATCTTTGGTCCTCTCTGGCATGTTGAGCAGGGTACCAAGCAGACTCTCGCACACGTTCTTCGTGATATGCATGACATCAAGGCTGTGAGGCACACGGTGGATCTTCCAGTACGGCAAGTCCCAGAAAACAGACCTCGTTTTCCATACCTTCAGCAGCGGCTCTGGCGCCTTTCGCTTCTTTCCCGGCTCTGGCGCCTTTTTCTTCATTCCCGGCAATGAGCAATCTTTCCAATTTTTCAACAGCTCGTCTATTTCCTCACCACGCCTCGTACGCGGGCGTCTTCGGGGTTCGGTTTCACCATCGAACAGATCCTTGCGTTTCCTCCACGGGTCATCGTCGCGAAGCCACCTTCGATGTCCCATGAACACGGTTTTTGAAGACCCGGGATCTCTATCTAGCTGGCGATACGTTGTGTCATCCATGCACCTAACGCATCCAGAAAATCCGTGGACCACCTGCCCTGCGACATATCCGTAACCGAGATAGTCGTGCACCATCGTGAGCAGTGCGACTCTCATAGGGAAATATTATTTCTGTGCGGCGTCCCACATATTGGCTGGCATTTTCCACAGCGTGTCTAGCTCCTCTTTCAGCAGCCCCAGATACAGATTGATGTCGTTCCCTGGTTGTTTCGGCCCTTCAATTAGCATACTCATGTGAATGTACTTCCTCTTCATGCACAACCAGGGGGGAAGGTTGTACATCCAAACAAACACAGGCCAGGTGCTATGTGTGCTTCTCTAGCTGCCAAACGGATTGACTCCATCGGTGCTCGCGCCCAGCACGATGTTCCTTGGATCCTTCCCAAATTTTGGGTGTTCGAAGTTCAACGCTTGCCACTGGCTCCCATCCCTAGGGTGACTCAGCATCTTGTCTTTTTTATTTATCTCCGGATCATTTGCGTCATCTTCTGGCTTCTTCTCCTCCCTATCCGCGTGCCGACGCAGGAGCTTTGCTACCTTAGGGTCCGGAAAATACCACTGCAGACGAGGAGATCGGAAAGTACCAAACCACTTTTTGAGGAGCTTTCTTCCTCTTCTTGTATCGTGTGACGCCGCACACCGGACATATGGTAGATTCCGCGTGCTCGTCCCAATAAATGATGCAATTGTTCATGCACACATGGTATTTCATGTGCGGTAAATCCAGAGGACACATGATTTTCTTCGCCTCCTCGAAACTGGTCGGGCACTTGTTCCCCTTCGGAAGACGTTCGCGCCAAAATGTCATGTTCCCGTCGAAGCATGCGTCGGTCATTTTGTGTTTTACCTTCTTCTCCAGAGCCATGAGGGTTACTTTCAGGCGGGTATCCTCAGGCATGCATCCTTCATAGAATGGAGTAACCGTGTCTATCTCCAATTGATCCAGCTTGGCTTTCTCTCGGGCGGCAGCTCTTGCGTTATCCGTCTGCTTGAGAAGCAGCTCTTGAATATGAGGGTCCTGCACCCAGCCCATCGATGATGGTCCATCATCATCTGCTCCGCCGGCATCTTCATCTTCATGATCATGCCCTTCGTCTGCTCCGGCATCTTCGTCATCATCATGTCCTGCATCTTCTACATGATGACTGTGTACAGCATCACCGTCGGGATCATGTCCTGGAGATTCTTCGTCTTCTCGCCCGCCCGAGTCTTGCTCATTTCTTGCCACCCGGCCCCCATGGACGACTTCATAGTCATCTTCATCACCTTGCCACCGATAGCCATCCATGAAAACACGCAAGAGCAGGTGGTACCGCACCTGCCCGGAATCCGGGTCCGTAATAAGGTTCTTCAGCTTGCATCTTCGACACGGACATCTTATCTCCGTCTCGTTCTTTTGAAGCATCTCGGCCTTTGTGGAGCTCAAAAACCTATTCACGATGCCTTCGGTCATCGTGCGGACCATGGTCGCCTGCGGGGTAGAGCAAAACGATATTTTAGAACCAAGAGATTTTTTGGCTTGACTTTCCCTAAAAATAGGACCAAAAAGAATGCATAGTGCCAAAATTCTCTCCGAAACAGAAATGAATCAACATTCTGGCAAAATATTGGCAACTATCGCATTTCAAATACCGGTACCTGCAAACACAAACATATCTGCAAGACCACAAACATATGCAACACCACGAACATACATAGATCTAGCTACGCCACAAAAAGTGCATGCGCACGTTGTTGGAGGGAGAACAACATAAAGATAGCTTCCCCCCTTACTTACCTATCAACAAAAGCTAATTTAACCACTTAATTTGGATGAATCTATGGTGCAAATGAGGTGAGGAGGAGGAGGCAGCCGAGACAAGCTTGGAGGAGGAGGTGGAGAGAATGATGTGGGGAAAGTGAGAGGGTAGGTGTGGCTGTCCAAAATATCTTGTTGGTCCAAGGTTACTAATGGCGCACCACCTGCACATGCGCCATTAGTAACCCTGGTCACTAATGGTGCACCTGCAGGTGGTGCACCATTAGTAGTTTTGCAAAAAAAATCTATATACTAATGGCGTACCGTGGCACAGTGCGCCATTACTAGTTTAAACTAGTAATGGCGCACTATGCCATGGTGCGCCATTAGTAGTTTTGCAAAAAAATAATAAAAAAAAGAACAGTAGTGGCGCACTGTGCGGCCGGTGCGCCATTACTAGTTAGAAGTACTAATGGCACACTGTGAGCTGGTGCGCCATTAGTATGTTTGGAAAAATAAAAAAAAGTGTTACTAGTGGCACACCACTTGTCCAGTGCGCCATTAGTGTCTTTCACACTAATGGTGCACCAGCACATGGTGCGCCACTGCTATATAGTAGTGGCGCACCACATGTCTGGTGCGCCATTAGTGGCCATTCCATCTATAGCCCTTTTCCTAGTAGTGGTCACTCCGTATGACGGAGAGGTATCTCTGGGCCCACTCGGTAATGCATCATGATAATGAGCTCAATGTGACTAATGAGTTAGCCATGGGATCACGCATTACAGAACGAGTAAAGAGACTTGCTAGTAACAAGATTGAACAAGGTATATGGATACCAACGATCGAATCTCGGGCAAGTAACATACCGATGGACAAAGGGAATTGTATATGGGATTGATTGAATCCCCGACATCGTGGTTCATCCGATGAGATCATCGTGGAACATGTGGGAGCCAATATGGATATCCAGATCCCACTATTGGTTATTGGCCGGAGAGGTATCTCGGTCATGTCTGCATGGTTCCCGAACCCGTAGGGTCTACACACTTAAGGTTCGGTGACGCTAGAGTTGTAATGGGAATAGTATGTGGTTACCGATGGTTGTTTGGAGTCCCGGATGAGATTCTGGACGTGACGAGGAACTCCGGAGTGGTCCGGAGGTGAAGATCGGTATATTGGACGAAGGGTACTGGAGTCCGGAATTGTTCCGGGGGTACCGGGTGATGACCAGTGTGACCGAAAGGAGTTTCGGAGGCCCCAGCAAGTGTTGGGGGGCCTTATGGGCCAAGGGGAGGAGGCACACCATCCCACTAAGGGGTTGTGTGCCCCTTCCACCCCATCTCATGTAACCCGGAGAGGTGGGGGCACCAACCCTAGGGCAGCCGCCCCTCCCGGCTTGGGAGGCAAGTTTCCTAGGGGGTGGGGGCGCCAAGACCCATCTAGGGTTTCCCCTGGCCGCCGCACCCCCCTTTAGATCCATCTAGAGGGGCCGGCCCCCTCTCCCCTTCCCCCCTATATATAGTGAGGGGGTGGGAGGACAGCCAAACCCTCGCCTGGGCAGCCCCTCCCTCCTCATACATCTCCTCCTCCTCCGTAGTGCTTGGCGAAGCCCTGCTGGAGAACCACAAGCTCCACCACCACCACGCTGTCGTCCTGTCGGAGTTCTCCCTCAACTTCTCCTCTCCCCTTGCTGGATCAAGAAGGAGGCAACGTCCCCGGGCTGTACGTGTGTTGAATGCAGAGGCGCCGTCCGTTCGACGCTAGATCGGATCTTCCGCGATTTTAATCGCCGCGAGTACGACTCCATCAACCGCGTTCTTGTAACGCTTCCGCTTAGCAATCTTCAAGGGTATGAATATGCACTCCCTCTCTCTCTTGTTGCTAGAATCTCCTAGATGGATCTTGGTGATACGTAGGAATTTTTTTGAATTATAGCTATGTTCCCCAACACATGACCATAGTCAAGTTCCCATATGTCCACTATGTAACCAAAAAATGCCACCTACTCGGCCACTACGGCCTGAATACGACTAGAAACCCTACCCTACCATGGGCCAGGATTCAGGCCCGTAGAAGTTCCAGTAGGCCCATCAGGAATAACAGTGACAATTAGGCCCGTAAGCCTGCAATCGAGAGGAGTTCGAGACATGTGCGGCAGTGGGGCTTATAAACCACTACGCGCCCCTCCCACCTAGGTGGGACTAAAGTTTTGGCCACGGGAAGCACGAGGCCTTTGGTCTCGGTTGGTGCCACCAACCGGGACCAAAGGCCTCTGCTTCCCACCCTTTGGGATGCTAAAAAGAGAATTTTGGTCCCGGTTGGTGGCACCAACCGGGACTAAAGGGTGGCATTAGTACCAGTTGGTACCACCAACCAGGACCAAAGCTCTGGCTATATATCCAGGACTTGTAAATTTTTGATTCAGTTCCTCATTCTTCCGCCGCCGACGCCGCCCTCTGCCCCGTCACCGCTGTCACCGTCGCCCGCGCCCGTCGCCGCCCGCGTCGCCGCCAGCGCCCCGCGCCTCTCCGACGCCGTCGCCGTCACCTCACCGTGCCGCCCCGCGCCACCGCTGCCCCGACCTCACCGCCTCGACGCCACCACTGCCTCGCGTCGCCCCGACGCTGTCCCCTACCCCGCGCGCCACCGCCTCTGCCTCAGGCCGGCCCCTGCCCCACGCGCGTATGATGTTTTTTTTCATGGATGTGATGTTTTTTGTCATATATGTTCATTTATATATCTTGATGTATGGATATATGTATGATGTTTTTTGCATATATTTTGATGTAATGTTTTTTTGCATAGATATATGATGCTTTTTCATAGATTATCAAATGAATTTTTTTTCATAGATGATCATATATATGATGTATTCATGGATGTGGATGGAATATGATGTTTTTTGTTCATATAGAATATGATGTTTTTTATTCATAGATTGTTTTTTTGTTCATGAGAGAGGCGGCCGGGGACGTCGATGAAGTTGTACAGTTTAGGGTTAGGGTCATTGAGGAAGAAGGAAAATAAGGAAAAAGAATAAAAGAGGAAGAAGTAAGAAGGAGAATAATTTCAAGGTCGGAAACTAGGCTACAGGGCCACGAGGGTCATAGAGGGGTCGAGGGTCGTCGAGGGCGGTCGAGGGTCGAGGGTTCGAGGGTTCTAGGGTTTGACGGTTCTAGGGTTCAAGGGTCGAGGGTTCGAGGGTTGTCGAGGGGCCGAGGGTTCGAGGGTCGTCGAGGGGTCGAGGGTCTCCGAGGGGTCGAGGGTCTCCGAGGGTTCGAGGGTCGTCGAGGGGTCGAGGGTTCGAGGGTCGAGGATCACCGAGGGGTCGAGGGTCGAGGGTCGTGAACTAGCTAGGGTCGAGAGTCGCCGAGGGGTCGAGGGTCAAGAATCAAGGGTCGTCAAGCAGTCGAGGGGTCGAGGATCGTCGAGGGGTCGAGAGGTGGCCTAGTGTCAAAGTATTGAAGAAATCCATGGCTTCATGATTAGCCGGAAGTAACCAGGGCATGATGGTACGAAGTTCTCCAAAGTTGTTTCAGAACGGAGTCCCGGATAGGATAATCCGCCTTTTGGTACGAATTTCAGCAAAGGCCTTCCAAATAGCGATATTCGGAAGGCTCTTGCTAAATTTTGTACCAAAAAGTGAATTATCCTATCTAGGACTCCGTTCCAAAACAACTTTGGAGAGCTTCGTAGCATCATGCGCCTGTTACTTTCGCTTAATGATGAAGACATGGTTTTGTTGAATCCTTTGACACTAGACAAACGTCGGACAATCATAAGAGAGGCGGTCGATATACCCCCTCTTCGATAACTTCGACAAGAGGGGGCGGGTCGATATACCCCCTCCCCGATAACATTTTTTTTATATGTATATACCATCTCTCATGTTTTTATATTAATTGCCATGCTGTAATATTTTCCGAAACTATGGATCATCAAAGATACTTTGATCAAGAAGAGATATTGGGGGACATAATCCATGGCGGAGGTGATGTAGTCTTGTCATTTCTCAACGACTTCGAAGAAGGTCTGCAAGGAGAGGAAGCAGGCTGCGGTGATCAAACAATAATGGAGGAGGGTCATGATCATGATGGTGGCTCCGGCGACCATGACGATGGCTCCGGTGACTGAACGGAGTCGAGAACAGCTCTTGCAAAGTCCGACGAGGTATATATATATATTAATTAAGCATGTGCTGACTAGCTAATTGATGCATTAATTGCTTTGGGATGTACATATATTAAATCTTCTTTCTTCTTTTATATAGCCCTCTAGATCAAGCAATACTTCAGTAAAGAAACGAGGACCGAAGAAAAAGTTGCGCCCGGATGAAAGGTTCACGATCACAGAAATCGTGCGCGATGGTCAACCGATTAAACCCCTCCGAACCAAGGAAGCATTTTCTGCTCAGTGCGGGGTTTTTGTTGTTGGGGAACGTTGCATAAAATAAAAAATTTCCCACGTTCACCAAGATCCATCTATGAGTTCATCTAGCAACGAGAGAGAGAGAGATGCATCTACATACCCTTGTAGATCGCGTGCGGAAGCGTTCAAGAGAACGGGGTTGAGGTAGTCGTTCTCATCGTGATCCTATCACCGGAGATCCTAGCGCCGAATGGACGGAACCTCCGCGTTCAACACACGTACGGTCAGTGTGACGTCTCCTCCGTCTTGATCCAGCAAGGGGGAAGGAGAGGTTGATGAAGATCCAGCAGCACGACGGTGTGGTGGTGGATGCAGCCAAGCAAATACGGGAGGAGGATGAGGTGTAGCAGGGGGAGGGAGGCGCCAAGACTTTGGTGCGGCTGCCCTCCCTCCCCCCTCGTTTATATAGGCCCCCTGGGGGGGGGCGCCGGCCCTGGAGATCAGATCTCCAAGGGGGGCGGCGGCCAGGGGGGGTGGAGTGCCCCCAAGGCAAGTGGGGTGCGCCCCCCACCCTAGGGTTTTCAACCCTAGGCGTAGGGGGGGCCAAGGGGGGAGCACCAGCCCACTAGGGGCTGGTTCCCCTCCCACTTCAGCCCACGGGGCCCTCCGGGATAGGTGGCCCCACCCGGTGGACCCCCGGGACCCTTCCGGTGGTCCCGGTACAATACCGGATGACCCCGAAACTTTCCCGATGGCCGAAACCACACTTCCTATATATAATTCTTTACCTCCGGACCATTCTGAAACTCCCCGTGACGTCCGGGATCTCATCCGGGACTCCGAACAACTTTCAGTTTGCTGCATACTCATATTCATACAACCCTAGCATCACCGAACCTTAAGTGTGTAGACCCTACGGGTTCGGGAGACATGCAGACATGACCGAGACGGCTCTCTGGTCAATAACCAACAACGGGATCTGGATACCCATGTTGGCTCCCACATACTCCTCGATGATCTCATCGGATGAACCACGATGTCGAGGACTCAAGCAACCCCGTATACTATTCCCTTTGTCAGACGATATGTTACTTGCCCGTGATTCGATCGTCGGTATCCCAATACCTCGTTCAATCTCGTTGTCGGCAAGTCACTTTACTCGTACCGTAATGCATGATCCAGTGACCAGATACTTGATCACCTTGAGCTCATTATGATGATGCACTACCGAGTGGGCCCAGTGATACCTCTCCGTTATACGGAGTGACAATTCCCAGTCTCGATCCGTGTCAACCCAACAGACACTTTCAGAGATACCTGTAGTGCACCTTTATAGTCACCCAGTTACATTGTGACGTTTGGTACACCCAAAGCACTCCTACGGTATCCGGGAGTTACACGATCTCATGGTCTAAGGAAGAGATACTTGACATAGGAAAAGCTCTTGCAAAACGAACTACACGATCTTGTGCTATGCTTAGGATTGGGTCTTGTCCATCACATCATTCTCCTAATGATGTGATCCCGTTATCAACGACATCCATTGTCCAGAGTCAGGAAACCATGACTATCTGTTGATCAATGAGCTAGTCAACTAGAGGCTCACTAGGGACATGTCGTGGTCTAAGTATTCACACGTGTATTACGATTTTCGGATAATACAATTATAGCATGAATAAAAGACAACTATCATGAACAAAGAAATATAATAATAATCCTTTTATTATTGCCTCTGGGGCATATTTCCAACACTTGTTAGGGACATGATCCCGATCAGCATCAAGCTATAGAATGAGCCTAAGAAGGAAGAGCTTCTTCAGGTTTCTTTTGTCGAAGATAGACAGAACGAAGATCTTTGGAAAGCGTTGAAGGTAAATTTCACCCTACCGGAAGAGGAGGATCCGGAGAATCCATTTATAGAGCCATTGATCAAGTCCTATGCTCTCAAGAAGATGGCAGATCTATTCACGAGGTGGAAGAATGAGTTGAAAACAACGTATGTCGACCAAGACAAGACTCCAGAATTCACCGGCCGATTTGAGAAGATAAGAGATCACTGGCCCGCGTTTGTGGCCAACAAGACATTAGAGAGGAGTAAGAAGATGTCAGCAACTAACAAGATAAATGCTGCAAAGAAGGAACATTACCATCGCATGGGGTCAGGTGGCTACCTCAAAGCCCGGCCGTTGTGGGACAAGGCTAAGCAGGACCTGAGTGCTAAAGTGGTCGAACTAGAGACATTGCACTGGCCAGACCGTTGTAGGACTTGGTTCTTTGGGGCTGGTGGAACATTGGACCCTGAAACAGGGAAGTGCTGCTAGACGGACGAGCAACATGCAACACCCGTCACGAAGCTTCGGAAAGAAATCAATGAAGTGTGGGAAGGGAAGTTCGTTCACGACAGACAGAACGACGATCTCACAAGGTCCCTCGAGAATCCTGAGCACCATGGACGAACACAAGGCACGCCAGGCTCCGTTGCATGGAAGGTTGGGTTTCCCGATGTAGGCGGTTACAAAACCCAAGAGAGGAGGAGGAAAGTGGAGCAGAGAGAACTGCAGGAGCTTAAGGCAAGGGTAAGAAAGCTAGAGGAATGAGATGTTGAGAGCCAGCAGCTGCGAGATCCTGCCCAAGAAGCTACCCCTCCATCTTAGCGGAGAAGAAGTGTGGCTTCCACCGAGCTTGTTTAGCAGCATGACTTGACGGGTCTTAACTACCCCATGGATTTTATCACGGATTCACATGAGTGCCACCTTATGACGCAATGGCTTCAGCTCAAAGTCAAGGCGGCTGTCGGCTCTGTGTTCCCTCCTTCACCCGAAGCAACTTTTCACTGCAGTTTGATTCCACAAAGGCTATGATGTTGTGATGGTGGACGAAATAACAGAGGGATTTGAGGAGCTCCAGCTTGACCACCCTACAGGTTATGGGGAGACTCAGCTGGGTCTTGCTATGCATACTCCATGTCTATGGTGGAAGGAGCACATCAAGCTTCTGAACTTCACGTCTCCTTCTAGTCAGCTGGGCACTCCGCCTCCTCCTCCTCCTCCTCCTCCTCGGGCGAGTAATCAGGGCACTCTGCCTCCTGCTTCGACGCGTGAGGGCGGTAGTACTCTGCCTCCTTCTCCGCCTGCTCCGGCGTGTCCGAGCAGCCCCTCTCCTCCTTCGCCGCCTCGTCAGCGACAACGGAACACAGACGCTGCCGCTCCGGCTGCTCCAGTGCGTCTTGGAAGTCCGCCTCCAGCTGCTCCGCCTCTTCAGCAACGAAAGAAGACACACTACTAGGGAAAAGCCTAGCAGCAGCGCGGGTTTTGGGCCTATTAGCAGCGCGGGGGCCGGCGCTACTAATAAGGCACTGCAGCTAACATATAGCAGTAGCGCGGGTGCCACCCGCGCTACTACTACGTCCTTTAGTAGTAGCGTGGGTAAAAACCCGCGCTACTACTACCAGCGCGAGTTTTTTTGAATTTTTTTCAAAAAAATATTTCGCAAATTTCGATTTTTTCCCCCTAATTTTCAAATTTCTGAATTATTTTAACCTCAAATCTCTAATCACCCCTCATCGCTGCTCAATTTAATCTCTAGTCACCCCTCATCATTCCAAATCATTTAACTTCCCGAACGGTCACCCATCCTCTCACTACTCCAGCCTGAGCATGCTTAACTTCCGGGTTCTATTCTCCCTCGTTTCCAAGTCTGCACTTGTTGTTTTCCTGACAATAGTAAGATGTCAATCCTATTAACCTCAGGAATTTAGCTTGAGCATGAAGTCACACATTTCACTATTTGAGTTTGAAACTATTGTTCTAAAAAATTAGTAACACTAATATTTCTTGAATAATTAGTTTGACCATAGTTTGACCACAGTTTGGCCATAGTTTGACCAGATTTAACCAAAATTCAAAAAAACTAAAATAATTATTTAGTAACACTAATATTCTAGAATAATTAGTTTGACCATTGTTTGACCACAGTTTGACCACACAGTTTGAAATTTTTTCGATTTTTTCCACTCTAGATCTTAAAAGCCCCGTAACTTTTTTTCTGTTAGGTTTTTGAGGATTTTGAAAATGTTTAGCGGGGTTCCCCCGGTTAAATTTGGATGTAACTTTTCGAGTAGATGATTTTTCATATAAAAAACTTTTTCATCCGAGTTAGTATGCAAAAGTTATGCCCATTTTTACAAATTCTCGAGAGATTTTGCAAATAAAGTCGAAATTCATATTTGCAAATTTTCCCAACAATTAGACCACATATCACAAGGGAAACTTATTTTCTTTTAGTTTTTTGACATTTTCATCATTTTCTTTTATTTTTTTTAAACTGAAAAGGTGATCCACAAGGGGGGTGGGGGGTACAGTTTGAAAATGGGACCTTTAGTAGTAGCACGGTTTTTTACCCCCTTGCTACTACTATGGCACCACTTAGTAGTAGCGAGGGCTGAAAACCAACGCTACTGCTATCAAACTTAGTAGCAGCGAGGTTTTAAAAACCCGCGCTACTACTATGGCATGTCCCGGGGGGCACGGTACAGATTGCTTAGTAGTAGCGAGGGTTAAAAACCCACGCTACTGCTATCAACTTAGTAGTAGCGAGGTTTAAAAACCTGCGCTACTGGTAAGTAGCAGTAGCGAGGGTTTTTAACCCTCGCTACTAGTAACTTTCTGTGTATAGGCTTTTCCCTAGTAGTGACAGCCGCAGCCGCTCCGGTTACTCCGGCGTCTAGCAGTATAGCAAGAGGCGGGAGACAATGCAGATACGGTCCATCATCTCTAAAGCCTCTCGAGAAGTTACCATATGAGAGGAGCGAGGAGGAAAACCAAAAGATTTGTGAAGGCCAAGTGAATGACTTCTTTGAATCGGTAAAAGCTAAGAAACATCCACCTCCGGCGGAGAAGATAGATCCGGTGAAAGCAAAGCGCACTTTGGATGCCTTGCAGCGACCATCACCGCCTGCGCCGCAATCCAACTATGACCGCATCATTGAAAGGACATATAAGGAAGCGGAGCGGTCGGGAAGTACTTGCACTGATCAAAGGCTAGCAGAACAAAGAAAATGGAAACAAATTCCCTAGCTCGGCAAACAAGCGACGCAACCGTGCCCCCCGCTCAGTGTGTCCAGCGATATCATCGCTAATCTTCCGGGGATGCTGCCCAGTACCAATCCTGGAGATTACATGACCGACGACGATGCAATAATTTTTGGAACAATGGAGGTGGACACATTAAGATTCGAGCACGGGGAAGCCTCTCGTCAGACCTGGTACTTCCCTAACAATGATGATGCAAAGATTCCATGATTGGTACATGGACATCTGCAGGAAGTCCGGAAAAAAATACTTTGTCGCTATCGATTAAAGAGGAGCACGACCTCGTTGGATTTGATCTATTGTTAGTTCCATATGAGGAGTTCTTCCAGTTTTTCAAGGAAAAGGCCCTTGACAAAACAATCATCACTTGCTACTGTCTGTAAGTACTACTTCTCTGTAATTAGTTAAGTCCCTATATATAGCTCAGCTCTTTCATTGCATGTATATATAATTATCCTCATTATATTATGCAGATTGAAGATCGCTGAATTGAAGAAAAGACAAGTAGGTGATATTGAGTTCATTAACATAAATCTCATGGATGAATGGAGTGTTAAACATGATGCCAGACAAACCGAGGCCAACTTGCTCGCATCATTACTTCAGAATCAAAACAAAGCTACAATACTCTTTCCTTACGAATACAAGTGAGTGTTACTGTCTTGTGCATATTCGGTTTCCCTTATTACTCAAGGTTATAGTAATGTAATTGATGAGTTATGCATGCATGCGCACCTTCCACTTTATTCTGCTAGGGATTAAGCTTGAGCAGGGACTAGTAACTGTCATAGACTCCAAACGAAAAAAATACGGAGGAGTATGCGACCATGACTAAAATACTCGAGAAGTAAGTTCAATCTATCATTATCGCACCATATCAACAACTTTGTTCATTTCCTGATATCAAGTAATTGTTTGCTTTGTCTGGCAGGGTTTGGAAAAAGTTCACCGCACAAGCTCCGGGACTGCCGGTGCAACTGCGATTTGACCACCCAAAAGTAAGTACTAGCTACTAGCTAGTTCCGCGCATCTCCCATTGATTCTAGCTAGTTTCATCAATACCATTTAGCATGCTTGCTTATTAGTTTGATTGACCTCTAATTCTTGTAAAGTGGTTGTGGTAGGAACCCGGGAATGATTTGTGTGGATACTACATTTGCGACTTCATCCACCACAACACCTGTGAGCGGGGCTACTCTAAACAACAATATGAAGTGTGTAAGCAATAATATTCACAATTTTATTTTGTTACCATCATTTGTGTTCAGTTTCATTCATATATATGTATTGACCCCCTTCTTGAAATTAGATGTGGTAGATGCGGGATGAACTCCTACCACAAGATCTCATATGAGCAATTCAAGAGGAATTGGCGGGATTCTTTCTTGACCACGTCATCGACAAACACGGAGAATACCATGTGGAAGTTGAGTTCAGATGTTAGGGGACGTAAGAGATCTTATATATGTAGCTAGTAGCGTCAGATAGATATATGAAAACTTGTTGTTCGACCAATCTATCGAAGGATAGGTCGGTCACTTCTCTCTGTGTATATGATCATGACGATCTTCTGTACTTAATGGTTTCCTTCATTTGCTTACTAGCTAGCTAGTGTGTCGAGTTCTCTCTATAGGTAGCGTCGACCATGCACGGAGATAGGAGAGGACACTCCTCTTTATTAGCTAGCAAACACAATATATGAAAGCCCTAAATTAACCCTACAAAACCCCCCAACCCCCCCCCCTCAGAAAAAAACAAAAAACCCAGCCTCTGAACTGCTGACGCGTGGAAGCCTTTTGGTCCCAGTTGGTGGCACCAACCGGGACAAAAGGTCCCCTGCCTGGGCAAGCCGGAATGGCCACGTGGAGCCCCATCTGTCCCGGTTCCCGATCGAACCGGGACTAAAGGTGTAGGGCTTTAGTGGCGATCCTTTAGTGAACCGGGAAAAATGGCCCTCATGAACCGGTTCGAATGGCCCTTTTTCTACTAGTGTGAGACATGTTTGCAACCAACTGCCGAAACTCATGATGTGTTCACATGTAATCCAGTCGTCACACTGGTCCGGGTGTTTGGAGTGCAGGATGTTCTTGTGTTCATCGACATACGGGGTCACCAAGGTAGAATTCTGTAGAACTGTGTAGTGTGCTTGAGACCAAGAATGCTCGTCCCTACATATTATTGAGTCCCCTCCTAGGGTGCCTTTTCCACTCAGTCTCCCCTCATACCGTGATTGATGGAGACCTATCTTCTTAAGTCAGGAATAAAGTCAACACAAAATCCAATGACATCCTCTGTTTGATGGCCCATGGAGATGCTTCCTTCTATCACAACGCGGTTACGGAAATATCTCTCTAGGACTCCCATGAACCTCTCAAAGGGGGACATATTGTGTAGAAATACAGGGCCCAGAATGACAATCTCGTTGACTAGATGAACTAGGACGTGCGTCATGATATTGAAGAAGGATGGTGGGAACACCAGCTCGAACCTGACAAGACATTGCGCCACATCACTCCTTAACCTTGGTAGGATTTCTGGATCGACCACCTTCTGAGAGATTGCATTGAGGAGTGAACATAGCTTCACAATGGCTAATCGAACGTTTACCGATAGAAGCCCCCGCAATGCAACCGGAAACAGTTGCGAAGATCATCATCGGGCACATCGTCTGGTTCCTCTTGATCTTCAACTTCCCCCGTTGCAGCATCACCGTATTCAGGGGGCATATAGTTGTCATCATCTTCTTCTTCTTTGCTGTCTTCCATCATAACCCTCTTTCTCCGTGCTTGGTCCAAACATTATAGTGTGGCATGAAACCCTTATAAAGAAGGTGGGTGTGAAGGGTTTTATTGTCAGAGTAAGACCTCGTATTTCCACATACAGGGCATGGACAACACATAAAACCATTCTGCTTGTTTGCCTCAGCCACTGTGAGAAAATTATTCACGCCCTTAATGTACTCGGAGGTGCGTCTGTTACGTACATACATTGTCGGTTGATCTCTGGGTACATCATCATGAATAGATAAGGGACCAAATTAATAGAAGTTCATCATCACATTAAACCCAAAGTACATACATAGTTCTCGTTGAACAACATATAGCTCATCAGAGCATCTAATTAAACCATACATTGAAACTATGTAAAACATTTCAATGCAACAACAAATGCGATCATAACCGCAACCAAGGTAACAATTGATCCAACAGCATAATGATACCAAGCCTCACTATGAATGGCATATTTTCTAATCTTTCTAATCTTCAAGCGCATTGCACCCATCTTGATCTTGTGATCATCCACGTCATCCGCAACATGCAACTCCAATATCATCTTCTCCTCCACAATTTTTTTTAATTTTTCCTTCTACTAATTGTTTTCTTCTTCAACTAAATTTAACCTCTCGACAATAGGGTCGGTTGGAATTTCCGATTCACATGCCTCCTAGATAAAAAAAATCTATGTCACGTTGCTCGACATAATTGTCATAAACACGAAATGAAACTAATAGTTATAAAAGAATATATATATACCACATCTGAAATAGACAGGACGAGGACCGACGGAGGCAGATACCAAAACCATCGCACAATATAATAACAAACAATAACAAGTAAGAAAACTACACAAGTATCTATCTAAATCATAAAAATAAGAAATTTTTTCTTTTAGAAAGAAGATAAGATCAAGAGGCTCACCACGGTGGTGCAGGCGACGAGATCGGGGCGGGCGATCAACGGCGGTTAGGGGACAGGACGAACAGCCAAACCTAGACAAATCTCGAGGAAAATGGATCTTGAACAAGGAGCTTCGAGAGGAGAAAGCGTAATTGTGGCTCGGGCATTTCATCGAACACCTCATGTGCATAGGAGGTGAGCTAGGACACAACACACCTCTCACACACCTCTCCAAAAAAATAGAGCACTCCATTGCTCAGCTCGCGGGAAAGGGGTATATATAGGCATCTCATTGGTCCTGGTTCGTGGTTGGAACCGGGACTAAAGGACACCCTTTGGTCCCGGTTCAAGCCACCAACCGGACAAATGGTGATGGACCAGGAATGAGGCACATTAGTCCTGGTTCGAGTCTCGAACCAGGACAAAAGGTGCCAGGTGAACCGGGACCAATGCCCCACGATGACCCGGCCGGCCCCCTGGGCTCACGAACCGGGACCAATGCCCCCATGGGTCCCGGTTCTATGATGAACCGGGTCTAATGGGCTGGCTCAGCCTGAACCATGTTAGCCCAACTACAGTCTAGCTAGCTCTCGCGGTGAGGATCGAATTACGGACCTTTAAGGAATAATATTTCTAGTAGGAAGTAAGAACACAAGCAATGTACTCTCATGCACACATGCATTGGATACTGCTAAAATAGAGCTACTTGCTCACGTACTACTAGTTTGAAGCTAAAACTGGATGGCTTGATTTACAGTGGAGGTGCACCGGTCCTTTTATAGTGCAAAGGCCTCGTCAGCACCAACGGCCTCGCCAGCGCCCGCTTCGCCCGGCTCGCAGGTCTCGCAGGCCTCGCCTGCGCTGTCTTCACCTGGCTCGCCTGAGCCAATGGCGGGTTTCTCGCCCGGGCCGGTTGCTGTTGCCGCTAGCCCGGAGGCCCCGTCACTTGCTCTGGCCCGGTCCACCTTGGTGCCAGGGTCACCGACCAGCTCGCCAGGCTCACCGAGCCGCTCTGCTTCGGTCACCAGTGGGTCCGACCCGCCGGACTCGGTCCCGACCTCATCCACAACCTCTGGTGAACCTGCCGTCACGCTTCGGCCTCGCACACGGAGCCAGTCCGGTGTTTTTCGTCCGAAGGAGCGGGCGGATGGCACGGTTGCGTGGCTTGCTGCGTGCATGGCTCACACTGCTGGCGATCCCACTGCAGAGCCTCGTCACTTCCAGGCTGCACTGAGTATTCCTCATTGGCGTGCTGCAATGGAACTAGAGTTTCATGCCCTCCAACAGAATGATACTTGGCGCCTTGTTCCTCCAAAGTCTGGTGTCAACGTCATTGATTCCAACTGGGTTTTCAAAGTCAAGAGACATGCTGATGGCTCCATTGAATGCTACAAGGCACGGTTAGTCGCCAAGGGGTTCAAGCAGAGGTATGGTCTTGATTATGCAGACACTTTCAGTCCAGTCATCAAGCCTACTACCATTAGGTTACTACTGTCTCTTGCGGTTACTCGTGGCTGGTTCCTTCGTCAACTTGATGTGCAGAACGCTTTTCTACATGGCATTCTGGAGGAGGAGGTTTATATGCGTCAGCCGCCTGGTTTTGTTGATCCGACACGACCTCATCATCTCTGTCGTCTGGTTAAAGCATTGTATGGACTCAAACAGGCTCCTCGTGCATGGCATGCTCGCCTTGGATCTGTTCTTTGGGTTCTTGGGTTTACTCCCTCCATTGCTGATACATCACTGTTTCTCCTCCAGCGCCCTGAGGTTACAATGTATATCTTGGTTTATGTTGATGATATCATCCTAATCAGTTCCTCTGCTGCTGCTGCTGATCGCCTTGTGATTGCTCTCCGTGATGATTTTGCTGTCAAGGATTTGGGTGCTCTTCATTTTTTCCTTGGTCTTGAGGTTTCACGGTCCTCTGCTGGCTTGACTCTCACTCAGAAGAAGTACTCCTTGGACTTGTTGTGTCGTGCTGGAATGCTCAAATGCAAACATGTTAACACTCCAATGTCTGCCACTAATAAGTTGTCTGCTCTTGATGGTGACTCTCTCTCGTCTGATGATGCTACTGAGTATCGGAGTATCGTTGGTGGTCTGCAATATCTCACTATTACCAGGCCTGATATCTCCTATGCAGTTAACCGTGTCTGTCAGTTTTTGCATGCACCCAGGACGTCTCATTGGTCAGCTGTGAAGCGTATTTTGCGCTATGTCAGTCTTACTGCTTCATATGGTTTGCTTCTTCAGCCTGCACCATCGTATGCGCTCTCGGCTTTCTCTGATGCAGATTGGGCTGGTAGTCCGGATGACAGGCGATCCACGGGGGGTTATGCGGTATTTCTGGGTCCTAACTTGATCGCCTGGAATGCTCGCAAGCAAGCAACTGTGTCTCGCAGTAGTACTGAGGCTGAGTACAAAGTTGTT
The DNA here is from genome assembly GCF_018294505.1 of Triticum aestivum. Classification (NCBI taxonomy): domain Eukaryota; kingdom Viridiplantae; phylum Streptophyta; class Magnoliopsida; order Poales; family Poaceae; genus Triticum; species Triticum aestivum. Next base: position 543,550,802 of record NC_057807.1, read on the forward strand.
GCTGATGCAACTGCTGAGATCATATGGGTACAGTCTCTGTTGAGACAGTTGCATGTTCCTCAAGCTCGTCCTCCGGTCCTGTGGTGTGACAACATTGGTGCTATATATCTTTCTTCTAATCCAGTGTTCCATGCAAAGACAAAACACATTAAGGTGGATTATCACTTTGTTCGGGAACGTGTTGCACAGAAACTACTCTGTATCAAGTTCATCTCTTCAAAGGATCAACTTGCTGACATCTTCACGAAGCCTCTTCCACAACCACAGTTTGTAGGCTGGAGGCGCAATCTTAACTTGCTTTCTACTTCAGGACATAGTTAAGATTAAGGGAGGGTGTTAGACTGTGTATACATAGTCTCTGTATTGTAACATTGTATTATACCCCTTGGGTACATCTATATAATGAGATAGCCACACCCCGGGTTAGGGGTGTCGAGCAGTTCCCAAATCATACGTCTTACAGCATGAGCTCACGTACTCAGCTTAGACTTTTCACTAAGAAAAACCAACTACTGCTTAGCTCCTTTTTACCTAGAGAAAGCCTACAACTAATGTTACTTCTCCATCTCACCCTTTTGACCAGATAAAGCCTCACGTTACTTAGCTACCTCAGGCTTTTGGACTGGAGAAAGCCTAGCTTAAGCAACGCAGCTGTGTTCAATCCTGTAGACTGGGTTTGACACAACAATCTTCCCCTCAAACCTGTCGAAGGGGCTTGGCGTTGACGATCCTGACCTTGTCGCGCAGTTCCTGGAACTGAACGCGACCAAGAGCTTTTGTCAGGATGTCCGCCTTCTGCTTACCTGTCTTGATGAACTCCACTATCACCGTGCCCTTCTCGACGCAATCACGTATTAAGTGATGGCGGAGATCGATGTGCTTACTGCGGTTGTGAAGCACTGGATTCTTGCAGAGGGAAATTGCCGACTTGTTGTCGACGAAGATGAGCGCAGGGACGGTGTCCTGATTCAGCATCTCGCCGAGAAGGCGAGCAAGCCAAATGCCTTGACATGTCGCTGTAGCTGCCGCGATGTACTCCGCCTCGCACGAAGAAGTGGTGACAACCTTTTGCCTCACCGATTGCCAGCTGATGGGACTGTTCTCAAGAAGGAACAGTATGCCCGAGGTGCTCTTTTGGGATTCCATGTCACCAGCGTCGTCGGAGTCGCTATACCAGACCAAGCTCTCGCCGTCGCCACGGCGATACACACATCCATGCGTGAGCGTACCCGCGATGTACCGGAGCAGATGCTTCACGGCAGCAAGGTGATCGCTTGCCGGGGCTTCCATGAACCTACTCAGGTACCCGACAACGAATGTAATGTCCGGTCGGGTGTGCACGAGATACCTGAGGCTCCCGATGATGCTGCGGTAGAGCGTAGCGTCCACCGCCTTCTCGGAGCTATCCTTGCTGAGCTTCAGTCGTGTCTCCATTGAAGCATGCACGGCATGGTAGTCCTTCATGCACAGTTGACGCCCACCGCGGGGCCGTCGCACAGTGGTGTTGAGTTCTTGAAGGATGTTTCCAGGGATCGCGAAGCTCGCTATTGAGGAACAAACCGGCACGGAACAATCGCGTAGAGACAAGTTTGCGCCAAACCAGCATATTCATTGTTTTTCGATCTGATCGGTGATTAACTTTGGAGTTGACATATGCCAATTGGAGACCGGAGGTTAAGGTTACAACTTGTGCGCCACTACAGGCATCTTGGCAATCTGTCGATCCGAGGAGATTTATTTTTTTGTTGCAATAGCCGAAGCGATCCATCGAGACGGCCATGAATTTGTCTACACGTGCCCAGGCATCTACGAGTGTATCGAGAGTTCCATCACACACGGCCTCATCTTCCCATGAAAACAGCGTTTCAAGTTGACAAGTCGGAGTCCAACCCAGGTTTGGTTGGTAACAAGCACAGAATCGGAAGAATTACCTGTTAAGGAAAGTACTACCGAAAAAAGTGGTGGCTATTTTTTGACAGGGTGGATTCGGATGGGTGTAGCAGCTCAAGTACTACTTTGACTCGAATATGAAAAAAAAAGAAGGAAAAACGGCCACGACCCAGATGCGGATACGGCTACAGCTCGGCCTCCGCTCGCTTGGTTGCTCTTGCGGCCGGACCTCACTATCGAGCTGCTACGTCAAGTTGCCGTTCGACTCGCCACCGAGCAACGGCGAGCCGGCCTGTTAGACTGTATTTACATATGTATATTATAACGTTGTATACCATCTCATTATATATATATATATGTGATAGGCCATCCTTAGAGGGGTGTGCCGGTTCCCCCCAAAGCCTATTGTCTTACATGGTATCACGCTAGGTTACGTCCGCTTCCGCCTAAAAACCCTAAACCGCCGCCGCCGCCGCCACCGCCGCCGCCGCCGCCGCGCCCGCCGTCGCCGTCGCCCGACTGCTATGACGTCCGCTGCTGCGTCCGGCTCCACCGCCACCGGTTTTCTGCCGGCCTCCCTCGCGGCACTTCTCTCGAGGCCGCTGGATGCCGCCTCCCTTCAGGCGCCGATCGGGACACAGAGCGTCGGCTCCCTCTTCGCGCTCCCGCCGGCTGCTACTTCGCCCGGGCAGGCGCTTGTGGCCCACACCGCCGCCGCCCCGTCAACTGCGGCTGTCTCGCCCTCGGCCACTGCACCGCTGGTGGCGGAGGACGTCGCGCTGGCAGGCTTCGCGGCGTCAACCGCGGCCATCGCGCCCTCTGTCACCGCGCCGGCTGCCCCTCTGACTGTCTCCACGGTGGTCTCACCTCAGCCAGTCTCCTCGATGGGATCGCAGCCGCCGCCGCCGTTTCACTTCGGCCATCTCATCACCATCAAGTTGTCGTCGGACAATTACATCTTCTGGCGCGCGCAGGTTCTTCCGCTTCTTGGGAGTCACTATCTGCTTGGCTATGTCGACGGCTCTCTCCCTTGCCCTCCTGCGCTGGTTGACAGCGTGCACGGTCCGGTCTATAATCCGGCTCACCGTGTCTGGACAGGGCAGGATCAGGCGAACCTCTCCTCCATCCAGGGGTCGCTCTCTCCGGCCGTTGCTAGGCTTGTTGTCTTCGCCAAGACGTCCCACGAGGCATGGACTATTCTTGAGCGCTCGTTTGCGGCACAGCCGCAGGCTCGTGTATCTGGGCTCCGTCGCCAACTTGGGGAGTGTCAGAAGCTTGACTCCACCGCCACTGAGTTCTACAACAAAGTCAAGAGTCTCGCTGACACGCTGGCCTCCATTGGACAGCCCCTCACCGACTCCGAGTTCAACTCGTTTATTGTCAATGGTCTTGATGAGGAGTATGATGCCCTAGTAGAGATCATCAATGAGAGGGCAACTCCACGCCCATGCCAGCACACGAGGTCTTTTCACGCCTCCTGCTTACTGAGCAACGAGTCGAGACGCGCCGATCCAGGGGCAACGGCGCCCTCTCGGCAAACGCCGCCACCAAGGGTGGTCGCTCCTCTGCTTCATCCAGGGCTCCTTCGGGGCAGTCACCACCACCCGCCTCGGCCCCTCCTCCTACTGCGACGCTACCAGGGGCTGGCGGTCCACGTGTGTGCCAGCTTTGTGGTCGCGATGGGCACTGGGCCTCGAAGTGTCACAAGCGCTTCCAGCGGGGTTTTCTTGGTCTCGGCAATGACGGGAAGGATACACGCAACTTTGCTCGTCAGGTCGCCATGGCTGATCGTCCGCCGCCACAGAAGCCACAGGGACACACTCAGTCCTACTCCATTGATCCCCACTGGTACATGGACTCTGGGGCGACAGAGCACCTGACCAGTGAGATGGGGAAGCTTCACACTCGTGAACCCTACCATGGCTCCGACAAGATCCACACCGCCAATGGAGCAGGTATGCACATCTCTCATATTGGTCAAGCATCACTTCTCACTAGACATGCCAACAGGAGTCTTCAACTTCGCAATGTTCTTCGAGTTCCATCTGTGACACGTAATCTTCTTTCAGTTCCTAAACTCACTCGTGATAATAATGTGCTTTGTGAATTTCGTCCTTTTGATCTTTTTATTAAGGATCGGGGCACGAGGGACATTCTTCTTAGTGGGCGGCTCTGCCAAGGTCTCTATCGTCTGGAGCATCCTGGCGTCGCTCGCGTCTTCAGTGGAGTTCGGGTATCTCCGTCACAGTGGCATGCTCGTCTTGGTCACCCGGCCACACCTATTGTCCGGCATGTTTTGCGTCGTCATGAGCTTCCTAGTGTGTCTAGTAATAAAGATGTAGCAGTGTGTGATGCTTGTCAGCAGGGGAAGAGTCATCAACTTCCTTTTTCGGAGTCCAGTCGTGAGGTGAAACATCCTTTAGAACTTGTGTTTTCAGATGTATGGGGTCCTTCTCAGACTTCAGTTTTGCTGATGCTTACAGCCGCTTTACCTGGCTTTATCTTATCAAACGTAAATCTGATGTGTTTGACATTTTTGTTCAGTTCCAAAAACATGTTGAACGCCTTCTCAAGCACAAAATTGTTCATGTTCAGTCGGGCTGGGGTGGCGAGTATCGCAACCTCAACTCCTTCTTTCAGTCGCTTGGGATCACTCACCGTTTAGCATGTCCACATACACATCAGCAGAATGGTTCAGTAGAACATAAGCATCGTCACATTGTTGAAGCTGGTCTGACTCTTTTGGCACATGCATCTGTTCTGTTTCCTTTTTGGAGTGATGCTTTCACCACTGCATGTTTTCTCATCAATCGTACTCCCACTCGTGTTTTGAATATGAAGACTCCCATTGAAGTTCTCCTTAATGAACAACCGGACTACACCTTTCTCAAGGTGTTTGGGTGTGCTTGCTGGCCCCATCTCCGTCCATATAACAAGCGTAAGCTCGAGTTTCGTTCCAAGAAGTGTGTTTTTCTTGGTTATAGCTCTCTTCATAAAGGATACAAATGTCTTCATGTGCCCACTAATCGTGTCTACATCTCTCGGGATGTTGTGTTTGATGAGCATGTTTTTCCCTTTGCCAAACTCCCTGTGTCCACTACCGAGCCACCTGTCATGCATTCATCCTCTGTTGACCAATTTGATGATGTTGCATATTCTCCTCTATTGTTGCCTAACCATGGTGCAGGCACTGGTCGTGGGGCTCGTTTGGAGATTCTGGAAGTGCCATTTTCCTCTTCGTCGCCATCGCCTTCATCCTCGGCACCTTCTGTTGTGCATGAGGAGCACATGGCGCCCCTGCATGGCCTCGGTTTCCGTGCTCATGCACGGCCGATCGACGTCCTGGCCCGGTCGCCTCTGGCTTCTGGGCTGCCTTCGCCATCGTCGCGCCCTGCAACCCCGCCGACTGGGCCGGCCTCCTCGGTCCCCGTCTCGCCCAGGGCGTCGGGGCAGTCATCACCAGGCCTGGCCTCGCCCGCCCCCGCCTCGCCAAGGCCGTCTGGGCCGGTGTCACCGGAGCTGGCCTCGCCCACTCTCGGTTCGCCCATGGCCTCTGAGCCCCTGTCGTCGGGCCAGTCTTCGCCATGCAGCCCGGAGTCGTCTTTCCCGAGCTCGCCTGAGGTGATTCCTGCATCTCCGGCGACCGTCACGTCTCCGTCACCTTCGCCTCCGCTGGCTCCTGCTGCTGCTCTACGTCCACATACGCGCAGTCGGAGTGGCATTTTTCAGCCTAAGCAACGTCACGATGGCACAGTTGCTTGGTTAGCGGCGTGCATGTCTGCTGCTCTCGCAGATCCATCCTTTGAGCCACGCACGTATCAAGCTGCTATGCGCATTCCTCATTGGAGAGAGGCCATGGAGCAGGAGTATCAAGCGCTTCTTCGCAATCAGACATGGACTCTTGTTCCTCCACAATCACGGGTAAATGTCATTGATTCCAAATGGGTTTTCAAAGTGAAGAGGCATTCTGATGGGTCCATTGAGCGCTATAAGGCTCGTCTGGTTGCTCGTGGTTTTCGACAGCGTTTTGGACTTGACTATGAAGACACCTTCAGTCCAGTGGTCAAGCCTACTACCATCAGACTTCTTCTCTCTCTGGCTGTTACTCGAGGTTGGTTTCTTCGTCAGCTTGATGTTCAAAATGCTTTTCTTCATGGTGTCTTGGCGGAGGAGGTTTACATGCGCCAGCCTCCGGGTTTCTCTGATCCGGATCGCCCTGATCATCTCTGTCGTCTGTCCAAGGCAATTTATGGTCTGAAGCAGGCTCCTCGTGCTTGGCATGCTCGTCTTGCAATGGCTCTTCGTGCTCATGGTTTTGCATCATCAACTGCTGACTCCTCATTGTTTCTTCTTCAAAGGCCTGAGGTTACTATGTACTTGTTGGTCTATGTAGATGATATCATTTTGGTCAGCTCCTCTCAGTCGGCTGCTACTGCGCTTGTTCGCTCACTTGGTGCTGATTTTGCGGTCAAGGACCTTGGGAAGCTTCATTACTTTCTTGGTGTGGAGGTTACTTCTCGTGCTGCTGGCCTTGTTATGACGCAGAAGAAGTACTCTCTGGATTTGTTGCAGCGAGCTGGGATGCTTAAGTGCAAAGCGACGACTACATCCATGTCTACCACTGATAAGCTCAATGCTGTTGATAGTGTGCTTCTTTCTTCTTCTGATGCGACAGAGTACATGAGTATTGTTGGTGGGCTCCAGTACTTGACGATCACGCGACCAGACATTTCCTATGCTGTTAACCAAGTCTGCCAGTATCTGCAGTCACCCCGTGACACTCATTGGTCTGCTGTTAAGCGGATTTTGCGCTATATTCGTTTCACGGTGGCTCATGGTTTGCATATTCGGCCGTCTGACTCTGGTTGTCTTTCAGCATATTCTGATGCAGACTGGGCTGGCAATCCGGATGACAGGCGATCCACGGGGGGTTATGCTGTCTTCTTTGGCTCTAACCTGATTGCCTGGAGTGCTCGGAAACAGGCTACTGTCTCGCGTAGTAGTACTGAGGCTGAGTATAAGGCTGTGGCCAATGCCACATCAGAGATCATCTGGGTACAGTCCTTGCTTCAGGAGTTAAGTATACCCCAATCACAGCCTCCTGTTCTTTGGTGTGATAACATCGGTGCTACATACCTTTCTGCAAATCCGGTATTCCATGCCCGAACGAAACACATTGAAGTTGACTATCACTTTGTGCGTGAACGTGTCTCTCAGAAGCAACTACAGATCAAGTTTATTTCTTCCAAGGATCAACTTGCTGACATCTTCACCAAGCCATTGCCTTTGCCACAGTTTGAGACTTGCAGGCGCAATCTTACCCTTCTAGATTCATTAGAAAGTGGCTAAGATTGAGGGAGGGTGTTAGACTGTATTTACATGTGTATATTGTAACGTTGTATACCACCTCATTATATATATATGTGATAGGCCACCCTAGAGGGGTGTGCCGGCTCCCCCCAAAGCCTATTGTCGTTCGTCGGCAGCGCGCGAACCGCCCGCGCCCGCGTCCACTCCTCTGGTGGCTGCGCTAGGCCGCCAGCCCCTGCTGCTACGGTCCCAGGTCACCGGCCCTGAGCCGCCTAGCACTTCCACGGGAGCAGTCCTAGAGCCGCTGCCTTGGCCGCAGCCTTGCCGGGCCGTATGGTCCGCTTCCGCCACAGTGAGTCGCTGCCTCCGCGCCGCAAGCCGCCGTGCTGACCCGCCTCGGACGCTTCCTCTACCTACTGCGCATCGGCCACGTCCGTTGACCCGCCAAAGCTCGCACCAACATCTGTCTGTAACAGGAGACACGGGAGACGTGCAGCCTAAAGTGTTTGGTTACAAAGCGCCACCCGATGGATGCGCGCGCCGCTTGCCGCCCTGTTACTGCATCCACCCTGAAGATCCATTAGCAAAGGTTGTGTGGAGTTTTGAAAACGTCAAAGGAAGGGTCCACATGAAAATGCGATAGCTCGTTCCCAAGACAGTGCTAGCACTACTAATCCATGTAACTACAGAGTGCTAGTGGAACATCATATCAGATATATGGAATAAAAAAATCAGCACGGACTGCACTGAGCGACCTGCTGCATGATGTGAGGATCAAGTGCAGAAAAAGATCAGCCTGGACTGCCTTGCTTCAATATACCTGGCGCTAGACTCCGAGCCGCCGTCGCGGCCTCACTCCGACCCGCCCTCCACTCCAAATCTTCCTCGGCTGTTGCTGCACCCTGAGCTGCCAAGTCGCCTGCTGCTCCGTCACATCTGCTTTGGTGTTCATATGACGAAATATACTAGGAGAATTATTCATTACAAAGTGACATTATACTGCGGAGATGGAGGCGCGCCAATATCATTCGGTACAGGTGGTCATCCTTACTCAACAGACTCCCACACTGGTTTACAATGTCGTGGCCATATCTCGCGACCGTACCGGCTTACAATGCCATGGACGATTCGCCCGTCCACTCTTGCGTCCGGTTCACCGTCCGTGCCGGCTTACAATACGGAGGACAATTTGCTCATCCACACCGGTTTACAGCGTCGCGGCCGATTCTATGTCCGCTCCCGCCGCCGACTCAGCCGTGGTTGATTTCAGCTTCAATGCAGTGATCATCAACTCTGTGATGGATAATTTCCAGCCTAAACGAATCAGGACAATCATTCACTACAAATGTGGTTTATACCGTGGGTATGGAGAACGGGCTGACAATATTTCGCCCGACGATAGTCCGTAACATATTACCCGATGAACCGGAATACAAACCGCCGCCCCTGCAGTCCGGATTACATCAACAATGCCGCGGCCGATTCTCTTGTCCGTCCTGGCTTATAACACCGCAGCCGGCTCAGCCATGATTGATTTCAGCTTCACCATGGTGATCATCAACCCGCGGTGGATATTAACTGGCCTGACATATCAGGTGAAATCCATCCACTATATTTTTATGTTATATATTGCTTTTAAAAAAAGAGCAATTACTTCGGCTTGCAAGGTTATCTAATGCACGACCCTAAACCGCCATATTCGTGCAAATTTAAAGGCCGTCGGAAAATTTCTGGATTAAAAAGAAAGATTCCGGTTTAAAATCCGGCTCAAAGAAAAGCTATCTCCCACAAAGCTTTGAAGCTCTCGATATCCAGTTCAAAATACCGGTTCAAGAAGAATTTATCTCATGCAATAAGTTAAAGGTTGCCGAAGAGGACCTGCTGCCCTAACGCGCGGTTCAAACATGGGTATCCTGCCTTATGGGCTCGTCTTCATATGATCACTTGGGGGCTTCCTATTCAAACATAGTTGTATTCATCAAAGAGAACATAGCGTTACTACCCTCTTGATGCGGCTATCAAGCCAATATTATCATAAGAGCACAACTCTGGTTACTTCTGTAATCCGGCTCTCAAGCCAATATTATCATAAGGGGCCAAAGAGAGTTTGTTGCGCAGCACAACTCAAACATAGGCACCCGACGAGCACAGCTGAGAAATATATCACATGGGTGCTTCTGCTTATAAAGCGGAGTTCCGATTATCCATTAAACCGGCTTATAAAGCCACAATAAAGCTTGGGAGCTTCACATCCAAGGGGCCAAAGAGAGTTTGTTGCCAAGCACAGCTCAAACATAGGCACCCACTGAGCACAACTCACAATGTTACTTGGGGGCTCTTTGTGCAAAGCAACAAAGAGTTTCAAAGGACCTTGTAATAGGCTATTAAGCCAGGCTTGAAAGCCAGGTGTATTCATCTAAAACCCCGGGTTAACCTGCCTTCATCAAGTAAGCCACTCCGTCCAGGTAATCCTGGTATGACCCGCCGAATGTTTGACAAGCCAATCTAATACAGACCCTGAACTTGTCAAAGTTAAACGACAATTTGTTAATGTGAGGTCCATCTTAAAAGGCTTTGTAAAATGGTTTAACTCAGTGGACTGGCAGCCCATGAAAAGCCTCGAATTTGGGCCTGGCAGCCCTTGAAAAGCCTCGACTACAAGTTTCCATTTGCTTTTATTTGTCAAATTCTTTTCTCCTTCGATAAGGTTTTATGATAAACCGGTGTCTATTGACCCGGCCTGACTATAAGTCGTCAACTATAAACCAGCGTTTGTTAACCCGGCTTGGCTTTCAACTATAAGTTGTTAGTACACAATCAATTATAACCGGTGTTTGTTAACCCGACTTGGCTTTGACTACAAGTCACCAGGATGATCATCCGGTGTTTATTATAACCCGGCATGGCTTCATTATAAACCATCAAAGCATGGTGGGAGTTATCAGTACTTCAAATTTGGGTTGTCACCCTTGCTACAAGAAAGTTGGTAAACCAACGATGTGATTCAATATCGCAAGTATGATATATTTCATATTTTATTATCCTTGCAGCCTTGGTTATAAACCCGGGTTATATGTTGGGTATTATGACCCGTCCGGCGGTAAACCGCCAGGACACTTTAAGCTTGTTGTATGCAGAAACAGGTTGAATAAAGCATTCACCGGCGTTTATTAATCCGGCCTCGCTTTGGACTATAAGTCGCCAATATGATGATAAATTATCCGGTGTTTATTAACCCAGCCTGGTTTTGGACTATAAGTCGCCAGTATATATTTGGATTGCGCCATTGGAATCATGCGCTCATAAATCATTGGATTATATGATTCAAATCTTCAAATAGCCAACATGGCTGGATTTTATTATGGTTATCAATTACCAGTATTATGATTAAGGTTTTCAAAGTCGCTTTAGCGCAATGGCTATCATATTATCAATGGATATGATTTATTCTTTAATGAAGGAATAGTCCTGAGTTGCTGCAGGCTTACAACCCGGCACTTGGGGGTTATATTATTCAAGTTGAGATTGCACCAAATATGCAAGTCTCATGTCGCTGCAAGCATGCACCATGACACTTGGGGGCTAATGCAAAGTCATTTTTTGCTCATCTTATTGAAGACCCGACTCATCACATTATAATGAGCCGGCCCTTGGGGGCTATCAATTGCTCCTATCAACAATTCAAGGTACACAAGTTAAAACCATTATACTGAAGGGTCCACTGCTCAGTTGGTAAAGCACAATGCTCTTAACCTTGTGGACGTGGGTTCAAACCCCATGGTGGAGTTACATATATGATGTTATTTTCAATGAAGCATGATCATATTTATAAAGTCCCAACTCAATATTATTTTACTGAGCCGGCCCTTGGGGGCTACACGTTGTTCTTCAAGTTTACATGATCATATTTATAAAGTCCCTGGTCATTATTGCATAATGACCCGGCCCTTGGGGGCTACACTGGTAGAAGTTTTTATGGGTATAAGGCAATTACAAGTCCCAGTTTGCTGCAAGCATGACAACCCGGCACTTGGGGGCTACATATATGGAGTATTAAGTTTTTTGCTAGTAACTGAGATGAACAACATGGATTTCTTCAAAAGTGGCAGTAATTATATGGAAATGAGTCTCAAATCATCACTTTGTTCTATTCAAGACTTGGCGGCTACAGGTAATATGGATATAAGGGAGAAATATCTTCCGATTTTCACTTTTGAGCGAACCAGATTGACCCGGCATCACCAAACATTATGACTCGGTGTCTGCAACAATCATGAACCGGCATTGGTAACAATCATGAACCGGCATTGGAAATAATCATGACCCGGAATTATCAGTTTTTATAACCCGGCGATTTTGGAAATCATAGATCGGCAAGTTCTATATCTTCAAGCTGGCTGAATATCAGTTGAATATTTGAAGGCCAATATTTTTGTCAAGTCAGAGCATTGAAGGCCGAGTCAAATGGATTCTTTATTTACAATATTTCTTCTATAAGCAAATTGATTATGAAGCTGGTCTACTGACACGGATTTTCTAGAAGGAAGAAATTACATGGATTTAAGGATGATCAAGAGCCGGTTTATAAGAATATTTAAGCCGGAGCTCAAGCCGCCAAATTTGTTCTTGTGTTTATGTTGCAGATCAGTTTAACATGGATAAATCCAAATTAAACCGGGGGCTAATGTCGGGGATATACCCTGCAACGTAACCCGTCCGGAAGTATAACCCGGCCGGACTGGACGACTCACTAAGTGACCCGCCCGAGCCTAGTGACTCATGGGTGACCCGGCAAGTGGGTCAGAGGAACGAGAAGACCCGATGGCCCAGTAGGCGGTTTATGGAAGGTCGGATCATGTTATGGTTGGCGGGTTTATGAGGAAAGCACAAGGAATATTTTCCTACAAAGGAAGCAAGACTAGGACTCCACTTGTAAGAGAGTAATTCTAATCCAAGTAGGACTAGTCATGTAAACCGCCCCTTGAACATATATAAGGAGGGGCGGGGCTACCCAAAGAGGGACAGAGCAAGAGGAAAAAATCTCTAGGGCTAGACACAAAGAGCCGGTTTACCGGCGACTCTCTCGTGATGATAATGAGACCTAGCCACAAACAACATGTAGGGTTGTTACCGGATGATATTTCCCGGGGCCCGAAGCTGTCTAAATCCTTGTCTTATGTTGTGTCTCTCGATTCCGCTCAACCCCTCTCAAGCTACCACATAGATGCGTTGGCCTCACGACTAAGTCCTCACACTAGGACATCTGACGTGTTAATTCCACGACAAGCATCTTGGTGGTGTAGGCCACCTGCGTGATCATGATGCGACCACCCTCCTGGTTCACCTCTAGGCCGAGGTAGTATCGGAGCAGCCCGAGGTCGCTCATGCTGAAGAGACGATGCATCTCTCCCTTGAAGCGTCGAACCTCTTCGGGCTCTGCCCCAGTGATAACCAGGTCGTCGACATAGATGCCGACGATGAGCAGCGTGTTCGCGGTGCCACGCGAGTACACGCCATGCTCAGAAGTGCTGCATGAGAACCCAAGGGATGCGAGGCTTGCATAAACCTTGGTGTTCCACGCCCTTGGGTCTTGCCGGAGACCGTACAGGGCCTTGGTGTAGCCTGTATACGCCCTGCTCGTGGCTCTTGGCAACAAACCCTGGAGGCTGGGAGACGTACACCTCCTCGTTAAGTTCGCCGTTGAGAAACACCGACTTGACGTCCATGTGGTGTACCTCCCCCCTCCCCCCCGCGGTGAGCAGCCACGGCAAGGATGAGCCGCACGGACTCCAGCCTTGCCACCGGAGCAAAGACTTCCTTGAAGTCCACTCCCTCACGCTGCACGTAGCCCTTTGCGATGAGGCGCGCCTTGTGCTTGACAATGGCGCCGTGCTCGTCCTTCTTGATCTTGAACACCCACTTGAGCCCGATAGCTCGGTGTCTAGCAGGCAGTGTGGTGAGTGTCCAAGTGGCGTTGTCGTTGATCGACGCCAGCTCGTCCAGCATCGCATGGCGCCAGCAATCCTCTTGCTCGGCCTCCGTGAATGTGGTTGGCTCCTCGCCGGCAATCAGATGCAAGACGTCGTCGTCATCAACGTCCTTTTCATCGGGTTGTTGCGGTATTGCCGCAGCCTCGCCGAGAAGATCCCCCATGCGCCAAAACCTGTGGGAGGCGCCAACACCGTCGTCGGTGTCGAATAGCTCCGACCTCGCCGTTGGCGGGGTTGCGAACTGCCTCCCGGGACACACCTTGCTTGACGTCAGGGTGTCCAGGGACACCGTACCCGGGGATGGTCTTCTCGGGGTTATGGTTCCCGTATCCACACCTCCCGGGCTTCCCGGGGTTGTAGAGTACATCGGGTACTCCACAGTGAAGGAGCTGCTTGCCGGGGCCTCCCCCGACGCCTCCCAAGTCCATCGCGCGTCTTCGTCGAATATGACGTCGCGTGAGACATGCACACGCTTTGAGATGGGGTCGTACATCTTGTACGCCTTAGAGCCCGTCTCATAGCCCATTGAACACCATTGGGGTGCTCCTGTCGTTGAGATTCTTCATCTGTGGGCGCATCATCTTGACGTGCCCGACGCAGCCAAAGGTGCGGAGGAAGCGTACATCAGGCTTCCTCCCATACCACGCCTCGTAAGGCGTCTTGCCATCGACGCTCCTTGTGAAGGAGCGGTTGAGGATGAAGACGGCCGTGAGTACGGCCTCCCCCCAATACGTGCTCGGCACCTGCTTTGCCTTGAGCATGCAGCGTGCCTTGAACACCCACTTGAGCCCGATAGCTCGACAACGCTGTTCTGCTGCGGCCAATAAGGGCCTGTGAGGTGACACTGTACCCCTTTCTCGGCGCAGTGTGTGTAGAACATGGCCGACGTGAACTCGCCGCCACGGTCTGTGCGCAACACGCACAGCTTGTGGCCGCACTCGACCTCTGCTGCTGCTTGCTGCTTGACGATGGCTCGCTCCGCCTCGTCCTTGGAGGCGGGGAGCAGCACCCACATGAACCTGCTGTAGTCGTCGACAAGCAGCAGGATGTAGCGACGCCCTCCTGGCGTTGCCGGGGTGATTGGGCTGCATAGGTCCCCATGAACCAGCTCTAGGGGTTTCTGCACCCTATAGCGTGCCTTCTTGGGAAAGGGCAGGCGCCGCTGCTTCCCAGCAAGACATGCATTGCACAGCTCGTCGGCGTACTCGATGTGAGGTAGCCCACGAACGAGGTTGCCTCGCGCGATCTTTCGCAACCCGTCGAAGTGCTGGTGTCCTAGCCGGGCATGCCAACACCACGCGTCGGAGACATGGCCCACGGCAAGACACACAGGATGCACGGGTTGAAAGAAGAGCTTGTAGAGGTGGTTTGCCGAGCGGGTTACCTCGATGAGCAGCCTCTTCTGCTGGTCGCGCACGGTGAGAACACCACGGCGGATGCCGATGTCGAACCAGCCCTCATCGAGCTATCCGACACTCACGACGCTGCTCTTGAGCGCTGGGATGAAGTAGACGTCCGTAAAGGCCCGGTGATCACCCCCTTTGTCGTCAAAGACGACGGTCCCGCGCCCATGGATCTCCACCACGGATCCGTCCGCGAACCGCACCTTCCCGGTGGTTGAGCAGTCCAGCTCCACGAACGCATCGACCGAACCAGTCATGTGGTTCATGGCGCCGACGTCGAGGAACCAACCCTCACTTTACTTGCCACCTGCAAGCGTGGGTGTGGTCACGGATCTCTCCTCGTTGAGGAAGACGTAGCCGCACGCACACACCATTGTCAGGGAGCCATCTCCCATCAACATGGTGGACCCCGAACACTTTGTTGTCGGGGTGTGGCTGACCTGAGTGTCCTTGCGCTCCTGCATGGAGTCGATGGTCGCCAGCATCATGGTCGGAGCATGGTCCACCATATGCGTCGTGGTCGCGCCAACTTGCGCGACCTCGTCGGGTCCCGTGGTCGTTGGGGACGCCATCGCCGGGGTGTGGCTTCCCCACACCCGAGCCTTCATCGCCTCCCAG
Source organism: Triticum aestivum (assembly GCF_018294505.1). Lineage (NCBI taxonomy): Eukaryota > Viridiplantae > Streptophyta > Magnoliopsida > Poales > Poaceae > Triticum > Triticum aestivum. Next base: position 543,566,013 of record NC_057807.1, read on the forward strand.
TCGACAGGCCGAGAGAACGTAGTTGTCGAGATGTGGCCTGCCACTGGAGTGATGGTTCCCATGGACGGGCTTCGTGCCTCCTGCACGGAATGGGTGGTTGTCGGGGCCGTGGTCGCGGGAGACGCTGGGCTCTCCTGCAGGGGCTCGACTCTTGCCAGCATCATTGTCGGCCCGCCGTCCACGTCAGCCTGGATGAGGTTTGCCATTCCCGCGGCTGCCTCGTCGGCTTTCCTCTTGTTGCAATCCCGGATCCAGTGACCCGACATGTCGTAGTAGCGGCACTTGCCACCGTTGCCAGCGCCTCGCCCGTCCCCGGCTTGGCTTGCGACCGCGGTTGCCGCCACCGCTCTGGGTGCGACCTCCGCCTCTGCCACGACCTCTGCTTCCCGTGGGGGCGCCTCCCCCACTGCCGGAAGAGCCGTCATGGTCGTGCTGCTGAAGGTGTGCGTCCCACTGCTCCCAGGTGAGCAGTAGTTCGCCACCGGCGGGTTGTTGGCTTCGTCTCCGCGCTCCTCGACGACCTTGAGTCACCCTACCATCTCCTCGATCGTCATGGTGGAGAGATCCACCAAGCTCTCGATGGACTAGGCCAGTTGCTTGTACTGCCTGGGGACGACATGGAGAAACTTGAGAATCACCATCTTGTTGTCGATGGGATGTCCGAGCGTTGCGAGCTCGGTGACGAGACCTTGCAGCCGCAAGGCGAAGTCGTTGACTTGTTCACCGGCCTTGAACCGGATCTCCTCGTACTGGAGGCGCAAGGTCTGGGCCTTCGACTCCCGTACGCGCTCCACGCCGATGCGCAGAGTCTTGATGGTGTCCCATGCTTCCTTGGCCATCTCCTTGGCGCCAAGGGTGAGCACCATCTCCGGTGGGACGGAGCGCAAGATCGCCTCCATTGCCAACCGGTCCTAATCGTACTCGACATCGCCGGTTTCCACGGCTTTCCACGTATGCCGCGCCTCCATGATGACTTTCATCAGGACGGACCAACTAGGGTACTTGGTCCGCGTGAGGAGAGGGAAGGAGGCACTGGACATGCCCACGTCTCGCACGGAGCGTGGCGCACCCAGCTCACCTCCCGCCCTGCCTCGCAGCGCGAGCGCGTCCGTCGCACGGGTCTCCTCAGCCGAGCTCTGCTCGGCGGTCTTGGAACCGTCGTCGGCGACGCCTCCTTTCGGCATATGCTTTGGCATAACCTGAGGCTGTGATGCCAATTGTTAGCCCAACTACAGTCTAGCTAGCTCTCCCGGCGAGGATCGAACTACGGACCTTCAAGGAATAATATTTCTAGTAGGAAGTAAGAACACAAGCAGTGTACTCTCATGCACATGCACTGGATGCTGCTCAAATAGAACTACTTGCTCACGTACTACTAGTTTAAAACTGAAACTGGATGGCTTGATTTACAATGGAGGTGCACCGGTCCTTTTATAGTGCAAAGGCAAACCGGCCGAGCATGCATGAGCTCACGTACTCAGCTTAGACTTTTCACTAAGAAAAAACAACTACTGCTTAGCTCCTTTTTACCTAGAGAAAGCCTACAACTAATGTTACTTCTCCATCTCACCCTTTTGACCAGATAAAGCCTCACGTTACTTAGCTACCTCAGGCTTTTGGGCTGGAGAAACCCTAGCTTAAGCAACGGCAGCTGTGTTCAATCCTGTAGACTGGGTTTGACACAACAAACCAAAGCCCTGTTTTCTACTAGTGACGCTAGACAGAGAAGTATTTTTTGTAAAAAAGAAGAAGAAAGAGCTTCCTCTTTGATTTTAGCGAAGCCCCACTGCTTCTCAAAATTGCACTGCATGATCTTTTTCTCCGTGAAGTGGGCTTCTCGGAGAAGCGATTTTAGGAAGCTTGCTCGTGGAGAGATTCCGAACGGACCCTTTATCTAACTAAAATCACATTGTCGGTTTACATACTACAACTAGCACAGAAGAAGCTTCAAATCGAAACAATGTATAAACAACAGGAACTTTGCTTCCACATGTTAGACCTCAGGAGCGGTCGTTCACAGAATTTTAAACTAGCCAGTTCGCTTAACTCTAGCAACTCAAGACGCTACACTACAAATAAAGGCGAAGTTCACAATGATCACTAGGCGCCAAAAGACCACAAATGAATTACAAAAGCAGTAAACAACTAGCATAGTAGGGAAAAACCAGCAACAGCTTCAGCTCGCGTTCATTCTGCTCACCCTCATTCACCAGCCATACACTTATTTTCTACCTTCTTCTGCAAAATCGTTCAATCATAAACTACACAGAGTAATCATGTTAACAGGAACACTAGGGTCTTTCAGCTTCATCTCATCAAAAAGCAGCACTGTTTCTCAACCTCCAAATGGTTCAGAAAACAGCTGAAATCGCAACCATCATTATGTGTTTAACATTTTTTAATCATATTTCCTAATCCACATCAAACAAATCATGCAAATTATATGGCACAGCAGTCAAAAATTGAAATCACATGTTAATATATTCCATAAAAAACCATGCCAATTATATTGCACAACAGTCAAAAATTGAAAGCACATGTTAATATATTCCATATCATTCTGGAAACAGAACATTGCAAAAACAAGTGATTGATAGATTCATCCATGCCACACAATGGGCAGGCTTTATCTACATCCAACCGCCTTTTTTCATGGGAGTACTCTTTTTCAGAGCCCGCAGCATGAAAACTGACGGTGTATGGCTCGTAAAACTTGTCGATTGTTTTCAAAATTAGTTCTCATTATGCTTTGTTGCACTTATCACTTTGTAATTATAATCAGTTGTACCGTAAAGCTTGCCATTCGTTGTACACATTATTTTACTGTGCCTACCATTTTATTTTATAAAGATCGTCAGTGGTTGTAAAAACCAGCTGTCGGTGTTTTGTCCTGGCTTGTCTACTTAGTTGCAGGTTTAATTTTACCAAATTACTATGTTATTTTAATAAAACATGCCGGAGTGTAAGTTCTGCCTCTATCCGGAAAATTTGATCTTTTGCCACACTTTACTTCTCCATTTGATCATTTGCCCCCCCCCCCCCTAAGAGGCTACTGGGTGCGGCCCGGGGCCACTGTCATTGAGACAATCACAGGGCAAATCATCAAACCCCTTGTAAAGTGGGCCAAATCATCAAATTCCCCGCCTCTATGCACCGTCACATAGGAAAAAGAATACTGCATGTCCCTTTATAGATTTTTGGAAGGTAAAAAGACTACATAAATAGCATCTTCGTCTTGATCACGTGTGTTACTAATACAACTTGTACATGAAATTTTCTAGAGATTATATGAATTAAAAGATAAAAAAGGAATCACGTTACTGCCCCAAAACTTTTTGTATTATAGGTAGCTGATTTATGCACCATAGGAGAGTGAAAGTGATAAAACGGAAATGATTATCGGAGACGCACGGCAGCAGTTGGCCTCACGCAAAGAAAAGCACGGCAGGAGCTATCACATCTGCTCCTGGCACAAACGGGTCATGGTGTTTGGGTGACGTATATCATGGCATGGTCGGTAGGCACTGTTGTAGTACACACGACTACCATGAATGAGAACTTATTGTGGAAGTGACAAGAAGCATATGAAGTGATATATAGCGTGAATAATCACGAGTGGACATGGTGCCACGCGCGGTCGGTATCAGGCCCGCTCATTCCCACGTGATTCGTGCAGTCCAAATACGAGTAGCAATGCATACTGAAATTGTTGTGCTGTATACAAAGCATTCTGCATTTATATTACCTATGCCCTCGCCAATAGATGGCCCACAAGGCAGGGTCGGGCATTCAAATGAGCAGTGCATTTGAGCATACGTCAATTAAGTCGGGCCTGCAATCCCAGGACCCCCTCCACTGCAGCTCATTAAGTCACCCAGGAAGTTTTAATGGAAACAGTTCAGGGCCTTTTATGTTTGACATCACCTAGCGGAAACCCCTTGGGTTAGTTGGACTGGCTAGAGACCTAGAGTAAATCCTCATTAAACAAGCTTGACTAAATATTGTGACATAAACATTTATTGTCTCTCAATACTAACCGAATGAAATCATTCTTTTCAAAATTCATAGAAATTATTCATTTGAATTGAGTGAAATGAGTGGAATCTGTATTGTGAAATGAGTGAAGTATGGAGTATGTTGTTTTAAACGAGTGTAATTGTTTTTTAATGATTGAAAACATTTGTTTGAATCGGATGAAATGAGTGGAATGGGAGCGGAGTTTTGGCTCTCGGGTGCATCTGCAACCGTGGGTGAATAGTAAAATAATAAAAAATAGTATAAAAATGATTTTTTTTGTAATGCGAGATGCTCGTATGCATGAAGTCCGTGCCAAATTTCGTGTAGTTCGGGCATTTCTGTAGCTCTCGGCAAAAGAGACAAATTTAGGATCTATGAGAAATATTTGAAAACAACACTGTTCGAAGCTCACTTTCTCTTTTTTGCCATGAGCTCCTGGAATATAATTTAGCCAGGAAATTTTGCATTCATGCGCACTCAAGCATCTTAGATAAAAATCAGATTTTTTTTTTATTTTTATTTTATTTTTACTGTTCACCTGGTGCAGATGGGCCTGACCCCGAATTGAATATCAAAGTGAAATCTATTTTTCTTGAAGGAGTATAATAAACGAATGAAGTACATCATTCTAAATAAATAATTGAAAACATTTGTTTGAATTGAGTGAACGAGTGGAGTCTATATTTTTTTTTGAAACAAGTGAAATATGTCATTCTAAACGAATGGAATTTTTTCCTTTTGAAAATAATTGAAATTATTTGTTTGAATTAAGTGAAATGAGCGGAATCTGCTTTTTACAAAGGAGTGTGTGTATTTTAAATGTGTGCAATCATTATTTTTTAAAATCGGGTTAGGGCCGTTTATAGGGTGGTTAATCTTTCAGCGCTTGTTGTTTGCTTGTCAGGCATCTGCTTTGCTTTTCCTGCACTCATCGAGCAAAAGAAAGACATGTGAGACCGGGCTGGAAAATTCTAACACATGAGATGTAAACAGACATCTCCCACGTTCCACTTAAGCACCCAGATCCGTAAGTCGCCCAAAAAATTGTCGACATGCTAGAGGTTGAGGAATAGAGAGATGATTATTGGTGGGCTCATTGAATCGTACCCAAAAGAAACTGAAAACCACAGATCAAGTATAGTTTTAAGAGGCTAACCTATTAAACTCCGTTTCTGCAAAAGCCATCTCCTCTTCTCCATCTGCTTTTCCACAGGGCACGGCTTGGAGCGAGAGGCATGCTTAATGATGTTTGCCCACCATCAAGATCAGTAATGCCATCCCCTGTGACGAGGGCTGCTACGAGATGAGCATGTATTCATACGAGCATTAATAGCGTCTGGCCCACTCCTGTGATGTATAACACGACGTATTCAAGTGCACCCGTGATTAACGCGCCAGGTATTACAAATGGGCCTATATTAAGTAGACATCTTGATGCGCAGCAGGACGTCTCAGATTTCGGCATCGCTTGGCCGCATGTCCCAAAAATTCACGTCCTATATAGCGTCTTTTCTTTTGCATAATTCTTCTTTGGCCAGCTTGTTCTATGTGCGCATGCTGGTAGGGAGGTGAATGGTGATAATTAGCTGTTAATGTCGAGTTTTATGCTCTCCAGGCGAAAGCATGATTTAGAATTCTGACTAAATCAAACAACATTGTCGTCTGCACACTGTTTTTCTTTCTCTTCTTAAAGGTGTTGTCTTGATTTTCTGCTTCGAGAATTTTAGCACTTAATTTGTTTTGTTGCTCGATCAGCCAACATCGTTGTATGTGCGCTAATTTCTTTTTGAAGGCGTTGTATTGGACTATTGCAACATTGTTAGCCAACACCGTTTGATCAGCCAACATCGTTGTGTGAGCAATGAATCACATTAGTCTATAGTCTATACCGCACAAAGAAATTGCACTATAGTTTGATAGGGTAGCTTGGTGTAGTCTTCTCAAATTGAACAACACGATTTCAACGACAATATAAGCCTAAGCTGAACCCAGTGTCTTTACAAATTAGTAGGTGGTCGTAAAATGTATCCAGGAGAGCAGCTCTTGACACCTCTTGCTTGAATAGGTTCATTGTTATCTCAGTTCTGGGCATAACACGTTCTAAACCCAAAACATGCTTATACTGGTGGGATGACCTACAAATGCAAAGAAAGTCTCATAACTTTACAGGCACCAATAAAGAAAATAATGGAACTGATTGCTACTCCCTCCGTCCGGAAATACTTGTCATCAAAACGAATAAAAGAGGATCTATCTAGATATACTTTAGTTCTAGATGCCACTGGTGGAAAAACAGGCTTCCGTCCAGCCCCATAAGTCGCGAAGCTGTAGGAACCGCGACTAATGGGACCTTTAGTCGCGGTTCTGGAGGTGAACTGCGACCAAAGGCCTGGGCCCAGGGCGCTCGGTGGCCAGCTGGCGCACGTGAGGGTCTTTAGTCGCGGTTGGCCAGGACAACCGCGACTAAAGGCCTTCGGGCACCTTTAGTCACGGTTTGCCAGGCCAACCGCAACTAAAGCCCCTCCCCTATATATACCCATCCAGCAGCCAACACTTAGCCATTTGGAGCCATTCTCTTCACAAGCGGGTGTAGCTAGGTTTGCTTTTGGTTCCTCTTATGCACATAAGGTGTTTGATGAAATGCCCCAAGAGTATGAAACAAACATGACATGAAGTGTTGGAGCCACACTCCTCGATCGCGGTTAGCAACTTGATGAACCTTTGATGTGTCATTGATAAAATATGCATGTGTGCAGTTCATTGTTTAATTTATATTGTTTGTAGCTAGTTAGTTTAACAAATGCATGATGGTTAATTATATATTTTATATTATAATAATGCAGATGAATCGGCAATGGATGTACGGTAACCGACTCTCCGGCGAGTTCACTACGGGTTTGAAAGATTTCCTCGTAGTGGCTAATGCGAACAAGCAGGGGGGTTTTGTTATCTGTCCATGTGTTATCTGTAAGAATCAGAAGGGTTACTCTTCCTCAAGAGATGTTCACATGCATCTGCTTCGGCACGGTTTCATGCCAAGCTATAATTGTTGGACCAAGCATGGAGAAAGAGGGGTTATAATGGAAGAAGATGAAGAAGGGGATGATTTCATCGATGAAAGCTATCTTGCTCATTTCGGTGATACTTTCATGGAGGATGCTGAAGGTGAAGGGGAAGGTGAAGAAGAGGCACGTGATGATCCCGTTGATGATCTTGGTCGGACCATTGCTGATGCACGGAGACGCTGCGAAACTGAAAAGGAGAGGGAGAATTTGGATCGCATGTTAGAGGATCACAGAAAGGCGCTGTACCCCGGATGCGATGATGGTCTGAAAAAGCTGGGCTGCACACTGGATTTGCTGAAATGGAAGGCAGAGGCAGGTGTAGCTGACTCGGCATTTGAAAACTTGCTGAAAATGTTGAAGAATATGTTTCCAAAGGATAACGAGTTGCCCGCCAGTACGTACGAAGCAAAGAAGGTTGTCTGCCCTCTAGGTTTAGAGGTTCTGAAGATACATGCATGCATCAACGACTGCATCCTCTACCGCGGTGAATACGAGAATTTGAATGAATGCCCGGTATGCACTGCATTGCGTTATAAGATCAGAGGCGATGACCCTGGTGACGATGTTGAGGGCCAGAAACCCAGGAAGAGGGTTCCCGCCAAGGTGATGTGGTATGCTCCTATAATACCACGGTTGAAACGTCTGTTCAGGAACAAAGAGCATGCCAAGTTGTTGCGATGGCACAAAGAGGACCGTAAGTCGGACGGGGAGTTGAGACACACCGCAGATGGAACGCAATGGAGAAAGATCGACAGATGGTTCAAAGATTTTGCAGCTGACGCAAGGAACATAAGATTTGCTCTAAGTACGGATGGCATGAATCCTTTTGGCGAGCAGAGCTCCAGCCATAGCACCTGGCCCGTGACTCTATGCATCTACAACCTTCCTCCTTGGTTGTGCATGAAGCGGAAGTTCATTATGATGCCAGTGCTCATCCAAGGTCCGAAGCAACCCGGCAACGACATCGATGTGTACCTAAGGCCATTAGTTGATGAACTTTTACAGCTGTGGGGTGGTGTCCGTGTGTGGGATGAGCACAAACAAGAGGAATTTGACCTACGAGCGTTGCTTTTCGTAACCATCAACGATTGGCCTGCTCTTAGTAACCTTTCGGGACTGTCAAATAAGGGATACAATGCATGCACGCACTGCTTACATGAGACTGAAAGTGTACATTTGCCAAATTGTAAGAAGAACGTGTACCTTGGGCATCGTCGATTTCTTCCGAAAATTCATCCAGTAAGAAAGAAAGGCAAGCATTACAACGGCAAGGCAGATCACCGGCCGAAGCCTGCGGAACGCACTGGTGCTGAGGTATTTGATATGGTCAAGGATTTGAAAGTCATCTTTGGAAAGGGTCCTGGCGGACAATCAGTTCCGAAGGGAGCTGACGGGCACGCAGCCATGTGGAAGAAGAAATCTATATTCTGGGAGCTAGAATATTGGAAAGTCCTAGATGTCCGCTCTGCAATCGACGTGATGCACGTTACGAAGAATATTTGCGTGAACCTCCTAAGCTTCTTGGGCGTGTATGGGAAGACAAATGATACAAAGGAAGCACGGCAGGACCAGCAACGTTTGAAAGACCCTGATGACCGGCATCCGGAATGGTTTCAAGGTCGTGCCAGCTACGCTCTGACCAAAGAAGAGAAGGTCATCTTTTTTGAATGCCTGAGCAGTATGAAGGTCCCGTCTGGATTCTCGTCCAATATAAAGGGAATAATAAACATGGCGGAGAAAAAGTTCCAAAACCTGAAGTCTCACGACTGCCACGTGATTATGACGCAATTGCTTCCGATTGCTTTGAGGGGGCTCCTGCCGGAAAATGTTCGAGTAGCCATTGTGAAGCTATGTGCATTCCTCAATGCAATCTCTCAGAAGGTAATCAATCCAGAAGTTCTACCACGGTTACAGAACGATGTGATCCAATGTCTTGTCAGTTTCGAGTTGGTGTTCCCGCCATCCTTCTTCAATATTATGACGCACCTCCTGGTTCACCTAGTCGAAGAGATTTTCGTTCTCGGTCCTGTATTTCTACACAATATGTTCCCCTTCGAGAGGTTCATGGGAGTATTAAAGAAATATGTTCGTAACCGTGCTAGGCCAGAAGGAAGCATCGCCAAGGGCTATGGAAATGAGGAGGTAATTGAGTTTTGTGTTGACTTTGTTCCTGACCTTAAGCCGATTGGTCTTCCTCGATCGCGGCACGAGGGGAGACTAAGTGGAAAAGGCACGATCGGAAGGAAATCAACGATATGTATGGACGGCCATTCTCTGACTGAAGCACACCACACTGTACTGACCAATTCCAGCTTGGTGGCTCCGTACTTTGAGAAACACAAGAATATTTTACGCTCGGACAACCCGGGGAAGCCTGAATCCTGGATTAGGAAGGCCCACATGGAGACTTTCGGCAGTTGGTTGAGAAAACATTTAATGAATGACAATGATGTTGTAGATCAGCTGTACATGTTGGCCAAGACACCATCTTCGACTATAACGACTTTCCAAGGGTACGAGATAAATGGGAATACATTTTACACGATCGCCCAAGATAAAAAGAGCACCAACCAAAACAGTGGTGTCCGCTTTGATGCAGCAACCGAGAATGGGCAAAAGGTCACATATTATGGTTACATAGAGGAGATATGGGAACTTGACTATGGACCCTCCTTTAAGGTCCCTTTGTTCCGGTGCAAATGGTTCAAGCTAACAGGAGGTGGGGTAAAGGTGGACCAGCAATACGGAATGACAATGGTGGATTTCAACAATCTTGGTTACCTTGACGAACCATTCGTCCTAGCGAAAGATGTCGCTCAGGTTTTCTATGTGAAGGACATGAGTAGCAAACCGAGGAAACGGAAAGATAAGAAAACGATCAGTACATCATGCGATGATCCAAAGCGCCACATTGTTCTTTCAGGTAAAAGAAACATCGTGGGAGTGGAGGACAAGACAGACATGTCAGAAGATTATAATATGTTTGCTGAAATTCCGCCCTTCAAAGTGAACACCGACCCAAGCATTAAGTTAAATGATGAGGATGTTCCATGGATACGGCACAATCGTAAGCAAGCAGGGACACAAGGGAAGAAATGATGTGTAATAATTTATTGTACCAAACTTTGTTGAATGGATCATGTGAATTATATTACCCGTGATGTGTTTGGTGTCCATTTTCGAATGATACATGAAATTTGGAGTGATGTAGTCCATGACGCTCTGCAGAGTCCGGCCGTACCACCATAGCCGACGACCGGCCTCTGGTATATTATTTTGAATTGAATTAGTTTTATTTTTCTGAATTTTTTGATATATTATTTGTATTTTAACATTTTGAATTGAATTAGTTTTATTTTTCTGAATTTTTTGATATATTATTTGTATTTTTAACATTTTGAATTGAATTAGTTTTATTTTTCTTAATTTTTTGATATATTATTTGTATTTTTAGAATTTTGAATTGAATTAGTTTTATTTTTCTGAATTTTTTGATATATTATTTGTATTTTTATAATTTTGAAAAAGAAAAAGTATTTGGAAAATACCTTTAGTCGCGGTTGGCCTGCCCAACCGCGACTAAAGGTGGTTGCGCGCGGGAACGAAAAACCCGCCAAAAAAGTCCTTTAGTCGCGGGTCGCCTCCCCAACCGCGACTAAAGGTTACCCTTTAGTCGCGGGTCGCCTCCCCGACCGCGACTAAAGGTTCTCCTTTAGTCGCGGGTCGCCTCCCCAACCGCGACTAAAGGCCCTTTAGTCGCGGGTCGCCTCCCCAACCGCGACTAAAGGGGGGGGGCTATAAATACAACCGCCCGACCCGTCGCCTCCATTTCTCCGCTCGTTCTCTGCCGCGCCGAAGGCCTGCCGACCTCGGCCTCGACGCCGCCCGCCGTCGACCTCGCCCTCGACGCCGCCCGCCGTCGCCCGCGCCCTCGACGCCGCCCGCCGTCGCCCGCCGCCCCCTCTCGCCCACGTACGGCGCCCGCCGCCCCCTTTCGCCCTAGTACGCCGCCCGCCGGCCTCCCTCGCCCACCACCGCGCCGCCTCGCTGCCCTCAACGCCGGCGGCCGGCCTCGCCGCCCTCGCCGGCGGCCGGCCTCGCCGCCCTCGCCGGCGGCCAGCCTCGCCGGCGTTGATCGAGAGAGAGAGAGAGAGAGAGAGAGAGAGAGAGAGCAGAGAGAGAGAGAGAGAGAGAGCAGAGAGAGAGCAGAGAGAGAGAGAGAGAGCAGAGAGAGAGAGAGAGAGAGAATTTTGAAAATATGAACATTTTTGAAAAATAGAACATTTTTTAAAAGGAGAACATTTTAAACATTTTTAAAAGGAGAACATTTTTTAAAAAGAATAAAAGAAAAAGAACAATAAACAAAAAAAGAAAAGAAAAACGAAACAGAAAAAGAAAGGAAAAGAAATGAAAATAAAAAAAGGGTTGGGAACCCTCGTAGGTGCGTTCGCTCGACAGTTTGACGCAGACAGCGTCATATAGGAAATTCCAACGTATCCTAATCACTGTTTCGGCGTCGGCTACAACGGGCCGGTGCATTAGCAGCAGTACAGCCGCGGAGGCTGCAACTGCAGCCCGGCTAAGACCCAGGCTCGGCCATATCCAGCCCTGTGTGACGCTCTTTGCATCAAAAAGTCGACGCGTCTCACAGGACGTAGCTCACCTGGGCCGGCCCATTTTGGGTTCGCGACATGACAAATTGGAATTTCCTCCCTCTCCGTGACGCCGTCGTCTGCCGCCCCGTCTCGCGCTCTACCGCGACACCCTCTCCCACCCCTTCCTCGCCCCCTCCTTTTGCCACCGCCCTTTCGCCACCGCCACCGCCACCGCCCCCCTTCTTCACTTAATTAATTTGTTTTTACTACATGTTTTCAGGACTGACATAATGGCGGACGATAGAGCTGACCCGATTATGGACAACTATGATCCGGACGGTGAAGCACATATGTTCGGCATCATAAACGGCGATATTCTATATGTGCCGACCGGAGAAGAAGAAGATGATATCTCTTCTTATCTGAACCTTGACGGTGAAGATGAAGGGCGCCGTCAGCAAGATGATGCCGAACAAACGTCGATAAACGACGATCTTCAAATGGAAGTAGCAACCACCTCCGGCGCCGAGGTATATATATACATTGAGCCTCTGGTGATACAAACTAACTGATTTGAATAAATATGTGTGTACTAACGCGCGCGACTCTCTTTCTTATTTTAGCCCTCGGCCGGATCGTCGAAACAATCGAGTACGTCGTCAAAGCGTGGCGCAACCAAGACGATGAAACAAGGAGAAACATGCACCATCGAGGTTGTCGACAGTGCAACCGGCAGGCCGCTGGAGCCCCGCAAGAACGCCACCAAGTTTGTCAGCCAATGCGGAGCCATTGTTAGAGACAACGTCTCGATCACCGTCCAGGAGTGGAATGAGCCAAAGAAGGCACGAATTGATGGTTTCACTTTTGTCGATAAGAGAACAAAAAAAGATTGCTTCAAGAAGCTTATGGAACATTTCGTTCTACCTCCGGAATACAACAAATTCGATGAGGAGGGTAACAAGATTGAGGAAAACAAGGAGAGGAGGAGGCTAGTCAAACAGTTCGCTCTTCATAAGATGGCCGACGCATTCCGGAAATTCAAGCAAAATCTAGCCCATGACTTTGTCAAGCAGAACAAGACTCCGGATTTCAAAGGACAATATGAGAAACTGAAACATGATTGGCCAGAATTTGTGAAGCAAAAGAAATCGGAGCAGTTCATTCAAATATCGAAAAAAATAAGGAAAATGCGGCTAAGAAGGAGTACAATCATGTTATGGGGCCAGGAGGGTATCGCATTTGGGTGCCTAGGTTGGAGAAGATGGAGAACGAGCTGAGGGCGCGAGGAATCCGTCCAGGTACGGAGGGATGGGACCCAAGGGCCAAAAGCTGGTGGTACGGGCATGGGGGAACGCTGAACCCGGAGACAGGGGAGTGTGTTTACCGGGGCAAATTAATTAAACCCACCCAAGCCCTTATTAACGCAATGAGGGATGCTCAACAGGGGAAGATCAAGTTCAACAGAGAGAACGACGCGCTGACAAAAGCCCTCGGGAATCCTGAACACGGAGGACGTGTACGAGGCATGGGGCACATTCCGTGGAAAATAGGGTTCCCCCAGAACGATGACCCGTACGGTTACAGAAGCCGTAAGAGAAAGATGGATCGGGAAGCAGATGTTGTGGCGCGGTTGGCATCGGAAATGGATGTGATGAAGAAAACCATGAGTGTACTAGTAGCCGAAAGAGATGCAGCTCGGGTGCAGCATGAAGATCATCCAGCGGATCTCGGAAGCCAGCAGCGGAGAAGCAGCGTGGCTTCCACGGAGGCCCCACCGGCTGGTGCAGATGCACCGACGATCGAAATTACTGCACCGGAGCCTCTGGTGGTCGAAATTACTGCACCGGAGCCTCTGGTGGTCGAAATTACTGCACCGGAGCCTCTGGTGGTCGAAATTACTTCACCGGAGCCTCCTCGCTACCCCGTGGACGATATAAAGGAGATGAAAGAATGTCATCTGTATTATCCTATCGGGAACATGTCCATGAAGGTAGCCATCGGCAGTGCTTTACCATGTTTACCTGGAGCACTCCACCACAACAACCCCATTCAAGATGGCTATGCTCGTGTCACGGTGGAGGACATAGTCCAAGGGTTTGAGGACCTGGAGATTGACATTGCTACACCTGAAGGGGAGAAAAGACTTGGAGATGTCAAGCGCCATTTCATTCTATGGCAAAAGAAGTTTATCAAGTTTCCAGGCGAGGCGCCAAGGACAACAAGTCCACCCCCCTACGGTGGTGGTGGTGGCGGTGGCGGTGGTGGTGGTGGTGGTGGTGGTGGCGGTTCACCTACACCTCCGTCACGTCAGCCGACGCCGCCCCCCAGTCCACAACGTCCGGCGGGTGATCAGCCGCCGCCCCCCAGTCCTCGTCCGGCGGGTGATCAGACGCCGCCCCCCAATCCACCTCCGGCAAAGAAGCAGAAGCAGTCCTGGATTATTAACCCGGACCCTTATGTACCTAAGACCACAAAGGTACCGGAGCCATCACTGAAGCCTCTCCCCACAAGGCCTTGGGAACGTAGTGCCGAGGAAGTCGACGCGGCCGCGGCTGCTGATTTGGAGAAATGGAAGGCGGACTGCAAGAAGAAAAGAGAGCCCGAGCCCAAGCCAGTATTTTCTGATGAGCAAAAGAAGTGGGCTAAGTCATTTTTGAGCACACCGTCCCAAGCCGCGAAGAATCTGCCTAACGACTATGCACGTGAACTTCGCAGGCAGGCACTCATGTTCAAGGAGAACAAAGAGCGGGAGAAGGCCGAAAGTAAAAAAAGCGGGAAACAAGTTGCCCAGCTCGGGGAACAAAGTAAACAATCGATTGCCCCGCTTATAGTGGAAGCCTTCTGTCCGGATGCCCCCGAGATCATACAAGCTGCGGCAGCACAGGGATTGACTGTAACGAGTGCCAGAGAACAAGCGGCCAACTTAGGTATTACTCTTCGTGAACTGTTAGGCCTTGATGAGGCGCCAGTGAAGGAGGTAGTAATTACATATGTCAAGAATGGGCCTCTCGTCGAGCCTGCGCAGGAAAAGGATCTACCTCCACAAATGAAAGGTCTGCTGAAATGGTACAAGGGTTACATAAAAAATAAAAACGCCAAAGAATATATTTATGCGGAAGTTAGACATGAGCATCACTTCAAACATTACTATGTACAAATTGAACTGAGTGAATTGTTCCAGCTTTTCAATCTGCGCGAGCTCGATAAATCTATCATCAGTTGCTACGTTCTGTAAGTGATTTATTAATTTCTACCCCATCTCGTTCATATTGCCTGCACTATATATATGTCCTAACTATATTGTTGTGTCCGCTATTATACATGCAGAATGAAGATTAAGGAATGCAGAGTAAGGAACATCCATGATGTTGGGTTCATTGACCCACACATCGTTAATGGACATGTGTTGGAGCGTTACCCCGCCGACGTGGAGGCAGACCTGTGGCAGTTTCTTACAAAGCAGGAACTCAAAAGTGATATTCTATTTCCTTACCATTTTGAGTGAGTGTTTCTGTCTTGAGCACATTCTCTTTTGTTTACTCCATGCATGGTATGTGGCCGGCTAATCGATGAGTTATGCATGACGTACTGTGCATGTATCGTGTCCGCAGGTTCCACTGGATTCTGCTAGTAATTAAAGTTAACACCTCAGAATGTCTCGTCCACGACTCTGTGAATATGGATCCAAAGCTTTGGGGCGGCATGAGAAGAATGCTGCAGAAGTAATTATTTTCATTCATTTGCGCTCTATATCGATCGGCCTATTTCGTTCATTTCCTAATATCAAGTAACTAATTAATAACTCTCTTGTTCATTTAATTTTCTTTGCCTCGTAGGGTTTGGAGACGGTTCGTAGATACAAAGGTCGGTGAATTCAAAAAAGAGCTAGAATTCAAAATGTTAAAGGCTAAGAATGCTGGGGATATTCAGCCACCGGAGACCAATCTATGTGGATACTATGTCTGTGAGATGATCCGGAGATACACCTCTGAGCGGGTTCCGAGTGATACCAATGCTCAGAGGAATAACCTCCGGTGGATGCTTAGTCCAGAAGCTCGCTTCCGACCACTTCAAGAGGAACTAGCTGGATGGTTCAGCAGGGAAGTCCTCCATCCTAAAGGAGAACACTATTACGAGGACGTAGAACTTTATATGCATTAAATCATGTATGGAAACTTGTTCAAAATTGTATATGGTCATCCGATGATATTGAATATATATTGTATATTCCTCTTGAATTCTTTTTGGTTCTAATTTCAAATTTATTTGAAATTGTACATTCATATGCATGTATGTAGTACCGTAGAATATATGAAACTCCTTCAAAATTAAAATAAAGCACAAAAGAAATAAAACAATACAAATTAAACAGAAAACAGGTTTAAGGGGGGGGGGCTAAAACCCTAAACCTGCGGCGGCCTTTAGTCGCGGTTGGCCAGAAGAACCGCGACTAAAGGTCCTCCGCCCCGACGGCCACCTGGCGCCCACGTGGACGGGCCTTTAGTCGCGGTTCTTAAGCAACCGCGACTAAAGGGGGGGGCCTTTAGTCGCGCCCGTTCGGTCGCGGTTGCGCAACCGCGACTAATGGCAGTTGCGAACCGCGACCAAAGGCCCTTTTTCCACCAGTGTATGCATCCCTTTTTGTCTATTTTGATGACAAGTATTTTCGGACGGAGGGAGTAATAATGTACATAATAACTGATTTAAAGATGGAACAAAGAAAACTAGGCACATACGCGTAGCCACTTTCTCATTCCAATGACGAAAATGTTCAACAAAGAAACAATAAAACTGAAGTATATGTGTTCATGATGTGGTTATAACCTGCTCTATTGCCTTCACTGCAAATTAGGCATGGTCACGTATATTATACTTCATGCATGATCATGCTTTCTAACTATGAGGAATTGGTTCACTCCTAGCTAGTCTTATGAGTTTGATTTCTGACAACAATAATAACTTTTAAACAATTGAGTAAATAAGCATTAATTCATGACCAACCCGGTTAGATTCTAGCTAACTGCCCAGCAAAAAATCTGGCTAATTGATTGTTCTTGCAGGGAAAATTCCAGCTAATATTGACAAGCCGTTCAAGAGAAAATGATGTTTTAGTTTCAGCTTTTTCTTATATATCAGGTAAACACCCTCTAAGATGCATATGCAATAGGGTGCGTACAAAAACCATTTATCTCGACCTTAAAAAGGTAAATGCATGTGCACTCATTAGCAAAACCCTGAAACCAATCTTGGTTGGAACAAGATTAGAATAGGTTGCTAGATTTGCAATTTCACAAGTCCACGACACAAACACATGCCTAAACCAGAAAGCATAACAGAAGGTATTTGGCTAGGATCCCTGACCCCCGTGTCGCCCCCCGCTAGGGCGGCTCGGGAGGAAACCCTACCCCGCGTCGCCGGGCACATCCATCCCCATCCTCCCCTTCGCCGCCGCTGGAGGAGGTCGCCGGGCGAAGCCTCGGGCGGCTGACGGCGGCGGCGGAGGCCCTCTTCCCTCCCGCGTCGGATTGGGTGAGGCGGGTCACCCCATGGCACCGGGGCGTTCCTTCCCCATCTGCATCGCGGCGGCATGGCTGTTCACCTCCGGCGACTGCGCAAGGTGGCGGCGTTGTGCTGGGCGGAGGCGGCAAAGCTGCTAGGCTTCGTGGAAGATCTGGTGGCGCTGGCCGCTCGATGGGTTCGCTTGGTCATGGCGGCCTTGGTCGCGGTGGACGGCGGCTCGGCCTATCGGCGGCAGCGGAACATGGCTAGTGGCAGCGGTGATGTTCTATCTGGATCCCGGGGCGGCGGCCTTGGAAGGTGGCGGCGGGTGAAGCTCGGGATTCCCACGGCGGCATGGCGTGGTGCAGTCCCTGTCCAAGGAGGATCTACGCCGGTGATCTGGTGGTTTTTGCGACGGATTGGTTCGGACCAGAGACGGTGACGAGCACGCGGGATCCATCTCGGTGGCTCTCAGGGTTTGGCGTGGTTGGGTGGGAGCCCTCCTCCCAGGCTCCAGTGGTGGCACACTCAAGCAGTGGCCGGTGCGCCAGGGCTTCTACGGTGGCACTGCTGTTGCGGTTGGTCGCCAAATCTAGGTGGCTAGATCTGGGGCTTTGAGGCGGTCAAGACGGTGCACAGGTTGTCGGGTGGATGTCTTGGGACGGATCCAGTGTGGAAACCTAGTCTTCGGTCGGTGGCCGGAGCCGGTGATGACGACACTCTTATCATCGTTTCCATCATGAAGGCATCATCGAGGTGAAGCTCCCAACCCCACCCAATACCTCCGGGAGAAACCCTAGATTAGTTGATCGGATGACGGCGGCAATCTTGTGTCGTTACGCCCTTGGGGCGGCATTCTTCGTAGTGCACTTCGGCTCGAGGGACAAGTGGGCAGCATCTTTGGTGGAGCGGTGTTTCATTCTACATATTCATGGTGGCGGATCTCAGCAGCCTGGAGCAGTGGAGGCTCGGCGTCTGATGTGTGGCGATGGATTCGCGCAGGAGGACAACCCTGTCTGGCGTCGTGGTGGGGTGGATGGCAGGGAAACATGACAAGGTCGACAGATCAGTATCTGCTTTGAGGATGAATTGATGGAAGACGGAGGTGACGGCCCTTGCAGCGTGTGCGTGTGGTGCTCACTGAAAGTGCGCTGGACCCGTGTATCACCCAGTCCCGACTTTATGGCTAGGATGGGGCATCCGGCTTTAGATGTTAGGCTTTGGTGCAATGTCTGTTTGGTATTTGGCTCGGACATTCGGCATCCCTTCATCAACGGGATAGGAGTAGCAACATGTAGGGGCAGAGCCAGGATTCGAGTATAGGGGGGGGGCAAGCCAACTTGGGCAAAAAATGTCCAGTGCGACCAAAAAAATGTGTAGCTTTGGCGCAACTAGAACATAGTTACAATTTTATTAGCTTAATTTACCCTGACTATTTCCAAGACGATCGAAAAAATATAAATAATTTTGCAGATCATAACTTAGTTGATGGGTAATTCCCTTTCAGTGTAGATTATCTTGTAATTCTCAAGCAAGTCATCTCCCTTGGGGGCTACCAATTGCTCCTGTCAACAATTCAAGGTACACAAGTTAAAACCATTATATTGAAGGGTCCACTGCTCAGTTGGTAAAGCACAATGCTCTTAACCTTGTGGACGTGGGTTCAAACCCCATGGTGGAGTTACATATATGATGTTATTTTCAATGAAGCATGATCATATTTATAAAGTTCCAACTCAATATTATTTTACTGAGCCGGCCCTTGAGGGCTACACGTTGTTCTTCAAGTTTACATGATCATATTTATAAAGTCCCTGGTCATTATTGCATAATGACCCGGCCCTTGGGGGCTACACTGGTAGAAGTTTTTATGGATATAAGGCAATTACAAGTCTTAGTTTGCTGCAAACACGACAACCCGACACTTGGGGGCTACATATATGGAGTATTCAGTTTTTTGCTAGTGACTGAGGTGAACAACATGGATTTCTTCAAAAGTGGCAGTAATTATATGGAAACAAATCTCAAATCATCACTTTGTTCTGTTCAAGACTTGGGGGCTACAGGTAATATGGATATAAGGGAGAAATATCTTCCGATTTTCACTTTTGAGCAAACCAGATTGACCCGGCATCACCAATCGTTATGACTCGGTGTCTGCAACAATCATGAACCGACATTGGTAACAATCATGAACCGGCATTGGAAATAATCATGACCCAGAATTATCAGTTTTTATAACCCGGCGATTTTGGAAATCATAGATCGGCAAGTTCTACATCTTCAAGCCGGCTGAATATCAGTTGAATATTTTAAGGCCAATATTTTTGTCAAGTCAGAGCATTGAAGGCCGAGTCAAATGGATTCTTTATTTACAATATTTTTTCTATAAGCAAATTGATTATGAAGCTGGTCTACTGACACGGATTTTCTAGAAGGAAGAAATTACATGGATTTAAGGATGATCAAGAGCGGGTTTATAAGAATATTTAAGCCGGAGCACAAGACGCCAAATTTGTTCTTGTGTTTATGGTGCAGATCAGTTTAGCATGGATAAATCCAAATTAAACTAGGGGCTACTGTCGGGGATATACCCTGCAACGTAACCCGGCCGGAAGTATAACCTGTCCGGACTGGACGACTCAGTAAGTGACCCGCCCGAGCCTGGTGACTCATGGGTGACTCGGCAAGTGGGTCAGAGGAACGACAAGACCCGGTGGCCCAGAAGGTGGTTTATGGAAGGTCGGATCATGTTATGGTTGGCCGGTTTATGAGGAAAGCACAAGGAATATTTTCCTACAAAGGAAGCAAAACTAGGACTCCACTTGTAATAGAGTAATTCTAATCCAACTAGGACTAGTCATGTAAACCGCCCCTTGAACATATATAAGGAGGGGCAGGGCTACCCAAAGAGGGACAGGGCAAGAGGAAACAATCTCTAGGGCTAGACACAAAGAGCCGGTTTACCGGCGACTCTCTCGTGATGATAATGAGACCTAGCCACAAACAGCATGTAGGGTTGTTACCGGATGATATTTCCCGGGGCCCGAAGCTGTCTAAATCCTTGTCTTGTGTTGCGTCTCTCGATTCCGCTCAACCCCTCTCAAGCTACCACATAGATGCGTTGGCCTCACGACTAAGTCCTCACACTAGGACATCTGACGTGTTAATTCCACGACAAGCATCTTGGCGGCGTAGGCCGCCTGCGTGATCATGATGCGACCACCCTCCTGGTTCACCTCTAGGCCGAGGTAGTATCGGAGCAGCCCGAGGTCGCTCATGCTGAAGAGACGATGCATCTCTCCCTTGAAGCGTCGGACCTCTTCGGGCTCTGCCCCGGTGATAACTAGGTCGTCGACATAGATGCCGACGATGAGCAGCGTATTCGCGGTGCCACGCGAGTACACGCCATGCTCAGAAGCGCTGCATGAGAACCCAAGGGATGCGAGGCTTGCATCAAGCTTGGTGTTCCACGCCCTTGGGGCTTGCCGGAGACCGTACATGGCCTTGTGTAGCCTGTATACGCCCTGCTCGTGGCTCTTGGCAACAAACCCTGGAGGCTGGGAGACGTACACCTCCTCGTTAAGTTCTCCGTTGAGAAACGCCGACTTGACGTCCATGTGGTGTACCTCCCCCCCCCCCCCCCCCCCCCCCCCCGCGGTGAGCAGCCACGGCAAGGATGAGCCGCACGGACTCCAGCCTTGCCACCGGAGCAAAGACTTCCTTGAAGTCCACTCCCTCACGCTGTACGTAGCACTTTGCGACGAGGCGCGCCTTGTGCTTGACAATGGCGCCGTGCTCGTCCTTATTGACCTTGAACACCCACTTGAGCCCGATAGCTCGGTGTCCAGCAGGCAGTGTGGTGAGTGTACAAGTGGCGTTGTCGTTGATCGACGCCAGCTCGTCCAGCATCGCGTGGCGCCAGCAATCCTCTTGCTCGGCCTCCGTGAATGTGGTCGACTCCTCGCCGGCAATCAGATGCAAGACGTCGTCGTCATCAATGTCCTTTTCATCGGGCTGTTACGGTGTTGCCGCAGCCTCGCCGAGAAGATCCCCCATGCGCCAAAACCTGTGGGAGGCGCCAACGCTGTCGTCGGTGTCGAACAACTCCGACCTTGCCGTTGGCGGGGTTGCGAACTGCCTCCCGAGACACACCTTGCTTGACGTCAGGGTGTTCGGGGACACCGTACCCGGGGATGGTCTTCTCGGGGTTATGGTTCCCGTATCCACACCTCCCGGGCTTCCCGGGGTTGTAGAGTACATCGGGTACTCCACAGTGAAGGAGCTGCTTGCCGGGGCCTCCCCCGACGCCTCCCAAGTCCATCACGTGTCTTCGTCGAATATGACATGGCGTGAGACATGCACGCTCTTTGAGATGGGGTCGTACATCTTGTACGCCTTAGAGCCCGTCTCATAACCCCTTGAACACCATTGGGGTTCTCCTGTCGTTGAGATTCTTCAGCTGTGGGCGCAACATCTTGACGTGCCCGACGCAGCCAAAGGTGCGGAGGAAGCGTACATCAGGCTTCCTCCCATACCACGCCTCGTAAGGCGTCTTGCCGTCGATGCTCCTTGTGAAGGAGCGGTTGAGGATGAAGACAGCCGTGAGTACAGCCTCCCCCCAATACGTGCTCGGCACCTGCTTTTCCTTGAGCATGCAGCGTGCCTTGAACACCCACTTGAGCCCGATAGCTCGACGACGCTGTTCTGCTGCGGCGAATAAGGGCCTGTGAGGTGACGATGTACCCCTTTCTCGGCGCAGTGCGTGTAGAACATGGCTGACGTGAACTCGCTGCCACGGTCCATGCGCAACACGCACAGCTTGTGGCCGCACTCGACCTCTGCTGCCGCTTGCTGCTTGATGACGGCTCGCTCCGCCTCGTCCTTGGAGGCGAGGAGCAGCACCCACATGAACCTGCTGTAGTCGTCGATGAGCAGCAGGATGTAGCAACGCCCTCCTGGCGTTGCCGGGGTGATTGGGCTGCATAGGTCCCCATGAACCAGCTCCAGGGGTTTCTGCACCCTATAGCGTGCCTTCTTGGGAAAGGGCAGACGCCGCTGCTTCCCGGCAAGACATGCATTGCACAGCTCGTCGGCGTGCTCGATGTGAGGTAGCCCTCGAACGAGGTTGCCTCGCGCAAACTTTCGCAACCCGTCGAAGTGCTGGTGTCCTAGCCGGGCATGCCAACACCATGCGTTGGAGACATGGCCCACGGCAAGGCACACAGGATGCACGGGTTGAAAGAAGAGCTTGTAGAGGTGGTTTGCCAAGCGGGTTACCTCGATGAGCAGCCTCTTCTGCTAGTCACGCGCGGTAAGAACACCACGGCGGATGCCGATGTCGAACCAGCCCTCGTCGAGACTCACGACGCTGCTCTTGAGCGCCGGGATGAAGTAGACGTCCGTAAACGCCCGGTGATCACCCCCTTTGTCGTCGAAGACGACGGTCCCGCGCCCGTGGATCTCCACCATGGATCCGTCCGTGAACCGCACCTTCCCGGTGATTGAGCGGTCCAGCTCCACGAACGCATCGACCGAACCAGTCATGTGGTTCATGGCGCCGGTGTCGAGGAACCAACCCTCACTTTACTTGCCGCCTGCAAGTGTGGGTGTGGACACGGCTCTCTCCTCGTTGAGGAAGACGTAGCAGCACGCACACACCATTGTCAGGGAGCCATCTCCTATCAACACGGTGGACCCCGAACACTTTGTTGTCGGGGTGTGGCTGACCTGAGTGTCCTTGCGCTCCTGCATGGAGTCGATGGTCGCCAGCATCATGGTCGGAGCATGGTACGCCATATGCGTCGTGGTCGCGCCAACTTGCGCGACCTCGTCGGGTCCCGTGGTCGTTGGGGACGCCATCGCTGGGGTGTGGCTTCCCCACACCCGAGCCTTCATCACCTCCCAGTCGACAGGCCGAGAGAACGTAGTTGTCGAGATGTGGCCTGCCACTGGAGTGATGGTTCCCGTGGACGGGCTCCGTGCCTCCTGCACGGAATGGGTGGTTGTCGGGGCCGTGGTCGCGGGAGACGCTGGGCTCTCCTGCACGGGCTCGACTCTTGCCAGCATCATTGTCGGCCCGCCGTCCACTTCAGCCTGGATGAGGTTTGCCATTCCCGCGGCTGCCTCATCGGCTTTCCTCTTGTGGCAATCCCGGATCCAGTGACCCGGCATGTCGCAGTAGCGGCACTTGTCACCGTTGCCAGCGCCTCGCCCGTCCCAGCTTGGCTTGCGACCGCGGTTGCCGCCACCGCTCTGGGTGCGGCCTCCTCCTCTGCCATGACCTCTGCTTCCCGTGGGGGCGCCTCCCCCACTGCCGGAAGAGCCGTCATGGCCGCGCTGCTGAAGGTGTGCGTCCCACTGCTCCCAGGTGAGCAGTAGTTCACCGCCGGTGCGGTTGTTGGCTTCGTCTCCGGGCTCCTCGACGACCTTGAGTCACCCTACGATCTCCTCGATCGTCATGGTGGAGAGATCCACCAAGCTCTCGATGGACTAGGCCAGTTGCTTGTACTGCCTGGGGACGACGTGGAGAAACTTGAGAATCACCATCTTGTTGTCGATGGAATCTCCGAGCGTTGCGAGCTCGGTGACGAGACCTTGCAGCCGCAAGGCGAAGTCGTCGACTTGTTCACCGGCCTTGAACCGGATCTCCTCGTACTGGAGGTGCAAGGTCTGGGCCTTCGACTCCTGTACGCGCTCCACGCCGATGCGCAGAGTCTTGATGGTGTCCCATGCTTCCTTGGCCGTCTCCTTGGCGCCAAGGGTGAGCACCATCTCCGGTGGGACGGAGCGCAAGATCGCCTCCATCGCCAACCGGTCCTCCTCGTACTCGACATCGCCGGTTTCCACAGCTTTCCACATATGCCGCACCTCCATGATGACTTTCATCAGGACGTACCAACTGGGGTAGTTGGTCCACGTGAGGAGAGGGAAGGAGGCACTGGACATGCCCACGTCTCGCATGGAGCGTGGCGCACCCAGCTCACCTTCCGCCCTGCCTCGCAGCGCGAGCGCGTCCGTCGCACGGGTCTCCTCAGCCGAGCTCTGCTCGGCGGTCTTGGAACCGTCGTCGGCGACGCCTCATTTCGGCATATGCTTCGGCATAACCTGAGGCTCTGATGCCAATTGTTAGCCCAACTACAGTCTAGCTAGCTCTCCCGGCGAGGATCGAACTAGGGCCTGTTGTTGCAGAAACTGACCCGCCGAGCGAGAGAGAGGAAGGAGGAAGATCGGATCGCGAGGAGGAAGAAGAGTCTGACAGAGAGTTTTGCGCTGCTGAACTGCTTGCAGCCTTTTCAGGTCTTTCTGTTATTTATGCAGAGCTCAGAAACGAGTTGCCGAATACAAAGGAGATCACGCCCACGCACACCTAGCCTACTGATCGTGCCATCCCACGATGCTAAGCTTGCGCGAGCAACTACGCCGCCGCCAAATCCGCTGCAGCTCCACGCCATCCCATGGAAGCGGTCTTGCCGGCGCTTAACTGAACTAACTGAAGAAAAACGAAAACTGAACCGGACGTGGACATACACACGCTTCCGGCCACTTATTCAGCTAATGCAACTTAGTGTAAAACTGATACTAGCAACTAGGATTATACTTCAAATCACCCCCTAATCTTGTTGCTCTCACTTGACCTGAATGATCCCAAGTCTGCACCGGAGTTCTGTGAACTTAGCACGCCCAAGTGACTTTGTCAGTATATCAGCCAACTGATCTTCAGTTCGAACATGCTCAACCTCCACTTTCCTTTCTTCAACACACTCTCTAATGTAGTGATACCTCAAGTCAATGTGTTTGCTCCTCTCATGGTGCACGGGATTTTTGCTTAGCTCAATTGCTGATTTGTTGTCGATCTTGAGCTGCACCTTCTGTTTCTCTGTTCCAAGCATTTCTGAAGCTAGCCCTCTGAGCCAAACAACTTGTGTAGCTGCTGTAGCTGCTGCTATGTATTCAGCCTCACAGGAGGATAAAGCGACGATCTTCTGTTTCTGTGAGCTCCAAGTGATGACACTAGGCCCATGAAAAACACCAGACCTGTCGTGCTCTTCCTGTCTGTCAGATCACCGGCATGATCGCTGTCGCTGAACCCTGTCAGGACAGTCCCTTCTCCTGCCTTGTAGGTGCATCCATAGTTCAGTGTGCCTTGAACATACCTCAAAATCTATCTGATGATCGCCCAGTGTTGCTTTCTAGGTGCTTCCATGAACCTGCTAGCTACACCCACAGCATATGCAATATCCGGGCGCGTATTCACCAGATATCTCAGGCTCCCAATGATGCTGCGATACCTGGTTGCATCGACTGCTTCTCCCGGGTTCTTGACGACCTTCAGGCGATGCTCCATGGTGTCGAGCTCGAGTTGCAGTCACTCATCCCAGCATCTTCCAAGATCTTGGCAGCATATCCGGACTGACAGACGGTGATCATGCCATGCTCTTGCTTCACTTCAATGCCAAGATAGTAACTGAGCAGTCCAAGATCTGTCATCTGGAACAGTTCCTGCATCTGGCCTTTAAATCCCTCAATGGCGTCAGCAGACGTGCCTGTGATGATCAGATCGTCGACATACACCCCCACCAGCAGGAAATCTGAATCATCTCCGCGCCTGTACAGAGCATAATCCAACTGACACCTTGCGAATCCAAGTGACTGCAGTGTGAGGTCCAGCTTGGCGTTCCAAGCCCGTGGCGCCTGTCGGAGCCCGTACAACGCCTTCCGCAGCTTCAGTACCTTGTGAGCATCATCGTTGTCGACAAATCCAGCTGGCTGGTGCACATACACCTCCTCCTCCAACTCACCATTGAGGAAAGCCGGGCGCACATCCATATGGTGCACGCTCCAGCTCCGGTGCACAGCCACGACAAGCAGGATGCGCACGGTCTCGAGCCGGGCAACAGGTGCGAAGACCTCATCAAAATCGACCCCTTGCTTCTGTGCATAGCCCTTCGCCACCAGCTGCGCTTTGTGCTTGATAACGTTGCCGGCCGGGTCTCGCTTCACCTTGTACACCCACTTCAAACCGATCGCACGGTGGCCTGCCGGGAGCGTGGCAAGCTCCCAAGTGTTGTTGGAGCGGATGGACTCCATCTCTGCCTCCATCGCACTTCGCCATGCTGGCTCCTCCAGAGCATCGTCGACGGACGCGGGCTCCTCTGCAGCAGAGAGACAGAGCCCACTATACTCTAGCGTGCACTCTGGAGCGTGATCAATCACGTACTCCATCGACTTGAAGTGGACAGGCACCCCCTCGGCATCGAACGACTCCCCGGTGGGCGGAGTCACCCACCCGTCCTCAGGGTCGTAGAATTTCGGTGTTGGTGTAGACGGACTAGCACTTGCCGATGCTGGCGCACTCGACGCACTCGACGCGTCCATGCCCGAGTCGCCGGACATGGGCGTCCGAGGGGATTGCGGTGGGACTGGTGTGCCTGGCGTAGTTGGCGTTGCAGGTGTTCGCGGTGACCCCACCACCTCGGGCGACACAGAGTAGGTCGTGGTTACGGGCGCGCCTGCGTCGGAGTAGATGACAGTGAACTCGCGGGCGTGCGCCGCATCCCCGCTGTCCTTGCTCCAGTCCCAGCGCCGCTCCTCCTCAAACGCACATCGCGTGTGATGTATAGGCGCTTGCCGACCGGGTCGTACACCCGATAGCCCTTCGTCCCGGCTCGTACCCCAGGAAGATACCAGGGCACGATCTGTCCGCCAGCTTGGTCACCCCTGGTCCGACGAGCTTGACGTGTGCGACACAGCCGAAGGTGCGGAAGTAGTCCACCGCCGGCTTCTTCTTACGCCACGCTTCATAAGGAGTAATGCCCTGCAGGCTTCTGGTCGGCGACCGGTTGAGGATGTGGACGGCGGTGCGCACAGCCTCGCCCCAGAACACGCACGGCACGCCCATGGCTTCATGAGGCTGCGCGCCATCTCCACAACAGTCTGGTTCCTCCGTTCGACCACTCCGTTCTGCTGAGGAGAGTACGGCGTCGTCGTGTTCCTCTGGATCCCCAGTCCTTCACAGTAGGCGGCGAATTCGTTCGAGGTGAACTCGCCTCCTCTGTCTGTGCGGAACGCCCGGAGCCTGGCATTTCCCTGCATCTCCGCGTGTGCCTTGATCTTCTTGAAGTAGCGGAACGCTTCATCTTGGTCTTCAGTACCTCAAGCCACATGTATCTGCTGAAATCATCAACTATCAACAGGAAGTACTTGTTACCGCTGGCCGTCGCCGGAGTGATCGGGCCGCACAGGTCGCCGTGCACTAGCTCGAGCGCGCTCTCCGCTCGGTACGGCGACGCGCGCGGGAAGGGCGTGCGGTGCATCTTCCCGATGGTGCAGGCCTCACAGAACTGGTCGAGGTGCGCGATCGCTGGCATACCGCGCACCATGCCTTTCGCACCGAGATCATGCAGAGCGCGGAAGTGCAGGTGCCCGAACCTTGCGTGCCACCTCCAGGCATTGTCCTGGGCTCCGGCGAGGAGGCACACGGGAGCGGCCAAGTTCAGAGCCACGGCGTAGAGCCGGTTGCTCGTCCGCCGCACCCGTGCGAGCAGCAGTCTCTGTCTGTCATACAGGCAGAGTTCCCCATCCTCGATCACGGCTTTGCAGCCGTGCTCATCGAGCTGCCCAACACTGACGATGCTTGTGCGTAGTTGCGGGATGTAGTAGACGTCGGCGAGCGCGCGATGTTCTCCGTTGCGGCACGTGAAGAGCACGACGCCACGCCCACAAATCTGCACAACCGAGCCGTCACCAAAACATACAGTACCTCGTACCGTCTCGTCGAGCTCCGAGAGCATGTCGCGGCGCCCCGTCATGTGATTGCTAGCGCCGGTGTCGAGGTACCATCTGTCGTCGTCCGTCGCCACGGGCACGACCCGTGCTTCGTTGAGGAAGATCTTCGCGCTCGGTTCACGTGCGCCGCCGTTCGTGCTCTCGCCGCTTGCTGCCGCGCAGGTGGCCAGCAGTAAGCCCGGCTGCTCGACGTCGACCTGGGCGACGTTCGCCTGTTGGTTCGTCTGCTGCCGCTGCTCCCTCTCCTTCTTGCGGCATTCCTTGGCCCAGTGACCTGGGATGCCGTAGTAGCGGCAGTTGCCCTTGCGTTTGGGCGTCGCCGGACCACCATTGGCGCGGCCACCGCCCTGGCCACGGCCACCCCCTCCGTGGAAGTTCTTTGCCTTGCCATTCCCGCGTCCCCGCCCTGCTCCAGAGCCTGAGGACGCACCGCTTTGGTCCAGCTGCTTCTCGTGCGCCCGCCACTGATCGATGGTGTACAGCAGCTGCGCGCCGGGCGCCGGAGTCTCCTCGCGCTCTCGCTCCTCGACGACGAGGAGCCGGCCGCAGAGTTCCTCTAGGGAGAGTTGTTTGGTGTCGACTAGCGACTCGATCGCCACGGCCATCTCGCGGTACGGGCGTGGCACGGTGCGGAGCACCTTGAGGACGGCCTTGTGTTCGTCAACTGGATCGCCGAGCCCCTGCAGCTCGTCTATGATTGTCCTGAGCCGCATCACGTACGACTCGATTCCCTCGCCGTCCTTGTACCGGAGCGCCTCGTACTCTGAGCGACGAGTTTGAGCCTTGGCCTCGCGCACGCGCTCGACGCCGATCCGCATGGTCTTCAGAGTGTCCCACGCCTCCTTGGCAGTGGCCTTGGCGCCCAGGATCCGCATGAGCTCCGGCGGTACCCCCTTGAGGAGAGCAATCATGGCGCGCCGATCGTCGCGGTCCGTCCCTTGGCCTGTTTCCACCACATGCCACAGCTCATCAGCCTGCAGCTGAAGTTTAGTGATCATGGCCCAATCAGAGTAGTTAGTACGGGTGAGCATCATCGGAGGCGCGCCGCCGCCGCCGCCGTGCACGATGCGCTCCACGACACGCACCCCCGACCCTTCCTCGGTAGAGAGACGGGCCAGGGACCTTCCCAGTGCCGAGGCCTCCGCCTTAGCCTCCTCTTCCTCTTCCTTCTTCTTCGCCTTCTCTTCGTCGCTGCCGGCCATATCTCCGATGGATCAAACACCGCCGGCGCCCAGGATGGATCGAACACCACCGAGGCTCTGATGCCACTTGTTGTTGCAGAAACTGACCCGCCGAGCGAGAGAGAGGGAAGGAGGAAGATCGGATCGCGAGGAGGATGAAGTCTGACAGAGTGTTTTTCGCTGCTGAACTGCTTGCAGCCTTTTCAGGTGTTTCTGTTATTTATGCAGAGCTCAAAACGAGTTGCCGAATACAAAGGAGATCACGCCCACGCACACCTAGCCTACTGATCGTGCCATCCCACGATGCTAAGTTTGCGCGAGCAACTACGTCGCCGCCAAATCCGCTGCATCTCCACGCCATCCCATGGAAGCGGTCTTGCCGGCGCTTAACTGAACTAACTGAAGAAAAACAGAAAACTGAACCGGACGTGGACATGCACACGCTTCCGGCCACTTATTCAGCTAATGCAACTTAGTGTAAAACTGATACTAGCAACTAGGATTATACTTCAGGGCCCTTCATGGAATAATATTTCTAGTAGGAAGTAAGAACACAAGCAGTGTACTCTCATGCACACATGCACTGGATGCTGCTCAAATAGAGCTACTTGCTCACGTACTACTAGTTTAAAACTGAAACTGGATGGCTTGATTTACAATGGAGGTGCACCGGTCCTTTTATAGTGCAAAGGCAAACCGGCCGAGCATGCATGAGCTCACGTACTCAGCTTAGACTTTTCACTAAGAAAAATCAACTACTGCTTAGCTCCTTTTTACCTAGAGAAAGCCTACAACTAATGTTACTTCTCCATCACACCCTTTTGACCAGATAAAGCCTCACGTTACTTAGCTACCTCAGGCTTTTGGACTGGAGAAAGCCTAGCTTAAGCAACGGCAGCTGTGTTCAATCCTGTAGACTGGGTTTGACACAACAAACCAAAGCCCTGTTTTCTACTAGTGACGCTACACAGATAAGTATTTTTTGTAAAAAAGAAGAAGAAAGAGCTTCCTCTTTGATTTTAGCGAAGCCCCACTGCTTCTCAAAATTGCACTGCATGATCTTTTTCTCCGTGAAGTGGGCTTCTCGGAGAAGCGATTCTAGGAAGCTCGCTCGTGGAGAGCTTCCGAACGGACCCTTTATCTAACTAAAATCACATTGTCGGTTTACATACTACAACTAGCACAGAAGAAGCTTCAAATCAAAACAATGTATAAACAACAGGAACTTTGCTTCCACATGTTAGACCTCAGGAGCGGTCGTTCACAGAATTTTAAGCTAGCCAGTTCGCTTAACTCTAGCAACTCAAGACGCTACACTACAAATAAAGGCGAAGCTCACAATGATCACTAGGCGCCAAAAGACCACAAATGAATTACGAAAGCAGTAAACAACTAGCATAGTAGGGAAAAACCAGCAACAGCTTCAGCTCGCCTTCATTCTGCTGACCCTCATTCACCAGCCATACACTTATTTTCTACCTTCTTCTGCAAAATCGTTCAATCATAAACTACACAGAGTAATCATGTTAACAGGAACACTAGGGTCTTTCAGCTTCATCTCATCAAAAAGCAGCACTGTTTCTCAACCTCCAAATGGTTCAGAAAACAGCTGAAATCACAACCATCATTATGTGTTTAAGATTTTTTAATCATATTTCCTAATCCACATCAAACAAATCATGCAAATTATATGGCACAGCAGTCAAAAATTGAAATCACATGTTAATATATTCCATAAAAAATCATGCAAATTATATTGCACAACAGTCAAAAATTGAAAGCACATGTTAATATATTCCATATCATTCTGGAAACAGAACATTGCAAAAACAAGTGATTGATAGATTCATCCATGCCACACAATGGGCAGGCTTTATCTACATCCAACCGCCTTTTTTCATGGGAGTACTCTTTTTCAGAGCCCGCAGCATGAAAACTGACGGTGTATGGCTCGTAAAACTTGTCGATTGTTTTCAAAATTAGTTCTCATTATCCTTTGTTGCGCTTATCACTTTGTAATTATAATCAGTTGTACCGTAAAGCTTGCCATTCGTTGTACACATTATTTTACTGTGCCTACCATTTTATTTTATAAAGATCGTCAGTGGTTGTAAAAACCAGTTGTCGGTGTTTTGTCCTGGCTTGTCTACTTAGTTGCAGGTTTAATATTACCAAATTACTATGTTATTTTAATAAAACATGCCGGAGTGTAAGTTCTGCCTCTATCCGGAAAATTTGATCTTTTGCCACACTTTACTTCTCCATTTGATCATTTGCCCCCCCCCCCCCCCCTAAGAGGCTACTGGGTGGGGCCCGAGGGCACTGTCATTAAGACAATCACAGGGCAAATCATCAAACCCCTTGTAAAGTGGGTCAAATCATCAAATTCCCCGCCTCTATGCACCGTCACATAAGAAAAAGAATACTGCATGTCCCTTTATAGATTTTTGGAAGGTAAAAAGACTACATAAATAGCATCTTCGTCTTGATCACGTGTGTTACTAATACAACTTGTACATGAAATTTTCTAGAGATTATATGAATTAAAAGATAAAAAAGGAATCACGTTACTGCCCCAAAACTTTTTGTATTATAGGATAGCTGATTTATGCACCATAGGAGAGTGAAAGTGATAAAACGGAAATGACTATCGGAGACGCACGGCAGCAGTTGGCCTCACGCAAAGAAAAGCACGGCAGGAGCTATCACATCTGCTCCTGGCACAAACGGGTCATGGTGTTTGGGTGACGTATATCATGGCATGGTCGGTAGGCACTGTTGTAGTACACACGACTACCATGAATGAGAACTTATTGTGGAAGTGACAAGAAGCATATGAAGTGATATATAGCGCGAATAATCACGAGTGGACATGGTGCCACGCGCGGTCGGTATCAGGCCCGCTCATTCCCACGTGATTCGTGCAGTCCAAATACGAGTAGCAATGTATACTGAAATTGTTGTGCTGTATACAAAGCATTCTGCATTTATATTACCTATGCCCTCGCCAATAGATGGCCCACAAGGCAGGGTCGGGCATTCAAATGAGCAGTGCATTTGAGCATACGTCAATTAAGTCGGGCCTGCAATCCCAGGACCCCCTCCCCTGCAGCTCATTAAGTCACCCAGGAAGTTTTAATGGAAACAGTTCAGGGCCTTTTATGTTTGACATCACCCAGCGGAAACCCCTTGGGTTAGTTGGACTGGCTAGAGACCTAGAGTAACTTCTCATTAAACAAGCTTGACTAAATATTCTGACATAAACATTTATTGTCTCTCAATACTAAACGAATGAAATCATTCTTTTCAAAATTCATAGAAATTATTCATTTGAATTGAGTGAAATGAGTGGAATCTGTATTTTGAAATGAGTGAAGTATGGAGTATGTTGTTTTAAACGAGTGTAATTGTTTTTTAATGATTGAAAACATTTGTTTGAATCGGATGAAATGAGTGGAATGGGAGCGGAGTTTTGGCTTTCGGGTGCATCTGCAACCGTGGGTGAATAGTAAAATAATAAAAAATAGTATAAAAATGATTTTTTTTTGTAATGCGAGATGCTCGTATGCATGAAGTCCGTGACAAATTTCGTTTAGTTCGGGCATTTCTGTAGCTCTCGGCAAAAGAGACAAATTTAGGATCTATGAGAAATATTTGAAAACAACACTGTTCGAAGCTCACTTTGTCTTTTTTTCCATGAGCTCCTGGAATATAATTTAGCCAGGAAATTTTGCATTCATGCGCACTCAAGCATCTTAGATAAAAATCAGATTTTTTTTATTTTTATTTTTATTTTATTTTTACTGTTCACCTGGTGCAGATGGGCCTGACCCCGAATTGAATATCAAAGTGAAATCTATTTTTCTTGAAGGAGTATAATAAACGAATGAAGTACATCATTCTAAATAAATAATTGAAAACATTTGTTTGAATCGAGTGAACGAGTGGAGTCTTTTTTTTTTGAAACAAGTGAAATATGTCGTTCTAAACGAATGGAATTTTTTCCTTTTGAAAATAATTGAAATTATTTGTTTGAATTAAGTGAAATGAGCGGAATCTGCTTTTTACAAAGGAGTGTGTGTATTTTAAATGTGTGCAATCGTTATTTTTTAAAATCGGGTTAGGGCCGTTTATAGGGTGGTTAATCTTTCAGCGCTTGTTGTTTGCTTGTCAGGCATCTGCTTTGCTTTTCCTGCACTCATCGAGCAAAAGAAAGACATGTGAGACCGGGCTGGAAAATTCTAACACATGAGATGTAAACAGGCATCTCCCACGTTCCACTTAAGCACCCAGATCCGTAAGTCGCCCAAAAAATTGTCGACATGCTAGAGGTTGAGGAATAGAGAGATGATTATTGGTGGGCTCATTGAATCGTACCCAAAAGAAACTGAAAACCACAGATCAAGTATAGTTTTAACAGGCTAACCTATTAAACTCCGTTTCTGCAAAAGCCATCTCCTCTTCTCCATCTGCTTTTCCACAGGGCACGGCTTGGAGCGAGAGGCATGCTTAATGATGTTTGCCCACCATCAAGATCAGTAATGCCATCCCCTGTGACGAGGGCTGCTACGAGATGAGCATGTATTCATACGAGCATTAATAGCGTCTGGCCCACTCCTGTGATGTATAACACGACGTATTCAAGTGCACCCGTGATTAACGCGCCAGGTATTACAAATGGGCCTATATTAAGTAGACATCTTGATGCGCAGCAGGACGTCTCAGATTTCGGCATCGCTTGGCCGCATGTCCCAAAAATTCACGTCCTATATAGCGTCTTTTCTTTTGCATAATTCTTCTTTGGCCAGCTTGTTCTATGTGCGCATGCTGGTAGGGAGGTGAATGGTGATAATTAGCTGTTAATGTCGAGTTTTATGCTCTCCAGGCGAAAGCATGATTTAGAATTCTGACTAAATCAAACAACATTGTCGTCTGCACACTGTTTTTCTTTCTCTTCTTAAAGGTGTTGTCTTGATTTTCTGCTTCGAGAATTTTAGCACTTAATTTGTTTTGTTGCTCGATCAGCCAACATCGTTGTATGAGCGCTAATTTCTTTTTGAAGGTGTTGTATTGGACTATTGCACCATTGTTAGCCAACACCGTTTGATCAGCCAACATCGTTGTGTGAGCAATGAATCACATTAGTCTATAGTCTATACCGCACAAAGAAATTGCACTATAGTTTGATAGGGTAGCTTGGTGTAGTCTTCTCAAATTGAACAACACGATTTCAACGACAATATAAGCCTAAGCTGAACCCAGTGTCTTTACAAATTAGTAGGTGGTCGTAAACTGTATCCAGGAGAGCAGCTCTTGACACGTCTTGCTTGAATAGGTTCATTGTTATCTCAGTTCTGGGCATAACACGTTCTAAACCCAAAACATGCTTATACTGGTGGGGTGACCTACAAATGCAAAGAAAGTCTCATAACTTTACAGGCACCAATAAAGAAAATAATGGAACTGATTGCTACTCCCTCCGTCCGGAAATACTTGTCATCAAAACGAATAAAAGAGGATCTATCTAGATATATTTTAGTTCTAGATGCATCCCTTTTTGTCTATTTTGATGACAAGTATTTTCGGACGGAGGGAGTGATAATGTACATAATAACTGATTTAAAGATGGAACAAAGAAAACTAGGCACATACGCGTAGCCACTTTCTCATTCCAATGACGAAAATGTTCAACAAAGAAACAATAAAACTGAAGTATATGTGTTCATGATGTGGTTATAACCTGCTCTATTGCCTTCACTGCAAATTAGGCATGGTCACGTATATTATACTTCATGCATGATCATGCTTTCTAACTATGAGGAATTGGTTCACTCCTAGCTAGTCTTATGAGTTTGATTTCTGACAACAGTAATAACTTTTAAACAATTGAGTAAATAAGCATTAATTCATGACCAACCCGGTTAGATTCTAGCTAACTGCCCAGCAAAAAATCTGGCTAATTGATTGTTCTTGCAGGGAAAATTCCAGCTAATATTGACAAGCCGTTCAAGAGAAAATGATGTTTTAGTTTCAGCTTTTTCTTATATATCAGGTAAACACCCTCTAAGATGCATATGCAATAGGGTGCGTACAAAAACCATTTATCTCGACCTTAAAAAGGTAAATGCATGTGCACTCATTAACAAAACCCTGAAACCAATCTTGGTTGGAACAAGATTACAATAGGTTGCTAGGTTTGCAATTTCACAAGTCCACGACACAAACACATGCCTAAACCAGAAAGCATAACAGGAGGTATTTGGCTAGGATCCCTGACCCCCGTCTCGCCCCCCGCTAGGGCGGCTTGGGAGGAAACCCTACCCCGCGCCGTCGGGCACATCCATCCCCATCCTCCCCTTCGCCGCCGCTGGAGGAGGTCGTCGGGCGAAGCCTCGGGCGGCTGACGGCGGCGGCGGAGGCCCTCTTCCCTCCCGCGTCGGATTGGGTGAGGCGGGTCACCCCATGGCGCCGGGGTGTTCCTTCCCCATCTGCATCGTGACGGCATGGTTGTTCACCTCCGGCGACTGCGCAAGGTGGCAGCGTTGTGCTGGGCGGAGGCGGCAGAGCTGCTAGGCTTCGTGGAAGATTTGGTGGCGCTGGCCGCTCGATGGGTTCGCTTGGTCATGGCGGCCTTGGTCGCGGTGGACGGCGGCTCGGCCTATCGGCGGCAGCGGAACATGGCTAGTGGCAGCGGTGATGTTCTATCTGGATCCCGGGGCGGCGGCCTTGGAAGGTGGCGGCGGGTGAAGCTCGGGATTCCCACGGCGGCATGGCGTGGTGCAGTCCCTGTCCAAGGAGGATCTACGCCGGTGATCTGGTGGTTTTTGCGACGGATTGGTTCGGACCAGAGACGGTGACGAGCGCGCGGGATCCATCTCGGTGGCTCTCAGGGTTTGGTGTGGTTGGGTGGGAGCCCTCCTCCCAGGCTCCAGTGGTGGCACACTCAAGCAGTGGCCGGTGCGCCAGGGCTTCTACGGTGGCACTGCTGTTGCGGTTGGTCGCCAAATCTAGGTGGCTAGATCTGGGACTTTGAGGCGGTCAAGACGGTGCACAAGTTGTCGGGTGGATGTCTTGGGACGGATCTAGTGTGGAAACCTAGTCTTCGGTCGGTGGCCAGAGCCGGTGATGACGACACTCTTATCATCGTTTCCATCATGAAGGCATCATCGAGGTGAATCTCCCAACCCCACCCAATACCGCCGGGAGAAACCCTAGATCAGTTGATCGGATGACGGCGGCAATCTTGTGTCGTTACGCCCTTGGGGCGGCATTCTTCGTAGTGCACTTGGGCTCGAGGGACAAGTGGGCGGCATCTTCGGTGGAGCGGTGTTTCATTCTACATATTCATGGTGGCGGATCTCAGC
Organism: Triticum aestivum; assembly: GCF_018294505.1. Taxonomy (NCBI): domain Eukaryota; kingdom Viridiplantae; phylum Streptophyta; class Magnoliopsida; order Poales; family Poaceae; genus Triticum; species Triticum aestivum. Next base: position 543,602,522 of record NC_057807.1, read on the forward strand.
AGCCTGGAGCAGTGGAGGCTCGGCGTCCGATGTGTGGCGTTGGACTCGCGCAGGAGGACGACGTTGCCTGGCGTCGTGGTGGGGTGGATGGTAGTGAGACATGACAAGGTCGACACATCAGTATCTGCTTTGAGGATGAATTGATGGAAGACGGAGGTGACGGCCCTTGCACCGTGCGCGTGTGGTGCTCACTGAAAGTGCGCTGGACCCGTGTATCACCCAGTCCCGACTTTATGGCTAGGATGGGGCATCCGGCTTTAGATGTTAGGCTTTGGTGCGATGTCTGTTTGGTATTTGGCTCGGACATTCGGCATCCCTTCATCAACGGGATAGGAGTAGCAACATGCAGGGACAAAGCCAGGATTCGGGTATAGGGGGGGGCCAAGCCAACTTGGAAAAAAAATGTCCAGTGCGACCAAAAAAATGTGTAGCTTTGGCGCAACTAGAACATAGTTACAATTTTATTAGCTTAATTTACCCTGACTATTTCCAAGACGATCGAAAAAATATAAATAATTTTGCAGATCATAACTTAGTTGATGGGTAATTCCCTTTCAGTGCAGATTATCTTGTAATTCTGAAGCAAGTCATCTCCCATTGGACTGGATTGATAACTTGCACTTTAGCATCATTAACATTATCAGTAGGTAGAGAAAGTGAAACAATATATGCCAAAAATCGAATTACTCCTTATGTTAATCATGCTGGGGGCTAACCTTTTGTTTTAGGGTAGCGTCATGGGCTAGTACTAGATCAAAAAAGGATGTGTGAGCTTTTCTATGGCCTTTTTTTCTCCAGATCTTTACTTTCGTCTGGGCCAGGGGGGCCGAGTACGTATATTGATCTAATATCGTTGGTTACTACTTGTAGCTCCTAATAAAACTGTGGATCGTTGGGGGGCCAGGCCCCTGCTCGTCCCCCTGGCTCCGCCATTGGCGACATGTGTCGTTTGGATGCTGGCTTCCGGCTTACTGATGTATTACTTTGTAAGGTCTTTGTGAATAATTAATAAAATGACCGCATGCATCACCCTAAGGCAGAGGCCGGGGGGTGCATCCGCCTTTAAAAAAAAGAACTAATTACCTATGATATATAAAAGAGGCAACGGAAACAATTTATCAAGCTAAGGCAAATGCATCATTAAAGCAAGATGGATCGTGACATCCATACCCCAAATATATGTAAGACACGGTTGGCACTCCAAATGTACATTTTAAGAACTTGTGTGCATCTCTCCACTCCAAAACCAGATACTAGGAGAGCTCCCTCATTTTCAAAAAGAAAAAAGAAAGAATCTTAGCTTACCTACGTAGGCGTGTAATTTTCATGTGAGCTCCCTTGTCTTGTGGCAGTCAGAGAACCCACGGCCACAATGACAACTGCTCCGGTAAGGACTAACGCCCACGCCAAAGCAGCATGAGAGCGCGTTGTTTGGGTGAGTAAGGCAGCTCTGATCTGTATGACGCTCGCGCCGATAGAGAAGGTGATGGCGAGCAACACGACAACCTCCATGACGGGTGAGATGACAATTATGTCATCTTCTGGTGATTGTTGAGCCAGTGGTTTAACTATAGCTTCGAACCAAAGGGATCGGCCAAACACGAGGTTGGTCAGAGTGATCACAAAATAAACACGCACATTGGCCATGTGCGGGCCGGTGTTGGGGAGCGGTGTTGCTTGTGCAGTTGAGTGCAATGGTAGCTTGATTGGCCCGAAGTAAAAATGTTGCCTAGAGAAGTGGTATATATAGTGCAACGGCAGCTCGATGGGCTCAAAGTAAAATGTTGCGCAGAAAATTGACATATATGTAAGACAAAAAAAGGTCAATTAAGAGACTGCTTGGTTATGATGTGTTTTTAGAGGTCTTGGGAACTCCGGGCATTGTGGAGACATGATGAAAGACAAGGGATCGGCCTACCACAAGATGCCTCCTCATTGTTAAGACAGTTAATTAAGCCGGTATCTGATCTGCCAAGAATGATTTGAATTGTTTTTGTCATCACCACGTACGCCTACGTCCATGAAACAACAACAAGAACAAGAAAAGGTTAGCGTCCACAATATAGTAAACATCTGCACAACTTCACCATTGTTGTGCCTGCGCTGCAGCGACGGGGCAGAACGTCTCTCACGGGAATAGCAGGGCCGGGAGTTCCAATGCTCCACAAACTCCTACGTACGTCGTGCCGTGGTTAACCACCACGGGCGGGGCATGCATAGGTACATTGTCGTCTTCGGGAATGGCCAGAACGCGTCACAATGGCGTCTCTTCAGGAGCAGTGAGCGACGTGCGGCCAACGGCTAGCTGCCGGAGACGAGCTACCTCATAAGCTGACAATTGTTTGATGAAATGCCCAACTGGAGGTAAGAAGAAGGTGATGTGGATGCCAGCTTCGGCCACCACACCAAAAAACCACGACACCTCGGTCGGAAACCGTCTTCTATTCTTGTTCTGTTCCGGAACAGGATGAAGTGTGTCCGGTTTAGAAAAAATTCCTTTGGGAACCAGAATTTTTTTTCTTGAGTAAGCAAAGCTTGCGTATTTTTTCTAAAAGAGGGATGCTCAGCCCGAACAAGGTACACACCTGGCTAAACCCACGTAGCCCGGCCTCCGGTAACAGGAGGTAAGGAGACACGGGACTCTTGTCACACATACCGCGTCACGACTAACACAAAGACCGCCTCTGAATGGCCACGGCTACAGACTCGACAGGATCAACGTACTCCCATCTAGAAGGCCAAGAGATCAGCGAGTGGGCTACAGGGCCCGGCCGGGCTGAAGACGAAAACCATGGGAGAAGCACCTGTGAGGATGTACATAGCGCCTAGGATGCCCACGCCATGAGATGCAGCCCGATAGACGCGATCGTTTCCATGACTCAAGATCCAACACCGGAGACGCCGAGCAAACAAGACAACGCGTCCGAGAAGGGGAACAACATTATGGCGCCGTCGTTGTCCAGTTCGGGGAATGGACATGGGGTTTCCCCCGGTGCTAGAAGGGGCCATGACAGTGTCTCCAAGACGGGGACGACACCCGCAAGTGTGGCCGCTTCCACCATCAGCAAGCGGAGAAGGAATTGCACTTTGGCCGAGTCTGAGCAATCCCACATCCGCCGGATTGAGTTCGGGAGACGAGGAAGTCAACATGTAGGTCGGAACTACCACTACATGGAGGGGAGCTGCGCCCATCGCCAAGGGCGACACCGAGCGGATCTGGTGAGGGGCCAAGGAAAGGTGGTCGACTCGCATGCTTCGGGAACCAGAAATGAACTATGCGACAAACTTGAAGGACTAAAACTACACTGTGCTCTATTCACTTTGCCTTCCAACCTTGTACGGTAAGAAATATAAGTAGCCATACAAACAATCTTATATTTCTTCACAGAGCGAACCAAATTAAGGCAAAAGAGTTTAACGAACGAACCTGCAGGGCCTGTGGAATTAATTAAGCTGCGACCATGGACATGGAGGCCGACTGTGTCGTCTATGGACATGGAGTACTATCTGCTGCGTATGCATGCAGATGGCTGCACACCGGCGCCGACGGTCGGCACACCTCCGTGAACCCGGCCACTGCTCCCTAGCTACGTACGTATGCCGCTGCTTGCTCTGCCTAGTAAGCTGGGCCGAGACGCATGTTGCAAGGCGCGCAGCAAACAAGAAGCTAGCAACGAGGAGCAGAGAACTAAGGGGAAGGGGGAAGAAGAAGAAGGCATGCATTTTGCGGCACGTACGGTGACGTGTGCTTGGAATACTCCGTCAAGAAAAGGGCGAGGCGAGGAGGGCATCGAGAGGTCCGACGACGCGGACGTACATGCATCGTGCAGATCGTTACCGATGAGATCCAAGAGGTGGCAAAAGAGGGCGTACGTGTCTGGCGGTCATACGTTTTCTCTTGTTTCTGTGATTAACCGAACCGCAACAGCAGCAGCGCAATGTGTAATGGTCACGCATGGCATGTAGAGTACGTACATGCATGCCAGTCAAGTATGGAGCACCATGCTTGTTTTGTTCAGTCGCGTATTTGACTAAGATCGATGTTCCATAGACGTCTGTTGGTTACACACACTCACGATTCACGAGTCAATCCCACACTGGGATCGTGTTGAATAAAATAAAAATTGATTCACGAGCTAGTCAAAGTGATCAGAACTTGTACAACCCCTTCAAAATGTAAACCGTATTTTGACTCCATAGGACAAAGATTAATTTACGTCATTAATAAGTAGGAGTATGTCATAAACCAAATATTAACATGGCAGTTATTTTAGTCACATATATATTGTTGTCTTAACTATCGACAATATAGAATGTATAGCTAATTTAGATCGGGAATCGATCTCGATCGAGCAGTCGTGGGCTTCTCGAGAATTTCAGACCTTTTTGTTTAGACAAGAGTTTTTCTTAAATAAGAGTATAAAAGTCGATGTCGACGGATCGAGGTCAAGACGTCAAGTACGGCCGGCAACAATTCACAGCAAAGATTTCACCACCATGCCTCCAAGTAGGAGAGTTTCTGCGAGGGCCGGCCGGCAACAATTCACAGCAAAGATTTCACCACCATGCCTCCAAGTAGGAGAGTTTCTGCGAGGGCCGGCCGGCAACAATTTACAGCAAAGATTTCACCACCATGCCTCCAAGTAGGAGAGTTTCAGCGAGGGCCGGCCGGGTGTGCCACGTCAAGAAAACCTCTCCTGATTTGGATGCATGGTAAGTCACCCTCTTTTGTTTTTTGTATTTCACCTGATTAATTTGGAGCTTTTCAGACCAATCATCTGGTCGATCCAACATAAGTAGTACCGATGCAACAAAAGACAAGTAGGACCGAATAAGCACGTGTAGAACAATAGTGGACAGGGTAGTACTCGACCGTACAAAGGGCTAGCTAGAAGGGAAATGTTCCCAGACGGTGCACCGGCCGAGCGTTTCGGCCGGTCCCGCGCACGCCGCTTGATCGGGTAGCGATCCAGCGCTCCCGCACCTCCCGATCCACGTTGTTTTTTTTCCTTGGCCCATCACGTGGCCTTGGCCCACCACGTTTACTCGGTCAGCTTTTTTTTTTCACCAACCGCTCAAGCTGTGGGGTGGGAAAAATATCTACAACTGCAGACGGACGAAAGTTACATCCGTTTTTTGCTGCAACAACGACATTTTGTTGCTGCAATTGCCGTTATCTTTTGCTACGACCAGCGTGTTTTTTTTGCTACATCCTTTTTTTGCTATCGATTTCTTGCCCAAATAAAAAAAGCTGCAACCGTTTACATGAAAGCTTCAACCCTACATTTAAAAAGCTTCAACCCATAAACTTTTTTGCTGGAACCAACTACTGTATTTGTAGCTGTTTCTTTTTTGCTGGAACTAGTTTTTTGTTTTGCTACCACCGACGGCTTCATTTGCTACCACCGGCGACATGGTTTGCTACCACCATATGCAGCGGCCGGTCGAAGTCAATGTTTTTCTTGCTACAACCGTGTCATTTTTTTGCTGCAACCGGCAGCCACAGAAGATACAATTGGTTAACATTTTTGCTACAATGGTGCCGGCGAGCTTTTAATTTGTTGGAAGCGTTGCCCTTTTTTGCTACAACCGGGCGTTCTTTTTGCTGCTACCGACACCCCGACGGAGAGTACAGTTTTCTTACGAGCTCGTCGCCGGAGGTGGTGCGACGGATCGGGGATGGGCGGACGCGGGGGGATCGAGCTCCCCTGTTTTTCTCATTGTAGCTGTTCGTACAACGGTTGCAACAAAAACGTGTTCTTTTTGCTGCAATGGTTGGTTCGGTGGTGGCCTCGCGCGGAAATCTAACGGCTGGGGCTGACCGCATCGCACGGCTTGGGCTGGACCGGCCGAACTGTTCGGCCGGTGCGCCGGCGCGTATCACTCCCCTAGCTAGAACGGGTAGTAGCCCGGTAGTATGCACTTATATTGGCAAACGTACGTGCATGCAGCTGCCGTAGTACATGAAGAACTAGACGGCCATGGGCTCATGGCGATGGCGATGGCGATTGCGATGGCGATGAGGACGCTGGGCCGAGGAGCCGGCCCAGCCCTCCTGTGCACACCATGCATCAGCAGAGCATGGGCATGAGTGAAGGATGCAAGCAGCTGGCGCGAGACTTCGTGCTGGCGGCGAGGGGCACGCCGACGACCCGGCGCGCGCGCCCAAGTTCCTGGTCGTCCACACCATACGTGTGAGCAAATAAAATTGGCTGAGTTGGAAACAGGTATGCGAACGTGCATGTCAGCGAGTATATATAGCAGGAGAACATGCGGGAGGCCGGGAGTATATTAGGTGCCAGGTGGGCACAGTAAAAGGTACATCGTTTGTTCCGACACATCCAAAACACCTCTCTTCAGTTTTTTTTTCCTTTCTTTCTTCTTTTTTGCAAAAAAGTCCCAAGATCTATTCACCTTCGACCAGAGTCCAAATCCCTGGAGAAGAAGCCATCACCAATGAAGAGGCGGAGTTCCAAGAGGCAATCATCGCTGTCGTGAACCTCTTATATGGCTTCGCACAAACTTCACCGGCATCAGAGACGACACAAACACGACGGAGACGATGTTGGAAAGCACAATTGCAAAGCGAAGCCAACACTACCGCCTTGTCAAGAATGCTGCAACTCCTAGACTCACCTACTAGAAAGGCCGGCAACAAATAGCAATCTATAACATTAAGCCATCGACACCAAGGCCAACAACACCTTCAAGATAAGGGGGCTCAATGCATGCTTATTTGATGGGCCGGTGCCGCCGCCGCCATCAACGATGTGTACGTTGTCATGAAACTCTAACCTATCTAGAAGACAACACCAATGCACCGGAGTTCCCCACCCCTCATATGGCCAGAGAGGTACGCGTAGGAAGGAGGAGCCCGTAGGCTCATCGCAAGAAGTACCCCTATCTTCCTTTAGAATTCTAAGCAAACTTTCATCCAAGAAAGCAAAGAAGATATTTATTGCCAATAATCTCGTTGGACCTTAGTTATATTTTAAGCTTTGCATCAACTCCATGTATAGCATGCGAGCTAAATTTTCACTAAAGTTGTATATGTCAAAGGTTAACACTTTAAGCCTCATGTGTAATTTTAGATAATTTAGATTATTCAAGAAAAAGTCAGACAACTGATAATTAACAGAAACATTAAAAGTTAAACTTTCTTATTTAGTTACTATTTTAATATTTTTTCTAAACAATAAATTTTGGTTTATGTTCTTTTTTAGTCTGGATATAGGTCCACCTTAGATATGCAAATGCCAGGTGTGAACTCGTTATGACGGTCTCGCCATGACTTGATGCCAAATGTATCAACAAAAATATATCCTTATAGAAAACATGACCACTTTATAATTTAAACTTCTATCTTTCAAGTGGCCGCACCTTCTTAACTCTGTATAGTTTCAGCTTTGCCTCGTTAAATAAATTATTTTCTACATTCTTTAACAGTTTGGTGTTCACAAATTCTTTGGTTCCCGTAATAAGAATGCTTAGCCTGAAATTTCATATGGAACCACAACTATGCCTATGTCGGAGAAGAAGCTTAAGGTAGACTGATCCAGAGATTATGCTGTCATCCATGTTGGGTAAAAAGAATTCTGGACACCCACTCCAACCGCATACACATCGCCTTGAGGGACAAATGGTACTCCATATGTTGAAGCATAGTCCACATATGAAGCCAATTTGAACAAGGTAAATAAACTGTATAGAAGAAGATGTTTTGACATTAAGTACAAAATCATTTCAACATAGCCACACGACCACAGTAGGGCAAACACTTTCACCCTTAGCATGCTAAACTTATTTGCTATTCTGTCTAGCCGGTGACCATATCAATTGGCTACACTTGTGTGCAGATACAATTTGGATGCTATTCAGACGACTGACCACGTAGAACGTATAAATTTGAATTGAAAGAAGAGGGGTTTGATTTTCTCGATGTGAGTACAAAAGTTACACTTCTTACTTTGCCAGTTGCATCGTGCGAGGTTGTATTTAATTAGGACAACTCCTTTACGAAGATACCCATGCAAATGTTAACTTGTTTGCTGGCATCTTCAATTTGCATATTTTTGTATTGTATTATTATCCACTGAAATCTCTATGTGTGAAAATGCATGATACAAAGAGTTGATCGTGAAGTATCCATATTTACTTGGGCGATGATTAATTTACATTTCTTGTATCTGGCGTTATCGGCGAGGCCCATTAGAAAACAACCCTTCGGGCCTCGGCGAGGAGCGCTTGTTGGCGTTTTGTTCAGGACTGGCACAAAGAAGGGTGATCCTATTTGCCGCATTCTGCGGCAAATAGTCGCCAGTTCGCACAGACCTTGCCCGATTGGGCCGGCCATTTTGTTTCAAACCGTTAGCGTATGGTCAGGCGCAAAAACTCCGAAAAGAAAATGTGTGCGAGCCAGGATTCGATCCGGAGTGCTGCTGCAGAATACGGAGCATCGCTGCCAGTCGAGCTGACTGAAACATGGGTAGCGGCAAAGTATAAATAACAAACGAGAAGCAGCGTAACTCAACATTACTCAAAGAAATTAAGAAACACATACAATTTATTAAATTCCTATTCCTTTTGGAAATGCGAGTATTTTTTTGAAAGCACGAAACAATCTTTGAAACAATTGGAACAAATTTTGAAAAACGAGAACAAAAAATTGAAATTCTGAACAAAAAACATACGGAATTTGAACCTCCAACTTTTTTGAAAACACGAACAAATTTATAAATTTCGAACATTCTTAAATGAAAAGATATGAAATTCTAAACCTTTTTGCAAAATACAAACAAAATTTCAAATTCAGAACATATTTTTATGAAAATGTGACCAATTTTCGTAAATGGGTAGCGGCATTTACGAGTAGCTTTCGTAAACATGTAGTTGTGAAACATGGGTAGCGACAAAGTATAAATAACAAACGAGAAGCAGCGTAACTCAACATTACTCAAAGAAATTAAGAAACACATACAATTTATTTAATTCCTATTCCTTTTGGAAATGCGAGTATTTTTTTGAAAGCACGAAACAATCTTTGAAACAATTGGAACAAATTTTGAAAAACGAGAACAAAAAATTGATTCTGAACAAAAAACATACGGAATTTGAACCTCCAAACTTTTTTGAAAACACGAACAAAATTATAAATTTCGAACATTCTTAAATTAAAAGATATGAAATTCTAAACCTTTTTGCAAAATACAAACAAAATTTCAAATTCAGAACATATTTTATGAAAATGTGATCAATTTTCGTAAATGCGAACAAAATTTTGAAACTCCTGAACAGCTTTGAATTTGTGAACAACATTTGGAACATTTTTTTTGAAATTTCTATACATTCTTGCATTTGCAAACAAAATTTAAACATGTGAACAATTTTTGTATTTGTGAACAAATTTTGGAAATGGGAACTTTTTTTGAAACAAAATGATTTTTGTTTTGTGAATAAACCATTAATAGGTGAACAGTTTTTGAAATGATGCAAACAATTTTTTAAAGCACGAACAATTTTTGAATGTTAAGAACAAATTTTGAAATGGAGAACAAATTTGGAAGCTCGACCAATTTTTTAAAGCACGAACAATTTTTTAATTTTGAGAACAAATTTTGAAATGGAGAACAAATTTGGAAGCTCGACCAATTTTTGAAAGCACGAACAATTTTTGAATGTTGAGAACAAATTTTGAAATTGAGAACAAATTTGAAAGCTCGACCAATTTTTGAAAGCACAAACAATTTTTGAATGTTGAGAACAAATTTTGAAATGGAGAACAAATTTGGAAGCTCGAACAATTTTTGAAAGCACGAACAATTTTTGAATGTTGAGAACAAATTTTGAAATGGAGAACAAATTTGGAAGCGCGAACAATTTTTGAAAGCACGAACAATTTTTGAATGTTGAGAACAAATTTTGAAATGGAGAACAAATTTGGAAGCTCGAACAATTTTTGAAAGCACGAACAATTTTTGAATGTTGAGAACAAATTTTGAAATGGAGAACAAATTTGGAAGCGCGAACAATTTTTGAAAGCACGAACAATTTTTGAATGTTGAGAACAAATTTCGAAATGGTGAACAAATTTAGAAGCGCGAACAATTTTTTAAAGCACGAACAATTTTTGAATATTGGGAACAAATTTTGAAATGGAGAACAAATTTGGAAGCGCGAATTTGAAATGGGAAGATTTTTTGAAACTCCCAAACATAATTTGAAATGTGAACAAAAAGAAAAAAAAAGAGAAGAAAAAGGAATTGAAAGATGAAATAAAGAAACAGAAAAATGAAGAAAGAAAAAGAAAAAAACAGGAAAAATAACAAAGAAAAAGCAAACAGAAAAAACAGTGAAAACCCGGTTCAAGAATCTTCTAGAAGGTTCCCAAAACCGTTCAGGAACGCTCCAGAGGGTTCCCAAAACCGGACGTTGCAGCGCTAGCGCTACCTACTAACTGGGCCGGCCCATCTAGATCGCTATCGCTAGCTCTCTCTGTGCGAAGCCTCGACAAGTCGACGCAGCAAGCGTCCAATAGGATTTTCCCACAAAAAATGCCGTACAAAAATGTTTCACCCTTTCCCTCCGCACAACTTTGTCTTGTCTTAACTGCTGCACCTCATTTTCTAAGCCTAACTGTTAACTAATTATGTTAAAAAATAACTGTTAACTAATTGAGTAAGCGCCAGTGCATAGATATATAGTACTCTCTCCGTTCCTAAACATTTGTTTTTTAAAGATTTCAAATGGACCACCACATATAGATGTATATAGACATATTTTAGAGTGTAGATTCACTCATTTTGCTTCGTATGTAGTTATTTGTTGAAATATCTAAAAGACAAATATTTAGAAACGAAGGGAGTAAGATACTTTCTCTAATCCATATTACCCGTCGCTCAAACGGATATACCTGGCAGGGATCAGAGAGAGTGTTATATTCTCATTTCCGTCGGAATGATCAATGATGCAAGTTACACCCAAACATACAATTTTGTTCCACGTCCTTCCCCGGACTTATGTGTTGTACACTTGCGTCTTCCATCCTTCCATTTGCTTACGTTCTCACGGCATGACTGGCTCCGGCGCCGTAGAATACACCAGGGAATCAGATCACCATAGAAGCATCCGGGCAAGTCATATTGTATGAAGTGTCGGCCAAACGGGCAGGGGTGAAAAGATCCATGTGCCGCCCGTTCGTCGTGCCCTACGTACCAGCCCTGCATGTTTCATGTTATTGTATAATATATGTAGATGTATAAATACATAGCCTATTTTTCTTCATCAGCTTGAGCTTTTGGGTAACTGACTGGTGCGTGCAGTTCTACCTCATATAAAAGAAAACAGCTTAGTCAGATGTTGCACAAATAAATCCACATTATGAAGATACCTTGGGTGTATTAGGTTTCAGAAAACTTAATTACATTGAAGGCTCTTGCTCCGATTTTAGGCGTGTTTTGTGTGTTTGTTTAGAATTTGTGTCCTCATGAAGACGAGGCGCGACGCTTTCTTAAGATGAAATAAGGTTCTTTCCATCTAGCTTGTTTCGGCGGTGCGTCTAGCTCCGTTGGAGGGCATGTGGAGGCATGTTTTCAATAGATCTCGTGGGATTCGGTCGGCGTTATCTTGGGTGGGTGCACTAGGACCCAATCTTTGTTTGCGTGTATGCATGTTGGATCCTTCCAATTTACATTTCTCTTCATCGGTGCACTAGGACCCAATCTTTGTTTGCGTGTATGCATGTTGGATCTATTTTGGCGCACTTGCCTATCATGCCTTATCATGACTTTTCGATTGTCTACTACAACAAGGTTTGTTTGACTCTGATGAGGGAGGGGCGATGACAACGGCATCTTTGCTCGCTCAAATGCTTGTAGTCATTGCTAGATGATCTATAGACCAGAATGTAATTTATTTCTAGTGTTCTTTCTATTGGCTTGATAATAATGAACAAAAAAAAATCTCATGCATCAAGTAAACCAACGTAGGCGTCGTACCTGAGATAAAAGATTAAGACAAGTTAAAAGTGGAGCGTAGATTCTTAAATGAAAATGAATAGGCACTGTTCCCGCCGTTTGCACGAAGGAAAAAAAAAGGAAGTACCTAGAACTCATTTAGATGAAATATAATTTGGTTTCATTTACTTTGAAAACAAGAACAGATACAACCCACGTCAGCATACACGCATCTTATAGCATCACATTCAATGACTATAAAAGGTGAATGCGACCAAATTATATCTCATCTAGATGAGTTCTAGCAAAACTAAAAAAAGAAAGGGAAGAAATAGGGTGGACCGCCCGGGACAGGGCCACTCGACCTGGTTTATTTGCAGATTGCAGCCAGCCGAAGAGCCGAAGATCGAGATCGGGCCGGCCAGGGCTGCCCGCCTCATCAGCACCGGTTCCAACAACGGAGAGGCAGGAGAGGGAAAAGGGAATAATGGCTTAAGGTATGGGTGCAATATATAGCACGACCGAGATGCGGCAAACGTGCTGAGTATAGTACGGCGTCGGACCCTATCCTACTAGATTCGTTCTAAGTATATTAACTAACGACGAGTTTATACTCCTCTTCCATACTCAACTTACCGCGAGTTTTCTATAAGAGGCGTGGATTACTAGATGCCCGTCACGGAGCTTTGTTCACCCGGTAAAGTAGCTAGCGTACGTACGTGCAGCTTGCGACGGAGACAAATAAGCAGCACGCGCGTTACAGGTCGTTGTCGAGCAGACAGCTTAATTAGGGCTCGTACGACAAAGTAATCAGCATGCACCACGATGAGCTCAAGGTGGTCGTTGTCGACGGGGCAGCTTACTATCTTGGATATCTCGCTCGAGGCCGTCAACAACAAGCTACTCTCGGTATCCCCGATCAATCTAGCACGGTTTGTAACGATCGACATCGATCGTCCTGATTGAGGGTGAGAACCGGCCGGCACATAGCTAGGCGCACAAATTAAAACCTTTCTAGAACGCGCATATGCCGGATCGCATGCAGCTGGCCGCGTATCACGGCCTCCTTCCACGACATTATCAGTGTCACCTCTAGAACAAAGAGCATCTGTAGCAGACCCCTTAAAATAGACGAATCTGTAAAATAACCGTCAGTTTACTGTTTTAAGTAGAAAAAGGGACCCGAATAGAACCCGTAAACTACTTTGATCCATAAAAATGAAATTTAAGGGGCGCGAAAAACATCCGCGCTAAACTCGTGAAAATAAGGATTTTGGAGGCAACCCTATTGTTAGGAAAGATGAGATTGCATGCGACTCAATTCATTTGATCACGTGCAAGTCCACATATATAGGTACAAGGGTACACAACCTCGACATGTCTCCCAAGCTATACATTGTATGAAGGATAAAGGAGGCGTGACAAATACATGACCCTAACCTACATGTACATACACGTTCAACCCCCCCCCCCCCCCCCCCCCCCCGCAGTCGAAACGTCACCAGCGACGCAGAGACTGGACCGAAATTCCTCAAAGATGGATGTCGGTAGCCCTTTAGTCATAACATCGGCGAACTGTTGAGCAGTGGGAACATGCAACACCTGTATCCGCCCAAGTGCAACCTGCTGGCGAACGAAGTGTATGTCAAGTTCAATGTGCTTTGTCCGGCGATGATGAACATGGTTGGCAGATAGGTAGACGGAGAAGACGTTGTCGCAGTAGACGACCGTGGCCTTATGGACATCGCAAAGCGACTCTTGAAGGAGCTGGCGAAGCCAAGAGCACTCAGCGACATCGTTAGCTACTGCCCGGTATTCCGCCTCAGCACTCGAGCGGGAGACCGCGGGTTGTCGTTTAGACAACCACGAGATCCGCGAAGGCCCGAGATATGCGCAGTAGCTGGATGTAGAGCATCGAGTATCCGGGCAGCCAGCCCAGTCGACATCCGAATACGCCACGAGGTCCGTGGAGGAGGACGCCATCAGTGTGAGTCCGGGAGCCGTGGTGCCGCGAATGTAGTGAAGGATCCATTTCACCAGGTTCCAATGGGAGTCACGAGCAGCATGTATGTGAAGGAACACCTGCTGCATGGCATACTGAAGATCCGAGCAAGTAAGCGTCAAGTAATGCAGCGCACCGACGATGGAGCGATAGAATGCCGCATATGATGCAGGCGAACCATCAATGGCAAAGATCATGGCCTTCGTGTCGACAGGCGTGGGAGCGGGCTTGCAGTTAAGCATGCGTACACGCTCGAGGAGCTCAAGAGCATCCTGCTGCTGATGAAGAAAGAAAACCTGTCAGCACACCGTACAACCTCAATGTCGAGGAAGTAATGCAGAGGCCCCAGATCCTTGAGGGTAAACTCATTGCGGAGACGAGCAGTGAGCTGCTGAAGAAGCTTAGTAGAGGATGCCGCCAGGATGATGTCGTCGACGTAGAACAACGACGCATCAGACCAAGTGGAGCGGAAACCCAGCCGCTGGAGGAAGGCCGCATTGCGCAGGTACCACGCACGGGGTGCCTGCTTGAGCCTGTAGAGGGAACGAGAAAGCAAGCACACATGCTCCGGATGAGTGGCGTCGACGAATCCGATGGGCTGCTGGCCGAACACTTGCTCGGCTAGGTGGCCATGAGGAAATGTGTTGGAGACATCCAACTGATGCACATGCCATGCATGAGACACCGCGAGCTGTAGAACAGCGCGGATCGTGCTCGATTTAACAACCGGGACGAAGGTGTCAGTGAAGTATACTCCGACGCGCTGCCGAAAACCATGGACCACCCATCGCGCTTTGTAGCGCTCAAGAGAACCATCTGAGTGGGTCTTGTGATGGAACACCCATTTGTCTGTGATGATGCTGGCATTAGGAGGCCGTGGCACAAGTTGCCACGTGCGGTTACGCTGCAACGCATCAAACTCCTCTCGCATCGCGGCGAGCTAGTTAGGGTCGCGAAGAGCAGCGCAAGCGGAAGAGGGAACCGACGAAGTGGTCGACATGGTGAAGCCGTACTCATACGATGCATATCGCATGCTGGGACGAAGGACGCCAGCACGAGAATGTGTCGTCATGTGGTGGGGCACCAGAGGAGCCACAGGCGAAGGTGGTAGAGAAATCATTACTAACTAAAGTTGACACTCTTCCAAATCCACTTTCATAAATATCACACTAAGATTCAACACCCTCCAAAATAGTGGGATCACTAATTCCTAAAGTTGAAACTCTTCCAAACCCACTTTAGATGATAGTATTATTCATACTCCAAAAGATATAAGTGAAGATCATGGAGCATTCTACAATTAATATAGACTAACCAATATCCAAGCTCAAAATATATAAGTGAAGCACACGAAGCATTCTGTAAAACCATACTCAAAAGATATATGTGAAGCACATGAAGCATTTTATAAATTAATGAAGGGCTATCTCGTACTAGCTTGGTTCCTAAATAAAAACAAAAACACAAGGGACACAAATCATGTGAACAAAACAAAAACTGAGGTATACCGATAATTGTTGAAGAAAAAAGATGCGATGCCAACCGGGGCATCCCCAAACTTAGATACTTGAGTATCCTTGAAGTATTTACTTGGGGTGCCTTGGGCATCCCCAAGCTGGAACTCTTGCCTCTCTTTATTCTTCTCACATCGGCAACTCCTCGTCCTTCGAACACTTAATCCACACAAAATTTAACAAAAACTTTGTGAGACCCGTTAGTATAATAAAGCAAATCACTACCTTTAGGTACTGTTGCAAACTCATTTCAATTTAATATTAGCACTTTATCTACTGTATTCCAACTTCACCATGGTTCATACCCCCGATACTACCCATGGATTCATCAAAAAAAGCGAACAACACATAGAAAACAGAATCTGTCAAAAACAGGACAGTCTGTAGTAATCTAAAAATTTAGTAAACTTCTGTAACTCCAAAAATCCTAAATAAAATATGAAAATTTAAAACATTTGTACATAAGTAATGTGCAAATAGTTTCAGACCCATTTGACTTTCCAGTAAAAAATGTAAATTCACGCGCTACAGCCAAAGTTTCTGTTTTTGTACTGCACATAGTAAACAAGCAATCTAATCATCCTAAAACCAAAGCTTGGCACATTATTTTTATAATAGAAAGGATATATACAATGGGATAATTATTTACAGAGAAACTTCCATAAAAAATTCTACATTGTTTCCAAGAGCATGAACACAAGTGCTCAAGGTCGACCCTCACTTCTCCAATGCATAACTTTCCAATCAATTCTCTTCTTGAAAAACTTTTTAGGCATATGAGGCAAGTGCATCTTTTTGTCTTTTCATTTTTTTGATTTTTTTGTATGTTTCACCTACAATAAGAAAATCAAAAAAGGAAAATAAAAACTACTTAGTGAAGAAAGCAAACAAGCACACACAAGAATATCAACCCCATGCTATTGCTCCCTGGCAACGACGCCAGAAAAGAGCTTGACAATCCCCAAGTGCAGGGAATCATCGTAGCAATTTCCAAAGGTGGAAGTGATAAGCATGGAGGTTCGAACCCACAAGGAACTAAAGGCAAGATCAATATTATCTCAAGTCCTATCTGCCACTGATACGACTCTACGTACACCGAACGTTTCCTTCCAACTAGAAACGAGAAATAAAACTACAAAGTGGGTATGAAGAGGATGAAGGGGAACGTTGCAGAAAATAAAAAAAATTCTACGCTTTCACCAAGATCAATCTATGAGTTCATCTAGCAACGAGAGAAAGGAGTGCATCTACATACCCTTGTAGATCGCGAGCGGAAGCGTTCAACATCACGGGGTTGAGGGAGTCGTACTCGTCGTGATCCAAATCACCGATGATCCTGGTGCTGAACGGACAGCACCTCCGCGTTCAACACAAGTACGGTTGAGGAAGACGTCTCCTCCTTCTTGATCAATCAAGGGGGAAGGAGAGGTTGATGGAGATCCAGTAGCACGACGGCGTGGTGGTGGATGCAACAACGATTTCGGCAGGGCTTCGCCGAGCTTCTACGAGAGGGAGAGGTGTACCAAGGGGAGAGGGAGGCGCCAAGAGCATGGGTGCGGCTGCCCTCCCTCCCTCCTCTTTATATAGGCCCCCTGGGGGCGGCGGCAGCCCTAGGAGATGGGATCTCCAAGGGGGGGCGGCGGCCAAGGGGGTGGCTTGCCCCCCAAGGCAAGTGGAGGCGCCCCCACCCCTAGGGTTTCCAACCCTAGGCGCAGGAGGGGCCCAAGGGGGGCGCACCAGCCCACCTGCGGCTGGTTCCCCTCCCACTTCAGCCCATGGGGCCCTCCGGGATAGGTGGCCCCACCCGGTGGACCCCCGGGACCCTTCCGATGGTCCCGGTACAATACCAGTGACCCCCGAAACTTTCCCGATGGCCGAAACTGCACTTCCTATATATAATTCTTCACTTTCGGACCATTCCGGAACTCCTCGTGACGTCCGGGATCTCATCCGGGACTCCAAAAAACTTTCGGGTTACTGCATACTTATATCTCTGCAACCCTAGCGTCACCGAACCTTAAGTGTGTAGACCCTACGGGTTTGGGAGACATGCAGACATGACCGAGATGCCTCTCCGGTCAATAACCAACAGCGGGATCTCGATACCCATGTTGGCTCCCACATGCTCCTCGATGATCTCATCGGATGAACCACGATGTCGAGGATTCAATCAATCAATCCCGTATACAAATCCCTTTGTCAATCGGTACGTTACTTGCCCGAGACTCGATCGTCGGTATCCCAATACCTCGTTTAATCTCATTATCGGCAAGTCACTTTACTCGTACCGTAATGCATGATCCCGTGACCAGACACCTGGTCACATTGAGATCATTATGATGATGCATTACCGAGTGGGCCCAGAGATACCTCTCCGTCATACGGAGTGACAAATCCCAGTCTCAATTCATGCCAACCCAACAGACACTTTCGGAGATACCCGTAGTGCACCTTTATAGTCACCCAGTTACATTGTGACGTTTGGCACACCCAAAGCACTCCTACGGTATCCGGGAGTTGCATAATCTCATGGTCTAAGGAAATGATACTTGACAATTGGAAAAGCTCTAGCTAAACGAACTACACGATCTTTGAGCTATGCTTAGGATTGGGTCTTGTCCATCACATCATTCTCCTAATGATGTGATCCCGTTACCAATGACATCCAATGCCCATAGTCAGGAAACCATGACTATCTGTTGATCAACGAGCTAGTCAACTAGAGGCTTACTAGGGACATGTTGTGGTCTATGTATTCACACGTGTATTACGATTTCCGGATAACACGGTTATAGCATGAATAACAGACAATTATCATGAACAAAGAAATATAATAATAATCATTTTATTATTGCCTCTAGGGCATATTTCCAACAGTCTCCCACTTGTACTAGAGTCAATATTCTAGTTACATTATGATGAATTGAACACCCATAGCGTTCTGGTGTTGATCATGTTTTTCCCTAGGGAGAGGTTTAGTCAACGGATCTGCTACATTCAGGTCCGTATGTACTTGACAAATATCTATGTCTCCATCTTGAACATTTTCACGTATGGAGTTGAAGCTACGCTTGATGTGCCTGGTCTTCTTGTGAAACCTGGGCTCCTTGCAAGTGCAATACCTCCAGTGTTGTCACAGAAGAGTGTGATCGGCCCCGACGCATTGGGTATGACTCCTAGGTCGGTGATGAACTCCTTCACCCAGATTGCTTCATGTGCTGCCTCCGAGGCTGCCATGTACTCTGCTTCACATGTAGATCCCGCCACGACGCTTTGCTTGCAACCGCACCAGCTTACTGCCCCACCATTCAAAATATACACGTATCCGGTTTGTGACTTAGAGTCATCCAGATCTGTGTCGAAGCTAGCATCGACATAACCCTTTATGACGAGCTCTTCGTCACCTCCATAAACGAGAAACATATCCTTAGTCCTTTTCAGGTACTTTAGGATGTTCTTGACCGCTGTCCAGTGTTCCTTGTCGGGATTACTTTGGTACCTTCCTACCAAACTTACGGCAAGGTTTACATCAGGTCTGGTACACAGCATGGCATACAAAATTGACCCTATGGCTGAGGCATAGGGGATGACAGTCATCTCTTCTTTATCTTCTGGCATGGTCGGGCATTGAGCCGAGCTCAATCTCACACCTTGCAATACACGCAAGAACCCTTTCTTGGACTGATCCATATTGAACTTCTTCAATATCTTATCAAGGTATGTGCTTTGTGAAAGACCTATGAGGCGTCTCGATCTATCCCTATAGATCTTGATGCCTAATATGTAAGCAGCTTCTCCAAGGTCCTTCATTGTAAAACACTTATTCAAGTAGGCCTTAATGCTGTCTAAAAGTTCTATATCATTTCCCATCAAAAGTATGTCATCTACATATAATATGAGAAATGCTACAGAGCTCCCACTCACTTTCTTGTAAACGCAGGCTTCTCCATAAGTCTGCATAAACCCAAACGCTTTGATCATCTCATCAAAGCGAATGTTCCAACTCCGAGATGCTTGCACCAGCCCATAAATGGATCGCTGGAGCTTGCATACCTTGTTAGCATTCTCAGGGTCGACAAAACCTTCCGGCTGCATCATATATAGTTCTTCCTTAAGATGCCCATTAAGGAATGCCGTTTTGACGTCCATTTGCCATATCTCATAATCATAGTATGCGACAATTGCTAACATGATTCGGACGGACTTTAGCTTTGCTACGGGAGAAAATGTCTCATCATAGTCAACCCCTTGAACTTGTCTATAACCCTTAGCGACAAGTCAAGCTTTGTAGATGGTAACACTGCCATCCGCGTCCGTCTTCTTCTTAAAGATCCATTTATTTTCTATCGCTCGCCGATCATCGGGCAAGGCTGTCAAAGTCCATACTTCGTTTTCATACATGGATCCTATCTCGGATTGCATGGCTTCAAGCCATTTGTGGGAATCTGGGCCCGCCATCGCTTCTTCATAGTTCGAAGGTTCACCGTTGTCTAACAACATGATTTCCAGGACAAGGTTGCCATACCACTCTGGTGTGGAACGTGTCCTCGTGGACCTACGAAGTTAAGTAGTAACTTGATCCGAAGTACCTTGATCATCATCATTAACTTCCTCTTCAGTTGGTGCTGGCACCACATGAACATCTTCCCGAGCTGCGCTACTCACCGGTTCAAGAGGTAGTACTTCATCAAGTTCCACCTTCCTCCCACTTACTTCTTTTGATAGAAACTCTTTCTCCAGAAAGGACCCGTTCTTGGCAACAAAGATCTTGCCTTTGGATCTTAGGTAGAAGGTATACCCAATGGTTTCCTTAGGGTATCCTATGAAGAAAGTTGACAACATCTACGCCCACAACAAATTGTGTTCTACTTGTGCAAAGAGAACTACGCATAGACCTAGCTCATGATGCCACTGAAGGGGAACATTGCAGAAAATAAAAAAATTCTACGCTTTCACCAAGATCTATCTATGAGTTCATCTAGCAATGAGATAAAGGAGTGCATCTACATACCCTTATAGATCGCGAGCGGAAGTGTTCAACAGAACGGGGTTGAGGGAGTCGTACTCGTCGTGATCCAAATCACCGATGATCCTAGTGCTGAACGGACAGCACCTCCGCGTTTAACACATGTACGGTTGAGGAAGACGTCTCCTCCTTCTTGATCCAGCAAGGGGGAAGGAGAGGTTGACGGAGATTCAGTAGCACGACGGCGTGGTGGTGGATGCAGCAGCGATCTCGGCAGGGCTTCGCCGAGCTTCTACGAGAGGGAGAGGTGTAGCAAGGGGAGAGGGAGGCGCTAAGAGCATGGTTGCAGCTGCCCTCCCTACCCCCTCTTTATATAGGCCCCCTGGGGGGGCGCCGGCCCTAGGAGATGGGATCTCCAAGGGGGAGCGGCGGCCAAGGGGGTGGCTTGCCCCCCAAGGCAAGTGGAGGGGCCCCCACCCCTAGGGTTTCCAACCCTAGGCGCAGGGGGGCCCAAGGGGGGGGGCGCACCAGCCCACCTGGGGCTGGTTCCCCTTCCACTTCAGCCCATGGGGCCCTCCGGGATATGTGGCCCCATCCGATGGACCCCCGGGACCCTTCCGGTGGTCCCGGTACAATACCGGTGACCCCCGAAACTTTCCCGACGGCCGAAACTGCACTTCTTATATATAATTCTTCACCTCCGGACCATTCCGGAACTCCTCGTGACGTCCGGGATCTCATCAGGGACTCCGAACAACTTTCGGGTTACTGCATACTTATATCTCTACAACCCTAGCATCACCGAACCTTAAGTTTGTAGACCCTACGGGTTCGGGTGACATGCAGACATGACTGAGACGCCTCTCCGGTCAATAACCAACAACGGGATTTGGATACCCATGTTGGCTCCCACATGCTCCTCGATGATCTCATCGGATGAACCGCGATGTCGAGGATTCAATCAATCAATCCCGTATACAATTCCCTTTGTCAATCGGTACGTTACTTGCCTGAGACTCGATCGTCAGTATCCCAATACCTCGTTTAATCTCGTTACCGGCAAGTCACTTTACTCGTACCATAATGCATGATCCCGTGACCAGACACTTGGTCACATTGAGCTCATTATGATGATGCATTACCGAGTGGGCCCAGAGATACCTCTATGTCATACGGAGTGACAAATCCCAGTCTCGATTCGTGCCAACCCAATAGACACTTTCGGAGATACCCGTAGTGTACCTTTATAGTTACCCAATTAGTTGTGACACTTGGCACACCCAAAGCACTCCTACGGTATCCGGGAGTTGCACAATCTCATGGTCTAAGGAAATGATACTTGACATTTGGAAAAGCTCTAGCTAAACGAACTACACGATCTTTGAGCTATGCTTAGGATTGGGTCTTGTCCATCACATCATTCTCCTAATGATGTGACCCCGTTATCAATGACATCCAGTGCCCATAGTCAGGAAACCATGACTATCTGTTGATCAACGAGCTAGTCAACTAGAGGCTTACTAGGGACATGTTGTGGTCTATGTATTCACACGTGTATTACGATTTCCGGATAACACAGTTATAGCATGAATAACAGACAATTATCATGAACAAAGAGATATAATAATAGCCGTTTTATTATTGCCTCTAGGGCATATTTCTAACAGAGGATAACTTTGTATGATATCGAAGAGCTAAAATATAAAAGTAGGTGAAGTTATCATAAAGTTAGAATATATTACTAAATATTATAAATAGCGAGTGTGGAATAATGATGGGTCGATGTGTGGAATTATCCTAGGCAATTGTTAACAAGACCGGTAATCACTATTGCAATTTCATATGAGGGAGAGGCATAAGCTAACATACTTTCTCTTCTTGGATCATATGCACTTATGATTGGAACTCTAGCAGGCATCCATAACTAATAAAGATCATTAAGGTAAAACCCAACCATAGCATTAACATATCAAGTCCCCTTTATTCCCATACGCCGTGACCCACTTATCCGTGTTTATGCTTCTGTCACTAAAGCAACACAGACAATAAGTAAACCATGGACATATTGCAACAACGTACAGCGGGAATCCCTCACGCTTGCGCGACACGGAGGGCACAATAGGACAGCACCAAAATAAATCATACAACTCATACCAATCTAGATCATCAACCAACTCAAAGACAAAGGATATCTACTCAAAACATCATAAGATGGCAACACATCATTGGATCATAATATGTGGCATAAAGCACCATGTTCAAGTAGGGATTACAGTAGGGTGCGGGAGAGTGGACCGCGTAAAAGAGATGAGGATGGTGATGATGATGGTGATGTTGATGAAGACGATCACCGCGGCGATGATTCCCCTCCCGATGGCACTCCGGCGCCACCGAGAGAGAGGAGGAGAAGTCCCCCCCCCCCTTGTGCTTCCTCCTCCATGACCGCCCCTGGATGGGGAGAGGTTCCCCCTCTGGTCCTTGGCCTTCATGGCGATGATGGCCCCTCTGAGATCCTTCCCCATGGCCTCCCATGATGATGTCCCCCTCCGGCAAGGTGCCAGAGAGGGCCTAGATTTATTTCTCATGGCTACAGAGGCTTGCGGCGGCGGAACTTCTGATCTAGGTTATTTTCTGGAGGTTTGGGTATTTATAGAAGAGGTTGGCGTCGAGGACAAGTCAAGGGGCCCCACAAGGAGTCCACGAGGCACAGGGGCGCGCCCCGGGGGGTGGGCGCGCCCCCCACCCTCGTGGAGCCCATGGGACTCCCCTCCGGTATATTTTTGTTCCAGTATTTTTTATGTTTTCCCAAAAGAATCTCCGTTGATTTTCAGCGCATTCCAAGAACTTTCATTTCTGCACAAAAACAACACCACAGTAGTTCTGCTGAAAACAGCGTCAATCCAGGTTAGTTCTAATCAAATCATACCAAAATCATATAAACCTATTGTAAACATGGCATGAATACTTCATAACTTATAGATACGTTGGAGACGTATCAGCATCCCCAAGCTTAATTCCTGCTCGTCCTCGAGTAGGTAAATGATAAAAGATATAATTTATGAAGTGTGAATGCTAACAAGCGCTTAAGTTTGATCAATGTTAGTTTCAATCACTTTTTCTAGCATCATTATATATCATAACAGTAGCTCAACTCATAAAACTTTTCATGATCAAGTAACAAGCTATTCACAAGTTAAAGTATAGATCATAAACTTTCTTGAAAACTAACAAACCATGCTCTTAGTCATCAAACAATTGCAATTCGTATTATTTTTGAGAAGGGTCTATGTAAGAGTTTTGGTTCAGCAAACTCCACATACTCAACTATCATTTAATCTTCCACAATTGCTAACACTCATGTGATATTTATGGTTTCAGAGTTTCAATCGGACATAGAGAAAGATAGGGGCTTATAGTTTCGCCTCCCAACCTTTTACCTCAAGGGTAATGTCAAAAATAACAATTTATGGAAACCTACATCCAAGTGGATAT
This sequence comes from Triticum aestivum, assembly GCF_018294505.1. Lineage (NCBI taxonomy): Eukaryota > Viridiplantae > Streptophyta > Magnoliopsida > Poales > Poaceae > Triticum > Triticum aestivum. The sequence continues at coordinate 543,626,447 of NC_057807.1, forward strand.
ATATATCCGGATCGTTCCAACACAAAGTGCTTGCCAAAGGTAAAAGTGTAAAAAGGAAAGGTGATGATCACCATGACTCTTATATAAGGGTAGAAGATAAAAGTAAAAGATAGGCCCTTCGCAGAGGGAAGCATAGGTTGTCATGCGCTTTTATGGTTGGATGCACAAAATCTTAATGCAAAAGAACGTCACTTTATATTGCCGCTTGTGATAAAGACCTTTATTATGCAGTCTGTCGCTTTTATTTCTTCCCTATCACAAGTTCATACAAAGCTTATTTTCTTCGCACTAATAGATCATACATATTTAAGAAAAAAAATATTGCATGCACGATGACAACTTACTTGAAGGATCTTACTCAATCCATAGGTAGGTATGGTGGACTCTCATGGCAAAACTGGTTTAAGGGATGTTTGGAAGCACAAGTAGTATCTCTACTTGATGCAAAGAATTTGGCTAGCATGAGAGGGAAAGGCAAGCTCAACACGTTGGATGATCCAAGACAATATAATGTTTAGGATATAGGAAAACATAACCCATTAAGTTGTCTTCCTTGTCCAACATCAACCTTTTAGCACGTCATATTTTAATGAGTGCTCACAATTACAAAAGATGTCCAAGATAGTATATTTATATGTGAAATCTCTCTTTCTTTAATATTATTTCATGAATTGTTCAAGTGACCAATGCTGCGTTTGTTGACTTTCAATAAGTTTACTACCTATACTTATTATGTGTGAAGTCATTACTCCCCATGTTATAAGCATATGAAACATATATAAATTTAGATTTATGATATTCAATTCATTCAACCATTTACTCATAGGATATATGTGAAGCACGTGAGTAAATGGCAAACTACTCCAAAAAGATATAAGTGAAAGAACATTGAGTAGTCAAATAATTAACTAGCCATGGGAGGATTCTTTTTCATTCAAGATTTCAGATCCAATGATTTTATTCAAACAGCAAGCAAAATAAAAATACGCTCCAAGCAAAACACATATCATGTGACGAATAAAAATATAGCTCCGGGTAAGGTATAACGATGGTTTTGAAGACGAAAGAGGGGATGCCTTCCGGGGCATCTCCAAGCTTAGGCGCTTGAGTCTTCCTTGAATATTACCTTGGGGTTCCTTGGGCATCCCCAATCTTAGAGTCTTTCCACTCCTTATTATCCTCATATCGATATCTCAATCAAAAACTTGAAAACTTCAATCACACAAAACTTAACGGAACTTGGTGAGATGGGTTAGTATGATAAAGAGTAAATCATTCAGTTTGGTACTGTCAAAGACAAGATTCTTAATTGTTTTCACACAATGCCTACTGTACCATATCATTTCTACAATTTATATTGAGCAATATAAGCCATAGAAATTAGAAAACAAGCAAACTATGCATTAAAAACAGAATCTGCCAGAAACAGAATAGTCTGTAATGATCTGAACAACAATTATACTTCTGCTACTCCAAAAATTCTAAAATAAATTGTTGGACGTGAGGAATTTGTCTATTAATCTTCTGCAGAAAGAAGAAACTCAAAATCACTCTTCTGTAAAATATGACAGCTAATCTCGTGAGCGCAAAGTTTCTGTTTTTTACAGCAAGATCACATTAACTTTCACTCAAGTCTTCCTAAAGGTCTTACTTGGAACTTTATTAAAACAAAAGCTATAAAACATGATTACTACTGTAGCTTAATCATGTGGACACACAAAAACAGTAAAGGTAAATATTGGGTTGTCTCCCAACAAGCGCTTTTCTTTAATGCCTTTTAGCTAGGCATGATGATTTCAATGATGCTCACATAAAAGATAAGAATTGAAACATAAAGAGAGCATCATGAAGAATATGACTAGCAAATTTAAACCTAACCCACTTCCTATGCCTAGGGATTTTGTGAGAACACAATTTAAGGGAACAAGAATCAACTAGCATAGGAAGGCAAAACAAGTATAACTTCGAAACTTTAAGCACATAGAGAGGAAACTTGATATTATTGCAACTCCTACAAGCATATATTCCTCCCTCATAATAATTTTCAGTAGGATCATGAATGAGTTCAACAATACAAACATCACATAAAGCATTCTTTTCATGATCTACAAGCATAGAAATATTACTACTACATAAGCAAAAATTCTTCTCATTCAGAATAGTGGGAGCAAACTCAACAAAATAACCGTCTTGTGAGGCATAATCCAATTGAAAATTAAAATCATGATGACAAGTTTCATGGTTAACATTATTCTTTATAGCATACATGCCATCACATTAATCATCATAGATAGCAACTTTGTTCTCATAATCAATTGGAACCTCTTCCGAAATAGTGGAATCATTACAAACTAAAGTTGACACTCTTCCAAATCCACTTTCATAAATATCACACTAAGATTAAACACCCTCCAAAATAGTGGGATCACTAATTCCTAAAGTTGACACTCTTCCAAACCCACTTTAGTTGATAGTATTATTCATACTCCAAAAGATATAAGTGAATATCATGGAGCATTCTACAATTAATATAGACTAACCAACATCCAAGCTCAAAATATATAAGTGAAGCACACGAAGCATTCTGTAAAACCATACTGAAAAGATATAAGTGAAGCACATGAAGCATTTTATAAATCAATGAATGGCTATCTCATACTAGCATGGTTCCTAAAGAAAAAGAAAAACACAAGGGACACAAATCATGTGAACAAAACAAAAACCGAGGTATACCGATAATTGTTGAAGAAGAAAGATGGGATGCCAACCGGGGCATCCCCAAGCTTAGATGCTTGAGTATCCTTGAAGTATTTACTTAGGGTGCCTTGGGAATCCCCAAGCTGGAACTCTTGCCTCTCTTTATTCTTCTCACATCGGTAACTCCTCGTTCTTCGAACACTTCATCCACACAAAACTTAACAAAAACTTTGTGAGATCCGTTAGTATAATAAAGCAAATCACTACCTTTAGGTACTGTTGCAAACTCATGTCAATTTAATATTAGCACTTTATCTACTGTATTCCAACTTCACCATGGTTCATACCCCCCGATACTACCCATGGATTCATCAAAATAAGCGAACAACACATAGAAAACAGAATCTGTCAAAAACAGGATAATCTGTAGTAATCTGGAAATTTAGTAAACTTCTGTAACTCCAAAAATTCTAAATAAAATATGAAAATTTAAAAAATTTGTACAGAAGTAATGTTCAAAATTTTTCAGACCCATTTGACTTTCCAGTAAAAAATGTAAATTCAAGCGTTACAGCCAAAGTTTCTATTTTTGTACTGCACATAGTAAACAAGCAATCTAATCATCCTAAAACCAAAGCTTGGCACATTATTTTTATAATAGAAAGGATATATACAAGGGATAATTATTTACAGAGAAACTTCCATGAAAAATTCTACATTGTTTCCATGAGCATGAACACAAGTGCTCAAGGTCGACCCTCACTTCTCCAATGCATAACTTTCCAATCACTTCTCTTCTTGAAAAACTTTTTAGGCATATGAGGCAAGTGCATCTTTTTGTGTTTTCATTTTTTTGATTTTTTTGTAGGTTTCACGCACAATAAGCAAATAAAAAAGGTAATACAAAAACTACTTAGTGAAGAAAGCAAACAAGCACACACGAGAATATCAACCCCACGCTATTGCTCCCCGGCAACGGCGCCAGAAAAGAGCTTGATAATCCCCAAGTGCAGGGAATCATCGTAGCAATTTCCAAAGGTGGAAGTGATAAGCATGGAGTGTCGAACCCACAAGGAGCTAAAGTCAAGATCAATATTCTCTCAAGTCCTATCTGCCACTAATACGACTCTACGTACACCGAACGTTTGCTTCCAACTAGAAACGAGAAATAAAACTAGAAATTGGGTGTGAAGAAGATAAGTTTGTATGATATCGAAGAGCTAAAATATAAAAGTAGGTGTTGTTATCATAAATTTAGAATATATTATTAAATATTATAAGTAGCGAGTGTGGAATAATGATGGGTCGACGTGTGGAATTATCCTAGGCAATTGTTAACAGGACCGGTAATCACTATTGCAATTTCATATGAGGGAGAGGCATAAGCTAACATACTTTCTCTTCTTGGATCATATGCACTTATGATTGGAACTCTAGCAAGCATCCGCAACTACTAAAGATCATTAAGGTAAAACCCAACCATAGCATTAACATATCAAGTCCCCTTTATTCCCATACACCGTGACCCACTTATCCGTGTTTATGCTTCTGTCACTCAAGAAACATAGACAATAAGTAAACCATGGACATATTGCAACACCCTACAGCGGGAATCCCTCACGCTTGCGCGACACCGAGGGCACAGTAGGACAACACCAAATAAATCATATAACTCATACCAATCTAGATCATCAATCAACCCAAAGACAAAGGATATCTACTCAAAACATCATAAGATGGCAATACATCATTGGATCATAATATGTGGCATAAAGCACCATGTTCAAGTAGGGATTACAGCGGGGTGCGGGAGAGTGGACCATGTAAAAGAGATGAGTATGGTGATGATGATGGTGATGTTGATGAAGATGATCACCGCGGCGATGATTCCCCTCCCGATGGCACTCCGGCGCCACCAAGAGAGAGGAGGAGAAGTTCCCCCCTGGACCGCGTAAAAGATGAATTTAGTGATGATGATGGTGATGTTGATGAAGACGATCACCGCGGTGATGATCCCCTCCCGATGGCACTCCGGCGCCACCGAGAGAGAGGAGGAGAAGTTCTCCCCCTTGTGCTTCCTCCTCCATGGCCTCCCCCTGGATGGGGAGAGGTTCCCCCTCTTGTCCTTGGCTTTCATGGCGATGATGGCCCCTCCGAGATCCTTCCCCATGGCCTCCGGTGATGATGGCCCCCTCCGGTAAGGTGCCAGAGAGGGCCTAGATCGATTTCTCGTGGCTACAGAGGCTTGCGGCGGCGGAACTTCTGATCTAGGTTATTTTCTAGATGTTTGGATATTTATAGAAGAGGTTGGCGTCAAGAACAAGTCAAGGGGCCCCACAGGGAGTCCACGAGGCACAGGGGCGCGCCCCCACCCTCGTGTAGCCCACGGGACTCCCCTCCGGTAGATTTTTGTTCCAGTATTTTTTATATTTTCCCAAAAGAATCTCCGTTGATTTTCAGCGCATTCCGAGAACTTTTATTTCTGCACAAAAACAACACCACGGTAGTTCTACTGAAAACAGCGTCAGTCCGGGTTAGTTCTAATCAAATCATACCAAAGTCATATAAAACTATTGTAAACATGGCATGAATACTTCATAAATTATAGATATGTTGGAGACGTATCATGTCGCGAAGTGAACACGTGGTGGCAGACGGGATCGTAGCACCGGTAACCTTTGGTGTTGGGTGGGTAACCAAGAAAGATGCAAGCAAGGGAACGTGGTGCAACCTTGTGAGGGGTGGTGGAGGCGATGCTTGGATAACAAAGGCACCCGAAGACACGAAGGTCATCATACGAGTGACAAACACCGAAAAGGAGCTGGTGAGGTGCATAGTTCCAGCAAACACGACATGGACGCATGTTAATGAGAAGAGATGCGGTAGCAAGCGCGTCGGGCCAAAACTAAGGTGGCACGTTAGCATTAAAGAGAAGGGTGCAAGCAGTCATTGGGAGTGCGGAGTACGCGTTCAGCACGACCATATTGCTGAGATGTGTATGGGCACGTGAGGCGAAAGATGGTGCCATGTGATGCGAGAAGTGTATGGACATCGAGATTATCAAATTATTTTCCGTTATCGATCGGAATGCATGGATGGGACAACCAAACTGTGTGGAGACATAGGCATAGAATGTTGTGAGGGTCGCGAGTGCATCATACTTGCGACGTAGAGGAAATGTCCACACATAATGGAAAAATCGTCTAAGATCACGAGGTAATAAAGATTGCCAGAATTACTCGCGACCGGAGATGTCCATACATCGCTATGAAGCAGTTCAAACGGAAAAGAAGATATGGTGATGGATGCACTAAAGGGAAGACAGACATGCTTCCCGATACGGCAAGCATGACAGGTGTGATTGTCGATCTTACTACATGTGATGGAGAAACTTTGGAGAATATGACGAAGTGCGGCTCAATTGGGATGACCCAAACGAGCATGCCAAAGGTCGACACTGGCGGAGAGGGAACTGGGGTAGCAGTAGCAGTGGAGGAAGGTGCACCGGGTAGAGCTCGTCATGGCTGTCACATCGGTGAAGAACCATCCTGGTACGGGCGTCCTTAACAAAGAAGCCGATTTCGTCAAATTCAACGGTGACAAGATTTTCACAAGTAAAAGAACAAATAGAAACAAGATTCTTGATTAGTGTAGGTGAGGCAAGAATGTTAGACATAGATAACATCATGGATGTAGAGGGAAAAGAACTATGACCGATATGTGTGGTACAGAAGAGCCATCGCTGATACGTCCATTTTGCATCATGTTTTCCTACTGTTATTTATAATGTTTTTATGCATAATAATGCTTTTGGAAGTAATTCTAATCCATTTTCTCTCATAATTTGCAAGGTTTACACAAAGAGGGAGAATACCGACATCTGGAATTCTAGACCTGAAAAAGCACATCAGAGCTACCTATTCCGCACAACTCCAAATAAGCTGAAACTTCATGAAGAATTTTTATGGATTATTTAAGAATTATTGGAGCAAATAACTACCAGAGGGGGCCCACTAGGTGGGCACAACCCAACTGGGCGCGCCAAGGAGCCCAGGCGCGTCCTAGTGGATTGTGCCCTCCTCGGCCCATCTTTGGCGCCCCTCTTATGCTATATAAATCATTTTGACTTAGAAAGAATAAGGAGAGGACTTTCGGGATGAAGTGCCGCCGTCTCGAGGCAGAACTTGGGCAGGAGCAATTTTGCTCTCCGGCGGAGCGATTCCACCGGGGGGACTCCCCTCCCGGAGGTGCAAAGCCCGTGCGGGGGAATCATGGGGCAGCGGGGCGTCGCGCCGTCGCGGCTTGGAGGCATGCCTGTGACAGTGGATCCTGAGTGGGCGCCTCAGGACGACGTGTGTGTGTGTCCATGGCGTCGATCACACAGTGATGTGGCCTCCTCTACCTTTGGTTGTCTTCATCGTCATTCGAAAGGGATCTGGTCAGTGGGTGTTGCCTCACGGTGGCTTCCTGGCAGCGGATCAAGTGGAGGAGGTGATGGTGGCCTAGCTGCTGAAGTGGATGAGGATGCCACCATCGTCGGCGGCGCCCGTGGGTGTTGTTTTCCTTATTGGAGGCGATGGTGGAGGCGTCCCTTGCTCCATTGTTTCCGGAGGAAACCTCAGATCTGGAGGAGGCTATCACTGACGACGGCGCCCGTGGGCGTCGTAGCCCTTGTTGGAGGCATTGAGGGGCCTCCTGGATCGGATTATGGTGGCGTCTTCATCGTCACCCCCGTGGGGGCATCATCTTTGAAAACATTCATCGGCTGGACATCGGTAGGTGGTGGAGCGGTGCTTCATCCTACACATCGATCGCGACGGATCTCGGCGGCATGGCACAGTGGAGACTCGGCGTCCGATGGGTGGCGATGGACTCGTGCAGGAGGATAACGCTGTCTGGCGTCGTGGTGACGTTGATGGTGGAGTTGCCTGGCGAGGTCGATGCCTCAATATCTGATCTGAGGATGGATCGATGGATGAAGGAGGTGACGGCCCTTGCAGCGTGCGCATGTGGTGCCTACTGAAAGTGCGTCGGACCAATGTAGTCTAGGTATTGTGCCTTGGATGGGGCATCCAGTATTAGATGCTAGATGTTGGTGTGATACCTGTTTGGTATTAGGCTCAGACATTCGGCATCCCTTCATCACAAGGATTGAAATAGCGACAGATTTTGCCAAGATGATGCCTTCAGACTTATTGGTGTATTACCTTGTAAGAGCTTTGTGAATAATAAATAAAGTGGCTCAATGCATCGCTCAGATGCAGAGGCCACGGGTACATCCTCTTTTTCAAAAAAGAATAAATTAACCTCATTATCCCGATAGCTAACGGAACCGCTAGAAACCACTTTGGTTAGGTTAATGCAAGATTTAAACGTGTTTTCTTTTTGGGAGTAGAAATTACAGACTGTACATGAAATTGCTATATAATCGTTGACAGTCAATTATATGGACCAGGACGAAATCGGTATATATTGCTCCATGTGCATTGTGCTAGACAAGACGCCGCCTGTTTTGAAACAAAAGTTTAGACCTTATCGGAGTATATGATAATTGCTGGGATTGTCGAGAACTCGATATACACGCAGTGACTCGCGTCCGGGACACGCACGTGAGACCCTGCCTTTGATCGATTGTTCTCCGGCCGATGTTTTCTAAAGGAGAATGATCGATCCTCTCTCTGCATTATATATTGCCAACATCCACATGACCAACCAGCTGTATGTACATATAGAGGAAATAACCTGGTGCTAAGTAGGATTAGGAGACCTAGACAACTCGATCGGACACAATCCGTGCTCAATTCCAGTGATAATACCGCGCACAGGTACATGTTACTGCTGTCCGACTCGGACTAGCTTTCTGCTGGTTCCTCTCATATATGATAGGAGTACAACGGAGCAAGCCACACAACCACCGATCAACGCGGGACGCAACCAGCAGCCGCTATACACCACACCACGGGAGCAGCCTTGTCCATCTCCGCCGTCGACGCGCTAGCCGGAGCGATCAAGAACCACGCGCCTCAGAGATGGTTAACTGCTCCCCATCATGGCACCGCCGATTGGTCTGTCCTGCCGGAGGACCTCCTTCTGACCGTCATGGCAGAGCTGGATGTCCCCAGCATTATCCGATCCGGCGCCGTCTGCACGTCCTGGCACCACGCCTACGAGACCTTCCGCCGCCTCTACCTCCCCTCGCCGAAGCAGGCCCCTTGCCTGCTATACGCCTGCGACGAGTTTGGGCCTAACTTCGCCGCCATGTACTGCCCCTCCAGCAACGCCACGTTCCGCGTCCCCTTCCCACGGCCCCCGGACGAGAGGCGTGGATTCGTCTCCTCTTGTCACGGTTGGGTGTTCGCCACCGCCGAGTCAGGGGACCCATATCTTCTCAACCCTATTACCGGCTCCCGGGCCGCGCTCCCACCGTTCGTGACAATCTACCACGGGGAGAGCCGCTATGACCACAACCATAAGCGTGCTCTGAAGGCACGACTGGAGAACAGATCCCGCAACCCGATGATCACCTGGGCATGGCATTCGGGGTATATCCAGGTTGCCATCTCCGCTGCCACCGAGATAGCCGCATGCACCGTGGTAATCGTGCATACCCCAGACGAGTGGAGGCTCTCCTTTGCTAGGCCCGGTGACAAGCAGTGGACATTGCTCCCTAGCGACCAAGGCTTTATAGATGTTCTTTACAATGATAAGGACGGCTTGTTCTACGCTCTAGGTTGTGATTGTTCTATTTACACGATAGATCTCAATGGCCCTTTGCCGATGGTGACGATGATCATGCGTGGTGTGTCAGCCTGGGGCGTGAACTTCAGCAAGTCTGGAGGATCTGGAATTGCGCACATGTTCCAATCAAAAATATGGTCGATGATGGTAGTGTAGATTTCACGAACGAATATGACGACGGCAAGTTCAGTGAGCTGTTTGAAGATGATTATAAGTTCACTATGGCGAAGCTCTTCATTTTCAAGGTTGACATTGGCAGGCAGAAGCTGGTGGAGCTACGGGATATTGGAGACCACGCGCTATTCCTCGGGTACAACAATGTCGTGTATGTTTCCACTAAGGACTTTCCGGCGTTCAAACCAAACCACGCTTACCTCACGGATGACCGTTTTGAATGTAAGCCAAGATTGAAAGAGGACCTGGGTATTTGGAACGTCAAGGAGAGGAATATGCAGAAACTTGAGGATGCATGGCCATGCATGTATTCTTGGCTAGATTTACCAGCTCCGATTTGGATCACGCCAAGGTTTTAGTAACTACTACTGTATTTTATATTAAGCATAATACCGGAGAGGCAATGAAGTTCAGTTACCATGGTGAGATGCCTCGTAGAAAAGGGGCTCAATTTGTTCGATGTTTGTAAAAGTTGACATGTTATTCGTAAATTGATAAAAGTTCATCATACAATTTCCGAATTGTTCGCCTCGGCATTCCAAATGTTTAAATTTTTGTATGAGAAAAAAAACATGGCTTTGGGCATCGCCAAGCTCTCGTCCGCCTCTGTTGTGCCGTTCTGCCGAGATCTTCTGGCATGGCATGCTTGTTACCTCTGACTGCCAGGACACCATTGCGCACGAGACATGGCATGCCTTGCTGCTTCTTCCTCGCTCATCCGCTGACGTCGTTGCTTCCCAAACCAATGGGCATGCGTGTCTCAGGTATACATGCATTCTGTCGAACATGTGGAAGGCGTCGCGATCCACAGAGTCCAGCAGCTGCTGCGCGCCTTTGCCCGAGTTCGTGCCCGAGACGACACGACACACGAACACGAGAGAGACTCGGCGTTGCACAAGACCTTGAGATACAACTGCGCAAGAACACAAGACCTGCTCGGCAATATCCACGATAGGATCGCCACCCTGCACGACCACGTGCGCCTCGCCGCCGTCTGCAGGTCGTGGCGCGCCGCCATGGCGCGGCTCCCGGCGCCTCCGGCCGTCCCGCTGCTGCTCCTCTCGCCGTGCAGCAACCGGTCCAGCGGGAGGAAGCACCTGTGCGGGCCCGACTACGCCTGGGTCACGCGCGTCCCGACCAAGGTGGAGTACAAGTTGTTCGTCGGCTCGCATGACGGCGGCTGGGTCGCCACCTTCGACAACCGCGAGCTCACGCTCGTGAACCTCTTCTCTGGCGCGGAGATGCCGGTGTGCCCGCTGAGGCCGGGACGTCTAAGCCAAAATCCCATCGCTAAAATCATCTTCTCCGACGCCCCTACCTCCTCTAACGTCTGCGTCCTCGCCGCCATCACCGACGATAGGCTCAACATTGCATTGTGCAAAGTTGGCAAAGGCAGTGCCAGTGGGTGGACCATGACAACTTGGCACAAGAAGATGTTCGCGGACATCGCCTTCTGCGACGGTGATCTCTACTGCCTCACGTACCCCGACGAGAGCTTGGTCAAGTTTAAATTCAACACCAAGGGAGAAGGGAAGCCCGTGATCACATCTACCCACCAGATAGCCGTCCGAAGGCGCAATGGCCCCACCATGAAGCATGACCCCAGTTCATACGGTTGTTGCATGGTTGAGCTACATGGGGAGCCATCGATGGCGATAAGGACCCGATGGTTGCCCGACCGCGAGCCTTTCTTCAAGGTCTTCATGCTAGTCGATGCAAACCCCGGCGGCATCTACTGGCACAAGTGGGCTGAGGTGAAGAGCTTTGGTGAGTATGCCTTGTTCTTGGGGCCGACAAGGTCTCAAGCGGTGCACGTGCCTATGGGCGCCCAACGCCACGGTCTAGAGAGAAACCACATCTACTACTCGAAATCTACCCGCTCTAGAGAACATGAGTCGCGTGGCAACGAAGTGTACACGGTGGCATTGGAATGTGGTGACCACATGTGTTGTAGGGAAGACCAAAGTATCGGCGATGGTCTAGAGAGGACATGATACTACACGACGGGTTGGGACTGTGCTTCAATGTGGCTACACCCTCCAGAGTTGTAACTTACATATTTGCGAGCCTGGTGCAAATATTATTTATCCTAACACTAGAACCATGGCTTAGATGTTATCATGCATGGTACAACTCTACTTAATTAACATTGCCATGTTGTTTAATCTTTACTACTCCTTTGATCCATCCATATTACTAGTATAAACCACGCCGAGCAAAATTGCCCAAAGTCCTCCGCGCTGATTGACCATCGTTGCCCTCGAAAACAAGAACCGCTGCCGCATGTCTTAATTTTGACTTTTGAGGTAGACATGTTATCATCCAAACAGATTTTAGCAAGCAGCTCGTAGTTCAGTTTGACCACCGAAATTAATTTTGTCGTTCAAATTCGACATGTTCTCATTATGTTGCCATCTCAGTAAAGCGCAAGCGGATCTGTTGTACTCAGCTCTACTGAACCTATAAATTCAGAGTTAGTTTCAACTCTTAGATTCAGGCAGCATCTGTGAATTTCTCGAGTTCCATTTACTTCACATCTCAAGTTCTGAACTTGTTATTTTCTCGGATTGATGTGTGCTGCTCACTAGGAGTTGCAGCAATCGAGGGCTCTGACCTCAAGCCAAGCGTCTGGCTGCGCCAGAATGCCTCCGAGATGATGGGCCTCCTCAGCGGCGGCGTACCTCGCACTCAGCGCTCAGGGGCGGCGCGATGCTGACGAACGGCATTGCCGACCACGCCCTTTTTTATCGTTTTGGTTTTTTTGTTTCCCCTCCCTCTCCCTCTCTCTCCCTCTCCCTCTCCCTCTCTCTCTCTCTCTTCAAAATTGTTTCTGTTTAATTTGGAAGGATAAACATGATGGCGCTAGTGTTACTAGCCGAATGTCACCTCTACAGCAAGACACTCTTTTGTTTTACAAGCAGTGGACATGTGAATTTTACCGTATTTCTAACCATTGTGTAGATTGGTTTGATGATGATGAGATGCACATGTTCACATTTTTCATTACGTAACAGGAACCAATCTAACCATTGTGTAGACTAGTGGCTGGGATAGGCGGCAATGGTGATGGTTTGTATTTTCTTCTTTTCTGCAATAATGTAAGTTTACCTGAGTGTGACACCCTCTATTTCCTATCTGAAGCAATGAGATGTACAACCCATTAGAAAGCCACTTTGTGCATGTCTAAAGCCTAGGGAATAACAAAGTTTTCCTACAACTTGGCACATCTACAGGATAAAAACATACATTATGTCATTTGACCTCTAACGGATTTGGAATACAAGAAAAAATATTTAGAAATTTTGATACTATTGTCATTGTGATTAGCTAGGAATTTAGAAACTATTATCACTGAGATTAGCTAGCTATCATGCAAGAATGTTAGAGAAGAAAAGGTACAAGAAATATGACATGATTAAGGACAAGAGCAAGAGAATCATGTTAACCATCAACCATTGAAATAAACAAATTTCTAACATTTTCCTTATAACATTTCTCTTTCATAATAACAATAATAGCCTGTCATGGATCAGTCGTCACCAGAGGTACCTATATGTATAACTGTCTGCCACAATCTACATAGATTTGCCTAACAATTCATATCCTGGATGGAGGATGGAGCATGCCCTGGTTATGTACAGAAACAAGCATACATACTTTCAGTATGGGGTAGCTATCTAGCTGAGGAAAATCCAGTAAGGCGAAGTAAAGAATAAAGAAACTAAAAATTGTGTATTCTTTAACTTGTAATTGTATTATTTAGCAGACAAAAAGTTACATAGGTAATGTTTCAGACTAAACTATCAGGGCACATCAAAGCAGTTAGAATAAGTTCATAGGAAAATAAATCTCTAGGACCAGATGTTTAAAGAAAAAAATAATATCTGGAAGAACTTGATTCACATACAACCTGCAAGTTGCTCCATTACTCGAAGTAAATTTACCTGCTGAGATTACTCCATTAGACATGATTTTGAGAAATCAGGGAAGTTGGTAAATAGGAAATGTGTAGAAAAATATTTGAGCCCTAGGCATCATACTTCCCTCAATGATGAAAGACAAAATAACATGATATACCTTTGGGAGAATAAACGATTGGAATGTATTCGGAAGAAACAACATCCGATGACATTGAAATCCTCAACATTTCGAAAGTGTTAGCATCTTGACTTCCGTCAATGCTACAAGACATACTGAGAATGCATATAACTGAATATTTAACATGTATTTTGAAAAAAACTGCAACGTCAATATCATATACACATCAAATCACTAGTAAAAAAAGGGTCAAATGTGAGACACATTAGTCCCAGTTCACTAGTAGAAAAGGGGGCAATGGTCCAGGCCGGGTCAGCCCATTAGTCCCGGTTCAATCTAGAACCGGGACCAATGGGGGCATTGGACCCGGTTCGTGAGCCCCGGGGGCCGGCCGGGCCACGTGGGCCATTGGTCCTGGTTCGTCTGGACCTTTTGGTCCCGGTTGGTGGGACGAACCGGGACCAATGTGCCTTGCTCCTGGCCCACCACCATTGGTCCCGGTTGGGGGAATGAACCGGGACCAAAGGCTTCCCTTTAGTCCCGGTTCAAGCCACGGACCAGGACCAATTAATTGCCTATATATACTGCGCGAGCAGAGCACTCTCACTGCTCTGTTTTTCGTGGCCGGCGAGGAGAGAGCTTTGTGGTGCTCTAGCTCACCTCCTATGCACACGAGGTGTTCGATGGAATGCCCGAGCCACACTACTTAAGCTTTCTCCTCTCCAAGCTCCATTTTTCTCAATATTTGTCTAGGTTTAGCGGTCCGTCACGTCCCGTCCCCGTCTTCACCGCCGTCGATCGCCCGCGCCGATCTCGTCGCCGGCACCACCGTGGTGAGCCTCTTGTTCTTATCATCTTTCTGAAAGGAAAAAAAACTCTTACTTGTATGTTTATATAGATACTTGTATAATTTTCTTACTTTTATTATTGCATCTTATATAGTGCGATGGTTTTGGTATCCGCCCCCGTCGGCCCTCGTCCTGTCTATGATTCAGATGTGGTATATATTATCTTTTCATAACTATTGATTCATTTATTGTTTATGACAATTATGCCGACCAACGTGACATAGATTTTATTTATCTAGGAGGTTGTTGAACCGGAAATTCCAACCGACCCTATTGTCGAGAGGTTAAATTTAGTTGAAGAAGAAAACAATTTGTTGAAGGAAAAAATTAGAAAAATTGAGGAGGAGAAGATGATATTGGAGTTGCATGTTGCGGATGTCGTCGATGATCACAAGATCAAGATGGATGCAATGCGCTTGAAGATTAGAAAGATTAGAAAATATGCCATTCATACCGAGGCTTGGTATCATTATGCCGTTGGATCAGTTGTTACATTGGTAGCGATTATGATCGCATTTGTTTTCGCATTGAAATATTTTACATAGTTTCAGTGTATGATTTAATTAATTTAGATGCTCTGCAGAGCTTTATGTTGTTAGATGAGAACTATGTATGTACTTTGGTTTTAATGTGATGATGAACTTCTATTAATTTGGTCACTTAATTATCTATTCATGATGTTCTGTAATGATTTTTGACACACTTAATTATATATAATGCACGCAGATGAACCGGCAATGGATGTACGGTTCAAGACACACCTCCGAGTATATTAAGGGCGTGCATGATTTTCTCGAAGTGGCTGAGGCAAACAAGCAGAATGGTTTTATGTGTTGTCCATGCCCTATATGTGGGAATACGAAGTCTTACTCTGACCGGAAAATCCTCCACACCCACCTGCTTTACAAGGGTTTCATGCTACACTATAATGTTTGGACGAGGCACGGAGAAATAGGGGTTATGATGGAAGACGGCGAAGAAGAAGAGTACGATGATAACTATGTGCCCCCTGAATACGGTGATGCTACTGAAGATCAAGAGGAACCAGACGATGTGCACGATGATGCTGCAACGGGCGAAGCTGCTGAAGATCAAGAGGAACCAGACGATGTGCCCGATGATGATGATCTCCGCCGGGTCATTGTCGATGCAAGGACGCAATGCGAAAGTCAAAAGGAGAAGCTGAAGTTCGATCGCATGTTAGAGGACCGCAAAAAAGGGTTGTACCCCAATTGCGAAGATGGCAACACAAAGCTCGGTACCGTACTGGAATTGCTGCAGTGGAAGGCAGAGAATGCTGTGCCTGACAAAGGATTTGAGAAGCTACTGAAAATATTGAAGAAGAAGCTTCCAAAGGATAACGAATTTCCCGACAGTACATACGCAGCAAAGAAGGCCGTATGCCCTCTAGGATTGGAGGTGCAGAAGATACATGCATGCCCTAATGACTGCATCCTCTTCCGCGGTGCGTACAAGGATCTGAACGCATGCCCGGTATGCGGTGCATTACGGCATAAGATCAGACGAGATGACCCTGGTGATGTTGACGGCGAGCCCCCCAGGAAGAGGGTTCCTGCGAAGGTGATGTGGTATGCTCCTATAATACCATAGTTGAAACGTCTGTTCAGAAACAGAGAGCATGCCAAGTTGATGCGATGGCACAGTGAGGACCGTAAGAAAGACGGGAAGTTGAGAGCACCCGCTGACGGGTCGCTGTGGAGAAAAATCGAGAGAAAGTACTGGGATGAGTTTGCAAGTGAGCCAAGGAACGTATGGTTTGCTTTAAGCGCGGATGGCATTAATCCTTTCGGGGAGCAGAGCAGCAATCACAGTACCTGGCCCGTGACTCTATGTATGTATAACCTTCCTCCTTGGATGTGCATGAAGCGGAAGTTCATTATGATGCCAGTTCTCATCCAAGGCCCTAAGCAACCCGGCAACGACATTGATTTGTACCTAAGGCCATTAGTTGAAGAACTTTTACAGTTGTGGAATGGAAACGGTGTACGTACGTAGGATGAGCACAAAGAGGAGGAATTGAACCTAAAGGCGTTGCTGTTCGTGACCATCAATGATTGGCCCGCTCTCAGTAACCTTTCAGGACAGACAAACAAGGGATACCACACATGCACACACTGTTTACTTGACACCGATAGTATATACCTGGCAAGCTGCATGAAGAATGTGTACCTGGGCCATCGTCGATTTCTTCCGACCAACCATCAATGTCGAAAGAAAGGCAAGCATTTCAAAGGTGAGGCAGATCACTGGAAGAAGCCCGCCATGCGTACCGGTGATCACGTACTTGCTATGGTCAATGATTTACACGTAATCTTTGGAAAGGGTCCCGACGCACTAGCTGTTCCGAGTGACGCTGGGGGACACGCACCCATGCGGAAGAAGAAATCTATATTTTGGGACCTACCCTACTGGAAAGACCTAGAGGTCCGCTCTTCGATCGACGTGATGCACGTGACGAAGAACCTTTGCGTGAATCTGCTAGGCTTCTTGGGCGTGTATGGGAAGACAAAAGATACAGCTGAGGCACGGGAGGACCTACAACGTTTGCACGAAAAAGATGGCATGCCTCCAAAGCAGTATGAAGGTCCTACCAGCTATGCTCTTACCAAAGAAGAGAAGGAAATCTTCTTTGAATGCCTGCTTAGTATGAAGGTCCCGACTGGCTTCTCGTCTAATATAAAAGGAATAATAAATATGGCAGAGAAAAATTTTCAGAACCTAAAGTCTCATGACTGCCACGTGATTATGACGCAACTGCTTCCGGTTGCATTGAGGGGGCTTCTACCGGAAAACGTCCGATTAGCCATTGTGAAGCTATGTGCATTCCTCAATGCAATCTCTCAAAAGGTGATCGATCCAGAAATCATACCAAGGCTAAGGAGTGATGTGGTGCAATGTCTTGTCAGTTTTGAGCTGGTGTTCCCACCATCCTTCTTTGATATCATGACGCACGTCCTAGTTCATCTAGTTGACGAGATTGTCATTCTGGGCCCCATATTTCTACACAATATGTACCCCTTTGAGAGGTTCATGGGAGTCCTAAAGAAATATGTCCGTAACCGCGCTAGGCCAGAAGGAAGCATCTCCATGGGCCATCAAACAGAGGATGTCATCGGGTTTTGTGTTGACTTCATTCCTGGCCTTAAGAAGATAGGTCTCCCTAAATCGCGGTATGAGGGGAGACTGACTGGAAAAGGCATGCTTGGAAGGGACTCAATAATATGCAGGGACGGATATTCTTGGTCTCAAGCACACTACACAGTTCTACAAAACTCTACCTTGGTGACCCCGTATGTCGATGAACACAAGAACAGTCTGTGCTCCAAACACCCGTAGCAGTGCGACGACTGGATTACATGTGAACACATCAGTACTTTCAGCAGTTGGTTGGAAGCACGTATCAGAGGTGACAACACTGTTTGTGATGAGCTGTACTTGTTGTCCAGGGGACCATCTTTGACTGTATTGATTTGGAAAGGATACGATATAAATGGGAATACATTTTACACGATTGACCAAGATCAAAAGAGCACCAACCAAAACAACGGTGTCCGCTTTGATGCAACAACCGAGAGGGGAAAGGACACATATTATGGTTACATAGTGGACATATGGGAACTTGACTACGGAGTAGATTTTAAGGTCCCTTTGTTTAAGTGCAAATGGGTCAATCTGTCAGGAGGCGGGGTACAAGTAGACCCACAGTACGGAATGACAACAGTGGATATGAAAAATCTTGGGTACACTGATGAACCGTTCGTCCTAGCCAATGATGTGGCACAGGTTATCTATGTGAAGGACATGTCTACCATACCGAGAAAGAGAAAAGATAAGGAAGCAAATACATCATACGATGAGCCAAGGCGCCACATAGTTTTTTCAGGAAAAAGGGACATCGTGGGAGTGGAGGACAAGACAGACATGTCTGAAGATTATGAAAAGTTTCATGAAATTCCTCCCTTCAAAGTCAAGGCTGACCCCAGCATCCTGATAAACGATGAAGATTATCCATGGTTACGGCGCAATAAGCAAATGACACAAGCAAAGAAAAAGTGAAGACTTTCTCCCGCAACTATTATGATGATACCATGCCAACTTTGTAACTGACGAGTATGATACCATTGTCCGTTTTGTACATGCACATGCTATGTGGGTCAATTTATGATACCATGCCAACTTTCAACTTTTTCAGAGTTCATTTGAAATGCTTTAATGTCTTATGGTTCGGCCCTCGTAATAATTAAAAATAGCAACAATAAGTATTTTGTTGTAAGTAGAAACAAAATAAAATAAATAAAGCAAGAAAGAAAACAAAAAAACAAAAAAAGTGTTTTCAAATTTGAAAAACTAATGGCACTAACAGAAAGTTTATAATTTTCCTAAAACTAAAAGCAAAAACAATTAAAAAATAAAGCAAAAAACAAAAGAAAATAAATAATGCAGAAACAAAAGAAAAAAACAACAATAAGTATTTTGTTGTAAGTAGAAACAAAATAAAATAAATAAAGCAAGAAAGAAAACAAAAAAACAAAAAAAGTGTTTTCAAATTTGAAAACTAATGGCACTAACAGAAAGTTTATAATTTTCCTAAAACTAAAAGCAAAAACAATTAAAAAATAAAGCAAAAAACAGAAGAAAATAAATAATGCAGAAAACAAAAGAAAAAACTGGGAAAAAAATAAATATAGCAACAATAAGTAAAGAAAACAAAAAAACAAAAAAATGCCTCCTACTGGGCCCCCATGGCCTGAATACGACTAGAAACCCTACTATGGGCCAGGATTCAGGCCCGCAGTAGGCCCAGAAGGCCCATCAGGCAAAGCAATAGCAAGTAGGCCCGAAAGCCTGCGGTGGAGAGGAGCTCGAGAGGGGTGCGGCAGTGGGGCTTATAAACCACTGCGCGCCCCTCTCGACTAGCGAGGTGGGACTAAACTTTGGCCCTGAGGCGGGCAGCACAGAGGCCTTTGGTCCCGGTTGGTGGCACCAACCGGGACTAAAGGGGGAGGCATTAGTCCCGGTTGGTGCCACCAACCGGGACCAAAGGCCGCCGGTTCCCGCCCTTTGGGCTGCCGAAAAAGAGGCCTTTGGTCCCGGTTGGTGGCACCAACCGGGACTAAAGGGGGGCATTAGTCCCGGTTGGAGTCACGAACCGGGACCAATGCCCTTCGTATATATACAACACTTAGCAGTTTTCGCCAAAATCCATCTGTTTCTTCTCACCCCGACGCCTTCTGCTCCTCGTCGCCATCGCCGCCGAGCCCTGCCCCGACGCCGTCAGGCTGGTCCACCTCACCGTCGCGGCCGCCGAGCCACTGCCCCGACACCGTCGCCGCGCCCGCCGCCCCTGCCGGCCCCGACCCCGTCGCCGTCGCCGCGCGCGCCGCCTCTGCCCCGACCCCGTCGCCGTCGCCGCGCGCGCCTCCCGTTCCCCGACCCCGTCGCTGTCGCCGCGCGCGCCGCCCCTTCCCCAACCCCGTCGCCGTCGCCCCGATCGACCACACGCCGCCGCCTTCGGTCCGGCCGCCGGCGCCCTTTCCTCTTATTCTTTTGTGCATTTTATGTATATGTTCTCTGTGTATATATGTATATGTTCTCTGTGTATATATGTTCATATATGCAGAAGTTAGATTTTAGAAAAACTTTAGGATATATACATTTTTTCTGTTGATGATATGATGATGTTTTTTTTCATTTATGCATTTTTTCATATATTTATTATTTTTTTAAGTTGTTAGTAGATATCGATTTTAGGTTAGTGCATTTTATCACTGATTTTAGGTTAGTTGATCAATTTAGTGCATTTTATGTTTGTTGCGTTTTAGGATAGTGCATTTTATGTTAGTGGAGAGGAAAAAGTAAAATAAGGAAAAGGAAAATAAGTAGAGAAAGAAGGAGAAGAAGAAGGAGAAGACAAGGAGAGGAAGAAGAGAAAGAAGAAGAAAAAAAGAGGAGAAGAAGAAGGAATAGAGGAGATTCTTCTCCTTTTTTTTCTCCTCTTTTTTTTCTTCTTCTTCTTAATTTTTATCGGGAACGAGGGTGTCGAGGATCGCCGAGGGGTCGAGGGTCGGGAACTAGGGTAGAGGATCGAGGGTCGTTAAGGGGTCAAGGGTCGAGGGTTCGAGGTTTCTAGGGTCGAGGGATCGAGAGGGTCGAAGGAAGAAAAGGGGAAGAAGGAAGAAAGAATAAGAAAAAGAATGAGAGGAAAAAGGAAAATAAGAAGATGAAGAAGAGGAGAGGAAGAAGAGGAGAAATAAATAAGAAGAGGAAAAAAGAAGAAAAAGAAGAGGAGAAGAAGAAAGGAATAGAGGAGAAGAAGAAAAAATAGAAAAAAAAATTCTATTTTTTCTTCTTCTCCTCTATTCCTTTCTTCTTCTCCTCTTTTTCTTCTTCTTTTTCCTTCTTCCTTCTTCCTCTTTTCTTCCTTTTCCTTAATTATTTTCCTTTCTCATCGTTGTCGCGTGTTGTCGATATAACCCCCTCGAGATAACTTCGACATGAGGGGTGGTCGATATAAATACCCCCCCCTCGGCCCTCTCGCTCGACCAAAACTCTCGAGGACACCCAAACCCTAGAGAGAAAACGATGTTGGTCTCCTACCCCCTCCCGCCGCGCCCCTACCCAACAAATTAACTCTCTCGAAGCGTTGTTGTGTCGAGGCGACCCCAAACCCTAGAGAAGCAGCGTCGAGGCCACTAACATGATTCCTTATTGTGATTAGCTGGCTAGTTCTACGTTTGCCATCTGTACCATATATAAACATGTTGTAAATATTTGCAGAAACTATGGAGCACTACCGAGACGAAGAAACAGAAGCGATATTGAGGGACATAATCGCAAATGGAAGGGATGAAGTTGCGTCATTTCTCCTCGACTCCGTTGGTCAGCTGGAAGAACGGGGTGAAGAAGAGGGCTATGTTCATGATGGCTTCGGCCCATTAATGGCTGTACAAGAACATTACTATGTTCATGATGGCTCCGATGACACAATGGAGGAACAAGAAGGAGACCGTGCTGACTGCTCCGGTGACCGAACCGATCCCGGCCAGGTATATATATATTAGTTAAGCCCGTGCTGACTAGTTAATTGATGCTTCCATTGTTTTGGTATATGTACACATATTAATTACTCTCATCTTTCTTCCTTATAATTTCTAGCCCTCCGGATCGAGCACAACTTCGGTAAGGAGACGAGGCCCGAAGAAAAAGTTGAGCTTGGATGAAAAGTTTGAGATCATAGAAATCGCGCCCGACGGCGAACCGATTGAACCCATCCGGACAAGGAAGGCATTTTCTTCTCAGTGCGGGGTTCTTGTTAGGGACAAGATCCCGATCAGCATCCAGCAATGGTATAAGCCTAAGGAGGAAGACCCTGAGGTGTCTTATGTCAATGATATGCAGAAAGAAGATCTTTGGACTCAGTTGAAGGCAAATTTCACCCTACCGCCAGAGGAGGATCCGGAGAAGCCAGTTAAAGAGGAATTAATCAAGTCTTGTGCTCTTAAGAAGATGGCAACCCTGATGAGGAGGTGGAGGAAAGAGCTGAACCAGTTTGTCAAAAATAAAAAGACACCAGAATTCATCGGCAAATATGAGAAGATCAAAGATCACTGGCCCGCATTTGTGGCCCACAAGACATCGGAAAAGAGTAAGAAGATGTCGGAGACAAACAAGAAAAATGCTGCGAAGAAGACGCTTCACCATCGCACGGGGTCAGGTGGCTACCTGCAAGCCCGGCCTAAGTGGTCCAAGGCTGAGAATGATCTGCTTGAAAAAGGGGTCAAACCAGAGACAATGAGATGGCCAGACCGTTGCCGGACTTGGTTCTTCGGGTCTGGCGGAACCTTGGACCTTGTAACAGGGTTTTGCCAGTGGACGGACGAGCAACTGGAAATACCAGCCAAGAACCTTCGACACTATATCGATGCAGCGCAGCGAGGGACGTTCCTTCCAAACAGGGAGAAGGACGAGCTCACAATGGCCCTTGGGAATCCTGAGCACCCTGGACGGACACAAGGCACGCCAGGCTCCATTCCATGGAAGGTTGGTTTTCCGGACGCAGGGGGTTACAAAACCCACGAGAGGAGGAAGAAACTGGAGCAGGACCAACTGCAGGCGCTGCACGAAAGGGTAATGGGGCTAGAGGATCGAGAAGAGGAACGAGAAGTAGCAGATCGCAGCAAACGACCTACCAAAGCTTCCCCCGAAGCTACCCCACCATCTCAGCGGAGAAGCAGCGTGGCTTCCACCGAGCTACTTCAGCCGGAGCATGTCTTGACGGCTCCTGCCAGCTATCCCGTGGATGGTATCACGGAGTCTCAAAATTGCCACATGATGGTGCGATGGATGACTTTGAAGGTCAAGGCGGCTGTTGGCCAAGTTTATCCTAGTGGACCCGGCACAACTTATCACTGCCAGCCGATTCCAAAAGGATATGCTAAGGTGATGGTGGATGAAATAACGGAGGGATTTGAGGACCTCGTGCTTGACCACCCTACCGGTGAAGGGGAGACTAGGCTGGGTTCTGCTCTGAAGACTCCATGCCTATGGAAGAAGGAGCTCATCAACCTTCTGAACTGGACGCCTCCGCCTCCTCCTCCTGCTCCGGCGAGTCAGGGCACTCCGCCTCCTCCACCGCCTCCTCCTCCAGCGAGTGACGATCAGGGCACGCGTGGCGGCACTCCGCCTCCTTCTCCGGCGCATGGCGGCACTCCGCCTCCTTCTCCGCCTGCACCGGTGCTCCCGAGCAGCCAGCAGCATCCTCCTTCTCCGCCTCGCCAGCAAGGGAGGAAGAGACCCACCGCCGCCCCGGCTGCTCCGGCGCGTCATACTCCTTCTCCTCCGCCTCGTAAGCAAGCACGAAAGAAGACAGATGCCACAGCCGCTCCGTCTGCTCCGGCGTCTAGCAGCACAACCGGAGGCGGGAGGCAATACAAATACGGTCCATCATCTCTCAAGCCTCTAGAGAAGTTACCGTACGAGAGGTCCGAGGAGGAAAATGATACGATTGTGCAGACCCACGTGAAGGAGTTCTTTGAAGGGGTGAAAGCAAAGAGACATCCACCTCTGGAGGAGAAGGTAGATCCGGTGAAAGCAAAGCGCACTATCGATGCCCTGAGGAAACCACCAAAGTCTCCGCCAAGAACCAACTATGAGCGCATTACTGAACAGACATATCTCCAAGCCCAGCAGTCGGGAACTACTGTCAGTGCTAAAAGGTCAAAAGAACGAGCAAAGGGGAAAAAAATTGCTCAGCTCGGCGAACAAGCACAGCAATCGTGCCCCCCGCTCAATGTGTCTAATGCTCCGGGGACGGTGGCCGGTTATGGCAATCTTGACGATTACCTGCCTGACAATGCACTTCCTGATTTCTTGGAGGTGGACGGATTCAGATACGAGTACGGGAAGCCTCTCGTCACAGATGAAAAATCTCTGACAACAATGATGCGAAGATTCCATAATTGGTACATGGAAACCTACAGAGAGTCTGAGGGTAAGAATGCTTTGTATCTGCATATTAAAGTGGAGCACGATCTCGTTGCAAATGATCTGTTGACTGTTCCATTTGAGGAGTTCTTTGAGTTCTTCAATCAAAAGGCCCTCGATAAATTAATGGTCTTTTGCTACTGCCTGTAAGTACTATTTCTGTCATTAAGTCTCTATATATAGCTCGGCTCTTTCATTGCATGTATTTATAATTAATTATCCTCAATATATTATGCAGATTGAAGATCCTCGAGTGCAAAAAACAAGAAATTTATGATATTGGGTTCATTAACACAAATATCATAGATGTATTTTTGGTTGAAAAGAACGTTAAAGAGCCGAGGACAACTTGCTACAATCATTGATCAAAAATCAAAACAAAGATACCATACTCTTTCCTTACAACGGCCCGTGAGTGTTACTGTCGTGTGCATATTCGGTTTCCCTTATTACTCAAGCGAGCTTATAGTATTGTAATTGATGAGTTATGCATGCGTGCGCAGGTACCACTATATTCTTCTGGAGATTAAGCTTGAGCGTGGACTAGTAACCGTCTTAGACTCGAGACGGAAAGATCCCAAATCCTATGCGGACATCACTGAAATGCTCAGCAAGTAAGTTCAATCGATCATTATCGCACCATATCGGCAACTTTTTGTTCATTTCCTAATATCTCAAGTAATAATAATTATTTTCTTTGTCTTGCAGGGTTTGGAAACAGTTCACCGCAGAAGCTCCGGGACTGCCGAAGGAGCTGACATATAAATACCCGAAAGTAAGTACTACTGGCTAGCTAGTTGCGCGCATCTCCCGTTGATTCTATAGCTATACTTTCATCAATGCCATTTATAATGCTTCATTATCAGTTTGATTGACCTCTATTTGTCGTAAAGTGCTTCTGGCAGGAGGAAGGGAATGATTTCTATGGATACTACGTGTGCGAGTTCATCCACACCGCGACTTTGAAAAACAAGCGGGGCTACTCTAGAAGACAATATGAAGTGCGTAAGCAATACTATTCACAATTTCATTTTATTACACCATCATTTCTGTTGAGTTTCATTCATATATATGTATTAATTAACCCCGTTCTTCAAATTAGACGTGGCAGATGAGGGATGAACTCCTAGAACCAAATTGCATGAAAGCAATTCAAGAGGAATTGGCGGGATTCTTTCTTGACCACGTCATCAGTAAAGCCGGAGAATACCATGTGGAAATTGATTTCAAATGCTAGGGGTTTGTAATTAAGAGATCTTATACATATTGTACATGTATGTAGCCACTAGCGTCGGATACATGATATGAAAACTTGTTGTTCGACCAATCTCTTGGAGAAGGAGAGGTCGATCGATCACTTCTCTCGGTATGCATGACGAACTTCTATACTGAATGGTTCTCTTGATCACTTATGTATATATAGTACGTAGCGTCGACCAAGCACGGACATAAGAGAGGACACTTCTCACTATTAATTAGCTAGCTAACACAATATATGAAACACCTAAATTAACCCCCCAAAACCCCCCAACATCCCCTCCTTTCAAAAAAAAAAACAAAAACCCCAGCCACTGGAATGCTGACGCGTGGATGCCTTTTGGTCCCGGTTGGAGCCACCAACCGGGACCAAAGGCCTCCTCACTGGGCTCGGCGCACAGGGCCATGTGGAGGCACATTGGTCCTGGTTCTGGTTTGAACCGGGACTAATGGGTGCACTACTAGAAAAACCCCTACTAATGGCGCACCTAATATGGCCATTAATGGCGCATCTGTGGTGCGCCATTAACAGCACGCCATCAGTAATTTTTACTAATGGCGCACCACCTGGTGCGCCATTAGTATCTGGTATACTAATGGCGCACCGCGGGTGCGCCATTAGTATAGGCCAGCGTGCGCCATTAGTATGCCTCCCAGGGGCCATGTATACCCAGGTGCTTTGGCATACTAATGGCGCACCACCACTGGATGCGCCATTAGTAACCGTGGCATACTAATGGCGCACTACCCAGTGATGCACCATTAGTATGCACTGTCATACTAATGGCGCACTGTCCTGTGATGCGCCATTAGTATGAATATTAGGTTTTTTTTATCTTTTTATTTTCTGTTTTTTGCACAGGTTACAAAATGTATAGTTTGACAAAATATAGACAGCACACATCAACAACAGATTCATCGAATACAATAGAAGATTAGTCTTTGAATACAATTCATCATATTAGTCTCCGAATTAAAAAGACCGAACAAAGATAGAACATTATATTACAAGTCTCGAGACCGCGAGTAACGAGTTTGTCTTCACATTACAAGTCGATATCGATCATCTAAACTACCATCACATAGAAGAGAGCTGCGGTCATCACGATGAGCATCATCACGATGAAACTCGTCTTCATCCGGTTCCTCCAACGCTCCCTCCCCTCTCCCGCTAGATAGCGGGCGTATCTAGATTCGGCCTCGGCCCTAGTGGTGTACCCTTTGTAACTGTTACTGCTGAATCGGTGAACATGTCTCCGACACTCCTCCCAGTCATCGTAGACTCCGGGAACCTTACCCTTGTACACGACATACGTCGGCATCGCTATGCACTAGCCAAACGAAACGTTAGTACCAATTCACAGACAATACATAAGCAATATATAATTATGCAACAGAACGATCAGAAGAGAAAAGCAAGACATTAATAGCATCGATTACATCTAAGTTGAACGACTCTCGAAACCAAAGAGACATACTACAAGTTCATTAAAGTTTAATTACAACATGAGCCAATCGATGTTTCAGAACTAGACAACTCGACTCAAGGGACTAGAGCGTGGATGAAGCCGCCGTCTATCGTGGGAGTCATGAAAGAACGGGCGTTGTCATCCTGCATTTGTAGCATTGTGTCGATGTCACTGTTGGACGGTTGATTTCTGAGGTAGAACTGCCCCGAGGTACGAAGGACATCTTGATGGATGATTTCCGCAAACTCCGACTGGATGCGAAAGAATTCTTGTCGGAGGTCCGCGTCCTGGATTGCCGACACGCTCGCGGCCCAATCTTTGAGTTTACTCGGTAGCAGAAGTTGATGATGGTCCCGTATGATCGCCCGCATGTGATGGATGGCGTAGTAGGCACCCTTCTGACCGCCAGGCGGCTGCTTGATGCAGCAGAACGTCGTATTGTGGGAGAACACGTGCTTGCCGTACTTACGAATAGGCCTGGTGAAGGTGCCTCCAGATTGGGCGTAGCCGGGGAGAACATCATCAAGAACCTTCTTGACATTTGTGTAGTCTACGTTCGACTGACGGTCCGGGTCGAAATACGTGGCCATGGAATATTTGGGGCTTAGGAGGATGAGCGTGCAACGTGTGTCACTGCAGAAAACACGGAATGTTAAAAGAAAAACGATCGAAATGTAAGAATTCATATGTTACGGGCCGGTTGAGGGGAGGACTTACTCGGGAAAGTAAGGCACGAGGAAGTTATCCTTATCTTGGTTTGCCAGAATGACGCCTTCGAGGTAAGAACTCGTGACTTGCCAGTCCCCAGCGCTGCCCAAGATCTTGGCACGCATGTAGAAGGGGTCGACTATCACGATGTCCGGGGTCTTGTCGCGAATGATCCGCATCTCCATACTCAGCGAAAATAGCCGAACGAAGGTGTAGTGCAGCGGATGAAGGTTCAACATAGCGTGGATGTCATCAAAACGCAGGACGATCGTACGCCCGATGGAGTTATCCACAAAGCCCTTGCCCTCTGGCACCTTGGCCGCGAAAACCGGGTATGCCACATCCTTCTCCCTGAGACGCCGCTTCTCCAAAGCAAGAACACTGTCATGCAGACTCCGCATAGCACCGGTTGCAGCATTGAGCATATTTGTCGGTAGCATCGCCCTACCCGCCACATGCACCCTCCTCGAGATATCCTGCGGTGAAGGTGGCCCGTCCTGAGCACGGATCGTACTCGGTGCCGGCTGGCTCGCACCCTTCTTAGTCTTTCTTTTGCGTGCCTTCTTCTTCTCCTGTAATGGGACCGAGTTTTGCTCACAGACCGCCTTCTTGAGTGTGTTGGGGCTGATAATATTTCGCACCTCGCCTATCTGAGGCTCGGTGAAGTCGGCAGCTGGAGGCGTCTCCTGAGAGCTGAACGCCAGACGGCGCCTGTTGCAACTTGGCTTCTCCGTGGTACGAGCTAGATCGCACACGTCTTTTGTTGGGTTTGGTTCTTGAGAAGGAGGCCCCATGAAGTCGCCATCGTACCCATGCTCGGCAAAGTACTGATCGACGTTGCCAAATGTATCATCGTCGTCGTCGTCGTCGTTCTGATCCTGTGCCATATGCATGTTTGGATCCAGTGGCATAGGGATGTCCGGCACCATTACGGCGGTCTTGCCATGGGGCCGACTTGGCGCTGGCACGACTGGCGGTGTTGTCTTTGGGGTGGTGTCCCCCGCCCCCAAACGAATCTGGCTCTTCGGCCAAAGCAGGGGCCAGCTCAGGCAGGCGCTGAGGGTCATCACGTCTTCATCGTCGGCCCCGACGGGTCGAATCGGAGGTAACAAGTCGTCGCAGCCTGGCAGCACCCGAACCAGTTGAACCCTAAACAAGTTGGGTGGCATTTGGGTACCGTGGAACAAGGGGTTGCCCGGTTGAACGATTTTGCCCTTGGCGACATCGACCAACTCGTTGTTCATGAAGTGGAGGAGAGTGCACGGAACGTCGGCGGCGCCCTGCGAAAACATGTAGGGCGTCAGGGATGCCCAGCCAAAGGCAAGGAGATGAAGTCCTCGGCCGAGAGAGGCTTAATTAGTTACCGTGATGATGGCGTCGAGCTCGGCTAATGTCGAGGCACCGCCAACGGCGGGCGTGCAGTTGACGGAGGGGCCGCTTGCTGAAGAGGTGCCGGCCGGCGTACACCCGGGTGCATTAAGCTCCCGTGCCGGCGTCGGAGACACCAATGCCGCCTCCGCCGGAGGCACCAATGGCCCCGCCATCGCATTATGCGAGTTGCTGGCCATGAAGCTAGGAATCGGGGGCGGCCCCTGTTGGCCGCCCGCAATCCACGCACTCAACCCCGAGATCAAGGTAGGCACAAGGGCGGTGATTGTCGCTCCGAGTCGTTGTTCCACTTGCTCTTGGAAAATCTCCGGAACCCGCGCCACCTGTGCCTTGAGTTCTTGAACCTCTCGCGCCTGGCTTTCCGAGCTGGTCTTTTTCTCCTTCCGCACACCAGCGGTATAGTATGACCCCCATTTTGTCGACAAGCCTTTGCCGGCCACACGACCAGCTGACGTCGGCTTACTGAGCTTATCCCTGTTCTTCATTACATTCAACCCCCTATTTAGAGTGGTGTCCCAAGGGTTGCTCTTAGTCGACCCCGCGCTACTGCTTTCAGTCGCCTGCGAAAGGAATGTGAACCATTTAGAAATTTGGCTTCATTAATTAGAATGCAACCATATGGAGCTAATTACACGGGGGTGTATTCCTTACCAGAACAAGCTCAAGCTGCCTGGTCTTCGGATCCGTGGTAAGCTCCTTTGTTTTCGGGTCCTTCTTGTACCGGGCCCTAACAAAGTTCCTGGTCTGCTTGTCACCGTATTTATCGAAGAGGGGCGGTAGGCCTTGCTCGGCACGGTCCGCCTCCTCCTTGTCCCATATAGGCTCCGCCACTCTGTAACCGCCGGGACCGAGTGTGTGTTCCCCTATGTCCAGCTCCCGCATTTGTTTCCCCCACTCACTTGATTGGGAGCTTGCGGTGCTCGAGCAATTGATCTTGAAGTCGTTGTAGTCATCTTCGGTGATCGAAGGATTTTTCTCCTTGATTTTCTGATAACTCTCACCTTTCTCGATCATTCTCTTCACATTGCTTTTCCAAGTAGACAGGGCCTTGCTCATCTTCGTGAGGGCAGCATTGTTCACTTTATTCCCTTTGAGGCTTGTGTTTTCAAATTCAGCGGGGAACTTGTATCGTTCGTGCAGCTTCGTGAAGAGGAGGTGTCGCAAATTCCCTCGGTCAGGATGCCTCAGGTTCTCGGTGTTGATCAAGACGGTGCTCCGGACAATGGACCCGAGCTGAAGCGAGTACCCCTTGACTATTCGTTCGGGCGCCGTTGGATTCCCGTTGGAGTGCACTTCAGTAACTTCCTCCTTGAGGGTGCGGAGCACGATCGGGCGCCGGTCCTTCCGTTGCCTCTTCGGTTGGCTGCCATCTGTGCGTGCACCGCCATCATCAGTGGTGGCATCCTCGGCGGCACCATCAGTGGTGGCATCAGTGTGGTCATCCTCGGTGTTTAAAAAGCTGTTTCATACTTATTTGTGTTTAAATATGTTCAAACTTGTTTAAATAATAACAGTAATATTTTTTTATAAGACAGTAGCATTTAAAAAGCTGTTTGATACTTATTTTTTTATAAGACGGTGCGCGGGGTGCGGGGGGTCGGCGGCGGCGGTTGAGTAGGGGAATCGAGGGTGCGGGGGGTTGGCGGCGGCGGCCGGTGGACTGGGGGGTGCTCGGCGGCGAGGGGGACCGGATCTGGCGAGGTGGGATAGCGATCGAGATGGAGGGGGCCGGGATCGAGATCGAGTGTCCATGAAATTTAAAAATATTCATGATAGTTCAAAAAGTACCCATGAAATACAATCGAGAAATGAAGGCTACGATTTAAATACAATCGATCTTAGCTAGCTATCTGTTCACAATCTTCTTGCCCTTCTTTTTCGCATATGGAGTTCTTCTGTGGAACGGACGTCCTTTAGGTAGGGTGGTCCTGCTTCTTCTTGTGGTGTATGCTGCTACTTCATCATCGTCGTCATGTTCGATCCTCGGGTCGCCGTACTTGTCGAAGTCTTGCTCATTGGCTACTCCATCCATTCCGATGATCTTCCTTTTGCCTCTCCTCACGACAACACGACTGGGCTTTGGCGGGTCGGTAATGAAGAAGCATTGGTCCACTTGGGAAGCCAGTACCCATGGCTCATTTTTCGCGGTGACGTTTGCGCCCGCAGTCTTGGATTTGGCTTCGGGTATAACCATGGTGGTGAAATACCGGTCTTCTTTTATGACGTTCTTGGCCCATCTAACACGGAACATCGGGACATTCTCTCCAGCGTAGCTCAGCTCCCAGATCTCCTCGATCCTTCCGTAGTATCTGTCCTTGTCGTTACCGGTGTAGGATTCCATCGTTACCCCGGAGTTCTGATAACCATCGCTCTTCATGTCCTTGGCCTCGGTGTAGAATGTGTAGCCGTTGATATCGTACGCCTCATAGGTCATCAGGTTGTGCTCGGCGCCCTGTGACAAGGCGAATATGAGTTGTTCTTCCGCGGAAGAATCCTCATGTAAAGGGTACGACAGAAGCTTCTGTTTGAACCAACGCGTGAAACATGAGTTGTGCTCTTTGAGTATATCTCTGTCCGTCCTCTGTTGGCCTCGGTCATTGTACGTCTTCTTAATAAAGGTTTTGTGCTCTACCACCCAAGGATCGACCACGTCTATGTGTTGTAGCGCGACTAGGTTTGCTCTTTCAAAGTCGGTGAGTCGACCCTCGAAGTCGACATGCATTTCGCGGCGACCCTCACGGTGACCCCATCCAGCGAGCCTGCCGAGGTGCCTGTTGACAGGCAGACCAACGGGGTTCTCGATGCCTAGATAATTCGTGCAGTAGGAGATGCACTCTTCGGTCAGAAAGCCCCTGGCTATGCTTCCTTCTGGACGTGACATGTTGCGAACGTATCCTTTGATGACACCATTCATCCTTTCGAACGGCATCATGCTGTGCAGGAACGTCGGCCCGAGTTGGATGATATCCTCCACTATATGGACCAGCAGATGCACCATAACGTCGAAGAATGCGGGGGGGAAGTACATCTCAAGCTCGCATAGTATCACCACGATCTCTTCCTATAGCCTTCTGAGTTGCCTCACGCCAATCGACTTCCGAGAGATGACGTCCAAGAAGTTGCATAGGCCAAATAGCGTTTCACGGACGTGCGCGTCCATGATCCCACGGATTGCAACTGGAAGTATCTGCGTCATCAGCACGTGACAGTCGTGAGACTTCATCCCGTTGAACTTCTGCTTCGCTGGGTCTAGGTATCTGCTTATCTTCCCCGCGTAACCGTAAGGAAGTTTTACTCCTAGGAGGTAGGTGAAAAACTGCTCGATCTCCTCCTGACTTAGAGTGAAGCACGCGGGAGGGTAGTCATTTCCGGTCTTCTTGGCCTTTTTGCCTTTGTGACGACTTTCTGTGTCCTGCTTCGCCTCATCATCATCATCATCATCATCATCATCATCATCATCATCATCATCATCATATATAGCGTGAAGCTCCTGCCTGATGCCCATTGGTTTCAAGTCTGCCCTTGCTTTCGGCCCATCTTTGGTCCTCTCTGGCATGTTGAGCAGGGTACCAAGCAGACTCTCGCACACGTTCTTCGTGATATGCATGACATCAAGGCTGTGAGGCACACGGTGGATCTTCCAGTACGGCAAGTCCCAGAAAACAGACGTTGTTTTCCATACCTTCAGCAGCGGCTCTGGCGCCTTTCGCTTCTTTCCCGGCTCTGGCGCCTTTTGCTTCTTTCCCGGCAGTGGGCAGTCTTTCCAATTTTTCAACAACTTGTCTATTTCCTCGCCGCTCCTCGTACACGGGCGTTTTCGGGGTTCGGTTTCACCATCGAACAGATCCTTGCGTTTCCTCCACGGGTCATCGTCGCGAAGCCACCTTCGATGTCCCATGAACACGGTTTTCGAAGACCCGGGATCTCTATCTAGCTGGCGATACGTTGTGTCATCCATGCACCTTACGCATCCAGAAAATCCGTGGACTACCTGCCCCGCAAGATATCCGTAACCGAGATAGTCGTGCACTGTCGTGAGCAGTGCGGCTCTCATAGGGAAATATTCTTTCTCTGCGGCGTCCCACGTATTGGCTGGCGTTTTCCACAGCGTGTCAAGCTCCTCTTTCAGCAGCCCCAGATACAGATTGATGTCGTTTCCTGGTTGTTTCGGCCCTTCAATTAGCATACTCATGTGAATGTACTTCCTCTTCATGCACAACCAGGGGGGAAGGTTGTACATCCACACAAACACAGGCCAGGTGCTATGTGTGCTTCTCTGGCTGCCAAACGGATTGACTCCATTGGTGCTCGCGCCCAGCACGATGTTCCTTGGATCGTTCCCAAATTCTGGGTATTCGAAGTTCAATGCTTGCCACTGGCTCGCATCCTTAGGGTGACTCAGCATCTTGTATTTTTTATCTATCTCCGGATCATTTGCGTCATCTTCTCGCTTCTTCTCCTCCCTATCCGCGTGCCAACGCAGGAGCTTTGCTACCTTAGGATCCGCGAAATACCGCTGCAGATGAGGAGTGATCGGAAAGTACCACACCACTTTTCGAGGAGCTTTCTTCCTCTTCTTGTATCGAGTGACACCGCACACCGGACATATTGTAGACTCCGCGTGCTCGTCCCGATAAATGATGCAATTGTTCATGCACACATGGTATTTCACGTGCGGTAAATCCAGAGGACACACGATTTTCTTCGCCTCCTCCAAACTAGTCGGGCACTTGTTCCCCTTGGGAAGACGTTCGTGCCAGAATGACATGTTCTCGTCGAAGCATGCGTCGGTCATTTTGTGTTTTACCTTCATCTCCAGAGCCATGAGCGTTACTTTCAGGCGGGTATCCTCGGGCCTGCATCCTTCATACAATGGAGTAACCGCGTCTAACTCAAGTTGATCCATCTTGGCTTTCTCTCGGGCGGCAGCTCTTGCGTTATCCATCTGCTTGAGAAGCAGCTCTTGAATATGAGGGTCCTGCACCCAGCCCATCGATGGTCCAACGTCGTCTGCTCCGCCGGCATCATCATCATGTCCTGCATCTTCTACATGATGACTGTGTACAGCATCACCGTCGTGATCATCTCCTGGGGATTCTTCGTCTTCTCGCCCCCCCGAGCTGCGGTGGTTGTCTTGCTTCCCTTCCTCATTTCTTGCCCGGCCCCCATGGACGACTTCGTAGTCATCTTCATCACCTTGCCACCGATAGCCATCCATGAAACCACGCAAAAGCAAG
Source organism: Triticum aestivum (assembly GCF_018294505.1). Classification (NCBI taxonomy): domain Eukaryota; kingdom Viridiplantae; phylum Streptophyta; class Magnoliopsida; order Poales; family Poaceae; genus Triticum; species Triticum aestivum. The sequence continues at coordinate 543,660,506 of NC_057807.1, forward strand.
TGGTCCCGCACCTGCCCGGAATCCGGGTCCGCAATAAGGCTATTCAGCTTGCATCTTCGACACGGACATCTTATCTCCGTCTCGTTCTTTTGAAGCATCTCGGCCTTCGCGGACCTCAAAAACCTATTCACGATGCCTTCGGTCATCGTGCGGACCATGGTCGCCTGCGGGGTAGAGCAAAACGATATTTTAGAACCAAGAAAAAATTTGGCATGACTTTCCCTAAAAATAGGACCAAAAAGAATGCTTAATGCCAAAATTCTCGCCGAAACGGAAATGAATCAACATTCCGGCAAAATAATGGCAACTATCGCATTTCAAATACCGGTACACCTCCAAACACAAACACATATGCAACACCACAAACATATGCAACACCACGAACATACATAGATCTAGCTAGGCCACAAAAAGTGCATGTGCACATTGTTTGTAGGGAGAACAACATAAATATAGCTTCCCCCCTTACTTACCTAGCAAAACAAGGTAACTTAACCACTTAATTTGAATGAATCTATGGTGGAAATGAGGTGAAAAAGAGGAGGCACCCGAGACAAGGAGGAGGCGGTGGAGAGAATGAAGTGGGGAGAAAGTGAGTGTGGGAGGAGAGGCTGTCCAAAATATCTTGTTGCTTCCCACTTACTAATGGCGCACCAGCAACAAATGCGCCATTAGTAATCCAGGTTACTAATGGCGCACCCCCTGGCGGTGCGCCATTAGAACTTTTGCAAAAAAAAGAATAAAAGCAATAATAAAAAAATAACATTAGTGGCGCACCTTCTGGATCGTGCGCCATTACTAGTTACAACTAGTAATGGCGCACCACCAGGGGATGCGCCATTAGTATGTTTGGACAGGCGCACTAGTTCAAAAAAAAATTTGGTACTAATGGCGCACCGTGGTCAGGGTGCGCCATTAGTAGTTTCAACACTAATGGCGCATCAGAAGGTGGTGCGCCATTAGTATATACTAATGGCGCACCACTTGTCTGGTGCGCCATTAGTGTCATTTCCATCTATAGCCCTTTTCCTAGTAGTGGTGGAGGTATTAGTAATGGCCCATTAGTCCCGGTTCATGAACCGGGACTAAAGGCCCTTATGAACCGGGACTATTAGGTGTTTTTCTACTAGTTGTTTGTAACAGAACCGGCACTAATGTGTCCATTAGTGCCGGTTCCAACGGCTAGGCGGGAGGAGCTCTTTAGTACCGGTTCGTGGCAAACCTTTAGCACCGGTTCGTGCCACGAACCTGTACTAAAGAAAGTGGTGGCAGGATGTTGTCAGAGTGGGGCCCTTCCAGCACCTTTAGTACCGGTTCGTGGCACGAACTGGTACTAAAGGTTGTCCTATATAAACCCTTCGTCCACCCGCACTCTGTTCTTCCCCCTTTCCCCTCTCCCTCTCCTCTATTCTTCCCTTCTTCCTCTCGAGTTCATCACAAAATTTGCCCCAAATTTGTCAAGATTTGCAGGCCCTCATCCATTCAAATGATCACCAAGGTTAGCAACTTTGTCCTTTCATCTCTCATTGCTAGATTAGCTCTTGCATTGGTTTATATAGTGATTATCTGTGGGTTTCAGTAATTTGGGAGGAATTATATGTGGTAGTATTTGATTTATATGCAATTTGAGGTCAAAATAACACTTAGTTTGCATATGTAGGTGTGGTTTACTTAGTGCCTTCTAAATCTCCGTTGTAACCACCGTCTATCGCCCACATCGTCCCGTCGCCGGCACCACCTTGTGGTGAGCCTCTTGTTCATGAAATTTTATATAAAAAATTGATGTTTGTGTGATTTGGATATATAGTTACTCGTATAATAATTATCTTACCCGTACGTTGTTTGTTATACATAGTGCCATGGTTTTGATATCCGTCCCCGTCAGCCCTCGTCCTTGTTATGATTCGGATGTGGTATATTCTCTTTTAAAACTATTTGTTGCATTTCGTGTTTATGACAAATTATGCCCATCAAGTTGACATAGATATTTTTATCTAGGAGGTATGTGAACCGGAAATTCCAACCGACCCTATTGTCGAGAGGTTAAATTTAGTTGAAAGAGAAAACGAGTATTTGAAAGAAAAATTGAAAAGAATTGAGGGGGAGAAGATGAAATTGGAGTTGCATGTTGCCGATGTCGTCGATGATCACAAGATCAAGATGGAGAAAATGCGCTTGAAGATTAGAAAGAGTTAGAAAATATGCCATCGATAGTGAGGCTTGGTATCATTATGCTGTTGGATCAATTGTTACCTTAGTTGCGATCTTGATCGCATTTGTTGTTGCATTTAAATGCTTTAGCTAGAGAGTTATTTGTTTGTTGCATTTAAGTGTTGTATGAACTTTATGTATGAACTTGTATTAATTTGGTCTATTCGGTGTTGTGTAATGAAGATGAGCCGGCAATGGATGTACGATGACCGATGCTCTCCCCAGTTCGTTGAGGGCGTGCATACTTTTCTGCTTGCGGCTGAGGCAAACAAGCGGGCGGATGGTTTTATGCCTTGTCCATGTGCTGGCTATAAGAATGGTCGCAATTACTCTATGTCAAGAACCATTCACGTCCACCTGTTTGAGTCCGGTTTCATGCCCCACTATAATGTTTGGACCAAGCACGGAGAAAGAGGGGTTATGATGGAAGACAATGAAGAAGAAGAGGACGACGACAGCTATCCTGGCCATGGGTTCCCTGAATATGATGATACAACAATGGGGGAAGAAGCTGTGCCGGTAATGCGGGAAGAAGCTGAGCCGGCAATGCGGGAAGAAGCTGAAGAAGAGGCATCAGATGAGCCCGTTGATGATCTAGGTCGGGCCATTGCCGATGCAAAGAGAAACTGCGCAAGTGATTTGGAGAAGAAGAAGTTGCAGTGCATGTTAGAGGATCACAAAAAATTGTTGTACCCGAATTGCGTAGGTGACAAGAAAAAGATGGGCACCACACTGGAATTGCTGCAATGGAAGGCAGAGAATGGTGTATTTGACAAGGGATTTGGAAAGTTGCTGGTAATGATAAAGGATATGCTTCCAAAGGACAAAGAATTTCCCGAGAGTACGCACGAAGCAAAGAAGGCCGTCTGCCCTCTAGGGTTAGAGGTGCAGAAGATACATGCATGCCCTAATGATTGCATCCTCTACCGCGGTGAGTCCGAGGATTTGAACACTTGCCCGGTATGTGGTGCATTGCGCTATAAGATCAGCCGCGATGAGCAAGGTGATGTCGAGGGCGAGCGCCCCATGAAGAAGATTTCTACCAAGGTGATGTGGTATTCTCCTATAATACCACGTTTGAAACGTTTGTTCCAAAACAAAGAGCATGCCAAGGCGATGCGATGGCACAGAGAAGACCGTAAGAAAGACGGAAAGTTGAGAGTACCCGCTGACGGGTCGCAGTGGAGAAAAATCGAAATAAAGTACGGGAAGGAGTTCGTAGATGACGCAAGGAGCGTATGGTTTGGTCTAAGCGCAAATGGCATTAATCCTTTTGGGGAGCAGAGCAACAACCATAGCACCTGGCCTGTGACTCTATGTTTGTATAACCTTCCTCCTTGGTTGTGCATGAAGCGGAAGTTCATTATGATGCCAGTGCTCATCCAAGGCCCTAAGCAACCCGGCAACGACATTGATGTGTACCTAAGGCCATTAGTTGAAGAACTCTTACAACTGTGGAATGGAGCAGGTGTACGTGCATGGGATGAGCACATGGGGGAAGAATTTGACCTAAAGGCGTTGCTGTTCGTGACCATCAATGATTGGCCTGCTCTCAGTAACCTTTTAGGACAGACAAACAAGGGATATCGCGGATGCACGCACTGTTTGGATGATAACGACAGTATATATTTGAATAGTTGTAAGAAGAATGTGTACCTGGGACATCGTCGATTTCTTCCGAGCAGGCATCCCGTAAGAAAGAAAGGCAAGCATTTCAAAGGTGAGGCGGATCACCGGACGAAGCCTCACCACCGTACTGGTGCTGATGTACATGATATGGTCAAGGATTTGAAGGTGATATTTGGAAAGGGTCCTGGCGAACAACCTGTTCCGAAGGACGCTGACAGACGCGCACCCATGTGGAAGAAGAAATCTATATTTTGGGACCTACCATATTGGAAAGACCTAGAGGTCCGCTCCGCAATCAACGTGATGCACGTGACGAAGAATCTTTGCGTGACCCTGCTTGGCTTCTTGGGCGTGTATGGGAAGACAAAAGATACACCTGAGGCACGGGAGGACCAGCAACATATGCACGGAGAAGACGGCATACATCAGGGTCATGCAAGCTACGCTCTTACCAAAGAAGAGAAGGAAATCTTCTTTGAATGCCTGCTCAGTATTAAGGTACCGTCTGGCTTCTCGTCGAATATAAAGGGAATAATAAACATGGCAGAGAAAAAGTTCCAGAACCTAAAGTCTCATGACTGCCACGTGATTATGACGCAACTGCTTCCGGTTGCATTGAGGGGGCTTCTACCGGAAAACGTTCGATTAGCCATTGTGAAGCTATGTGCATTTCTCAATGCAATCTCTCAGAAGGTAATCGATCCAGAAATCATACCAAGGTTACAGAATGATTTGGTGCAATGTCTTGTCAGTTTCGAGTTGGTGTTCCCACCATCCTTCTTCAATATCATGACGCACGTCCTAGTTCACCTATGCGAAGAGATTAACGTTTTGGGTCCTGTATTTCTACACAATATGTTCCCCTTTGAGAGGTTCATGGGAGTCTTAAAGAAATATGTTCATAACCGTGCTAGGCCAGAAGGAAGCATCTCCAAGGGCCATCAAAATGAGGAGGTCATTGAGTTTCGCATTGACTTTATTCCTGACCTTAAGCCGATTGGTGTTCCTGAATCGCGGCATAAGGGTAGACTGGATGGAAAAGGCACGCTAGGAGGGGAACAAATAATATGTATGGATGGACATTCTCTCACTGAAGCACACTACACAGTTCTATAGAATTCCGCCTTGGTGGCTCCGTATATGGATGAACACAAGAATTTTCTACGCTCCAAACACCCGGAGCGGTCTGATGACTGGATTACACGTGAACAAACCAGGAGTTTCGCCAGCTGGTTGCAGACACGTACCATGCATGACACCTCTATTGAAGATGACCTGTACTTGCTGTCCCAGTTACCATCTTCAAATATAATGGCTTTCAAAGGGTACGAGATAAATGGTAATACATTTTACACGATCGCCCAAGATAAGAAGAGCACCAACCAAAACAGTGGTGTCCGCTTTGATGCAGAAACCAAGACGGGAAAGGAAACATATTATGGTTATATACAGGACATATGGGAACTTGACTATCGACGTGGTTTAAAGGTCCCTTTGTTTCGGTGCAAATGGGTCAATATGACACGAGGCGGGGTAACGGAAGACCCTAAGTGCGGAATGACAACAGTGGATCTCAACAATCTTGCGTATGCAGACGAACCATTCGTCCTAGCCAATGATGTGGCACAGGTTTTCTATGTGAAGGACATGTCTACCAAGCCAAGAAAAAGAAAAGATAAGGAAGTGAATGCATCATACGATGAGCCAAGCGGCACATAGTTCTTTCTGGGAAGAGAAACATCGTGGGAGTGGATGACAAGACAGACAAGTCAGAAGATTATGAAAAGTTTGATGAAATTGCTCCACTCACGGTGAATATTGACCCGAGCATCCCGTTAAATGATGAAGATTTTTCATGGTTACGGCGCAAAGGGACACACGCGAAGAAGAAGTTTCACACCCAAAGATCTCGGATGTAATCGGCTTCACTATCATCACTTTCTTCTGTGTTTCACACCCAGAGGGGAATCTCTGTAATAGTTAGGGTAGTTATGTGTTTTGGCATTTGAAACGCGCAGAAATTTTATGTGCAAACAAATTCTTTCATGCCTTTACTGTTTTTTAAAGTTAAGTTATTCACAAACTAGTGATTCACACTAATTTTAAATAATTCAAAATTTAAACTATTCAAATTTGAAAACTACGGGCACTAAAGTTTGTAATTTTTTGTACCTAAAGCAAAAAATATTCACAAAGAAACTCTAAATACCAAAAAAACAACACAAAAATAAATAAAGCAAAAAATAAAATAAAAAAGCCCGCCTACTAGGCCAGAGCGGCCTGCATACGACTAGAAACCCAACCTGTTGTTGGGCTAGGATGCAGGCCCGCAAAGGCCAAGTGGGCCCACAGGGCAGCAAAGAACACGTAGGCCTAGTAGGCCTGTTTTGGAGAGGAGCTCGAGAGAACGACCGCAAGGGGGTTTATAAACCAGTGCGGTCGCCCCTCGGCTAGCGAGGTGGGACTAAACTTGCCGCACCGCACCTACGCCAGCGCACCCCCTTTAGTACCGGGTCGTGGCGAAGGGTCAAATGTGAAGCACAATAGTGCCGGTTGGAATTTCAGCTGGCACTAATGTGTACACTAGTGCCGGTTCATGGCGGCGATCAATAGCACCGGTTCGTGGCGAACCTTTAGTACCGGTTGATGCCACGAACCGGTACTAAAGAGGCTGTGTCAGCCTCCGGCCAGGCTATGGCCCCACCATCACCATTTAGTGTCAGTTCGTACCACGAACCGGTACTAATGAGGTTGTGTCAGGTAGGGCTGGGGCCCCACGAGCACCTTTACTACCGGTTCATGGATGAACGAGACGTAAGCTGTTTTTTAGTCCCACCTCACGAAGTGAGAGAGACTAGGAGCGGTTTATAAGCCCTAAGTGCAGAGACAATGAAGAAGAGGCTCAATACTCACGTTGCTTAGCTTCAAGCCTTCAGGAATACGGTAGACTGCACGGAGCTATGCGCAGTGCAGTTTACACTATTCTGAAAGGCTTGAAGCAAATTAACGAGCATTGCACCTCTTTTTTATTTTTAATAACTTATTACAATTCCGGACTTCTTATGTTATGGCAAAAACTAATTGCACGTCGACATTTCTTTTTTTTAAGTTATAACTCCAGACTTTGACCATCAAGTTTTGCAGAAAAGAAAAAATAGCAGAAAAGAAGAAAAACTATAGCTGAAAAGAAAAAAACTATATAAAAAAACTACTCAGAAATAAATAGAAGAAAATAAATATAGCAGAAAAGAAAAAACTACTCAGAAATAAAAAGAAGAAAAAATAAAGCAGAAAAAAAAATTATATTTGCTATTTTTCAATCGTTTACAAAATGACCGTGAAATTGAAAATCACTACAAAATGAACTCTGAAAATGTTGAATTTTGGCAAACTAGATGAAAAACTACTCACAAATAAATAGAAGAAAATAAATATAACAGAAAAGAAAAAACTATACAAAAAACTATGCAAAAATAAATAGAATAAAATAAAGTAGAAAAGAAAAAAACTATAAAAAAAATTGGGGCTGTCGGTGTCAAAACCGGCGGATCTCGGGTAGGGGGTCCCGAACTGTGCGTCTAGGCGGATGGTAATAGGAGACAAGGGACACGATGTTTTACCCAGGTTCGGGCCCTCTTGATGGAGGTAAAACCCTACGTCCTGCTTGATTGATATTGATATTGTGGATGTTTACAAGAGTGGATCTACCACGACATCAAGGAGGCTAAACCCTAGAAGCTAGCCTATGGTATGATTGTAATGGTTATTGTTGTGTCCTACGGACTAGAGCCATCCGGTTTATATAGACACCGGAGAGGGCTAGGGTTACATAGAGTCGGTTACAATGGTAGGAGATCTACATATCCGTATCGCCAAGCTTGCCTTCCACGCCAAGGAAAGTCCCATCCGGACACGGGATGAAGTCTTCAACTTGTATCTTCATAGTCTTGGAGTCCGGTTGATGATGATACGGCCAATGACAGTTCGGCCGATGACAGTTCGGCCGATGATGGTAGTCCGGCTATCCGGACACCCCCTAATCCAGGACTCCCTTAGTAGCCCCTGAACCAGGCTTCAATGACGATAAGTCCGGCACGTATATTGCTTGGCATTGCAAGGCGGGTTCCTCCTCCGAATGATAGAAGATTGTGAACACCAGGATAGTGTCCGGCTCTGCAAAATAAATTCTACATTCCACCGTAGAGAGAATAATATATACACAAGTTCAATCTGCTGACGTTTTTTGCGGCATGACGTCACGCCACTACCAAGCCATTACTTGAATCGTTTTTTACTCTACCACCTCAGCGCATTTAGCGAAGCGGTTTCCTTGGCACGTCTTGTCGAAGCAGAGATCGTGTTCCCCCTTAATCCGGGATTCTCATCAATACGGACGTGGGTAACCCAACCGCGCCCGTCGCCACGCCCCCTCTATCGAAGGCGAGTCCCAAATGGTCATGGAGACGGCTCTCCGTATTCTCCCTCTTTATAACGGGACCAAGGCTCATTTCTTTTCTTCAATCCTCCATCGAATCCTTTCCCCGCTCCAAGTTCCAGCACCTAGAGCTCCAGATTCGAGCGCTTCGGACCTTCAACGATGTCCGGTTCCGACCTCCAGGGCCGGTGGATGCCCTCCTCCGTCACGGAGGAGGACGTGCTAAAGCTGTGGGAAGCCAAGTACCTGGCTTATGAGATTTCGCACAGGTTGCCTGCCGAAGGGCAGGCCATCCCCACCCCCGAGCCCGGCGAGTATGTCGTTTTTGTATCCCACCTCCATCGGGGTTTAGGCTTCCCGATGGATCCTTTTGAGAGGGCTCATGTTTTACTATGGGTTGGAATTCCACGATTTGGCTCCGGAGTCCATCCTCCATATTTCCGCATTTATTGTCGTCTGCGAAGCCTTCCTCTGCATCACCCCTCACTTCGGCCTGTGGCTGAAGACCTTCAATGTGGTGCCGAAGATGATCGGGGGGCGTCAAGCGGAGTGCGGCGGGGCGGCCATAAGTAGGAGGGCCGATGCCCCGTGGCCCGCTGGCTCCTTCCAAGAGGAGCTCGGCCCGTGGCAGCAAGAGTGGTTCTATATTACCGTTCCGAGGGGCCGCAGACAAAAGCCGCCGCCCTTATTCCGCCCGGGACCTCCACGACGGTTGATGTCGTGGCTCACCCAAGGGCTCAACTGGGGGCCGTCAAAGGACGTGCCCCTACTGCAGGGCTGGATTCGAGATCTGCAAACGAGGGAGGTTGATATGGTGGTGGTAATGCAGGTTATGCTGATTAGGCGTCTCCCGCCCTGCAAATGCCGCCCTCTCCGGCTGTGGGAGTTCAATCCGGAGGGCCCACAGATTCTTCAACACTTCATGGGCATGACACCCCTGGAGATGTACAAATTATTCTTCGGATCGCAAGAGGCGCGTCCGGAATTGACCGAGGATGCTGGCCTAAGCTGCAATCGCCCGGATACTCAAGTAAGTAGTTCCAAGTCCGGACATACCGTTTGTTTGCCTTTCGATGATTCGCCTTATGACCAACTCCCTTCTACACATGAGTGGATAGCGGAAGGAAAATTGGTATGGTGTCCGGCGCCCCTCCCCGAGACCGCGCCGGATTCCGTGCTGGTCCGGATGCTTGAGGTTGCGCCTCCAGAGGAAGACGAAGGGGAAAGCAGGAAAGCTACTGCCTCGCCTAAGGAGGATCTTGAAAGAGGGGGGATCGAGAATCCCTCCCTCCAAGGGGAGAAGGGGACTGCCTCCGAGGACCCGGGGGCAAAAGCCCCTAAACGGGGGAAGAAATCTTCGCCAGAGGGTCCTGCGTCCGGGGAGGCCCCGGCCGCACAATCTCCCTTAAAGAATCAGCCCTCCAACGAGCCGTAAGTAGAAAGAAAGGAGTTTCATAATAATGGACATCCCTATTTGTGCTTCTGAGGATAACTAAAGTTTTTACCTTGTAGTTCGGATCTCCGTCCTTCGCAAATGAGCTCGTCTTCGGGGGATCTTCGTCCGGAGATGATGGAGAGCAAGACGCCTCGGTCCGGGGCGCCGTCGGATAGGGCGGACGAGCCTGAAGTGTCGTCACGGAGGGAGCCCCCGGGTTTGGCAAAGCCGGATAGTTCGGCGCCAACTGGTGTACGGCTGAAAGATCTGCTTGAGAAGGCGTCTATCTCAGAAGATCACCACGCATTGATGAGCATGGTGATTGAAAGGATTTCGTCCGCCGAAGGCGGGTTGCGTAATGCCGTCAGGAGTTTGCTGGTGGGGTTTGAGGTACGTAAAAATGACACACCTTTTAACAATTTTGCATATAGAATGCGCCCTGTATAGATAGTAGCCCCTGAGACTCGGTAGGTTGTCGAAATCGACAGCGTGCCGAGGATCAAAATCGCAGGTTTAAATTTCCGCCATGCCGATGCAGGTGGCGGGTCGTCCGGGGGCCAGCCGGACTTGTGGAGTTGCTGAACTAAAGCGGCAACTCACTGTTGCGGATGCGGACATCACGCTGGTCAACAGGCGACTTGATGAGTCGCAAGGTAAGTGTTTCTGTGCGGTCACTTGGTAAGGGAGCCGAAGCCAGCTCCTTACAACATGTGTGTGAAATGCAGATAGTGCCGCTGCTGTGGAGAGCCTTCGGACCGAACTTGCTCAAGCAAAGGAGAAGGCCAGAAGGAGTAATGTGGCGGCCTCGAGGGCGGCCGAAGAGTTAGCGGCCAAAAGGGCCGCACACTGCCGGAGCAGGGAAGAGATGGCCGAAATGGCCGTGAAGATAAAAGATGCTACCGACCGCAATGAGGCTCTTGGGAAGGAGCGCCTAGCGGGGCAAGAAGACCTGGGGAAGGCCACCGCCGAAGCCAAGGATGCCCGCTCTGTAATGCGGGCTATAAAGGAAGAGCTGCGCCAGGCCGGAGATATTATAGCTGGCAAGCCTTTTCTGCTGCGCCGAAGGTTTACGGATCCAAAGTATGCTCAGCTAGGCCAACTGTGGGGTCCAGAGGACCCTTATATGGACTTAGCAGCGAGTGCGGCGGATGCCGTTGTGCATTATCGAAGCCAGAAGGATCACAAGACGGAAGAGCTGTTTTGGTCTCAATTCCATAGTCCGGAGTGTTCACTTCCGCTGACCGACCGTTTGGCCGAGTGGGCTGAGCTAAATAGGTTGTCCGGGCTTGCTATGACGGATATAGTGACCCATGTCTGGCCGGATAGGCCCGAGCCGAAGAGTTACTTTGGCTTATTGCATCAATTTCTTGGGGCGGTGCCGCATATGAAGGCAATGAAGCGGTCGGCCTGCATAGAGGGTGCGCGGATGGCACTCGCCCGTGTGAAGACACATTGGATAGAGATGGATGCCACCGCTGTGGCGACCCCGGGTTCGGACGATAACCGGTTACCCGCCGAGCACTATTTTGGCGAAGTGCTGCGTGGTGCTCGTGTGATAGAGTCGCAGTGCTCAAAAATGTTACGTTCGAATGAACGTTTTTATGATGTAAAACAATATTTATGATGTAAGCGCCTTTTATACGTGTGCGCTCAAGTAATAGAATATCTCCTATGCGTCCGTTCATGTATACATGTGTATAACCTGAAAGATGGCAATCGTCGGCTTCAGCCCCCACGCACAAGGTGCGGGGATGTTCGCAAAAAATAGCGCGTTTTCACACTTAACCCGACGTCTCGGTCCTGTAAAGGAGGTGGTAGCGTAGCAAACGAGGCAACCGGACTATAATGCTTCATCACTTTCACTTAGCCATGGAGTTCGAGGGTGGGGCTACGACATAGCCCCTGGGGGCACCGCGCTCTCCGAATTTGGGGCGCGTATGTGCCTGACCGGGAAACGGCCCTTCGTCAAAGCGGAGGAATTCTAAACATTCCCATGGTCGATCGAGTGGTTGACCAGTCTCTCGCTGTATCATGACAGTCAGTTTTCGGATTTCTCTACTGAGGTGCTCGCCCAACCGAACTGGGGCACAATCGCAGTAGTTCTCCTGGTGCCGCGTTAGCCGATGATACGGAACGTAAGGCAGCAATACACAGGAGCCGGGCAAACCCAACATTTGACCAAAGACATGATTCGGAGCTGATGCATATAAGGCCTAACTCGAGACGCCGAACACTCCCGAAGGTGTTCGGTCTTTACAATAGCGGGCAAAACAATGCCCTAAGCCCCTTGTGTCCAGGTACGGGCAAGTTCTTCTGGCGCGGCCTATGCCAAAACGCCAGTGTCCACTCTGGTTATAATGAGAAACCAGGGGATTATAGCAACAAGAGACAGTAAGAAAGGTTTACGTAGGGTCTTAGTCTGAAAAGAGTCCTTGCAACGGGTCCCTACTGCACGTCTGCGCCTGTGTCTCCGTTGTGCCGTATCCTGGACGGGTGTGCATGCTGTTCATCTGTAAAAAGAGAGGAACTTAGTTTGAAAAGAAATCGTGCGAGAAAGTGCATAAAAAATTGAAATATAGATTAATAAAGCTGAGCCTATGCTAGCTCATTATGGCTTATATGTACAAACCCTTGTGAAGGGGTGTGCGGCTAGGTAGCCCCTAGCTTATTTATTCCGGACTCGTCCAGCCGTGTTCGGGGTCTCGGGCGACCTTTTAATGAAATGATGCCACGTGGACCGGGCATTTTAAGCATAAGAGACGCGTAATGTGGTATTGTATTGAAGCGGACGAAAGCTTCCCGTCCCAGTGATGCTTGATAGCTACTTTTAAATGGGGCGACACGAAAGGTTAGCTTTTCTCGTCGGAAGTTGTCAGGTGACCCGAACATAACTTCTAGTAATAATGAACCTGTGCACCTGGCGTAAGGGCCTGGCGCCACTCCTTTGAAGGAAGTGCGGCTATGCCGAATTGTAGTAGGGTCTATCCAAACTTGAGGATTGTGTCCGGATATAGCAGGTTTAAGTCACTGCCGCTGTCCATCAAAACCTGCGTGAATTGCAGTCCGTCTATTATGGGATCCCATATCAGGGCAGTCTATCCTGCATTCTGGATACTTCTGGACTAATCCATATGGTCGAAAGTGATTGGTTTTGACATCCAATCTCGGTGTTCCGCTGGGGTGGACTGTGCGACACTTGTCTTAGCGAGCGCCGTGTTGGTTTTCCGTACTATCACATGAAGTGAGTTTACTGTTTTGACTTATTGTGGGAAAGTCTTTTGACTTCCGGTGCTCTGCTGGTGGGGTTCGTCATCGTCCTCGCTTGGCGCATCGAGCCCCTTGTGTCCGGCGTTGAGTCTGCCGGACTATTTAAAAACCCAACAATTTCGGTTGGTATGGTTTGCAGGCCTTCTGGAGGTACTCTGGATTTGACATATCCGATCTAAAACTTTGTTTAAATTTGATAGCTCGTCGCTGTTGTCCTTAAGAGGCAGTGTTTTATTGTTTGGCCACGAGCTTTTGAATCCGGCGTTGACCGCCGTGCCCTTTGGGATTTTTTCTTTATTCCGGCGCTGATCTTTCCTGCGCCGTGATTTTCCGTTTCCATCTCTGATCTCGGATGTACTCGGGTCGCTGGTGCTGCATCTTGCTAGCCAGCTATCTTCTCCTGCGCAAAAGCGCGTCATGAGGCTTGTTAGCGCGGCCATTGTTCTTGGCTTCTCTTGGCCGAGGTGTCTGGCGAGCCATTCGTCTCGGACATTGTGTTTAAAAGCTGCTAAGGCTTCCGTGTGCGGACAGTCGACTATTTGGTTCTTTTTGGTAAGGAACCTGTTCTAGAATTTGCGCGCTGACTCTCCGGGCTGTTGGGTTATATGACTCAGGTCGTCTGCATCCGGAGGGCGGACATAAGTCCCTTGAAAATTTGCTCTAAACGCGTCCTCAAGCTCTTCCCAACTTCCAACAGTGTTTTCTGGGAGGCTTTTGAGCCAATGCCGAGCTGGCCCTTTGAGCTTGAGGGGTAGGTATTTTATGGCGTGGAGATCATCTCCTCTAGCCATGTGTATGTGTAGTATGTAATCTTCTATCCAGACTCCTGGGTCTGTTGTGCCGTCGTATGCCTCTATGTTTATGGGTTTGAACCCTGCTGGAAATTCATGATCCAGCACCTCATCGGTAAAACATAGCGGGTGTGCGGCGCCCCTGTATTTGGGTGTGCCGCTGTCTTCGAACACTTGTCTTGTTGTGTTACTTCCTGGGGCCCTCTTTTTTGGCCCGTAGATGGACCTAGTTGGGCCGTCCGTTTTCCCAGGATCATAAGTCGGCTTGTGTGCGGCGCCGCTTGTCGCTTTTGGCCTGTTATCTGGCCGTCTATCCGGCCAGGCGGCCTCTATATTTTTTGACTGTGAGGGCTCTATGGCTTCCTCGTCAAATTCTGGCAGCAGTTTGCGCTTCGGGTAGCTCTTTGTTTGATGGCCAGTGCCATATTTGTCTGCAGTCTGGAGTACTTTGCTCCACTTCATTCTGAGTATGTCTTCCGCTGTTTTGAGCTTCCGTTTTTCCTTCTTCAAACTTCTTGCAGTGGCGGTGAGTCTTTTGTGAAGGTTCTTATGCTCCGGTGGTGTGTCCGGACTGTTGATTGCTCCGTGAAGGGGTTGATTATCCGGTTCGTCCTGTTCGGATGGTTGCTTGGTTGTATGTTCGTCGTCCGCTGGTTTGCCCTGCTATATTGCTGGGTCGTTAGGAATGCTGCTTTTATCGAGGCGGGACTTAGGGCGGCATCTACGTCGCCGTTTTGGTTGTTTATCGGCGGGATTATCCTCTGCCGCGTCCCGTTGTTCCTCGCTATCGCTTCCCTTTGGGGTGTCCACCATATGTATGTCATGTGACGAGGTGGCCTTCTAGTGCCCTGTAGGCATTGGTTCTTGATTGTCTCCGGCATCGTCGTCCATACCGTTGATGTCTTCGGAGTCGTAGTTTAGCACGTCGGTTAGATCGTCGACAGTGGCTACGAAGTGGGTGGTGGGTGGGCTCTGAATTTCTTCATTGTCCGCGTCCCGACCATCCTGGCCGTAGTTTGGCCAGGGCTCTCCGGATAGTGAGAGATGCTTCAGTGAATTTAAGATATTGCCGCAGCGGTGAATTCCATGATCGGCGCCCAGTCGGATTCGACTGGCAGGGGCGCAGGAGGTTCGGAGTCCGGCAGGGAGTCCGGCACCTCGGAGTCATGAGCTTTATGCGGGACAAGGTAAGTGTTCGGCTCCATGGCCGTAGAAGTTGCAGCTCCCGAGGCGGTGTCCAGCCATCCGTACTCGATCTGTGCGATTGGCTCCGGACTATGGGATGGAGCGGATTCGTGTGCGGCCTCCCAAGTGCTGTCCGGCGGCAGAGTTAGGTCGTGCCCATCATGACAGCGCGGCACACTCGGCTGTGGCTCAGATCCATCGAAGATCAAGTCCCTGCGGATATCAGCCGTGAAGTTTAGGCTTCCAGACCTGACCTGACGGCCAGGGGCGAAGCTTTCGATCTGCTCCAGATGGCCAAGTGAGTTGGCCCGCAGTGCGAAGCCGCCGAATACGAAGATCTGTCCGGGGAGAAAACTCTCACCCAGGACCGCGTCGTTGTCGATTGAAGAGGCCATCAAGCCTATCGGTGACGACACAGAGGAACTCTCAATGAAAGCACCAATGTCGGTGTCAAAACCGGCAGATCTCGGGTAGGGGGTCCCGAACTGTGCGTCTAGGCGGATGGTAACAGGAGACAAGGGACACGATGTTTTACCCAGGTTCGGGCCCTCTTGATGGAGGTAAAACCCTACGTCCTGCTTGATTGATATTGATATTGTGGATGTTTACAAGAGTGGATCTACCACGAGATCAAGGAGGCTAAACCCTGGAAGCTAGCCTATGGTATGATTGTAATGGTTGTTGTTGTGACCTACGGACTAGAGCCATCCGGTTTATATAGACATCGGAGAGGGCTAGGGTTACATAGAGTCGGTTACAATGGTAGGAGATCTACGTATCCGTATCGCCAAGCTTGCCTTCCACGCTAAGGAAAGTCCCATCCGGACACGGGACGAAGTCTTCAATCTTGTATCTTCATAGTCTTGGAGTCCGGTCGATGATGATAGTCCGGCCGATGACAGTTCGGCCGATGATGGTAGTCCGGCTATCCGGACACCCCCTAATCCAGGACTCCCTCAGGGGCGCTGCCCTGTGGGCCTGATAGGCCACAGGTGTGTAATTATAGGCCTTAAAGGCCGAGTAGACTCACAGGGCAGCACGCAGAGTTTAGGCCCACAAGCCTGCTATATAGAGGAGTTCGAAGTGGTAGCCGCGGCTGGGTTTATAAGCCAGTGCGGCTGCCCTTCGCCCGGCGAGGTGGGACTAAACTTTGGGGTGGCAGCGTGAGGCCTTTAGTACCGGTTGGAGCCACCAACTGGTACTAAAGACCACCCTTTAGTACCGGTTGGTGGCTCCAACCGATACTAAAGGCCTCGTCTTCCCGCCTCTTCGCCTGGCCAAAGTTGGCCTTTAGTACCGGTTGGTGGCTGCAACCGGTACTAAAGGCCTCTCCTATATATACAACACTTGCGAAAATTTCATTCTCCCTCTATTTCTTCCTCTGTTTCCCCATTGAAGCACCGCCCGCGCGCCCCGATCGATCGACGCCGTCGCTGTCGCCGCCCCCGTCCCCGTCGCCGCCCCTGTCGCCGTCGCTACCCTCGTCTCTGTCGCCGCCCCGGGCCCGTCCCCGTCGCGTCGTCCCCGCGTCGCCGCCCCCGCGTCACGCCCCGGCCCGTCACCGCCCCCGGCCGTCGCCTTGCCGTCGCCGTCGCCCCGCTGTGAGCTCTCCCCCTCTAACCCCTCTCCCTCGCCCCCGGCGGCCACCATGGGCGCCGCCCCTCCCCGAGCCCATACACACACACACACACAAGCATGATGAACACACACACACGTACATATGTATGAATTAATGCATGTATATATTAGTATATACGTATTTTGTATGTTTAATTAGTTTAGATTATTTAGATTATTTTTTTTCACTATTATATATGTATGAATGCATGTTAGATGGATATAATTTGTGTTTAATTAGTATGGAATTTTTTATATAATGTTGTTTTTCAGTTTTTTAATGGATGTATAGAAGTTGTGTTTTCTGTTTTTAGTGTTAGATGCTTAATTAGTATGAAATAGTATATAGATTTTTGACATATGCAATGATAGCATAATTATGTTATATAGAAATGTTAGAAATTTTAGTTATCAAAATCCAATCATTAAAAAAATGTTACTTTTGCGGGCATATAGCTAGTATTTGTTCTCGACGATGCCCGGCCCGCATCCTCACCATCAACCCGTCCGCGACGTCGTCCGGCCGACCCATGTCCGGGACTGGGCTCCGCCGGGCTGGCACTGGGAGGTGCTGCCTGGAGGGGCGCGCCGCTTTATGAGGAACCCGGCCCTGGGTCCCGTCGTCGACCCTGATCTCGTTTGGTGGCGTTCGCGTGGGCCAGTTTCGGTGCGGAGGGACCCGGCCCCGCCGGAGGTGGTACGTCGCCGTGTCAGGGAGGAGGACGAGCACGTCCATCGCTACATGGTTGCGTTAGAAGGCGGCAGGTTCTCCAATACCTGGCAGTTTCTTCGGGGATCTCACTTCAGCTATGATCCTGTGAGGGTTCCTTCTCTTTTGGTGTCCACCTCCCACGCCGCAGGAACCGCGAGTGTCCTAGATTCTTCTGTAGTATTCGATCTTTAATTAGCTACCTAGCCAGTGATGTACTATTCAGTATTATATATTATTCGAGACGATGTACTCGAGATTATATCTATTCTTCTAGACGATGTATTCGAGATTATATCTATTATTCGAGATGATGTAATTTGAATACTAAATTGTTTTATATTTCTTTTGGATTAGTTAAATAAAAGCTATGGCAGACAATACCGACAGAGAGGGAGAACATACCATGTTCGATATGATACGCAGGCCAGATGATGATCAAAATGAAGAAGAAGATTATGATGGCTCCGAATTTCTAAACAACACCGGAGAGGGTGATATGATATTCGATCGCGACGACCGAATTGATGAAGTCATGAACTACGATTATGACGATGACGAAGAACATGTTGATCCTGAAACAACAAAGACCGGCGAGGTATATTTATATAAGCAGGCATCTGGTGATCATCACATGTTTTAAATGACTTGAAGATATATTAACGAATCGATCTTTGTTCTTTCAGCCATCCGGATCGAGCAAATCTTCAGGCAAAAGGATGAAATGAGGCCCGAACAAAAAGTTGAAGGAGGGCGTAAAGTACAATATCGAGGCAGTCAGACCTAATGGCGAACCATTAGCGCCTAAGAAGATTGCGGACAAGTTCGTTCGTCAGTGCGGAGTTCTTATGAAGGACCAACTCCCGATCAAACTTCAAGAATGGAGAGAGCCAGCAAAGCCACGTCCAGATGTTACTTTTGTCGACAAGAATCAAAAAGATCTACTTTGGGATACTCTCATGGAACATTTCACCCTACCAGATCATTTCACAAAAGCAGATGTGCAGAAAGTCAATGACGCTGCTCTTAGGAAGATGGCGGTTGCATTCAAGAACCACAAGAATCGTGAATGGGACAAGTACGTCAAGGGAGGAAGGAAGACTCCAGTATTCGAGGGAACACTAGAGAACCAACGTGCTCATTGGGACGATTTCGTGAAATTCAAGGATTCAGAATTAGCTAAGGAACGGTCGAGAATAAACAAGAAGAATGCCGAAAAAAAGGATAAGTTCCATAAGCTGGGGCCAGGTGGCTATGCGGTGGCAATGCCTAAGTGGGATAAGTCTAAGAAAGAGATGGAGGATGCAGGTGTCACTCCAGTTACTAAGAGCTACCCCCCCAGGTGCATGACTTGGTTCTATGCGCATGGGGGGGAGTTGGACCCGAAGACAGGCAATGTTTCGACGAAGGCAAGTCTGAAGGGAGCCGATGATGCGATACTTGTTGCAATAGAAGAGGCACGATCGGGGGTGTTCCAGCCCAACAGAGAGAACGACGAGCTTACGCGTGCCCTGGGAAATCCTGAACACCCGGGAAGAACACGAGGCAAGGGCGCTATTCCGTGGTATGAGGGGTTTTCAGACTAGAACACCGACTACAGAACCTGTGCGAGAAAGAAGATTGCGGAGGAGAAGAAGAGGAAGATGGAGGAGGAGCAGAGGAAGCGGGACTATGAACACCTTCAAGGCCTAGAAGCAAGTCAAGCAGAATTGGCAGTCAAATTCCAGCGGCAGCAGGATCAGATCGACTCACTTACCCAGCAAAGGGGGTCTCAACAGCTGCAGCAGCTAGAGGATGATCCAGCAGTGGATAGCACCGCCCCAACCATGCCGAGAAGCAGCGTGGGTTCCGCCCCAGATGACGCAATGCTGGGTAGATACCCCGTGGATGACATCACGGAGAACACTAACTGCGAGCTACACGTCAAAATAACGAACATATCCATGAAGGTGGCGGACGCCGTTGCTTTTACAAATCCCCCTGATGCAACCTTCCATTGCAACCCGATTCCAGCGGGCTATGCTCGTGTCTTGGTTGATAAGGTGGTGGACCCACCATATTCGGAGCTACAACTTGACATTCCTGGAGGTGACGACGAGCGCTTTCTCGGAGAGGCCAAACATCGTATCATCCTATTGAAAAAGGATTGCATCATCTTTCGAAGGCCACCGACACCGCGTCAGCCGACTCCTCGTCGAAGTCCGCCACCGAGTTAGCAGACTCCCGCTCCTGCAAGTCCACCAAGTCCGGCAAAGTGTCAGGCCACTCCTCCTCCAAGTCCGGCAAAGTGTCAGGCCACTCCTCCTCCTCCAAGTCCGCCACAGCGTCATACGTCCACTCCTCCTCCAAGTCCGGCACAACCTCAGGCCACTCCTCCAAGTCCGGCACAGCTTCAGGCCACTCCTCCTCGTCCAACTCAGCCCCGTCAGCCGTGTCCGCAGCCTCAACAATCGCAGAAGATACACCCCGCAGCTATGGTGCATAGCGGTACGAGTTGAGGTAGTACAGGAAGTACAGGCGGAGGCAAGTGATATAAATATGGTCCAAGCCTCACGCCTCTTCCGCAGAGGCCTTATGACAAGTCCGAGGAGGAAAACGCAGCCATATCGAAGGCCGAGGTGGAAGCCCATTTTGCATCGAAACCGCCACCGCCGCCAAGGGAGAAAGTGCCTGAGGAAACGATTGACCACTTCATTCGTATGGCTCAACCACCAGCTCCCAAGCCTGTTGACACAGACTATGAGCGCCACATTAGGAAGTTAAATCGAGCACGTCTACGTAAGGAGGCGAGCTCGGGATCGAGCAAACAACAAGCACCTGTCAAAAAATGCGGGAAAACCATTCCCCAGCTGGGAGAACAGGCGGCGCAATCGATCCCCTCGCTTGTTGTGCCAACAACACGTGACAGTACACGCGCCCAATATTATTGTGGGCAAACAGTTTACGTTCCCAAGATGGGCAATGTGGTAATAACCAAGGACCATATAATGCAGGCTGAAGTTCTCAACATCATTGTTGGACAACTCCTCGAGATCGAGCCCATTCCTGTGCTTAGAGAGGATGAAATAAAATGGAAATATGTCCGGGGCCAACCTTTGGTCGAGCCAGACAAGGTCAAGAACCTCGCAACGAGAATGTATGAATTGCATCAATGGTACATGAACATTACCAAGATTTCAGATCGATTGTCCCTCATGGTGAATGTCAAGGACGAGCATTACTTCCATGAGAAAGCTCTGTCCGTTGAGTATTCTGAACTGTTTCAGTTATACAATCAAGACGCACTCGACAAATCTATCGTTAGTTGCTATTGTCTGTAAGTGATTTCTTTCTGTAATTTAAGTCTCAAGCTAGCTGTAGTGATCCTTTTGATCAATCATTACCTGTAATTATCCTCACTATATTCTTTTCTGTGGTATTATGCAGGATGAAGATGTATGAAATGAGAAAAGGTGGACGCTTTGGCATTGGGTTCATTGACCCAAACACCGTTAATGAATACACATGGCGGATAAATCAACATCATCAAAAGGACGTAGAGGATAACATGCTAGAGTTCTTGAAGCGCCTCAAATACAATGAAGATATACTACTTCCTTACAACTTCCAGTGAGTCACACTGTCTTGTACTACAAATTCTCTGTTTTTGCCTACTAGCTAGCTACATGTTTTTGCTTACATATGCCGCGCTAAATTAAGACATGCAAACGTGTGTGCATGTGGATTTCACTGGGTCTTGTGTATCATTAAAGTTGACGCCGGAACAGTTGAAATACTGGACTCGCTACTCAAAGTTAAAACTGACTATAACATCTTCTTTGGGATAGTCAACAGGTAATTTCAATCACTATTAACTATATATCTCGGCCTATTTAGTTCGTCATTTCATGATATGAACTATTTAATAACCCCTTTATTCATTTTCTTTGTCGGCGGGCAGGGCTTGGGCAAGGTTCATCAGCGTCACGGATGGCGAATGAAAAAAAAGCTTCAATGGTTTCGACCCAAGGTAAGTAATTAAGTAGTACTAGCTAGCTAGCTAGTTGGCATCTCTTTAATTATCATGCTTGATTAATTATTATCTGATCAAATTCCATTCTCGTAAAGGCCCTGAAGCAGGCGCAGGGGACTGATCTGTGTGCATTCTGCGTTTGCGAGAACATTCGCATGATGGCGTCCGAAAGGAGCAGATCTCAAATACAGGAATGGGTACGCTTGTCAGAACACTATTCACAATTTTTACACTATTATCGATATCTAGTCACACAACTAATACACATGCATATTGATCTCCTTCTTAACAGTTTAGAGAGGTGCGGGAGAAGCTCCTAGAAACGGAGCACGTAGAAGCACTTCAAGAGGAAATAGCGGGATTTTTGCTCGACCAGGTCATAAATCCAAAGGAAGAATACTATTACCCGCTACCGCACCCATGAAAACCACTTTCAATTGTTATCGTTCTCCGAAGGCACCAATTAGGCTAATGCCACTGGCTCCGAAGGCAACATGCATATGTAGGAGAAATTGTATATAGCTATACATTTGTGTATGTGTGAAATAATTAATATGGTGGTTTGTGAGACATTGATGATATATATATGCATGATTGGTTCTACTAGAAATTCTATTTATATATATATATATATATATATATATATATATATATATATATATATATATGCATAACGTGTACAATGTGTAGTATCGTAAAATACCAGCAAACGAAAAAGAATTAAAATGGAACACAAAATTAAATGAAAAAGAAATCATAAAACTAAAAAACCCCAAACCTTATAGTACCGGTTGGTATTACCAACCGGTACTAAAGGGCTCCAGGCCCCCGGAGCTGGCTCGTGCCACGTGGTTGCCCTCTAGCACCGGTTCGTGCTGAACCGATACTAAAGGGGGGGGGCTTTAGTGCCCACACTTTAGTGCCGGTTATGGAACCGACACTAAAGGGCCTTACGAACCGGTGCTATTGCCCGGTTCTGCACTAGTGAATAGCAACTAAATCTTTTAGCTAACATGAGATGACATGGAAAATTACATGTAAACAGAGGCTTCTATTAGCATCAAAGAGCGCTACAACTTGCTCACATCCATTGTTTACAGCTAACATAAATAGTTGCACTGATCAATTCAAGCACATGCACTGACATGCATGACAAAATTAACATGCACTGAACATGGCATAATTCCCACCGAGTGTAACTGGGAAAACAGAAAACAGATTATGTAGTTAGAAGGTATTGTCCCAAAATTTGTTTATTTTCATATGAAAAGCATAAGGTATTGCTTCGTTTGGAGCATATTACATGTATATCTATAATCAAATGAAGCAAACATATAGTAGAATGCTAGCAATTCCTTGTTGTGGATATATGCATTGCTTGCTTGCCTTTTTTTTGCGTACATCGTTGCTTGCTTGCCTATCTAAACTGAAGATCAGACCGACAGACCCATTCCTGATGTACAGATATTAGCTAAATTAAACTACACTAATTGCAAAATCAGCAACTGATATACGCATGACCATTGACAACTAAATAGCTCAAAGTTCAGTAGTACAGATACGTACGTGCAGGAGCTTTTGTCCCAAGAACTCCATCGCTTACAATGCACAGAGGAGTGGAGAGGCCGTCCATTACAAGGGTCGGTGGCGACACTTGCTCCAGAGGGCGCGTCATGGCCAGTATGGACTCGTCGACACTAGTAGAAAACAGGGCTTTGATTGGGGCCTGGTTAAGGGCATTAATCCCGGTTCATCATGAACTGGGACCAAAGGGTACATCAGTCCCAGTTCGTGAGGCCGGGCCTCGGGGGCCATTGGTCCTGGTTCGGCTGACCTATTTTGTCCCGGTTTCAGACACGAACCGCGGCCAATGGGCCTCGCTCCTGGCCCAGCACCTTTAGTCCCAGTTGATGGTTGGAATCGAGACCAAATGTTGTCCTTTATTCCCGATTTTACCCACCAACCGGGACTAAAGAGATCCCTATATATACCCCCGCCCCTGCCCGCGAACAGAGCCATGCTATGTTTTTTTGGCTAGCCGTGGGAGAGGTGTGTGTTGCTCTAGCTCACCTCATATGCACGTGAGGTGTTCGATGAAATGCTCGAGCCACACTTAAGCTTTCTCCTCTCCAAGCTCCATTTTGCTCAAGATCTAGGTTTGACGGTCCTTCCTGTTCCGTCCCCGTCATCACCGCCGTCGATCGCCCGCGCTGATCTCGTCGCCGGCACCACCGTGATGAGCCTCTTGTTCTTCTCTTCCTTCTAAAAGAAAAAAATTCTTACTTGTATGATTTAGATAGATATTTGTATAATTTTCTTACTTTTAATATTGTTTGTTATTATATAGTGCGATGGTTTTGGTATCCGTCCCCGTCGGCCCTCGTCCTGTCTATGATCCGGATGTGGTATATATTATCTTTTGTAACTATTTGTTTCATTTAGTGCTTATGACAATTATGCCGACCAACGTGACATAGATGTTTTAATCTAGGTGGTATGTGAACCGGAAATTCCAACCGACTCTCTTGTTGAGAGGTTAAATTTAGTTGAAAAAGAAAACAATTACTTGAAGAAAAAATTGAAAAAGAATTGAGGAGGAGAAGATGAAATTTGAGTTGCATGTTGCGAATCTCGTCGATGATCACAAGTTCAAGATGGATGCAATGCGTTGAAGATTAGAAAGATTAGATAATATGCCATTCATACTAAGGCTTGGTATCATTATGTCGTTGGATCAATTGTTACCTTAGTTGCGATTATGATCGCATTTGTTGTTGCATTGAAATGTTTTACATCATTTCGATGTATGGTTTAATTAGATGCTCTAGAGAGCTATATGTTATTCAATGAGAACTATGTATGAACTTTTTGTATTTTATTTTTCAGTAATAACATTTGATCACTACTGTACTTTGGTTTTAATGTGATGATAAACTTCTATTAATTTGGTCACTTATTTATTCATGATGTTCTGTAATGATTTTTTACATACTTAATTATATATAATGCACGCTGATGAATCGACAATGGATGTACGGTGACAGACGCACCTCTGAGTACATTAAGGGCATGCATAATTTTTTCAAAGTGGCTCGGGCAAACAAGCAGAATGGTTTTATGTGTTGTCCATGCCAGGTCAGCCCATTAGTCCTGGTTCAATTAAGAACCGGGACCCATGGGGGCATTGGAACCCGGTTCGTGAGCCCCGGGGGCCGGCCGGGCCACGTGGGCCATTGGTCCCGGTTCGTCTGGACCTTTTGGTCCGGGTTGGTGGGACGAACCGGGACCAATGGACCTCGCTCCTGGCCCACCACCATTGGTCCCGGTTGGTGGCATGAACCGGGACCAAAGGCTGCCCTTTAGTCCCGGTTCGTGGGACGAACCGGGACCAATGAGTTGCCTATATATACCCCTCGCCCGCGAGCAGAGCACTCCCACTGCTCTGTTTTTCCTGGCCGGCGAGGGGAGAGCTTTGTGGTGCTCTAGCTCACCTCCTATGCACACGAGGTGTTCGATGGAATGCCCGAGCCACACTACTTAAGCTTTCTCCTCTCCAAGCTCGACCTCCAAGCTCCATTTTCCTCAATATTTGTCTAGGTTTAGCGGTCTGTCCCGTCCCGTCCCCGTCTTCACCGCCGTCGATGGCCCACGCCAATCTCGTCGCCGGCACCACCGTGGTGAGCCTCTTGTTCTTATCTTCTTTCTAAAAGGAAAAAAAATCTTACTTGTATGTTTATATAGATACTTGTATAATTTTCTTACTTTTATTATTGCATCTTATATAGTGCGATGGTTTTGGTATCCGCCCCCGTCGGCCCTCGTCCTGTCTATGATTCGGATGTGGTATATATTATCTTTTCATAACTATTGGTTCATTTATTGTTTATGACAATTATGCGGACCAACGTGACATAGAATTTATTTATCTAGGAGGTTGTGGAACCGGAAATTCCAACCGACCCTATTGTCGAGAGGTTAAATTTAGTTAAAGAAGAAAACAATTTGTTGAAGGAAAAAATAATAAAAATTGAGGAGGAGAAGATGGTATTGGAGTTGCATGTTGCGGATGTCGTCGATGATCACAAGATCAAGATGGATGCAATGCGCTTGAAGATTAGAAAGATTAGAAATTATGCCATTCATACCGAGGCTTGGTATCATTATGTCGTTGGATCAGTTGTTACATTGGTTGCGATTATGATCGCATTTGTTTTCGCATTGAAATGTTTTACATAGTTTCAATGTATGGTTTAATTAATTTAGATGCTCTACAGAGCTTTACGTTGTTAGATGAGAACTATGTATGTACTTTGGTTTTAATGTGATGATGAACTTCTATTAATTTGGTCACTTAATTATCTATTCATGATGTTCTGTAATGATTTTTGACACACTTAATTATATATAATGCACACGGATGAACCGGCAATGGATGTACGGTTCAAGACACACCTCCGAGTATATTAAGGGCGTGCATGATTTTCTCGAAGTGGCTGAGGCAAACAAGCAGGATGGTTGTATGTGTTATCCATGCCCTATATGTGGGAATACAAAGTCTTACTCTGACCGGAAAATCCTTCACACCCACCTGCTTTACAAGGGTTTCATGCCACACTATTATGTTTGGACGAGGCACGGAGAAATAGGGGTTATGATGGAAGACGGTGAAGAAGAAGAGTACGATGACAACTATGTGCCCCCTGAATACGGTGATGCTATTGAAGATCAAGAGGAACCAGACGATGTGCACGATGATGCTGCAACGGGTGAAGCTGCAGAAGATCAAGAGGAACCAGACGATGTGCCCGATGATGATGATCTCTGCCGGGTCATTGTCGATGCAAGGACGCAATGCAAAAGTCAAAAGGAGAAGCTGAAGTTCGATCGCATGTTAGAGGACCACAAAAAAGGGTTGTACCCCAATTGCAAAGATGGCAACACAAAGCTCGGTACCGTACTGGAATTGCTACAGTGGAAGGCAGAGAATGTTGTGCCCGACAAAGGATTTGATAAGCTACTGAAAATATTGAAGAAGAAGCTTCCAAAGGATAACGAATTGCCCGACAGTACATACGCAACAAAGAAGGTCGTATGCCCTCTAGGATTGGAGGTGCAAAAGATACATGCATGCCCTAATGACTGCATCCTCTACCGCGGTGCGTACAAGGATCTGAACGCATGCCCGGTATGCGGTGCATTACGGTATAAGATCAGACGAGATGACCCTGGTGATGTTGACGGCGAGCCCCCAGGAAGAGGATTCCTGCGAAGGAGATAATACCACGGTTGAAACATCTATTCAAAAACGGAGAGCATGCCAAGTTGATGCGATGGCACAGTGAGGACCGTAAGAAAGACGAGAAGTTGAGAGCACCCGCTGACGGGTCGCAGTGGAGAAAAATTGAGAGAAAGTACTGGGATGAGTTTGCAAGTGACCCAAGGAACGTATGGTTTGCTTTAAGCGCGGATGGCATTAATCATTTCGGGGAGCAGAGCAGCAATCACAGCACCTGGCCTGTGACTCTATGTATGTATAACCTTCCTCCTTGGATGTGCATGAAGCGGAAGTTCATTATGATGCCAGTTCTCATCCAAGGCCCTAAGCAACCCGGCAATGACATTGATGTGTACCTATGGCCATTAGTTGAAGAACTTTTATAGCTGTGGAATGGAAACGGTGTACGTACGTGGGATGAGCACAAACAGGAGGAATTTGACTTAAAGGCGTTGCTGTTCATGACCATCAACGATTGGCCCGCTCTCAGTAACCTTTCAGGACAGACAAACAAGGGATACCACGCATGCACGCACTATTTACTTGACACCGATAGTATATACCTGGGAAGCTGCAGGAAGAATGTGTACCCAGGCCATCGTCGATTTCTTCCGACCAACCATCAATGTCGAAAGAAAGGCAAGCATTTCAAAGGCGAGGCAGATCACCAGAAGAAGCCCGCCATGCGTACCAGTGATCACGTACTTGCTATGGTCAATCATTTACACGTAATCTTTGGAAAGGGTCCCGGCGGACTAGCTATTCCGAGTGACGCTGGGGGACACACACCCATGTGGAAGAAGAAATCTATATTTTGGGACCTACCCTACTGGAAAGACCTAGAGGTCCGCTCTTCGATCGACGTGATGCACGTGACGAAGAACCTTCACGTGAACCTGCTAGGCTTCATGGGCGTGTATGGGAAGACAAAAGATACAGCTGAGGCACGGGAGGACCTGCAACGTTTGCACGAAAAAGACGGCATGCCTCCAAAGCATTATGAAGGTCCTGCCAGCTATGCTCTTACCAAAGAAGAGAATGCAATCCTCTTTGAATGCCTTCTTAGTATGAAGGTCCCGACTAGCTTCTCGTCGAATATAAAAGGAATAATAAATATGGCAGAGAAAAAGTTTCAGAACCTAAAGTCTCATGACTGCCACGTGATTATGACACAACTGCTTCCGGTTGCATTGAGGGGGCTTCTACCGGAAAACATCCGATTAGCCATTGTGAAGCTATGTGCATTCCTCAATGCAATCTCTCAGAAGGTGATCGATCCAGAAATCATACCAAGGCTAAGGAGTGATGTGGTGCAATGTCTTGTTAGTTTCGAGCTGGTGTTCCCACCATCCTTCTTCAATATCATGATGCACGTCCTAGTTCATCTAGTTGACGAGATTGTCATTCTAGGCCCCGTATTTCTACACAATATGTACCCCTTTGAGAGGTTCATGGGAGTCCTAAAGAAATATGTCCGTAACCGCGCTAGGACAGAAGGAAGCATCTCCATGGGCCATCAAACAGAGGATGTCATTGGGTTTTGTGTTGACTTCATTCCTGGCCTTAAGAAGACAGGTCTCCCTAAATCGCGGTATGAGGGGAGACTCACCGGAAAAAGCACGCTTGGAAGGGACTCAATAATAAGCAGGGACGGATATTCTTGGTCTCAAGCACACTACACAGTTCTACAGAACTCTACCTTGGTGACCCCGTATGTCGATGAACACAAGAACAGTCTGCGCTCCAAACACGCAGAGCAATGCGACGACTAGATTACATGTGAAGACATCAGGACTTTTTGCAGTTGGTTGGAAACACGTCTCAGAGGTGAGAACACTTTTTGTGATGAGCTGTACTTGTTGTCCAGGGGACCATCTTCGTCTGTTACGATTTGGAAAGGATACGAGATAAATGGGAATACATTTTACACGATTGACCAAGATCAAAAGAGCACCAACCAAAACAGCGGTGTCCGCTTTGATGGAACAACCGAGAGGGGAAAGGACACATATTATGGTTACATAGTGGACATATGGGAACTTGACTACGGACATGATTTTAAGGTCCCGTTGTTTAAGTGCAAATGGATCAATCTGTCAGGAGGCGGGGTACAGGTAGACCCACAGTATGGAATGACAACAGTAGATCTGAAAAATCTTGGGTACACTGACGAACCATTCGTCCTAGCCAATGATGTGGCACAGGCTATCTATGTAAAGGACATGTCTACCAGACCCAAAAAAAGAAAAGATAAGGAAGCAAATACATCATACGATGAGCCAAAGCGCCACATAGTTCTTTCAGGAAAAAGGGACATTGTGGGAGTGGAGGGCAAGACAGACATGTCTGAAGATTATGAAAAGTTTCATCAAATTCCTCCCTTCAAAGTCAAGGCTGACCCGAGCATCCTGATAAAAGATGAAGATTATCCATGGTTACGGCGCAATAAGCAAATGACACAAGCGAAGAAAAAGTGAAGACTTTCTCCCGCAACTATTATAATGATACCATGCCAACTTTGTAACAGACGAGTATGATACCATTGCCCATTTTGTACATGCACATGCTATGTGGGTGAATTTATGATACCATGCCAACTTTCAACTTTTTCAGAGTTCATTTGAAATGCTTTATGTCTGATGGTTTGGCCCTCGTAATACCATTAATCCCGTTTCGCTCCTTGTCAACTATGTTCTCACCAAGAACACTCTATAGGCGCATCTATGTTCATTTTTTTAGTAAAGTTAATCACAAACTTGTGATTCACACAAATTTCAAAGAATTCAAATTTTAACTATTCAAATTTGAAAACTAATGGCACTAACAGAAAATTTATAATTGTGCTGACCTAAAAGAAAAAAGAATTAAAAAATAAAGCAAAAAACAAAAGAAAATAAATAATGCAGAAAACAAAATAAAAATAGCAACAATAAGTATTTTGTTGTAAGTAGAAACAAAATAAAATAAATAAAGCAACAAAGAAAACAAAAAAACAAAAAAAGCGTTCTCAATGGCACTAACAGAAAGTTTATAATTTTTCTAAAACTAAAAGCAAAAAAGAATTAAAAAATAAAGCAAAAAACAAAAGAAAATAAATAATGCACAAAACAAAACAAAAAAACTGGAAAATAATTAAAAATAGCAACAGTAAGTATTTTGTTGTAAGTAGAAACAAAATAAAATAAATAAAGCAAGAAAGAAAACAAAAAAACAAAAAAAGTGTTTTCAAATTTGAAAACTAATGGCACTAACAGAAAGTTTATAATTTTCCTAAAACTAAAAGCAAAAAGAATTAAAAAATAAAGCAAAAAACAAAAGAAAATAAATAATGCAGAAAACAAAACAAAAAAACTGGAAAAATAAATAAAAATAGCAACAATAAGTAAAGAAAACAAAAAACAAAAAAGTGCCTCCTACTGGGCCCCCACGGCCTGAATGCGACTAGAAATCCTACCATGGGCCAGGATTCAGGCCCGCGGAAGGCCCAGCAGGCCCACAGGCAAAGCAGTGTTAGATTAGGCCCATTGGCCTGCAGTTCAGAGGAGTTCGAGTGGGAAGAGGCAGTGGAGCTTATAAACAGGTGCGGGGCGCTCTCAACTAGCGAGGTGGGACTAAACTCCCACCACCACGCCGCATGTGCAAGGCCATTGGTCCCGGTTGGTGCCACGAACCGGGACCAATGCAATCCTTTGGTCCTGGGTCGTGGCAACAACCGGGACCAATGCCCCCCCTTTAGTCCCGGTTGGTGCCACCAACCGGGACCAAAGGCCGCCGCTTCCCGCCCTTTGGGCTGCTGAAAAGAGGCCTTTGGTCCCGGTTGGTGGCACCAACCGGGACTAAAGGGGGCATTAGTCCCGGTTGGTTTCACGAACCGGGACCAATGCTCTTGTTATATATACAGTACTTAGAAAAATTTGACGAACACATCGCCAGTTGCCCCCCGGCCCGCCCGACGACGCCGAGATCATCGATGCCGCCAGGCTGCCCAGATTGACACCGTCCGCTGCCCCGACGCCGCCCGCCGCCCAGACGCCGTCCGCGCGCCGCCCCGACGCCGTCCGCACGCCCCCGTCGTCGCCCTTGCCCCGTCGCCGCCAGGCGCTGCCCCGACGCCGCCCGCCGCCCCCGCCGACGCCGTCGTCGTCGCCCGCGCCCGTCGTCGCCGTCGCTGTCGCCCTCGAGCGAGCCCGGTCGCAGCCCTGCCCCATGACCCGCCGCCCACCGTCGTCGTCGTCCCCGGCCACGCCCCTGCCCCGGCCCGCCGTGGTCGTCACCGACGCCCTCGCCGCCCCCGCCGTCGCCCTCGCCGGCCGCCCCCGTTGTGAGCCGCCGCCGTCGAGGCTGTGTGTTCAGTGTTTTTTTCATACATACATGTGTATTTTTTTGTTCATTGCATTTTTTTCATATATATAATGTATATATGTATGTGGTAGCTATGTGATGAATGGATATGGCTATGTATGTATGAATATAATGTTCATAGCATTTTTTTGTTTATATATGTTTTTTCATATATGTATTAATTTTTTATTTAGGTTGTTAGTAGATATCGATTTAGGTTAGTGCATTTTAATTAGGTTAGTGTAGAGGAAAAAAGTAAAATAAGGAAAAGGAAGAAAAGAGGAAGAAGGAAGAATGAAGAAGAAGAAGAAGAAGAAAAAGAAGGAGAGAAAAAAGGAAAATAAGAAGAGGAAGAAAGGAGAAGAAGAGAGGAAGAAGAGGAGAAATAGATAATAAGAAGAGGAAAAAAGAAGAAAAACAAGAGGAGAAGAAGAAAAAAATAGAAAAAAATTTCTTTTTTTCTTCTTCTCCTCCATTCCTTTCTTCTTCTCCTCTTCTTTTTCTTCTTTTTTCCTCTTCTTATTTATTTCTCCTCTTCTTCCTCTCCTCTTCTTCTCCTTTCTTCCTCTTCTTATTTTCCTTTTTCCTCTCCTTCTTTTTCTTCTTCTTCGATCTCCTTCTTCCTTCTTCCTCTTTTCTTCCTTTTCCTTATTTTCCTTTCTCGAGGGAGAAGAAGAAAAAGAAGAGGAGAAGAAGAAGAAAGGAATAGAGGAGAAAGAAGAAACTTCAACATGAGGGGGGGGGGTGGTGGGTACCGATACCTCCTCCCCGATAACATTATTTTCCCATGTATATGTATGTCGCGTCATTGTCGATATAACCCCCTCCCGGATAACTTCAACATGAGGGGCGGTCGATATATACACCCTCTCTCGACCGTGATAACTTATACCACGGCAGCACCCTCCTTGGCCCTCTCGCTCGACCAAAACTCTCGAGGACACCCAAACCCTAGAGAGAAAACGATGTTGGTCTCCTACCCCCTCCCGCCACGCCCCTACCCGACAAATTAACTCTCTCGAGGCCACCAAAATTTACCAAGTTAAAAGAGCATGTTGTCGTCGAGGCCACCCCAAATCCTTGAAGCATTGTGTCGAGGCCACCCCAAACCCTAGAGAAGCAGCGTCGAGGCCACTAACATGATTCCTTATTGTGATTAGCTAGCTAGTTCTACGTTTGCCAGTAATATATATCCATTTGTACCATGTTGACATGTTGTAAATATTTGCAGAAACTATGGAGCACTCCTGAGACGAAGCAACAGAAGCGATGTTGGGGGACATGCACCCATGTGGAAGAAGAAATCTATATTTTGGGACCTACCCTACTGGAAAAACCTAGAGGTCCGCTCTTCGATCGACATGATGCACGTGACGAAGAACCTTTGCGTGAACCTGCTAGGCTTCTTGGGCGTGTATTGGAAGACAAAAGATACAGCTGAGGCACAGGAGGACCTGCAACGTTTGCACGAAAAAGACGGCATGCCTCCAAAGTAGTATGAAGGTCCTGCCAGCTATGCTCTTACCAAAGAAGAGAAGAAAATCTTCTTTGAATGACTGCTTAGTATGAAGGTCCTCACTAGCTTCTCGTCGAATATAAAAGGAATAATAAATATGGCAGAGAAAAAGTTTCAGAACCTAAAGTCTCATGACTGCCACGTGATTATGACGCAACTGCTTCAGGTTGCATTGAGGGGGCTTCTACTGGAAAACGTCCGATTAGCCATTGTGAAGCTATGTGCATCCTCAATGCAATCTCTCAGAAGGTGATCGATCCAGAAATCATACCAAGGCTAAGGAGTGATGTGGTGCAATGTCTTGTCAGTTTCGAGCTGATGTTCCCACCATCCTTCTTCAATATCATGATGCACGTCCTAGTTCATCTAGTTGACGAGATTTTCATTCTGGGCCCCGTATTTCTACACAATATGTACCCCTTTGAGAGGTTCATGGGAGTCCTAAAGAAATATGTCCGTAACCGCGCTAGGCCAGAAGGAAGCATCTCCATGGGCCATCAAACAGAGGATGTCATCGGGTTTTGTGTTGACTTCATTCCTGGCCTTAAGAAGATAGGTCTCCCTAAATCGCGGTATGAGGGGAGACTGACTGGAAAAGGCATGCTTGGAAGGGACTCAATAATATGCAGGGACGGATATTCTTGGTCTCAAGCACACTACACAGTTCTATAGAACTCTACCTTGGTGACCCCGTATGTCGATGAACACAAGAACAGTCTGCGCTCCAAACACGCGGAGCAGTGCGACGACTGGATTACATGTGAACACATCAGGACTTTCAGCAGTTGGTTGGAAACATGTCTCAGAGGTGACAACACTGTTTGTGATGAGCTATACTTGTTGTCCAGGGGACCATCTTCGACTGTTACGAGTTGGAAAGGATACGAGATAAATGGGAATACATTTTACACGATTGACCAAGATCAAAAGAGCACCAACCAGAACAGCGGTGTCCGCTTTGATGCAACAACCGAGAGGGGAAAGGACACATATTATGGTTACATAGTGGACATATGGGAACTTGACTACGGACATGATTTTAAGGTCCCTTTGTTTAAGTGCAAATGGGTCAATCTGTCAGTAGGCGGGGTACAGGTAGACCCACAGTACGGAATGACAACAGTGGATCTGAAAAATCTTGGGTACACTGACGAACCATTCGTCCTAGCCAATGATGTGGCACAGGTTATCTATGTGAAGGACATGTCTACCAGACCGAGAGAAAGAAAAGATAAGGAAGCAAATACATCATACGATGAGCCAAAGCGCCACATAGTTCTTTCAGGAAAAAGAGACATTGTGGGAGTGGAGGGCAAGACAGACATGTCTGAAGATTATGAAAAGTTTCATCAAATTCCTCCCTTCAAAGTCAAGGCTGACCCCACCATCCTGATAAACGATGAAGATTATCCATGCCTACAGCGCAATAAGCAAATGACACAAGCGAAGAAAAAGTGAAGACTTTCTACCGCAACTATTATGATGATACCATGCCAACTTTGTAACAGACGAGTATGATACCATTGTCCATTTTGTACACGCACATGCTATGTGGGTGAATTTATGACACCATGCCAACTTTCAACTTTTTCAGAGTTCATTTGAAATGCTTTAATGTCTTATGGTTTGGCCCTCGTAATACCATTAATCCCGTTTCGCTCCTTGTCAACTATGTTCTCACCAAGAACACTCTATAGGCGCATCTATGTTCATTTTTTTTTACTAAAGTTAATCACAAACTTGTGATTCACACAAATTTCAAAGAATTCAAATTTTAACTATTCAAATTTGAAAACTAATGGCACTAACAGAAAATTTATAATTTTGCTGACCTAAAAGAAAAAAGAATTAAAAATAAAGCAAAAAACAAAAGAAAATAAATAATGCAGAAAATAAAATAAAAATAGCAACACTAAGTATTTTGTTGTAAGTAGAAACAAAATAAAATAAATAAAGCAACAAAGAAAACAAAAAAACAAAAAAAAGTGTTTTCAAATTTGAAAACTAATGGCACTAATAGAAAGTTTATAATTTTTCTAAAATTAAAAGCAAAAAAGAATTAAAAAAATAACGAAAAAAACAAAAGAAAATAAATAATGCAGAAAACAAAACAAAAAAAACTGGAAAATAATTAAAAATAGCAACAGTAAGTATTTTGTTGTAAGTAGAAACAAAATAAAATAAATAAAGCAAGAAAGAAAACAAAAAAACAAAAAAAGTTTTTTCAAATTTGAAAACTAATGGCACTAACAGAAAGTTTATAATTTTCCTAAAACAAAAAGCAAAAAGAATTAAAAAATAAAGCAAAAAACAAAAGAAAATAAATAATGCAGAAAACAAAACAAAAAAACTAGAAAAAATAAATAAAAATAGCAACAACAAGTAAAGAAAACAAAAAAAACAAAAAAAGTGCCTCCTACTGGGCCCCCACGGCCTGAATACGACTAAAAACCCTACCATGGGCCAGGATTCAGGCCCGCAGAAGGCCCAGCAGGTCCACAGGCAAAGCAGCTTCAGATTAGGCCCATTGGCCTGCAGTTCACAGGAGTTCGAGTGGGAAGAGGCAGCGGAGCTTATAAACACGTGCGGGGCGCTCTCAACTAGCAAGGTGGGACTAAACTCCCACCACCACGCCGCCCGTGCAAGGCCATTGGTCCCGGTTGGTGCCACGAACCGGGACCAATGCAACCCTTTGGTCCCGGTTCGTGGCACCAACCGGGACCAATGCCCCGCCTTTAGTCCTGAAAAGAGGCCTTTGGTCCCGGTTGGTGGCACCAACCGGGACTAAAGGGGGCATTAGTCCCGGTTGGTTTCACGAACCGGGACCAATGCTCTTGCTATATACATCACTTAGGAAAATTTGACAAACACATTGCCAGTTGGCCCCCGGCCCGCCCGACGATGCCGAGCTCATCGATGCCACCAGACTGCCCAGATCGACACCGTCCACTGCCCGACGTCGCCCACCTCCCCGACGATGTTCGCGCGCCGCCCCGTCGCTGTCCGCGCGCCCCCGTCATCGTCCTTGCCCCGTCGCCGCCAGGCGCTGCCCCGACGCCGCCCGCCGCCCCCGCCGACGCCGTCGTCGTCGCCCGCGCCCGTCGTCGCCGTCGCTGTCACCCCCGAGCGAGCCCGGTCGCGGCCCTTCCCCACGACCCGCCACCCACCGTCGTCGTCGTCGCCGGCCACGCCCCTGCCCCGGCCCGCCGTGGTCGTCGCCGACGTCCTCGCCGCCCCCGCCGTCGCCCTCGTCGGCCGCCCCCGTTGTGAGCCGCCGCTGCGAGGCTCTGTGTTCAGTGTTTTTTTTTCATACATACATGTGTATTTTTTTTGTTCATTGCATTTTTTCATATATATAATGTATATATGTATGTGGTAGCTATATGATGAATGGATGTGGATATGTATGTACGAATATAATGTTCATAGCGTTTTTTTTGTTTATATATGTTTTTTCATATATGTATTAATTTTTTATTTAGGTTGTTAGTAGATATCGATTTTAGGTTAGTGCATTTTAATTAGGTTAGTGTAGAGGAAAAAGTAAAATAAGGAAAAGGAAGAAAAGAGGAAGAAGGAAGAAGGAAGAAGAAGAAGAAAAAGAAGGAGAGGAAAAAGGAAAATAAGAAGAGGAAGAAAGGATAAGAAGAAAGGAAGAAGAGGAGAAATAGATAATAAGAAAAGGAAAAAAGAAGAAAAAGAAGAGGAGAAGAAGAAAAAAATAGAAAAAAAATTCTATTTTTTCTTCTTCACCTCTATTCCTTTCTTCTTCTCCTCTTCTTTTTCTTCTTTTTTCTTCTTCTTATTTATTTCTCCTCTTCTTCTCCTTTCTTCCTCTTCTTATTTTCCTTTTTCCTCTCCTTCTTTTTCTTCTTCTTCGATCTCCTTCTTCCTTCTTCCTATTTTCTTCCTTTTCCTTATTTTCCTTTCTCGAGGGAGAAGAAGAAAAAGAAGAGGAGAAGAAGAAGAAAGGAATAGAGGAGAAAGGAGAAACTTCAACACGAGGGGGGGGTACCGATTCCCCCTCCCCGATAACATTATTTTCCCATGTACATGTATGTCATGTCATTGTCGATATAACCCCCTCCCGGATAACTTCAACATGAGGGGCGGTCGATATATATACCCTCTCTCGACCGTGATAACTTATACCACGGCAGCACCCTCCTCGGCCCTCTCGCTTGACCAAAACTGTCGAGGACACCCAAACCCTAGAGAGAAAACGATGTTGGTCTCCTACCCCCTCCCGCCGCGCCCCTACCCGACAAATTAACTCTCTCTCGGCCACCCAAATTTACCAAGTTAAAAGAGCGCGTTGTCATCGAGGCCACCCCAAACCCTTGAAGCGTTGTGTCGAGGCCACCCCAAACCCTAGAGAAGCAGCGTCGAGGCCACTAACATGATTCCTTATTGTGATTAGCTAGCTAGTTCTGCGTTTGCCACTAATATATATCCATCTGTACCATGTTGACATGTTGTAAATATTTGCAGAAACTATGGAGCACTCCTGAGACGAAGCAACAGAAGCGATGTTGGGGGACATAATTGCACAAGGAAGTGATGAAGTTGCGTCATTTCTCAACGACACCGATGGTCAGGAAGGACTTGGTGAAGAAGAGGGCTATGTTCATGATGGCTTTGTCCCATTAATGCCAGTACAAGAAGAGGCCTATGTTCATGATGGCTCCGGTGAAACAATGGAGGTACAAGAAGGAGACCGTGCTGACTGCTCCGGTGACCGAACCGAATCCGGCCAGGTATACATA
Source organism: Triticum aestivum (assembly GCF_018294505.1). NCBI lineage: Eukaryota > Viridiplantae > Streptophyta > Magnoliopsida > Poales > Poaceae > Triticum > Triticum aestivum. The sequence continues at coordinate 543,697,695 of NC_057807.1, forward strand.
TATATATCAGTTAAGCCCGTGCTGACTAGTTAATTGATGCATCCATTGTTTTGCTATATGTACACATATTAATTACTCTCATCTTTCTTCCTTTTAATTTCTAGCCCTCCGGATCGAGCACAACTTCGGTAAGGAGACGAGGCCCGAAGAAAAGGTTGAGCTCGGATAAAAGGTTTGAGATCAAAGAAATCGTGCCCAACGGTGAACCGATTGAACCCATCCGGACAAAGAACGCATTTTCTGCTCAGTGCGGGCTTCTTGTTAGGGACAAGATCCCGATCAGCATCCAGCAATGGTATAAGCCTAAGGAGGAAGACCCTGAGGTGTCTTATGTCAATGATATGCAGAAAGAAGATCTTTGGACTCAGCTGAAGACAAATTTCACCCTACCGCCCGAGGAGGATCCGGAGAAGCCAGTTAAAGAGCAATTAATCAAGTCTTGTGCTCTTAAGAATATGGCAACCCTATTCAGGAGGTGGAGGAAAGAGCTGAACAAGTTTGTCGACAAAGAAGAGACACCAGAATTCATCGGCAAATATGAGAAGATCAAAGATCACTGGCCCGCATTTGTGGCCCACAAGACATCGGAAAAGAGTAAGATGATGTTGGTGACAAACAAGCAAAATGCTGATTAGAAGAAGCTTCACCATCGCACGAGGTTAGGTGGCTACCTCAAAGCCCGGCCTAAGTGGTCCAAGGCTGAGAATGATCTGCTTGAAAAAGGGATCGAACCAGAGACAATGAACTGGCCAGACCGTTGCCGGACTTGGTTCTTCGGGGCTGGCGGAACCTTGGACCCTGTATCAGGGAGGTGCCATTGGACGGACGAGCAACTGAAAATACCAGTCAAGAAGCTTCAGCACTATATCAATGCAGCGCAGCGAGGGATGTTCGTTCCAGACAGGGAGAAGGACGAGCTCACAATGGCCCTCGGGAATCCTGAGCACCCTGGACGGACACGAGGCACGCCAGGCTCCATTCCGTGGAAGGTTGGTTTTCCGGACGCAGGGGGTTACAAAACCCACGAGAGGAGGAAGAAACTGGAGCAGGGCCAGCTGCAGGCGCTGCACGAAAGGGTAATGGGGCTAGAGGAACAAGAAGAGGAACGAGAAGCTGTAGATCGCAGCAAACGACCTGGCAAAGCTTCCCCGGAAGCTACCCCGCCATCTCAGCGGAGAAGCAGCGTGGCTTCCACCGAGCTGCTTCAGCCGGAGCATGTCTTGACGGCTCCTGCCAGCTATCCCGTGGATGCTATCACGGAGTCTCAAAATTGCCACATTATGACGCGATGGATGAATTTGAAGGTCAAGGCGACTGTTGGCTCTGTTTATCCTACTGGACCCGGTGCAACTTATCACTGCCGGCCGATTCCAGAAGGATATGCTAGGGTGATGGTGGATGAAATAACGGAGGGATTTGAAGACCTCCAGCTTGACCACCCTACCGGTGAAGGGGAGACTAGGCTGGGTTCTGCTCTGAAGACTCCATGCCTATGGCAGAAGGAGCTCATCAACCTTCCGAACTGGACGCCTCCGCCTCCTCGTCCTCCTCCGGTGAGTCAGGGCACTCTGCCTCCTCCATCGCCTCCTCCTCCGATGAGTGACGATCAGGGCACTGGGCCTCCTTCTCCGGCGCGTGGCGGCACTCCGCCTCCTTCTCTGCCTGCGCCGGCGCGCCCGAGCAGCCAGCAGCCTCCTCCTTCTCCGCCTCGCCAGCAAGGGCGGAAGAGACCCGCCGCCGCCCCAGCTGCTCCGGCGTGTCGTAGTCCTTCTCCTCCGCCTCGTAAGCAAGCATGAAAGAAGACAGACGCCGCAGCTGCTCCGTCTGCTTCGGCGTCTAGCAGCACAACCAGAGGCGGGAGGCAATACAGATACGGTCCACCTCTCAATCCTCTAGAGAAGTTACCGTACGAGAGGACCGAGGAGGAAAATGCGACGATCTTGCGGACCCATGTGAAGGAGTTCTTTGAAGGGGTGAAAGCAAAGAGACATCCACCTCCGGAGGAGAAGGTAGATCCGGTGAAAGCAAAGCGCACTCCCGATGCCCTGAGGAAACCGGCAAAGTGTCCGCCGAGAACCAACTATGGGCGCATTACTAAACAGACATATCTCCTAGCGGAGCGGTCGGGAAGTACTGTCAGACATCAAAGGTCAAGAGAACGAGCAGCTGCAAAAAAAATTGACCAGCTCGGCGAACAAGCACACCAATCATGCCCCCCGCTCAATGTGTCTAGCGGCAACATCGTCGCTAATGCTCCGGGGATGGTGGCTGATTATGGCAATCTACAAGATTACCCGCCTGACAATCAACTTCCTGATTTCATGGAGGTGGACGAACACAGATACGAGTACGGGAAGCCTCTCGTCAAAGATGAAAATCTCTAACAACGATGATGCGAACATTCCATAATTGGTACATGAAAACCTGCAGAGAGTCTGGGGGATGAATAGTTTGTATCTGAACATTAACGAGGAGCACGACCTCGTTGCAATTGATCTATTGTGTGTTCCATTTGAGGAGTTCTTCGCGTTCTTCAATCAAAAGGCCCTCAATAAATTAATGGTCTTTTGCTACTGCCTGTAAGTACTATTTCTGTCATTAAGTCTCTATATATAGCTCGGCTCTTTCATTGCATGTATTTATAATTAATTATCCTCAATATATTATGCAGATTGAAGATCGTCGAGTGCAAAAAACAAGAAATTTATGATATTGGGTTCATTAACACAAGTATCATAGATGAATTTCTGGTTAAAAAGCACGCCAAAGAGGCCGAGGACAACTTGCTACAATCGTTGATCAAAAATCAAAACAAAGATACCATACTCTTTCCTTACAACTTCGAGTGAGTTACTGTCGTGTGCATATTCGGTTTCCCTTATTACTCGAGCGAGGTTATAGTAATGTAATTGATGAGTTATGCATGCGTGCGCAGCTTCCACTATGTTCTTCTGCATATTAAGCTTGAGCGGGGACTAGTAACTGTCTTAGACTCGAGACGAAAAGATCCCGAAACCTATGCGGAAATGACTGAATTGCTCAACAAGTAAGTTCAATCGATCATTATCGCACCATATCGGCAACTTTTTGTTCATTTCCTGATATCTCAAGTAATAATAATTATTTTCTTTGTCTTGCAGGGTTTGGAAACAGTTCACAGAAACTCCGGGACTGCCGAAGGAGCTATGATATACATACCCGAAAGTAAGTACTACTGGCTAGCTAGTTGCGCGCATCTCCCGTTGATTCTATAGCTATACTTTCATCAATGCCATTTATAATGCTTCATTATCAGTTTGATTGACCTCTGTTTCTCGTAAAGTGCTTGTGGCGGGAACAAGGGAATGATTTCTTTGGATACTACGTGTGCGAGTTCATCCACAACGCGACTTTGAAAAATAAGCGGGGCTACTCTAAAAGACAATATGAAGTGCGTAAGCAATAATATTCACAATTTCATTTTATTACACCATCATTTCTGTTGAGTTTCATTCATATATATGTATTAATTAACCCCCTTCTTCAAATTAGACGTGGCAGATGTGGAATGAACTCCTAGAACCAGATCACATGAAAGCAATTCAAGAGGAATTGGCGGGATTCTTTCTTGACCACGTCATCAATAAAGCCGGAGAATACCATGGGGAAGTTGATTTCAATTGCTAGGGGATTGTAATTAAGAGATCTTACATATTGTATATGTATGTAGCCAGTAGCGTCGGATAGATAATACAAAAACTTGTTGTTCGACCAATCTCTCGGAGAAGGAGAGGTCAATCGATCACTTCTCTTGGTATGCATGACGAACCTCTGTACTTAATGTTTCCCTTCATTTTCTTACTAGCTAGCGTGTCGAGGGCCTCTCTACGTATAGTACGTAGTGTCGACCAAGCACGGACATAAGAGAGGACACTTCTCTGTATTAATTAGCTAGCTAACACAATATATGAAAGACCTAAATTAACCCACTAAAACCCCAAACCCCCCCCCCCCTTCAAAAGAAAAACAAAAACCCCAGCCACTGGAATGCTGACGCGTGGAGGCCTTTTGGTCCTGGTTGGTGCCATCAACCGGGACCAAAGGCCCCCCTGCCTGGGCTCGACGCACCGGCCACGTGGAGGACCATCTGTCCTGGTTCGTGTTAGAACCAGGACTAAAGGGGGGAGGTATTAGTAACAACCCATTAGTCCCAGTTCATGAACCGGGACTAAAGGCCCTTACGAACCGGGACAAATGCCGCCTTTTCTACTAGTGATCTGTGGGAATTTGAAGTCTTACTCTGACTTGAAAACCCTTCACATCCACATGCTTGAGAAGAGTTTCATGCCACACTATAATGTTTGGATCAAGCACGGAGAAAGAGGGGTTATGATGGAAGACAAACGAACAAGAAGAGGATGACGACAACTATCCGCCCCCTGAATACGGTGATGCTGCAACGGGGGAAGCTGAAGATCAAGAGGAACTAGACGATGTGCCCGAAGATGATCTTCGCCAGGTCATTGTTGATGCAAAGAGACAATGCCAAAGTGAAAGGGAGAAGTTGAAGTTCGATCACATGTTAGAGGATCACAAAAAAGGGTTGTACCCAAATTGCAAAGATGGCAACACAAAGGTCAGTACCACACTGGAATTGCTGCAATGGACGGTAGACAAGAGTGTATCTGACAACGGATTTGAGAAGCTACTAAAAATATTAAAGAAGAAGCTTCCAAAGGATAACAAATTTCCAGACAATACTACGGAGCAAAGAAGGTTCTATGCCCTCTAGGATTGGAGGTGCAGAAGATACATGCATTTCCTAATGACTGCATCCTCTACCGCGCTGCGTACAAGGATTTGAACGCATGCCCGGTATATGGTATATTGCGGTATAAGATCAGATGAGATGACCCTGGTGATGTTGAGGGCGGGCGCCCGAGGAAGAGGGTTCCTGCGAAGGTGATGTGGTATGCTCCTATAATACCACGGTTGAATTCAGAAACGAAGAGCATGCCAAGTTGATGCGATGGCACAAAGAGGATGTAACGCCCCGAGTTCGTTGCGCCAGGTGTCCGTCAGTTATTCGCCGTCGTTGCCATATCATTTGCTTGTGTGTTGCATTTTATCATGTCATCATGTGCATTTCATTTTGCATACATGTTCGTCTCATGCATCCGAGCATTTTCCCCGTTGTCCGTTTTGCAATCCGGCGCTCCTATGTCCTCCGGCATTCCCCTTTTGCCTCCTGTTGTGAGTGGGTGTTAAACTTTCTCGGAATGGACCGAGTCTTGCCAAGCGGCCTTGATATAACACCGGTAGACCGCCTGTCAAGTTTCGTGCCATTTGGAGGTCGTTTGGTACTCCAACGGTTAACCGGGTAACCATAAACCCACCTTCTCTTTGCAGCCCAACACTTCTTCCAAATTGGCCCCAAACCCATCTAGCTCCCCTCCATGCTCTCGGTCGTTCGATCACGATCGCGTGGCCGAAAACCGCTCCTCATTTGGACTCTCCTAGCTCCCTCTGCCTATTTATATGCCCATCCCCCCGAAATTCACGGACGAAACCCTAGCCGTTTTCATCCCCCGCCGCCACCGGACACGTCCGGCCTCACCGGACAGATTCCGCCGCCGCCTGCAGCCAATAGGCGTCCGCCATGTGGCACCCGCGCCCTCCCCGCCTCCCCGGCCCCGATCCGCGCCGCCCGCGTCCTCCGGCCGCCGTCCCCGTCCTCTCCGGCGAGTTCCTCCGGCGAGATCCGGCCTGCCTCGGAATCCGTGCCAAGGTTGACTTTCTCCCCCTCTGAATCTGCTAAGTCCCAGATTTTTGTAATTTTCTTGCCATGTTTATGCCATCGTATTTCTGCATCCGTAGCTCCGTTTCGTGTGTATAATATGTCAAATTGTTCGTCTCGACGAGTACATCATTCCGTTCCATTGCATCATATTTATTTGAGGTTATCTTGATGCCCGAATCATCGTTGTAAGAGTGCTTCATAATGTTTTCTGCTCTGTTATCAGAACGAGCTCTTTTGTCATTTTTGCCATGATTGATGTGTGCATCCTATGAGGTTTATGTCTTCATGTGTTTTGAACTATGTCATGTCTTCTTTACAGGGGTGTATGCCATGTATTTTTGTGATTAATGTGGTGAATAGCACAAGCATGCAAACTAGGCATCGTGGTGTTGCTGTTTTAGTTCCTGTTCTGCTGTAATTTTTATGCCCTGTAAACATGATGTTACAGAGAGATCCATGCATATTTTGAGATACTTCAGTAAGGATGTTTTGAACATGTGGTTATTGTCTATCCATTCATGCCCTTTGTTGCAATTATGGATTAGTCTAGCATGTCGTTTTCGTGCTCTACTTTTGCTTCAAAATGTTTCCTGGCAGATTGTTTACATGTTATTCAATTTGGCCAAGCTTGCTATAGTTGATCCTTGCATGCTATGGACTTGTTCTTGACTTGGTTTGTTTCATAAACATGTATTATTGATGATTCTATGCTTATCTTTTCATGCAATGACTTGTGGTGAGTGTATCGAGCTTGTTAAGTAGTGTTCATGATGTTGCTGTTTTGCTAGGCTGAATCTGTTATTTCGTGATGCTATATAAACATGCTTCTACTAATCATTCTATGCATAATCTGGAGATGTTCTATAAACATGTTTTGATCTACATGTCATCCTCTATCCATCCATGCCCCTGGTTGCATTTATAGGTTACTGTAGATTGTTCATATCTTGCTCCAAATTTGCTTGATAATGTTGCTGTCAGCCTGTTTACATTAAGTTCACTTGTTCCCATGTGTTTTGCTAGTGATTCATGCATCCTATGACCTTGCTATTGCCATGCTTAGCTTAACAAACATGTCTTCTTACTGTTGGGTGCCTTGCCATGCCATGTATTGCTCTGTAGTGAGTTGCACAAGTTCATCTACATGCCTTCATAATTATGTTTCTGCCATGTATGAATCTGTATAATAACTTGCCATGTTTACATGGGTGCCATCATATTTTCTGATCCTTTTTGGCTTATGGTCAGTAAGGGACTTTTGATATATGCAATTAGTAGATTCATGCCATGCCTTTGTTTTCCATGATAAGTTCCTGTAACATGTTGTTTGATAGCTCTGAACATTGCATCGTGATGTTATTTTCTGCAAAGTCTGAAATTGTTATAACTTGCAATCTTATCATGTGTGTTTGAGCATGTTCTAGTGATTTCTGGAGATAGCTCAGTGTTCATGTTTTGTTATGCTTTACCTGTACATCATGTCCATGCCTTTTGTTATTATGTTGAGGTGCTGTAGCTTGTTGTTTTGGTGATTGTAATATGCCTAGTTGCTGTTTTGGACACCTTGTCCTTCAAACTTGTTTCATGTGTGTGTGTTGAACCGTTGCTCCGTGTTGAGTGAGCTCTATATGAAACTTGCTTAGAATTGCATGTAGTTTCATATTATCATGTTGCATCCTTGTTTTGAGGTGTTTGCTTGATGTTTGGGTGCATTTTGCATCAATGCCATGTTTAACTTGTTTTGCTCATATCTTCTAGGCCGTAGCTCCGAACTAAATGAACTTTATATGTAACTTGACTAGAATCTCGTGTAGATCATGTTTGTGCATCTTAACTTGCTGTTTAACAACTTGAACATAAGGTTTATTCAGATCTGGACCAATTTCGAAATGTGCATATGAGGACTTACCGGAATCGTTATATGTTGTTCCCGGCCTCATTTAAACTTGCTTTGATGTGTTGCTCTTGTTTGCATCATCTCTTGCCATGAGTAGCTTCATGTAGCTTTGTCATGCATCATGCTTGTTGTGCATCATGCCTTGTTCATGTGTGGTGTGTTTACTATGTTGTGTGCTTCTTCTTCTTAGTTCCTGTTTCGTTGCGATCGTGAGGATTCGTTCGTCTACGCTTGGTTTGGCTTCATCCGTTCGTCTTCTTCATGGACTCGTTCTTCTTCCTTGCGGGATTTTAGGCAAGATGACCGCTACCCTGGATCTCACTACTATCATTGCTATGCTAGTTGCTTCGTTCTATCGCTATGTTGCGTTACCTATTACCTGTTCTTCAAGCCTCCCATATTGCCATGAACCTCTAACCTTTGACACCTTTCCTATGCAAACCGTTGTTTGGCTATGTTACCGCTTTGCTCAGCCCCTCTTATAGCGTTGCTAGTTGCAGGTGAAGTTGAAGATTTCTCCATGGTGGACAGGATTTTGGTTGGGATATCACAATATCTCTTATATTATTTAATGCATCTATATACTTGGTAAAGGGTGGAAGACTCGGCCTTTTGCCTAGTGTTTTGTTCCACTCTTGCCGCCCTAGTTTCCGTCATATCGGTGTTATGTTCCCGGATTTTGCGTTCCTTACGCGGTCGGGTGATTTATGGGACCCCCTTGACAGTTCGCTTTGAATAAAACTCCTCCAGCAAGGCCCAACCTTGGTTTTACCATTTGCCTCACCACCACCAACCCTTTCCCTTGGGTCGGCCAACCCGAGGGTCATCTTTATTTTTAGCCCCCCCCCCCCGGGCCAGTGCTTGTCTAAGTGTTGGTCCGAACCGGGCAGACTGCGGGGCCACCTCGGGGCAACTCGAGGGCTGGTTTTACTCGTAGGCTGACCTATCCGGTGTTGCCGTGAGAACGAGATATGTGCAGCTCCTATCGGGATTGTCGGCGCATCGGGCGGCTTTGCTGGTCTTGTTTTACCATTGTCGAAATGTCTTGTAAACCGGGATTCCGAGTCTGATCGGGTCTTCTTGGGAGAAGGTCTATTCCTTCGTTGATCACGAGAGCTTGTCATGGGCTAGGTTGGGACACCCCTGCAGGGTATAATATTTCGAAAGCCGTGCCTGCGGTTATAGGCAGATGGGAATTTGTTAATGTCCGGTTGTAGATAACTTGACACCAGATCCGAATTAAAACGCATCAACCGTGTGTGTAGCCGTGATGGTCTCTTTTCGGCGGAGTCCGGGAAGTGAACATGGTTTCTGGGTTATGTCTGACGTAAGTAGGAGTTCAGGATCACTTCTTGATCATTGCTAGCTTCACGACCGTTCTGCTTGCTCTCTTCTCGCTCTTATTTGCGTATGTTAGCCACCATACTTGCTTAGTCACTGCTGCAGCCTCACCACTTTACCCCTTCCTTTCCCTTTAAGCTTTGCTAGTCTTGATACCCATGGTAATGGGATTGCTGAGTCCTCGTGGCTCACAGATTACTACAACAACAGTTGCAGGTACAGGTTGTGCGATGATCATGACGCGAGAGCGATGCTTGCTTGCGTTGAGTTCTTCTTCTGCTTCCTCGATCAGGGGATAGGTTCCAGGTCGGCAGCCTGGGCTAGCAGGGTGGATGTCATTTGAGTTTCTGTTTGTGATTCATCCGTAGTCGGATGATGCTCTGATGTATTGTGATGTTGTATTCGTGTGGCATTGTATGCCTTATGTATGTATCCCCATCTATTATGTAATATTGATGTAATGATATCCACCTTGCAAAAGCGTTTCAATATGTGGGTCTATCCTTGGTGGGACCTTCGAGTTCCTTTTGGATAGGGTCGCATATTGGGCGTGGCAGAGGACTGTAAGAAATATGGGAAGTTGAGAGCACCCGCTGACGGGTCGCAGTGGAGAAAAATTGAGAGAACATAGGGGGACTTTGCAGGTGACACAAGGAATGTATTGTTTGGTTTAAGTGCGGATGGCATTAATCCTTTTAGGGAGAGAGCAGCAATCATAGCACCTGGCCCGTGACTCTATGTATCTATAACCCTCTTTGTTGGTTATGCATGAAGCAGAAGTTCATTATGATGCAAGTTCTCATCCAAGGCCTAAGCAACCCGGCAACGACATTGATGTGTACTAAGGCCATTAGTAGAAAAACTTTTACAGCTATGGAATGGAAAAGGTGTACGTGTGTGGGATGAGCATGACAAGGAGGAATTTGACCTACATGCGTTGTTGCTTGTCACCATTAATGATTGGCCTGCTCTCAGTAACCTTTCAAGACAAACAAATAAGGGATACTACGCATGCACACACCGTTTAGATGACACCTAAAGTGTATATTTGGACAAATGCAGGAAGAATGTTTACCTAGGACATCGTCGATTCTCCCGACCAACCATTAATGTCGAAAGAAAGGCAAGAATTTCAAAGGTGAGGCAGATCACCGGAAGAATCCCGCCATCCGTACTGATGATCACATACTTGATATGGTCAATGATTTACAAGTAATCTTTGAAAAGGGTCCCGGAGGACTATCTGTTCCGAAAAACGCTAAGGGACACGCATCCATGTGGAAGAAGAAATCTATATTTTGGGACCTACCCTATTGGAAAGACCTAGAGGTCCGCTCTACAATCGACGTGATGCACATGATGAAGAATCTTTGCGTGAACCTGCTAGGCTTCTTGGGCGTGTATGGGAAGACAAAAGATACACTAGAGGCACGAGAGGACCAGCAACGTGTGCACGAAAAAGACGACATGCATCCAAAGCAGTATGAAGGGCCTGCCAGCTAACCTCTTACCAATGAAGAGAAGGAAATCTTCTTTTAATGTCTGCTCATTATGAAGGTCCCGTCTGGCTTCTCGTCGAATATGAAGGGAATAATAAATATGGTAGAGAAAAAGTTCCAGAACCTAAAGTCTCATGACTGCCACGTGATTATGATGCAATTGCTTCCGATTGCATTGAGGGGGCTTCTATCGGAAAACGTTCGATTAGGCATCAACTACTGCAGGATGCTGCTAACGCGATACTACGATCAGAGACCCTTCGACGAAACTATGTGTGATGCAGTAATTGTAAATGGTGGTGTAAAAAACCATCAAAAAAGAGGCAAAACATTTGCGATGACGGATGCATCAAACATGGTTCAGAGTTTAGTTGCGTGTGGGATGAGGGGCATATGGTTTGGTTCAATGAACTGTTTGCGATGAGGCGGAACAAAAGAAACGGGCAGCCAGATGAAGGCGTGTGCGATATACAACATACAGTTAGTTCAGATGAACTATTTGTGATTAGGCAACACAAAATAAAGGGTTAGCCAGATCAAGGTGTGTGCGATATACGGCATACAGTTCACTCGGATGAACTGTTTGCATTGAGCGAAGAGAACAGAAACAGTTCAACTTAACAAGATGTGTGTGATACACGGCAAACATGTCTGTAATCAGAAACGTGTGGGAAGACCGATAACAACACAGACGATTCTTTGGCCCTGGCAATATCAGCCTGTGCCACTTCATTGGCCGGAACAACAGCCAATAGGGCAGAGGGAGAGCCGAAACTAGGATCAAAAGAGATGCCCACATCCGATAAAATATGCAGAAGATTTTCATTGGAATGCGACGGAAGGACTAACCGAACAGGAGAAGTACTGGGGATAGAAGGGGTAGACGGGCGAGGTGGAGTATCTGTGGGGGGAGGTCTCTGGCCACAGCACGCCGCGCCGCTCGATCGGCCACACGCTCACCGCTGTTGGAGATCCGGCCGCTCTTGCGGGCAGTAGAGGCGGGGGAATGCACTGGCGTGGGGCGGGCACACCATGGGGAAGCCACCGCAGAAGAAAGACCCGAGGCCGCGCCCAGATCAGCATCGAGCCTGCGGCACATCCACTAGTGCAGAACCGGGCTTTAGCGCCGGTTCGTAAGGGCCTTTAGTGCCGGTTCTACAAATGGCACTAAAGGGTGGAGACTAAAGGCCCCCCCTTTACTACCCGTTAAGCACGAACCGGCGCTAAAGTGCCATCACGTGGCAAGAGCCAGGCCCGGGTGCTGGTAGACCATTAGTACCGGTTGGTAACACCAACCGGTACTAAATGTTTTGGGGGGTTTTCGTTTTATTTTTTATTTTCCATTAATTTTGTGTTTTCCATTTAATTCTTATTTGTTTGCTGGTATTTTACGATACTACAAATTGTACACGTTATGCATATATATAAATAAATTTTCTTGTACGTAGAACCACACATATATATAAATATATATCATCGAATGTCTCACAACCAACACCATTAATTATCCACACATACACACACACACACACACACACACACACACACACACACACACATATATATATATATATACATATATATGACAATTTTTTCCTACTACGGGGTGTAGTTACACCCATTTTTATTTTGTATGTTTGAGGTAGTATCTACCATACCGCAGTGTATGTATGCATAGTATGTAATATGTAAGAATATTTAGGTAGTATATATACTATTTTTTAGGTAGTATGTAGTATATTTTTAGCATACTTCTTTTTACATACAAATGTGTACATATTTTCACAAATATGATAAAAACATGGACTCACATGCATTTTTTTCACATAACTCACTTTGGAGTATCTTATATATACTATATGAACATACTAAAAATGATAAAGTAGTATATATACTACCACATAGTAGTGTATGGGAAATGGGTGTAGCTACACCCAGTAGTAGGATGCATTTTCCATATATAGGACAGGGCTATTCTGTTACCGGTAACAGAATATTAGTCTGTTACTAGTCGGTCCTATATAGGACATGATCTGTTTCTCTCCCTCACACCAAATCTGAATCGGGTCAACCCAACCCCGACCGCCACCATCTCCCCCAGCCGTCGTGCCTCCGACCACCTCCCCCAGCCACTGTCGCGCCTCCGGCCACCTTCCCCCAGCCGTCGCGCCTCCGTCCTCCCTCCACCAGCGCCGCACCTCCAACCTCCTTCCTCCACCAGCGCCGCGCCTCCGGCCTCCTCCCTCCACTAGCGCCGCTCCTCCGGCCACTTCCCTCCACCACCGCTGCCCCTCTGGCCACCTCCCTCCACCACCGCCGCGCCTCTGGCCATCTCCCTCCACCGCTGCCGTGCATCTGGCCACCTCCCTCGGCACCATCCCGCCTCCGGCCACCTTCCCCCGCCACCATCCCGCCTCCAGCCACCTCCCTCCTGGCTGCACGCCCCACGAAGAAGAAGACCCGCCGTTCGCCACCTACTATCGACCGAGCACCTAGAGTCACTACATCAATGCACACATGTTTCAGTTTCGTTTTTAGTTCGAGGTCTACTACCGGTCCTTTTCTTGTGTATGTTTAGTTCGACATCTCGTGGTTCTTCAGATCAACATAGTGTGATTTTTCAATTCATCCCGCAGGTGAAAAAAGGATCTCCCCTTTTAGTTCAAATGGATTCAAAAAAATGGTTGCTGCATTACAGTTAGTGTTTTTTTGTGTGTTGTTTGCATGCTCTGCAGGTACTTTTTGGGCATCATTCGATCTGGATTCTTGACCATATTTGTTGCAGGTTGAAACCAGTGAAAATGACTGATGAATATCGACTTGATTGAAAATGTAGTCGATTCTTTAGACCCTTCTAGTCCTACATATAGAAGTTGTGCCTGATAGCCATACACGAATTTTCTCTCTGTTGTGCTTCAGTTAGAAGATCTCTGATGTTATTTGCTTCAAAGTTTGTCAGTTGTTTCAGCTTTTGTTTTAACCTTATTGTTTGTAAACACTATAGATTTTTTTGCTTAAAGATTGTCGGCATTATACTTGTACTGGGGCTGGAGTTCATGTATTAATTCCAGGCAAGTTCAAAATATAAACCATAGCAAGTTCTTTGTTCATTTAGCAAAATAGGTCAACGATGTATTTTGACGAGCGACTCCGTCGTCAGGTAACCCGTCACAACCGTGTGTTCTTGCTAGTGCTCATCCACGCATGGGTAAATATACTAGCTGATCCTTTGGCTGGAGAGTACTACTTGCTTGTGGCATTGGTAGGTTGCTAATTAAACTTTGTTGGAAGTAGTTGTACGGCCCATCGCTCAAAAACCCGCGTGTAGTCCCAGCGGGCACCCTCTGCTGCTATTGTTTTCTTCACTATGTGGCTCATAATTTGTCACTGCAGTTTGTATATGGGATCCTCAACCAGGACTGCAAGCAGAGCAGTAGAGCGACATCCTCGCCGTGTGCCAACACGGCTTGTGCCGCTGGTGCTAGTGTGGATGAGTAACAAGTTCGACTACCAGTCCACACCAAGTTCACATATGTTGCGAGTGCACCAATGATTCCATAGAAGTACATGTATTGATGCACCCGATGTCCATGTATCGTTACAAAAAAATAGTTTAGTTTTTGTTATAGAATAGTTTACTAGAAGTTCAATTGTTATAACAATTGCTTGCACCTGTTTCATTCCTGCATGTATGTATAAGTTCAATGTTTTGAGATGGCTCTGTTTAGATTACTTCCAACTCTGAAGCTTTACATGCGTGTTTGGGGATGGGATTTTTAGGTACTAGTTTGGAACTGTATCTAACCCATACCAAAATGTTTCAATAGTTCGACAGGGGCGCAGGATTCAGTTCAACAACGACGAGCCAGGCAGTCAGCCTTCGCATCAGGAATAGGTGCAGTTCGATCTTGTGCGAATTGTAAATTTCCTAATGTTGAGTGTGTCAGTACAACCATACGCTACAAGGCACACGCACATCAACTTCACGTGTTAGTCAACAGTATTGTGCATTTGCTTGGCGACTTTGCACTGTAGTTACATATCACTTGCTAAATAAAAAATGTTATTCACTTTTCTGTGTTTTGTTGAATAATTCTCATGCTTTCTTTTGTGAGGGCTACAAATCATAGTGCTTAAAATACCGATGTGTGCGTCATACTTGAATTAAAAAAGTTACATGAGAAAGTACCCCTATTCCATTACTTTGAGAAGTACAGGTACACATTTCTAAATAGTACAGTGCATGACCGGTGCTCGCCCTGCATAAATGGAGCCTTCAGCTCACCATGCTACCTCCTGCCGGTGGGGCTCCGTCGCTGCATCGCCCCTCGCCGTTCACTTCCACCAACCTAGGCCGTTCAACAAGACATCGCCAAGCCGTTCAACGCCGCAGCTCAAGAGACTGCATCCTTTCCCTCCCTCCACTGCGCTGAACCTAAAGGTATTGTTCAGCTTTAATTTTGTTCTTAGCTTCATGAGACAGAGCTTTTTCTCAATAGTTGTATGAATTTTTGCATGTCCATGGAAGTAGAAGAAAGCAAACATCAGTCCAGCTGGTAGACGTGGAAGTGATTTTTGAATCTAAAATCATATGTGCTTTTCTGTAACCTATATAATTTATGTTTGTTCAGACTTCTTGTTTCTCTAAAGCGGCCAAATCCCGGTGCACCTGGTAGTTCAAACTTACACCAGATGGCCGGTGACCAACTTCCCTACCTCTACAAGCTCCTCGAGGATGACTTGGTGGTAGCTGGGATCCCCTAAAGCGGCCAAATCCTGGTGCACCCAGCTGCCGCTCGTGATCGCCTCTCCTTTAGCTCCACTTCGTGGCACTGTCAGTCCACAGGAGTAGGGGCAGGTGCCCATCAACAAAAAGGAACAAACGGTATATGCTTGGAAACTTAAAATTCTATACACATTTGGGAAACAGATGTTATAGCTTCTTTCAAAGTTCAAAACTGATGGTACAGCAAGCACATGTATTCATGCGGGTGCTTGAAAGTTCTGTACAGGAATAGGCCGATGATTTTTGTGCTATGGATAATATGATTTAGGTACATGTATTATATGCGTGGAAACAATTTCTGTGAGATGATGAAAGGAAAAATTGTTTGAATTAAAAATATTGATCAGTACGAGTTAAAAACGGTGGTATGTTCGGAATAAAAACTTAAAATATGCCGTGGTTTGTGGGGAGGTTCTGCTCACCGCCGGGTGGCACCATCTCTAGTAGTTCGACAGGGACGCGTCCCTCAGTACTATGATGTCGAGGCAGACGGCCGCCCTCTTTGTGACCTGCTGTTATTCCTCATCTTGCACTGGCATATTGATGATGCGGGAGCGGCCCTATTCGCTACAACCCCACGTGGATCTCTTTCTTTCTTCTCTCTCAAATTCGTTGAAAAACTTGGTTGCTTGTTCTTGTTAAAAAACACGCCGAGACATGCGACAACCACCTCAGTTAGGGCGTAGTAAGTACCTCAGTACGAGTTAAAAATGGTGGTCCGTTCGGAATAAAAGAAATGACAGAAATTCAAATTGTAAAG
Source organism: Triticum aestivum (assembly GCF_018294505.1). Classification (NCBI taxonomy): domain Eukaryota; kingdom Viridiplantae; phylum Streptophyta; class Magnoliopsida; order Poales; family Poaceae; genus Triticum; species Triticum aestivum. Next base: position 543,713,757 of record NC_057807.1, read on the forward strand.
TTCAAGCAAAAAAAGAAACCCCATGAAAATCCTGCTTAGTAAGTACCTCAGTACAAGCCGTAAAATGAGAGAAGTTCAGAACAACGTTGTCAAAAATATGTCGAGTTAAAAAAAGAAATAAAACAAAAACATTTTCTTTTTGAATAAAATATAATTCAGTTCGATGATACAAACCATACAAGTACAGGGGCGACAATACAGTAAACCATTGAAAACTTATGAGAAAAATATTAGCCAAAAAACAGAGCAAAGTCTAGTTAGTGAAAACACGCTTAGTACAAATCCATGCAAGCATCAGTACAAGTACCCTTTTTGGAACCATTCAAAATTACTCTACAAAAAATACCTCAGTACAAACATACACATATATCAGTACGACTACTCTGTTTTTCAGACAAGAAAACAACAAGATCCGTCATGCCATATTCTAAATTACTCTTAAACGGTTGCGAAGTAGAGAAAACGTTCAACATGACTAAGTTTCGCATTTTTGATAGCTATCCAACGGTATATTATTTGCCATATTTCGACAAACTTTAGAAAAACTGCGTTCAAAATCAAATTTGACCATATTCGAATTCATTTTTAAACCGTAAGGAATTAGAAAAACATTTCTATTCGAAAAAGTTGCGTATTTTCCATAGCTTTCCAACGCCATATCATTTGTGTCAATCCGACCAATCGTTTGCAAAAACTCGCGAAAATATGTTTTGCCTAGAATTTCACCATTTTTCAAATTACTTTTAAATCATATAGAATTAGAAAAAACAATACATATATGGAAGATGTGGACTTTCACCAGCTTTCCAACGCAATCTTACTTGCTCAATTCCGACAAAAGGTTTGAAAATTGAGTCCAAAATACGATTCACCTTTTCGGTTTTGAAAAAATGGTTTTTTCAAAACTGCTCCTAAACCATAATGATTTTGCAAAAATGTTCAATATACTTGAAATATGGTTGTCAAGAGCTTTCCAAAGATATATTACACGGCCCGTTCTGACAGAAAATTACAAAAAGTTTTTGAACTAAAGAAGACGATGTGTTAAACACAACTGAAAGCATCAGTTCAACCGCTTCGAAAACATCAGTACAACCACCTGAAAACGTCAGTTCAAAAAGGATAACAGAATAATATTCTGTTACGCGTAACAGAATAGCCAAAATGTGTGTGCGTGTGTGCGTGTGCGTGTGTGTGTGTGTCTATATATATATATAGGGAAAATCCATCCTACCACCCGGTGGTAGTTACCCCACATGTCTCATATACTAGCATGTGGTACTATATATACTATTATATTATATTAAATATGTTCGTATATTATATCTAAGATATTTCAAAACTATATATATATATATACATATATATATATACACACACACAATTTCTCCTACATGTTGCCTTGGTGCCTTCGGAGCACGATGACAAGTGGTTCATGGGGGCCGTAGCGGGTAATAGTATTCTCCTTTCGGATCTATGACCTGGTCGAGCAAAAATCCCGCTATTTCCTCTTGAAGTGCTAGTATGCGCTCCGTTGGTAGGAGCTGCTCCTGCACCTCTCTGAACTGTTAAGAAGGAGATCAATATGCATGTGTATTAGTTGTGTGACTAGATATCGATAATGATGTAAAAATTTGTAAATAGTATTCTGACAAATGTATCCAGTCCTGTCTTTGAGATCTGCTCCTTTCGGACGCCATCATGCGAATGTTCTCGCAAACTTAGAATGCACATAGATCATTCCCCTGCGCCTGCTTCAGGGCCTTTACGAGAATGGAATTGAATCAGATAATGATTAATCAAGCATGATAATTAATTAATGGTATTGAAACAAGAATTAAAGAGATGGTAGCTAGCTAGCTAGCTAGTACTACTTAATTACTTACCTTTGGTTGATACCAAAACAGCCTTTTTGCCCATTTTCCTGGAGTCACCTTGATGAACTTTACCCAAGTCCTGCCTGCCGGCAAAGAAAATTAATAAATGGGTTATTAAATAGTTCATATCAGGAAATGACGAACTAAATAGGCCAAGATATAGTTAATACTGATTAAAATTACCTGTTGACTACCCCCTTCACGATGGTGTAGTCACTTGCTTCTCTAAGTAGTGAGTCCAATACTTCATTTGTTCCTTTGTCAACTTTAATGTCTAACAAGATCCAGTGGAAACTGCATGCGCACACGTTTGCATGTTTTAATTAAGTGGGCATGTGCATAACACTAATCAACTACCGTAAACCCTATACACTTAATTATTAACATCTAGCTAGCTAGTAAGCAAAAACAGAATTTGTAGTACAAGACAATGTGACTCAGCGAAGTTGTAAGGAAGTAGTATATCTTTATTAGTATTGAGGCGCTTGAAGAACTCTAGCATGCTTTCCTCTAAAATTACTCGACAAGTTGGAAGATTCCATGCGTACTCATTAATGGTATTTGGGTCAATGAACCCAATGCCATAGCGTCCAGATTTTTTCATTTCATACATCTTCATCCTGCATATAATACCACAGAAAAGAATATAGCGAGGATAATTACATGTAATGTAATGATTGATCAAAATGATCACTATAGCTAGCTTGAGACTTAAATTACGAAAGAAATCACTTACAGACAATAGCAACTGACGATAAATTTGTCGAGTGCGTCTTGATTGTATAACTGAAATAGTTCTGAATACTCAACGGACAGAGCTTTCTCATGGAAGTAATGCTCCTCCTTGACATTCACCATGAGGGACTCTTGATTGGAAATCTTGGTAATGTTCATGTACCATTGATGCAATTCATACATTCTCGTTGGGTGGTTCTTGACCTTGTCTGGCTCGACCAAAGGTTGGCCCCGGACATATTTCCGTTTTATTTCCTCCTCTCTAAGCGGAGACATCGGCTCGATTTCGAGGTGTTGTCCAATAGTGATCTTGAGCATTTCAGCCTGCATTATATGCTCCTCGGTTATTACCACATCACCCAGCTGGAGAACGTTAACGGTTTGCCCACAATAATTTTGGGCGCGCGTACTCCTCTCATGTGTTGTTGGCACAACAAGCGGGGGGATCAATTGCGTCGCCTGTTCTCCCAGCTGGGGAACGGTTTTCCCGCATTTTTTGCCAGCTGCTTGTTGGCTCGAGCTCGAGCTCGCTTCCTTCTGTAGTCGTGCTTGATGTGCCTTCCTGATTTGGCACTCATAGTCTAAGTCAACAAGCTTGGGAGCTGGTGGTCTAGCCATACGAATGAAGTGGTCAATCTTTTCCTCGGGCACTTTCTCCCTTGGCGGCGGTGCCGGTTTCGGTCCAAAATAGGCGTCCACTTGGGCCCGCGCTATGGTTGCGTTTTGCTCCTCGGTCATGTCGTAAGGCCTCTAAGGAAGAGGAGCGAGACTTGGACCATATTTATATCGCTTGTTGATAACCCACAAGTGTAGGGGATCACAACAGCTTTCGAGGGTAGAGTATTCAACCCAAATTTATTGATTTGACACAAGGGGAGCCAAAGAATATTCTTAAGTATTAGCAGTTGAGTTGTCCATTCAACCACACCTTGATAACTTAGTATCTACAGCAAAGTATTTAGTAGCAAAGTAGTATGATAGTGAAGGTAACGGTAGCAAAAGTAAAGATAATAGTTTTGTACTAGATGTAATAGTAGCAACGGAAAAGTAAATAAGCGAAACACAAGGTGTGAAAAGCTCGTAGGCATTGGATCAGTGATGGATAATTATGTCGGATGCGATTCCTCATGTAATAGCTATAACATAGGGTGACCCAGAACTAGCTCCATTTCATCAATGTAATGTAGGCATGTATTCCGAATATAATCATACGTGCTTATGGAAAAGAACTTGCATGACATCTTTTGCCCTACCCTCCCATGGCAGCGGGATCCTAGCGGAAACTAAGGAATATAAAGGCCTCCTTTTAATAGAGAACCAGACCAAAGCATTAACACATAGTGAATACATGAACTCCTCAAACTACGGTCATCACCGAGAAGTATCCCGATTATTGTCACTTCAGGGTTGTCGGATCATAACACATAATATGTGACTATAAACTTGCAAGATAATATCAAGAACACACATATATTCATGAAAACACAATAGGTTCAGATCTGAAATCATGGCACTTGGGCCCTAGTGACAAGCATTAAGCATAGCAAAGTCATAGCAACATCAATCTCAGAACATAGTGGATACTAGGGATCAAACCCTAACAAAACTAACTTGATTACATGGTAAATCTCATCCAACCCATCACCGTTCAGCAAGCCTACGATGGAATTACTCACGCACGGCGGTGAGCATCATGAAATTGGTGATGGAGGATGGTTGATGATGACGACGGCGACAAATCCCCCTATCCGGAGCCCCGAACGGACTCCAGATCAGCCCTCCCGAGAGAGATTAGGGCTTGGCGGTGGCTTCGTATCATAAAACGTGATGAAACTTTCTCCCTGATTTTTTTCTCCGTGAAACGGAATATATGGAGTTAGAGTTGAGTTCGGTGGAGCGTCAGGGGGCCCACGAGACAGGGGGGCACGCCCAGGGGGGTGGGCGTGCCCCCCACCCTCGTGGATAGGGTGTGGGCCCCATGGTCTTGATTCTTTTTCCAGTATTTTTTATATTTTCCAAAACTTGTCTCCGTGGATTTTCAGGTCATTCCGAGAACTTTTGTTTTCTACACATAAAACAACATCATGGTAGTTCTGCTGAAAACAGCGTCAGTCAAATCATGCAAGTTAGAGTCCAAAACAAGGGCAAAAGTGTTTGGAAAAGTAGATACGTTGGAGACGTATCAACTCCCCCAAGCTTAAACTTTTGCTTGTCCTTAAGCAATTCAGTTGAGAAACTGAAAGTGATAAAGAAAAACTTTTACAAACTCTATTTGCTCTTGTTGTTGTAAACATGCAAAGCCAACATTCAGGTTTCAGCAAATATTATGAACTAACCATACTCACAATAACACCTAGGTGTCACAATTACTCATATCAATGGCATAATCAGCTAGCGAGCCATAATAATAAAACTCGGATGAAAACACTTTCTCAAAACAATCATAATATGATATAACAAAACGGTATCTCGCTAGACCTTTCTGAGACTGCAAAACATAAATGCAGAGCACCTTTAAAGATCAAGGACTATCTAAACATTGTAATTCATGGTAAAAGAGATCCAGTCAAGTCATACCCAATATAAACCAATAGAAATGAATGCAAATGACAGTGTGCTCTCCAGCGGGTGCTTTTAATAAGAGGTATGATGACTCAACATAAAATTAAATAGACAGGCTCTTTGCAGAGGGAAGCAGGGATTTGTAGTGGTGCTAGAGCTCGGTTTTAAAATAGAGGGGAATAACATTTTGAGCGGCATACTTTCACTGTCAACGCAACAACTATGAGATAGCTGTATCTTCCATACTACATGCATTATAGGCAGTTCCCAAACAAAATGGTAAAATTTTATACTCCCCCACCACCAACAAGCATCAATCAATGGCTTGCTCGAAACAATAAGTGCCTCCAACTAACAATAGACCTAGGGGAGTTTTGTTTAATTATATTGATTTGCTTTGATCTTTTTGGATCATGGGACTGGGCGTCCCGGTTACCGGCCCTTTCTCGTGAATGAGGAGCGGAGTCCACTCCTCTTGAGAATAACCCACCTAGCATGGAAGATATAGACAGCCCTAGTTGAAACATGAGCTACTCGAGCATACAAAATAGAATTTCATTTGAAGGTTTGGAGTTTGGCACATACAAATTTACTTGGAATGGCAGGTAGATACCGCATATAGGAAGGTATGGTGGACTCATATGGAACAACTTTGGGGTTTAAGGAGTTTGGATGCACAAGCAGTATTCCCGCTTAGTACAGGTGAAGGCTAGCAAAAGACTGGGAAGCGACCAACTGAGAGAGCGACAACAGTCATGAACATGCATTAAAATTAATTCACACCGAGTACAAGCATGAGTAGGATATAATCTACCATGAACATAAATATCGTGAAGGCTATGTTAATTTGTTTCAACTACATGCGTGAACATGTGCCAAGTCGAGTCACTCAATTCATTCAAAGGAGGATACCATCCCATCATACCACATCATAATCATTTTAATAACATGTTGGCACGCAAGGTAAACCATTATAACTCATAGAGAATCAAGCATGGCACAAGAAACTATAATCTCTAAATGTCATTGCGAATATGTTTACTTCATAATAAGCTGAATCAGGAACGATGAACTCATCATATTTACAAAAACAAGAGAGGTCGAGTTCATACCAACTTTTCTCATCTCAATAAGTCCATCATATATCATCATTATTGCCTTTCACTTGCACTACCGAACGATGTGTATAATAATAATAGTGCACGTGCATTGGATTAAGCTGGAATCTGCAAGCATTCAACTCAAGAAAGAAGACAAAGTAATATGGGCTCTAAGTCAAATCAACAATCATGCATATGAGAGCCACTAAAAATTTTCAGTATGGTCTTCTACTCTCGACCCCCAAAGGAAAGAAAAGAAAAGAAAACTATTTACAAGGGAAAGCTCCCAACAGGTAAGAAGAAGAACGAGAAATCTTTTTGGGTTTTCATTTTAATTTCTACTACAAGCATGGAAATTAAACTAACTATTTTTTTGGCTTTTTCTGAAGGTTTATCAAACACACAAGAAGAAAGCGAGAAAAAGAAATTTAAACTAGCATGGATATTACAATAAAAGAGTATGAGCACCGACGACTAGAATAGTGTGTGAACATGAATGTAAAGTCGGTGAGAAATACGTACTCCCCCAAGCTTAGGCTTTTGCCTAAGTTGGTCTACTACCAAGGGTAGCCTGGATGATATCCATAGTTGTAACTGGGGTCGTACTGAGATGCAGTAGCAAATGCCTCCTGAGCTGCGGCATGTTGGCGAGCCGCCTCTGCTTTCTCCTCGTGTTCAACTGCTTCCTCCCTGGTAACAAGATATCTTCCCTTTGCCTGGTAATCAAAAAGGAAAGTAGCAGGAAGAGTAACATGGAAAGAGCTATGTCTGTCAAAGATTAGTCGATACTAGAGGAATTGTTCATTCCTCTTAAGAAAATCATGTTTGACCATAGCGTCATAATCTAAATAAGCAGGAGGCAACACCATCTCCCCTTCTTGTGGGGCTATACCAAGATAATTAGCCACACAGGTCGCATAAATTCCTCCTTAAAGCCTGCTTTGACCATAAAATCGTCGGATGGCCACTCACAAGCTCGTACTTCTGCGTCCCTCGGTAGTTCATCGTCTTGCTCACTCATAGCAATCCTGGGTCCTTTCTTTACTGAGGAACCACCTTGGTACATTCCCCTAGACATATTTCTTTTTCTGAAAAATTTCTGAAATTTTAGTAACTTCAAAATAAAAGTGAATAAAAGATTGATAGCAACTACTCCTACAAGTGCCTAGAGCCTATATAATTCTTTAGAATTGCTTGGGACCTTATAAATTTGACATGCAAGCTCAAGAACATGGTCACCTATGCACCAAAAATTTGCAATGAATAAAGCACTAGAGAAAAAACTAATTGGACCAATGGAGGAGTCACATACCAAGCAACAATCTCCCAAAGCAGTTTTGTGAATGGAGCTTTGAGCAAGGAGATCGAGAATCGCAGCAAAATGAGCTAGAACTTGTGCTTGAGCTGGATGGGGATTTTTTGGGAAGAAGATGGAGTGTGTGGGTGCTGGCATAAGTGGAGGGGGGCCACCAGGGGCCCACGAGACAGGGGGGCGCGCCTAGGGTGTGCGGGCGCGCCCTCCACTCTCGTGGCTAGGTGCTTGCCCCTCCTGCAGTGTTTTTAGTGCTTAAAATCCTCAAATATTCCATAAAAACTCATACTAAATTTGCAGCTCATTTGGAGCACTTTTATTTCTGGGATATTTTTTTATTGCACAGATAATTCAGAAAACAGACGGATAATACTATTTTTGCTTTATTTATTCTAAATAACAGAAAGTAAAAAGAGGGTACACAAGGTTGTGCCTTCTAGTTTCATCCATCTCATGACCATCAAAATGAATCCACTAACAAGGTTGATCAAGTCTTGTTAACAAACTCATTCCGAATAACACGGAACCGGAGAAATTTCGAATAACACTATGTTACCTCAACGGGGATATGCACATCCCCAACAATAAGAATATCATACTTTTTCTTGACAGTAGGAAGAGGGAATTCAAAACCTCCAATAATAATAGTTGGAACTTTTCCAATAGAGTTGATGCTATGAACTTGAGATTGTTTTCTCGGAAAGTGTACCGTATGCTCATTACCATTAACATGAAAAGTGACATTGCCTTTGTTGCAATCAATAACAGCCCCTATGGTATTCAAAAAGGGTCTACCAAGGATAATCGACATACTATCATCCTCGGGAATATCAAGAATAACAAAGTTCGTTAAGATAGTGAAATTTGCAACCACAACAGGCACATCCTCACAAATACCGACAGGCATAGCAGTTGATTTATCAGCCATTTGCAAAGATATTTTAGTAGGTGTCAACTTATTCAATTAAAGTCTACGATATAAAGAGAGAGGCATAACACTAACACCGGCTCCAAGATCACATAAAGCAGTTCTAACATAATTTCTTTTAATGGAGCATGGTATAGTTGGTACCCCGGGGTCTCCAAGTTTCTTTGGTATTCCACCCTTAAAAGTATAATTAGCAAGCATGGTGGAAATTTCAGCTGCTGGTATCTTTCTTTTATTTGTAATGATATCCTTCATATACTTAGCATAAGGATTTACTTTAAGCATATTAGTTAAGCACATACGTAAGAAGATAGGTCTAATCATTTCAGCAAAGCGCTCAAAATCCTCATCATCCTTTGCCTTGGATGGTTTAGGAGGAAAGGGCATGGGTTTATGAACCCATGGTTCTCTTTCTCTACTGTGCTTCCTAGCGACAAAATCTCTCTTATCATAACGATGATTCTTTGATTGCGGGTTATCAAGATCAACAACAGGTTCAATCTCTACTTCATTATTTTTGCTACGTTGAGCATCAACATGAACATTATCATTAACATTATCACTAGGTTCATGTTCATCACCTGATTGTGTTTCAGCATCAGAGATAGAAATATCATTAGGATTCTCAGGTGTGTCTACAACAGGTTCACTAGAAGCATGCAAAGTCCTATCGTTTTTCTTTTTCTTCTTTTTAGAAGAACTAGGTGCCTCTAAATTCTTTCTGTGAGAATCTTGGTCGGTTCTCTTAGGGTGGCCTTCAGGATACAAAGGTTCCTGAGTCATTCTACCAGTTCTAGTAGCCACTCTAACAGCAAAGTAATTTTTATTATTTAATTCATCAAGCAAATCATTTTGAGCTTTAAGTACTTGCTCATCTTGAGTAGCAACCATAGAAGCATATTTGCTAACGAGTTTAAGTTCACCTTTAACTCTAGCCATATAATCACTCAAGTGTCCTATCTCGAAAGCATTATTCTTTAATTCTCTACCAACATAAGCATTAAAACTTTCTTGTCTAGCCATAAAGTCATCAAATTCATCTAAGCAAGGGCTATGAAATTTAGTAGACGGGATTTCAACTTTGTCATATCTATAGAGAGAATTTACCTTTACTACCTGTGTCGGGTTATCAAGACAATGTGGTTCATCAATAGGCGGTATATTAAGACCATGTACTTCTTCAATAGGAGGTAAATTCTTAACATCTTCAGCTTTAATACCTTTTTCTTTCATTGATTTCTTTGCCTCTTGCATATCTTCAAGACTGAGAAATAAAACTCCTCTCTTCTTTGGAGTGGGTTTAGGAATAGGCTCGGGAGTTGGCTCAATTGGTTCAGGAATTACCTCAGGAATTGGCTCAGAAAGAGTCCAATTATTTTCATTAGTCAACATATTATTCAATAGTAATTCAGCTTCGTTGACTGTTCTTTCCCTGAAAACACAACCAGCACAACTATCCAAGTAGTCCTTGGAAGCATCGGTTAGTACATTATAAAAGATATCAAGTATTTCATTTTTCTTAAGAGGATGATCAGGCAAAGCATTAAGTAATCGGAGAAGCCTCCCCCAAGCTTGTGGGAGACTCTCTTCTTCGATTTGCACAAAGTTATATATTTCCCGCAAGGCAGCTTGTTTCTTATGAGCAGGGAAATATTTAGCAGAGGAGTAATAAATCATATCCTGGGGACTACGCACACAACCAGGAGCAAGAGAATTAAACCAAGTATTAGCATCACCCTTTAATGAGAACGAAAATATATTAAGGATATAATAATAGCGAGACTTCTCATCATTAGTAAACAGGGTGGCTATATCCACTACTGGAATTAGCTACTTTGCCATCTGCCAGATCTCTGCCGTCCGCTAGCCGACGGCTAAGAAGCTCTTTGCCATCAGCCACCAAAAAGTTGACGGCAAAGAAATGGCAGACGACAAAGAAGCTTTTTGCTATGCGCCATTTCTTTGCCGTCCGCCAGCTGACAGCAAAGAGGGAGGTGGCCCCCACCCACCCGCCCGTTTAAAAAACTTAACGCCCCACCTCTTTGCCGTCCGCTAGCGGACGGTAAAGAGCAAAAAAGCGGACGGCAAAGATTTTACTCATCTAATGGCGGCCGCGCCGCACCCCGCCCCTCTCTCTGTGTTTCTCTCCCTCTTCAAACGCGCGCCGCCGCCCCCACCACTCTCCGCCGCCCCCACCACTCTCCGCCGCCCCGTCGCCGCCCCACCCCACCGCCCCACCGCCCCCCGCCCCGGTGCCACCGTGGCCCCGTCGCCCCCGCTGCCCTGCCGTCTCGGCTCCACCGCGCCCCGGCCCACCCGCGCCCCATCGCCCCGGCTCCGGCCCCCCGCGCCCAACCACCCGGCGCCCCACCGCCCCCCCGCCCCGTCGCTCCTGCGCCCTGCCGTCTCGGCGCCACTGTGCCCCGGCCCCGCGCGCCCCACCGCCCCGGCCCCGCCGCCACTGCCGCCCGGCGCCGCCGCCCTAGGCCCCCCCCCTCCTCCACCGGCCACCTCCTCCACCGGCCCTGCCCCAGGTGAGCTCTACCTCCGCTTTTTTTCTGTTTTTTTAGTTTCAGGTTTATGTTTAGTTTAGATTTAGTTTTAGTTTTAGTTTTAGGTTTAGTTTTAGTTTAGTTTTAGGTTTAGATTTAGTTTTTTCCTTTTTTTTCTTTTTTTAATTTTAGGTTTATGTTTACTTTATATTTAGTTTTAGTTTTAGTTTTAGTTTTAGTTGTAGTTTTAGATTTAGACTTAGTTTTAGGTTTAGGTTTAGGTTTAGGAAAGAAGAAGAAGAAGAAAAAGAGGAGAGGAGGAGAAGAAGAGGAAAAAGGAAATGAAGAAGAAGAGGAGGAGGAGAACAAAAAAGAAGAAGAGGAAGAAGAAGAAAAAAGAGGAGAGGAGGAGAAGAAGAAGAGGAAAAGGGAAAGGAGGAAGAAGAAGAAGAAGAAGGAAAAAAGGAAGAAAAGGAAGAAAAGGAAGAAGAGGAAGAAGAAGAAAAGGAAAAAAGAGGAAAAAAACCGACCCGACACGGCACCCCGACCCCGACCCGGCACCCCGACACGACACCCCGACCCCGAGACCCCGACCCCGACCCTGACCCGGACACCCCGACCCCGAGCCTGACCCGATCGACACCCCGACCGCGACACCGACCCGGCACCCCGACCCCGACCCGGCACCCCGACCTGACACCCCGACCCCGAGACCGACCCCGACCCCGACACCCCGACCCCGAGCCTGACCCGACACCCCGACCCCGAGCCTGACCTGACCTGACACCCCGACCCCGACAACCGACCACCTGACCCCGACACCCCGACCCCGAGACCCGACCCCGACCCCGACACCCCGACCCCCACCCCGACCCCGACACCGCGGCCCAGACCCCGACCCCGACACCCCAACCCCGAGACCGACCCCGACCCCGACACCCCGACCCCGAGCCTGACCCGACACCCCGACCCCGAGCCTGACCTGACCTGACACCCCGACCCCGACAACCGACCACCTGACCCCGACACCCCGACCCCGAGACCCGACCCCGACCCCGACACCCCGACCCCGAGACCCGACCCCGACCCCGACACCCCGACCCCCACCCCGACCCCGACACCGCGACCCAGACCCCGACCCCAACACCCCGACCCCGAGCCTGACCCGATCGACACCCCGACCGCGACACCGAGACGGCACCCCGACCCCGACCCTGCACCGCGACCCCGACCCCGACCCGGCACCCCGACCTAACACCCCTACCACGAGACCAACCCCGACCCCGACACCCCGACCCCGAGCTTGACCCGACACCCCGACCCCGAGCCTGACCTGACCCGACACCCCGACCCCGACAACCGACCCCCTGACCCCGACACCCCGACCCCGACACGACACCCCGACCCCCCGACCCTGAAACAGCACCCCGACCCCGACACGGCACCCCGACACCGACACGACACCTCGAACCCCCGACCCCGAAACAGCACCCGATCCGACGCATATGCTTTGCTCCGGATCCGACACATAAATTTCATCAGTGCCTATTAGAGTGTAGGTTGCATGGACGTAATAAAATTAACAAAGTAGATCAACTGATGAATATATACATGGTGAATTATATATATAATTGTTGTGTGTCCAGTGATGATGATGATGATTATAGTGATGATAGTGATGATGATGATTATAGTGAGCCCATCATTGATTATAGTGATGATGATGATTATGCATTTATTGATGATACTGATCGAGATTATTAGTAGTGTCAGGTATTCAATTTTTTTATGTTGTACTTGATGATGATACACTTAAGTGATATACATATTATTATTCATGTCGGTACTTTTTTTATGTTGTACTAATTTCGTTTATTCTTTGTCATGGCAGGTGTTAAAAGATGGTGGGCGCTGGTCGGGAGCGCGCCGAGGCCCCTTCTTGGTCGGCGCGTGTTGCGAGGTCTTCCATTGCACACGCACCTCTCCGCCGAGCGTTGCTGGACAGTATGTCGACACCACTGGGCCCTTCTTCGTCGACTGCGGTGCCCAGTAGGGGACGAGGTAAGAAGAAGAGAGGAGGTGGAGCACGTGGTCGCGGGAGAGGAGGTAGGGTGACTCTTACGGCGCCTTCCTCGCCGCCACCCCCAGCTGTTTCACCCAAGCACATGACTGCTAGGGTGGACTCGTCCGAGGAGGAGGCTACACGGAATCCGGTCCATGAGCCTCCGGTCCACGGGTCTTCGGCCCACGAGCCTCGGGTCGATGGGCCTTCGGCCCACGAGCCTCCGGTCGACGGGACTTTGGCCCACGAGAGTTGGGCCCACGAGACCTCGGAGGAGTACACGTCTGGATGGGGTACCTGGTCGGGTCAGCCTGACGAGCCGAGTGGCCATGCTCATGATGGCGGGGAGCCGAGTGGCCATGCTGATGATGACGGAGAGCCGACTGATATTGAGGAGGAGGGGGGCAACGTCTACCAGCATGGTGCTACACGGCTCACGTCCGTGTCGGCGACCCGCGAGCAGAGGTGGTTGATTTTCCCTGATGGGGAGAGGTAAGTGCATTTAATCTTTTTGTACCTTCTGCATTCACGTTTCTTCAAATAACTAATGCGTTGGCCTTGTCATGCTGCAGGGGTTGGGACCACCATGAAAGTGTCCGCCGGCCCAACTCCATCCTTGGAGTTCTGATTCGGCAAAACTTCCCGGGGTTTGTCACGTTGCCTGGTGAGGGTCGGCTTCCAGAGGTTGGATTGAGTTGGGAGCACTACTTGGCTGCCCCGGCCCCACCTGGTGAGATTATTGACGGTGTCTTGTGCAAGACGAGGGCAGACATGGTGATGAGAAAGTTCTGGGTAATTTCTCCTTTACACAATTAAAAATCTTGAACTAGCTAGTTATTAATTGTACTAATCAATATTGTCTCATTTGATTGCAGACATTCTACAGGTGTGAGGAGGGATACGAGGAGGAGGCGGCAGATGTTATCGACAAGGAGTGCAAGCGCCTACTTCAGAACTTACGGCATGAGGTTCGGGTGCAGGCTGTTTGAGACTACTACGCCAGGCGTGGTATCAAGAAGCCCAAGAAGGAGTGCCGCGATAAGTTCTTGAGTAAGGAGTAGTACATGAAGGTAATTCTTAAGGCCTTGTACTTACTTCCTTCATTTAGTAATTCATAGCCGTAGCGCTCAAGTTTCTATTTGCTAACTTAGGCCCCTCCGAGATGGTGTGCGGATCGAATGGATTGTTGGGAGGTGTTGGTCAATGCGTGGTGCTCAAAACAATGGCGGGCCTCCCACAACGAGGCCAAGGACAAACGTGCCCAAATGGAAGGTGTGCCACACCACCAAGGCAGCTCCAACTTATTTCAGTACGGGCGGAAGTAGATATGTGGTTTGCTTCATGATTCATGCAATTCATTCATCATGCTAGCTTTAGCCCTTTAATTACTAATTTACTTTGTTTCTCTCTTTCAGGCACGCTACAATAAGGCGGATAAGGTGCCAGAGGTGTGCGACCTGTATGCCATGGCCCACACTGGCTCTTACAAGAAAGTCAAGGCATTCTCTGCGTCTGACCTTGATGATCCAAAGAACTTCACCAACATCTCCGCCCACGACAAGCTCGTGCAATATAGAGATCAGAGGAAGGCGAGGAAAGGGGAGGACTTTAACCCGAGCCAGGGTCCCATTGATACAGAACTGCTGATGATATCTGGTGGCGGGAGGTCCCATGGCTCCATAGCCATGGGAGATGGACTTATCCGTTGTCCTAGCACTCTCCCGGAGATCAAGGCGCGCCAGTCGAGCTCCGCTCCTGAGATAAGGCCTCGTGAACGGCCAGTCCAACTCGCCTTCAAGGTTAGTTATAAGAACTCAGCTATCTTTCTCCATTACATTGTGTGCGCTTCCATCAATGATTACAAATGGTCATGTGAGTGGTGTTGCAGGCTGCTATATAGAGTGAGAGAGATAGAACGGAGAAACTTCTGGCGGAGGCGGCGGAGAGGCCGCGGGAGTTGGAGGAGAGGACGACAAAGATGTTGGAGGAGGGGAGGGCACGGAATGACATGCAGGCAAGGGCCATGTACGAGCTCCTTGTGGTAAGTTTCTTCTGCAGATTACTTGCTAGTCTTAACATTTGAGTCTCATTACTAACTAGTATGACTCTGTTGTGAAAACCAAATGTGCAGTCTGTGTGCGAGAACTCCGGTCCGACCGCTCCGCCAATGCCATTGATTGCTCCTGGAGCACGGTGAGTTTAATTAGAATGGACATTACTTGCTAGTCTTAACATTTGAGTGTCATAATGCTAACGAGACATTGGAAATGATCTTTGGTGCAACTTAACTCTAGAAACGCATCGCACGATCCTTCTCCAGCTACCGGCGCGAGCCAGCCCGCTCGTACACCTCCCTGATCACGGTAAGTTTCTCTAGTGTTTTGCTTAACAAATGCATAAAGACCTAGACTTAGCTTTATTTCCTCCAATATGCTTACCATAATGATCTAGAGTTAGCTTCTTTTCCTCCAAAATGACTTAATATGCTTACTGACCTCATAAACCATCTATTCTACCTAAGTTAGCTCTAAAACGATATGTACTTAGGTTACTTATGTCAAAAATTGCATAATTAGCTTAGTTAGCTCATAAACGATCCATTTTACCTAAGTTAGCTCTAAAATGACTCATTTTACCTTAGTTAGCTTACAAGTGATCCAATTTATCCAAGTTAGCTCTAAAATGACTCATTTTACATAGATTAGCTCCTAAATGATCCATTTTACCTATGTTAGCTTTAAAATGACCCATTTCACCTAGGTTAGCTCCAAAATGACCCATTTCACCTAGGTTAGCTCCAAAATGACCCATTTCACCTAGATTTGCTCCTAAACGATCCATTTCACCTAAGTTAGCTAAAAACGATCCATTTCACCTAAATTAGCTCTTAAATGATCCATTTCACCTAAGTTAGCTAAAAAACGATCCATTTCACCTTAGTTAGCTCAAAAACGTGGCATTTCACCTTAGTTAGGTCATAAACGACTCATTTCAACTAAGTTAGCTCATAAAAGCTCATAAATGATCCATTTCACCTAAGTTAGCTCAAAAACGATCCATTTCACCTTAGTTAGCTCAAAAACGTGGCATTTCACCTTAGTTAGGTCATAAACAACCCATTTCAACTAAGTTAGCTCATAAAAGCTCATAAATGAGGCATTTCACCTAAGTTAGCTAAATAAGATCCATTTCACCTTACTTAGCTCAAAAACGTGGCATTTCACCTTAGTTAGCTCATAAACGACCCGTTTCAACTAAGTTAGCTCATAAAAGCTCATAAATGGTCCATTTCACCTAAGTTAGCTTAAAAACGATCCATCTCACCTTACTTAGCTCAAAAACGTGGCATTTCACCTTAGTTAGCTCATAAACGACCCATTTCAACTAAGTTAGCTCATAAAAGCTCATAAATGATCCATTTCACCTAAGTTAGCTAAAAAACAATCCATTTCACCTTACTTAGCTCAAAAACGTGGCATTTCACCTTAGTTAGCTCATAAACGACCCATTTCAACTAAGTTAGCTCATAAAAGCTCATAAATGATCCATTTCACCTAAGTTAGCTCAAAAACGATCCGTTTCACCTTACTTAGCTCAAAAACGATGCCCTTCACCTTAGTTAGCTCATAAACGACCCATTTCAACTAAGTTAGCTCATAAATGATCCATTTCAACTAAGTTAGCTCATAAACAACCCATTTCAACTTAGTTAGCTCTTATATGATCCATTTCACCTAAGTTAGCTCTTAAATGACATATACTTCTTGTTCTAGTCTTCTTCTTGTTCTAGTCACCTATTTCTAACTTTCTTATTTACCATTTTGCAGACTTCATTCACTTCATGGAAGCTAGCTTGCTATGATGGAGTGTTTGCTTTTCCTTTGATGAAACTTTGCATTGTATCTAGCTTTCTATGATGGAACTTGCTATCTTGATGAAACTTTGCATTGTAATATGTATATGGATGGAACAATGTGTATGGATGGAACTTGCTTATGTATGAACAATGTGTATGGATGAAACTGATGTGATATGTGATATGAAACTTATGTGCTGGATATGTGATATGGACTAAATATATCTATATATGTCATATATATTTGCTGTGAAAATTCTTGGATTAAAAAAAACAGAAAAAAGAGACAATATGCAGGCTCTTTGTGGTCTGCCACCGACGGCAAAGGTATCTTTGCCATCAGCAGCGGACGGCAAAGAGGCCACGTGGCAGGCAACTGTGCTTCCTGGGAGGCTGACCAATTTGGTTAGTTTGCCTACAGTGGCTGACGGCAAAGGTTTTGCCGTCCGCAGTGGACGGCAAAGGCCTGCCGTTAACCACCTAACAGAGTAACAACGCATTTATTGCCATCTGCCTTCTTTGCCGTCCGCTGCTGATGGCAAAGGACCTTTTGCCGTCAGCTGCCCGAAGCAGACATCAACGTAGCTCTTAGCCGTCCCCTACCTTGCCGTCCCCTTTTGCCGTCCACGGCAGACGGCAAAGGTCTTTGCCGTCCGCCATCCATGCCTTTGCCGTCCGCCGTGGCTGATGGCAAAGTAGCTGATTCCTGTAGTGATCATTCAACTTGGTGAGATGTGCCACAACAGTTTTAGATTCAAGGCCATAAAAAGGATCAGATTCAACCAAAGTAATTACTTCAGGATCAATAGAGAATTCATAATCCTTATCAGTAACATAGATAGGTGAAGTAGCAAAAGCAGGGTCAGGTTTCATTCTAGCATTAAGAGATTGCTGCTTCCATTTAGCTAATAACTTTTTAAGATCATATCTATCTTTGCAAGCAAAAATAGCTCTAGCAGCTTCCTCTTCCATAACATAACCCTCAGGAACAACAGGTAATTCATAATCAGGGGCAGAACTTTCATCATCACTATCATCAATAATAGCATCTTCAATAATTTCATTCTCTCTAACCCTAGCAAGTTGTTCATCAAGAAATTCACCTAATGGCACATTAGTATCATGCACAGAAGTAGTTTCATCGTAAGTATCATGCATAGCAGAAGTGGCATCATCAATAACATGCGACATATTAGAATTCATAGCAGTAGCAGGTTTAGGTGTCGCAAGCTTACTCAAAATAGAAGGAGAATCTAGTGCAGAGCAAGATGGCAGTTCCTTACCTCCCCTCGTAGTTGAGGGAAAAATCTTGGTTCTTTCGTCTTTCAAGTTCCTCATAGTGATCAACAGATATAAATCCCAAGTGACTCAAAGAATAGAGCTATGCTCCCCGGCAACGGCGCTAGAAATTAGTCTTGCTAACCCACAAGTGTAGGGGATCGTGACAGCTTTTGAGGGTAGAGTATTCAACCCAAATTTATTGATTCGACACAAGGGGAGCCAAAGAATATTCTTAAGTATTAGCAGTTGAGTTGTCAATTCAACCACACCTGGATAAATTAGTATCTGCAGCAAAGTATTTAGTAGCAAAGTAGTATAATAGTAAAGGTAACAGTAGCAAAAGTAAAGATAATAGTTTTGTAGTAGATGTCACAGTAGCAACGGAAAAGTAAATAAGCGAAACACAAGATGTGAAAAGCTCGTAGGCATTGGATCAGTGATGGATAATTATGTCAGATGCGATTCCTCATGTAATAGCTATAACATAGGGTGACACAGAACTAGCTCCAGTTCATCAATGTAATGTAGGCATGTATTCTGAATATAGTCATACGTGCTTATGGAAAAGAACTTGCATGACATCTTTTGTCCTACCCTCCCGTGGCAGCGGGGTCCTAGAGGAAACTAAGGGATATTAAGGCCTCCTTTTAATAGAGAACCAGAGCAAAGCATTAACACATAGTGAATACATGAACTCCTCAAACAACGGTCATCACCGAGAAGGTATCCCGATTATTGTCACTTCGGGGTTGTCGGATCATAACACATAATAGGTGACCGTCCAGCAAGCCTACGATGGAATTACTCACGCACGGCGGTGAGCATCATGAAATTGGTGATGGAGGATGGTTGTTGATGATGACGGCGGTGAATCCCCCTCTCCGGAGCCCCGAACGGACTCCAGATAAGCCCTTCCGAGAGATATTAGGGCTTGGCGGCGGCTCCGTATTGTAAAACGCGATGAAGCTTTCTCTCTGCTTTTTTTCTCCGTGAAACGGAATATATGGAGTTGGAGTTGAGGTCGGTGGAGCGTCAGGGGGGCCATGAGACAGGGGGGCGCGCCCAGGGGGGTGGGCGTGCCCCCACCCTCGCGGACAGGGTGTGGGCCCCCTTGTCTTGATTCTTTCGCCAGTATTTTTTATATTTCCAAAACTTATCTCCGTGGATTTTCAGGTCATTCTGAGATCTTTTGTTTTCTACACATAAAACAACACCATGGCAGTTCTGCTGAAAACGGCGTTAGTCCGTGTTAGTTTCATTCAAATCATGCAAGTTAGAGTCCAAAACAAGGGCAAAAGTGTTTGGAAAAGTAGATACGTTGGAGACGTATCACTTGTCTCCGCCTGTACTTCCTGAACTACCTCGACTCGTACCGCTACGCACCATAGCTGCGGCGTGTCTCTTCTACGATTGCTGAGACGGCGGAGACGGCTGACGTGGCTGAGTTGGAGGAGGAGTGGCCTGACACTATGCCGGACTTGAAGCAGGAGGTGTGGCCTGACACGGTGTCAGACTTGAAACAGGAGGAGTGGCCTGATGATGTGCATGACTTGAAGCAAGAGTCTGCTCACGCGTTCGTGGACTTGGAGGAGGTGGCGGACTTCAAGGAGGAGTCAGCTCACGCGTTCGTGGACTTGGAGGAGCGGGAGTCTGCTGACTCAGTGGCGGACTTCGAGGAGGAGTCGGTAGACGCGGTGTCAGTGGACTTCGAAAGATGATGCAATCCTTTCTCCATATGATGATACGATGTATGGCCTCTCCCAGTGTGCGCTCGTCGTCACCTCCAGGAATGTCAAGCTGTAGCCCCGAATATGGGTCCACCGCTTCATCAACCAAGACACGAGCATAGCCCTCTAGAATCAGGGTGCAATGGAAGGTTGCTTCGGGGTCAATTGTAAAATCAACTGCGTCCGCCACCTTCATGGATATGTTCTTCATTTTGGAGTGTAGCTCACAGTTAGTGTTCTCTATGATGTCATCCACAGGGTATGTATCGTCCAGCAGTGTGTCGCCCGGGGCAGAACCAACGCTGCTTCTCGGCATGGATGGGACGGTGCTATCCAATGCTGGACGATCATCCGCTTGCTGCTGCCGCTGCTGAGACCACCTTTCCTGGCTAAGTGAGTCGACCTGCTGCTGCTGCCGGAATTTGAGTGCCAAGTCCGCGTGCCTTGCCTCTAGGCCTTGAAGGCGTTCTGCGTCCTGCTTCCTCTGCTCCTCCTCCAGCTTCCTCTTCTTCTCCTCCTCCATCTTGTTTCTTGCACGGGTCCTGTAGTCATCGTTCCATTCCAAAAAGCCCTCATACCAGGGAATAACACCCTTGCCTCGTGTTCTTCCCGGGAGTTTAGGATTTCCTAGGGTGCGCGTAAACTTGTCATTCTCTCTGTTGGGCGTGAACACCCCCTTTCGAGCATCTTCTATTGCGTTGATGACCCACAAGTGTGGGGGATCAATCATAGTACTTTCGATAAGTAAGAGTGTCGAACCCAACGAGGAGCAGAAGGAAATGATAAGCAGTTTTCGGTAAGGTTTTCTCTGCAAGCACTGAAATAGTAGGTAATAGATAGTTTTGTGAGAAGACAAATAGTAACAAGTAACGAGTAAATAAAGTAAATAAAGTGCACCAAGGTGGCCCAATCCTTTATGTAGCAAAGGATAAGCCTGTACAATTTCTAATAATGAGAAAGGAGCTCCCGAGGACACATGGGAATTATCGTCAAGCTAGTTTTCATCACGTTCATATGATTCGCGTTCGGTACTTTGATAATTTGATATGTGGGTGGACCGGTGCTTGGGTACTGCCCTTACTTGGACAAGCAGCCCACTTATGATTAACCCCTATTGCAAGCGTCCGCAACTACAAAAGAAGTATTAAGGTAAACCTAACCATAGCATTAAACATATGGATCCAAATCAGCCTGTAACGAAGCAACGCATAAACTAGGGTTTAAGCTTCTATCACTCTAGCAACCCATCATCTACTTATTACTTCCCAATGCCTTCCTCTAGGCCCAAATAATGGTGAAGTGTCATGTAGTCGACGTTCAGATAACACCACTTGAGGAAAAGACAACATACATCTCATCAAAATATCGAACGAATACCAAATTCACATGACTACTAATAGCAAGACTTCACCCATGTCCTCAGGAACAAATGTAAGTACTCACAAAGCATATTCATGTTCATAATCAGAGGGGTAATAATATGCATAAAGGATCTGAACATATGATCTTCCACCAAATAAACCAATTAGCATCAACTACAAGGAGTAATCAACACTACTAGCAACCCACATGTGCCAATTTGTGCTTTTGATACAAGATTGGATACAAGAGATGAACTAGGGTTTTGAGAGGAGATGGTGCTGGTGAAGATGTTGATGGAGATTGACCCCCTCCTGATGAGAGGATCATTGGTGATGACGTTGGTGATGATTTCCCCCTCCCGGAGGGAAGTGTCCCCGGCAGAATAGCTCCACCGGAGCCCTAGATTGGTTCCGCCAAGGTTCCGCCTAGTGGCGGTGAAGTTTCGTCCCGTAAGCTTGCCCATGATTTTTTCCAGGGTAAAAGTTCTAATATAGCAGAAGATGGACACTGGGGGCCCACCAGGGGGTCCAGGAGACTGGGGGCGCGCCCAGTAGGGGGGGCACTCTCCTGGCTGATGTGTGGGCCCGCTGGTGTATTTCTTTCGCCAATAATTCTTATTAATTCCAATAAGATGTTTCGTGGAGTTTCAGGATTTTTGGAGCAGTGCAGAATAGGTTTCCAATGTTTGCTCCTTTTCCAGCCAGAATTCCAGCTGTCGGCATTCCCCCTCTTCATGGTAAACCTTGTAAAATAAGAGAGAATAGCCACAAGTATTGAGATATAATGTGTAATAACAACCCATAATGCAATAAATATTGATATAAAAGCATGATGCAAAATGGACGTATCATGCATCAAGTATCTTTTGTTCGGCTCCTTTTAGACTTGCCTTCTTCGAAACCAGGCTCGTATTCTGGTCCAATGCCCCCCCCCCCCATGCGCATAGAACCAAGTTCTGCACCTGGGGGGCAGCTCCTAGTAACCGAAGTGACCCCTATATCCTCCGTCTCTTGCTTAGACTTATCCCACGTAGGCATTCCCACCGCGTAGCCACCTGGACCCAGCCTATGGAACTGCGTCTTTGCGGCATTGGCCTTGTTTTTATCGACCGTTCCTTAGATAATTCTGATTTCTTGAATTTCACGAAATCGGCCAAGTGTTCTCTTCGCTTCTCAAGTGTTCCCTTGCATTCTGGAGTCTTCCTTTCTGTAGTGAGGTAGTTGGCCCATACAGTTTTCTTGTGGGTGTTGAATGCAATTGCCATCTTCTTAAGAGCAGCGTCCTTGACTTTCTGCACATCTGCATCAGTGAAATAATCTGGTAGGGTGAAATGTTCCATCAGAGATTCCCAAAGGTTTTTTTTGCTCTATCGTCGACCCAAGTAACACCTGGAAGTTTAGTTTTTTGGCTCTTTCCATTCTTGAATGGAGATCGGGAGTTGGTCCTTCACAAGAAGTCCGCACTGACGAGTCTACTTGTTCGCCATGTTCTTAGGCGTGAGGGGTTCGCCACTAGCTTTGATGGAGTCGATGTTGTACTTTACACCCTCCTTCAACTTTTGCCCGGGGATCGCTTTGTCCTGTTGTCTGTAGAAGCAGATTTGCTCGATCTGGAGGGCTGAAAGAAGAAAGATGTTTCGTGGAGTTTCAGGATTTTTGGAGCAGTGCAGAATAGGTTTCAAATGTTTGCTCCTTTTCCAGCCAGAATTCCAGCTGCCGGCATTCCCCCTCTTCGTGGTAAACCTTGTAAAATAAGAGAGAATAGCCATAAGTATTGAGATATAATGTGTAATAATAGCCCATAATGAAATAAATATTGATATAAAAGCATGATGCAAAATGGACGTATCAACTCCCCCAAGCTTAGACCTCGCTTGTCCTCAAGCGGAAGCCGATATCCAAAAATATGTCCACATGTTTAGAGATAGAGGTGTCGATAAAAATAAAATACGGACATGAGGGCATCATGATCATTCTTATAACAACAACATATATAGATTTTATCATATGATTTCCTATGCTCAAGTGACAATCAATTCACAATGTCAAGTATGGTTCAAAAACTTCATTGGGAACTAACAAACTATAATCTCAGTCATTGAAGCAATTGCATATTGTCATAACATCAGAAAGAGTCAACAATAGAGCTTTTCAGCAAGCTCACATACTCAACTATCTTGTAGTCTCCTATAATTGCTAACACTCACACAATACTTGTGGTTATGGAATTTTAGCCGGACACTGAGAAAGATAGGGGCTTATTGTGTTGCCTCCCAACGTATTCACCTTTAGGTGATGTGAACAATAATATCCCATGCTAACTAACATCCAGTTGGATATATATATCATGATCTTTCAAACACGAGGAGCTTGCCAAAGGATAATATGAAAAAGGGAAAGGTGAGGATCACCTTGACTCAAGAATAAAGTAAAAACATAAAGTAAAAGATAGGCCCTTCGCAGAGGGAAGCAGGGGTTGTCATGTGCGTTTAGGGTTGATGCACAAAATCTTAATGCAAAAGAACGTCACTTTATATTGCCCCTTGTGTGTGGACCTTTATTATGCAGTCCGTCGCTTTTATTACTTCCACAACAAGATCGTACAAAGCTTATTTTCTATGCACTAATAAGTCATACATATTTAGATAGCAATTTTTATTGCTTGCAACATGACAACTTACTTGAAGGATCTTACTCCATCCATAGGTAGGTATGGTAGACTCTCATGGCAAAACTGGGTTTAAGGATATTTGGAAGCACACGTAGTATCTCTACTTGGTGCAGGGAATTTGGCTAGCATGAGGGGGAAAGGCAAGCTCAACATGTTTGGAATGTCAATGACAATATACTTTAACTGAGATGTGCGAAAACATAAACCATTACGTTGTCTTCCTTGTCCAATGTCAACTCTTTTAGCATGTCATACCTAATGAGTGCTCCCAATTATAAAAGCTGTCCAAGATAATATATTTATATGTGCACCCCTCTTTCCTTATCACTTCCTATTAATTGCAACGATGACCAAAACTACGTTCATCAACTCTCAACAACTTTTATGCCTCATACTTTCTATGTATGAAGTCATCACTATCCATAAGATCAATATGAACTCTTTTATTCTTTCTACTTTCTCAAAATCATGGCAACATAGCAAAGCCCTTGACTCAACACTAATCTTTATTGTAGATTGCTCACGGACTCAATTACATAAAGAGATCACAAATCAAAACTCAAACTACTTGATATCAAAACTTCAATCTACTAGATAAAGATACTACTAAAAGGATCAAACTAAATAAAACTGTAAAGATAGGAGTGTGATGGTGATACGATACCTGGGTAGCTCCCCCAAGATTGGCAGTCACCAAGGGGAGTGCCCATACCCATGTGATTATTTCTCCTTCTTCACGGCTGGTGTTATGATCTTCTTGGCGATGATGCCCTTCAGGATACGGTTCTCCTCCTCGAGCTTATTGACTTGTTGTTTGAGGTCCATAATTTCTTTACGGAGCTTGCCCGTAACGGCTAAAGCTCCTTTTACCCAAGGATGCTGCATAGCTTCCGGAGAACAAGTGAAACTCCTTTTCATATTTTCATAAGAAAGAAACCTAAAGTTGGCAGGGGTGACCGAAGTAGGGATAGCCAGGCTAGGTAGTTCCCCCATAGTGAATTCTGCTTGGAGATGAGAGGTAACTTCTTGATCCTCCTCCATGGCATCTATCCTTTTCAAATAAGCCTCCATCTCATCCTCTGTTGATGGTCCAAAGTGATAGGCATCACTATTTGCTCCTGGACCCGGTGCTGGGTGAAACACCCGACTCTCCCCGACTGACTCCTGAGAAGACATCTTGCTTTATTCTGCAACAGGAACAGCTCGAAACGAAAACAGAGGATATTTGCGTCATACGGTGGTCAAAATCTTCGGGAGTATATATAATGAATTTTTACCAACCAAAATACGTAATGTGCAAGAAAACGGAGTCCGGAAGGCACACGAGCTGCCCACGAGACAGGGGGGCGCGCCCAGTAAGAGGGGGCACGCCCTCCACTCTCATGGAGGCCTCGTGTCCCTTTCGGACTACTTTTTTCTTCGTAAAATTCTTAAATATTCCAAAACTAATAAAAAATGCCATTGGAGTTGTTTTGGAGTCGGTTTACTTACCGTACCACATACCTATTCCTTTTCGGAGTCTGGAACGTTCTGGAAAGTGTCCCTTATGTATTCCTCAGGAGTTATGGTTTCAATAATATTAGTTTCAATATTGATAGGATTACTTGAAATATAATGTTTAATTCTTTGACCGTTTACCACCCTTGGACTTGTGCCTTTGAAGTTGTTGATTTTTATAGCACCAGAACGATAGACCTCCTCGATAACATAGGGACCTTCCCATTTTGAGAGAAGTTTTCCTGCAAAAAATCTTAAACGAGAGTTGAATAATAATACATAATCTCCTACGTTAAACTCACGCTTTTGTATCCTCTTATCATGCCAGCATTTGACTTTTTCTTTGAATAGCTTGGCATTCTCATATGCTTGGGTTCTCCATTCATCATGTGAGCTAATATCAAACAACCTCTTCTCACCAGCAAGTTTGAAGTCATAATTGTGCTCTTTAATAACCCAATATGCCTTATTTTCAAGTTCAAGAGGTAAATGACACGCTTTTCCATAAACCATCTTACAAGGAGACATACCCATAGGATTTTTGTATGCAGTTCTATAGGCCCATAATGCATCATCAAGTTTTTCGGACCAATTCTTTCTAGATCTATTCACAGTCTTTTGCAAAATTAATTTGAGCTCTCTATTGCTCAACTATACTTGACCACTAGACTGCAGATGATAAGGAGATGCGATTCTATGATTCACATCATACTTAGCAAGCATCTTACGGAAAGCACCATGAATAAAATGTGAACCACCATCAGTCATAAGATATCTAGGGACTCCAAACCTCGGAAAAATAACTTCTTTAAGCCTTTTAATAGAAGTGTTATGATCAGCACTACTAGTTGGAATAGCTTCTACCCACTTAGTAACATAATCAACAACAACTGAAATATGTGTATAACCATTGGAGGCAGGAAAAGGTCCCACATAATCAAAGCCCCAAACATCAAACGGTTCAATAACCAGAGAATAATTCATACGCATTTCTTGACGTCTACTAATGTTACCTACTCTTTGGCATTCATCACAAGATAATACAAACTTACGAGCATCTTTGAAGACAGTAGGCCAATAAAAACCATATTGTAGTACCTTGTGTGCAGTTCTATCTCCAGCGTGGTGTCCTCCATAAGATTCAGAGTGACACTTATGTAGAATCTGTTCCTGTTCATGCTCAGGCACACAACGTCTAATAACACCATCTACTCCTTATTTATAAAGGTGTGGGTCATCCCAAAAGTAATGTCTTAAATCATAAAAGAACTTTTTCTTTTGCTGGTATGTGAAACTAGGAGGTATGAATTTAGCAACAATGTAATTAGCATAATCAGCATACCAAGGAGCAGTATGAGAAGCATTAATGACCGCTAATTGTTCATCAGGAAAACTATCATCAATAGGCAGTGGGTCATCAAGAACATTCTCTAACCTAGACAAGTTATCTGCAACGGGGTTCTTAGCTCCCTTTCTATCAATAATATGCAACTCAAATTCTTGGAGCAAGAGAACCCATCTAATGAGTCTAGGCTTAGCATCTTTCTTTTCCATAAGATATGTAATAGCAGCATGATCAGTGTGAATAGTAACTTTGGAATCAACAATATAAGGTCTAAACTTATCACATGCAAACATGACTGCTAAGAACTCTTTTTTAGTAGTAGCATAATTTCTCTGGGCAGTATCAAGAGTCTTACTAGCATACTGGATAACATTCAATTTCTTATCGACTCTTTGCCCCAGAACAGCACCTACAGCATAATCACTAGCATCGCACATAATTTCAAAAGGTAAATTCCAATCAGGTGGCTGAACAATAGGTGCAGTTATCAAAGCTTTCTTAAGTATTTCAAATGCTTCTACAGAATCTTCATCAAAGACAAAAGGAATCTCTTTTTGCAATAAATTAGTCAAAGGCCTAGAGATTTTAGAAAAGTCTTTAATGAACCTCCAAAAAACTCGGCATGACTAAGGAAACTTCTTATACTTTTTATGTCCTTGGGACATGGCATCTTTTCAATAGCATCAACTTTGGCTTTATCAACTTCAATACCTCTCTCGGAGATCTTATGCCCCAAAACAATGCCTTCGTTAACCATAAAGTGACACTTTTCCCAATTCAGGGCGAGACTAGTGTCTTCGCATCTCTACAAAACTCGATCAAGGTTGCTCAAACAATCATCAAAAGAGGACCCATAAACGGAGAAATCATCCATGAATACCTCACAAATCTTTTCAAAAAAATCAGAGAATATAGCCATCATGCATCTTTGAAAGGTAGCAGGTGCATTACATAAACCAAAAGGCATACATCTATAAGCAAAGATACCAAAAGGGCAAGTAAAAGTAGTTTTAGATTGATCCTTCGCTGACACGGGTATTTGGGAGAAGCCAGAATAACCATCTAGAAAGCAGAAATGTGTGTGTTTGGATAGTCTTTCTAGAATTTGATCAATAAAAGGTAAAGGGTAATGATCTTTCTTAGTAGCTTTATTTAACTTACGGAAATCAATTACCATCCTATAACCTGAAATAATTCTTTGCGGGATCAATTCATCTTTATCATTAGGAACAACAGTAATACCTCCCTTTTTAGGAACGCAATGGACAAGGCTTACCCATTCACTATCAGCAACGAGATAAATAATACCTGCCTCAAGGAGCTTTAGTATCTCCTTTCTTACCACTTCTTTCATCTTGGGATTTAGTCGTCTTTGAGGATCTCTAACTGGTTTGGCATCTTTCTCCACTGTAATTTTGTGTTGGCATAATGTGGGACTAATGCCCTTAAGATCATCCAGAGTATATCCAATAGCTGCTCGGTGCTTCTTCAGAGTTTTCAATAATCTTTCTTCTTCTTGCTCTGAAAGGTTAGCACTAATAATAACAGGATATATTTTCTTTTCATCAAGATAAGCATACTTAAGATTATCAGGTAAAGGTTTGAGTTCAAACACGGGATCACCCTTGGGTGGAGGGGGATCCCCAAGAATTTCAACGGGGAGGTTATGTTTTAGAATAGGTTCCTATTTAAGGAACACTTCATCTATTTCCCTTCTTTCCTTCATAAACATATCATTTTCATGGTCTAGCAAATATTGTTCTAATGGATCAGTAGGAGGCCCAACAATGGAGGCAAGACCAATAATTTCATCCTTACTAGGTGGTTCCCTATCACGAGGTTGTCTACGAAACTTCTTGATATAAGAAGTTTAATAGTAACATCAATGTCTTCTAATTCAATGGGTGCAATGTCATGCATAATTTCTTGATATAAGGTATAAGGTATTACACTAGCACTAGCACCCATATCACATAAGCCATGATAACAATGATCTCCTATTTTAACAGAAATAACAGGCATGCCTATGATAGGTCTATGTATCTTAGTATCTGGTCTAGCAATATTAGCAGTCTCACCACAGAAATAAATAACATGCCCATCTAAATCATCATCCAAGAGATCTTTAACCATAGCTATACTAGGTTCAACATTAATTTGCTCAGGAGGTGTATAAGTCCTAGTATTACTCTTATGAACAACAGTCGAAGCTTTAGCATGATCTTTTATCCTAACAGGAAAAGGAGGTTTCTGAACATAAGTAGTAGGAATAATAGGATCACTATAAGTGATAGTCTTTTCTTTGACTGTAATAGGTGCAACTACTTTCACTTCAATAGGAGGATTATATTTAAACCACTTCTCTTTAGGGAGATCAACGTGAGTAGCAAAAGATTCATAGAAAGAAGCTACTATCTCAGAGTCAAGTCCATACTTAGCGCTTAATCCACGAAAAGCATCGGTATCCATAAATAATTTAACAAAATCGAACTTAGGTGTCATACCTGACTCCTTACCATCGTCGGAACCCCAATCTTCAGAGTTGCATTTAATTCTTTCCAATAAGTCCCATTTGAAATCAATAGTCTTCAGCATATAAGAACCAGCACAGGAAGTATCGAGAAGGTTGCGATTATTAAGAGAAAGCCGAGCATAAAAGTTTTGAATAATCATTTCCCGGGAGAGCTCATGATTGGGGCATGAATATAACATTGACTTAAGCCTCCCCCAAGCTTGAGCGATGCTTTCTCCTTCGCGAGGCCAGAAATTATATATGTAATTACGATCACGATGAACAAGATGCATACGATAGAACTTCTGGTGAATTCCAACTTCAATAGCTTATAATTCCAAGATCTCGTATCATCACATATCCTATACCATGTCAATGCATCTCCCTTCAAAGATAAAGGGAAGACCTTCCTTTTGACAACATCATCGGGAATACCTACAATCTTAAATAATCCATAAACTTCATCCACAAAGACAAGGTGTAAATCGGGATGTAATGTTCCATCTCCTGCAAATGGATTAGCTAGCAGTTTCTCTATCATAACCGAAGGAATCTCAAAGTAAATATTTTCATAAAGTTCAGTAGGTTGAGGAGCAACTCTTTGCTCTTCTGGTCGGGGTGAAGATACCCCGAACAAGCCCCTCAAAGGATTAGTTTCCATAGTGACAAGTAACAGAAAATTTTAGGACACTATATAAATGTTTCCTTACCAAGTTCCACTCACCAAAAGCGCTACACTCCCCGGGAACAGCGCCAGAAAAGAGTCTTGATGACCCACAAGTGTGGGGGATCAATCTTAGTCCTTTCGATAAGTAAGAGTGTCGAACCCAACGAGGAGCAGAAGGAAATGATAAGCAGTTTTCGGTAAGGTTTTCTCTGCAAGCACTGAAAAAGTAGGTAATAGATAGTTTTGTGATAAGACAAATAGTATCGAGTAACGAGTAAATAAAGTAAATAAAGTGCAGCAAGGTGGCCCAATCCTTTATGTAGCAAAGGATAAGCCTGGACAATTTCTAATAATGAGAAAGGAGCTCCCGAGGACACATGGGAATTATCGTCAAGCTAGTTTTCATCACGTTCATATGATTCACGTTCGGTACTTTGATAATTTGATATGTGGGTGGACCGGTGCTTGGGTACTGCCCTTACTTGGACAAGTAGCCCACTTATGATTAACCCCTATTGCAAGCATCCGCAACTACAAAAGAAGTATTAAGGTAAACCTAACCACATCGTTAAACATATGGATCCAAATCAGCCCCTAACGAAGCAATGCATAAACTAGGGTTTAAGCTTCTGTCGCTCTAGCAACCCATCATCTACTTATTACTTCCCAATGCCTTCCTCTAGGACCAAATAATGGTGAAGTGTCATCTAGTCGATGTTCACATAACACCACTAGAGGAAATGACAACATACATCTCATCAAAATATCGAACGAATACCAAATTCACATGACTACTAATAGCATGACTTAACCCATGTCCTCAGGAACAAACGTAACTACTCACAAAGCATATTCATGTTCATAATCAGAGGGGTAATAATATGCATAAAGGATCTGAACATATGATCTTCCACCAAATAAACCAATTAGCATCAACTACAAGGAGTAATCAACACTACTAGCAAGCCACAGGTACCAATTTGTGGTTTTGATACAAGATTGGATACAAGATATGAACTAGGGTTTTGAGAGGAGATGGTGCTGCTGAAGATTTTGATGGAGATTGATCCCCTCCCGATGAGAGGATCGTTGGTGATGACGTTGGTGATGATTTCCCCCTCCCAGAGGGAAGTGTCCTCGGCAGAACAGCTCCGCGGGAGCCCTAGGTTGGTTCCGCCGAGGTTCCGCCTCGTGGCGGCAGAGCTTCGTCCCGTAAGCTTGCCCATGATTTTTTCCAGGTTAAAAGCTCTAATATAGCAGAACATGGACACCGGGGGTGCACCAGGGGGTGCAGGAGACAGGGGGCGCGCCTAGTAGGGGGGGAGGGGCGCCCCCACTCTCCTGGCTGAGGTGTGGGCCCCTGGTGTATTTCTTTCGCCCAATAATGCTTATTAATTCCAAAAATATGTTTCATGGAGTTTCAGGATTTTTGGAGCAGTGCAGAATAGGTTTCCAACGTTTGCTCCTTTTCCAGCCAGAATTCCAGCTGCCGGCATTCCCCCTCTTCATGGTAAACCTTGTAAAATAAGAGAGAATAGCCATAAGTATTGAGATATAATGTGTAATAACAGCCCATAATGGACTAAATATTGATATAAAAGCATGATGCAAAATGGACGTATCATGCGTCAAGTATCTTTTGTTCGGCTCCTTTTAGACTTGCCTTCTTCGAAACCAGTCCTGTCTTCGGGTCCAACGCCCCCCCCCCCCCCATGCGCATAGAACCAAGTTCTGCACCTGGGGGCGCAGCTCCTAGTAACCGGAGTGACCCCTGTATCCTCCGTCTCTTGCTCAAACTTATACCACTTAGGCATTCCCACCGCGTAGCCACCTGGACCCAGCCTATGGAACTGCATCTTTTTTGCGGCATTGGCCTTGTTTTTTATCGATCGTTCCTTAGATAATTCTGATTTCTTGAATTTCACGAAATCGGCCCAGTGTTCTCTTTGCTTCTCTAGCGTTCCCTTGAATTCTGCAGTCTTCCTTTCTGCAGCGAGGTAGTTGGCCCATACAGTTTTCTTGAGGGTGTTAAATGCAATTGCCATCTTCTTAAGAGCAGCGTCCTTGACTTTCTTAGGGTGAAATGTTCCATCAGAGATTCCCAAAGGTTGTTTTTACTCTGTCGTCGACCCAAGTAACACCTGGACGTTTAGTTTTTGGCTCTTTCCATTCTTGAATGGAGATCGGGAGTTGGTCCTTCACAAGAACTCTGCACTGACGAGTCCACTTGTTCGCAATGTTCTTAGGCGTGAGGGGTTCACCACTATCTTTGATGGAGTCGATGTTGTACTTTACACCCTCCTTCAACATTTTGCCCGGGCCTCGCTTTGTCCTTCTGTCTGTAGAAGCACATTTGCTCGATCCGGAAGGCTAAAAGAAGAAAGATTGATTCGTTAATATATCTTCAAATAGAAAAAAAATGTGATGATCACCATATGCCTGCTTATATAAATATACCTCGTCGGTAGTCTTTGTTATTCCAAGATCAACATTATTGTCTGTGTCATCATTGTCTGCGTCATCATAATCATAATCATAGTTCATGACTTCATTAGCTCGGTCGTCGAGATCGAATATCTAATCAGCACCCTCTCCGGTATTGTTCAGATATTGGGAGCCGTCATCTGCTTCATTCAGATCATCTAGCCTGCGAGGGCTGCGTATGATGTGAAACAATTCCTCTCCTCTCTCTCTGCCGGTATTATCCGCCATAGCTTTTACTTAACTAATACGGAAGAAATATAAAAGAATTTAGTATTCAATAAGGAAAAACTGAATCATAAACATAATATGCATAGTCTCGATTAATATATAATCTCGGATACATCGTCTTGAATAATATATATAATCTCGAATACATCATCTCGAATATTATATATCGAATACATCACTGGCTAGGTACCTAATAAAGATCGAGTAATACAGAAGAATCTAGGCCGCTCGCGGTTCCTGGGGCGCTGGCGATGGACACTCAAAGAGAAGGAACCATCACATGATCATATCTCCGGTCATCTGCCCAAAGAACCTGCCAAGTATTGGAGAACCTGATGTCCACAGCAGCCATGTAGCGATGGACGTCCTCGCCCTCCTCCCTAACATGGCGACGCACCACCTCCGGCGGGGCCGGCTCCCTCTGCACCGAATGTGGCCCACGCGAACGCCACCAAAGGAGATTAGGGTCGACGACGGGACCCGAGGCCGGTTTCCTCACCAAGCGGCGCGCGCGCCCCTCCAGGTAGCACCTCCCAGTGCCTGTCCGGCGGAGCCTAGTCCCGGACATGGGTTAGCCAGACGTCGTTGCGAACGGGTCGACGGCGAGGATGCGGGCCGGGCATATCGTCGAGAACAAATACTATATGCCCGCAAAAAGTAACATTTTTTAAATGATTGGATTGTGATAACTAAAATTCTATATGCAAATTCTAACAATTTGACATTAATCTAATTCATCTAACTAAAACTGATTCTAAAATTTCTAACATTTCTATATATATAACTAACACTTCTATAACATTCCTAATATTTCTATAACTAAAAAACAGAAAATTGCTAACATTTCTATAAATATTTCTATAACAAAAAAACAGAAAAAAAAATTATAACATTTCTATAACTAAAAAACAGAAAAATTTCTAACATTTCTATAGATATTTCTATAACTAAAAACAGAAAAATTTCTATAACTAAAAAACTAATGTGTGTGTGTGGACATGGCGACCGGGGCAGGAGCTCACCAGCGAGGCGTGGCGACAGGGACGGAGACGGGTGATGACGACGGGGATGGGGACGGGGCGGCGACGACGGGGACGGGGACGGGCCAGGCGGGGACGACGGGGACGGGGACGGGCCGGGCGGGGACAAAGGGACGGGGCGGGGCGCGATGACGGGGACGGCCAGGGCGGCGACGGCGACGGGGGCGGCGACTGGGGCGGCGACGAGGGGCGGTGACAGCCGGGGTAGCGATGGAGGCGGCGACGAGGGGTGGCGGCGACGGGACAGAGGAGAAAGAAGCAGAGGGAGAGATGATGAATTTTTTTGAAGTAGTTTCTTATATAGAACACACCTTTAGTACCGGTTGGAGCCACCAAACGGTACTAAAGGTCTGTTTTGGCCAGGCCGAGCGGCGGGAAGCGCCCCCCCCCCCCCGCCCCTTTAGTACCGGGTGGTGGCACCAACCAGTACTAAAGACCCACCATTTAGTACCGGTTGGAGCCACCACCCGGTACTAAAGGTGGTGCGCTGGTGTAGGTGCGGTGCGGCAAGTTTGGTCCCACCTCGCTAGCCGAGGAGCGTCCGCACTGGTTTATAAGCCCCAGTGCGGTAGCTCTCTCGAGCTCCTCTCCAAAGCAGGCCTACTGGGCCTACCTGTTCTCTGCTGCCCTATGGGCCTACTGGGCCTTTGCGGGCCTGCATCCTGTCCCAAGAACATGATGGGTTTCTAGTCGTATGCAGGCCGCTCTGGCCCAGTAGGCGGGCTTTTTTATTTTCTTATTTTTATTGCTTTATTTATTTTTGGTTTTTTATTTTTGAGTTGATTTTTGCTGTATTTAGAGTTTCTTTGTGTATATGTTTGCTTTAGGTACAAAAAATTACAAACTTTCTGTTAGTGCCGGTAGTTTCCAAATTTGAATAGTTTAAATTTTGAATTATTTGAAATTTGTGTGAATCACTAGTTTGTGAATAACTTAACTTTGAAAATAGATTTTTCAGTGATTCTTTTTTCTTATGTTTAATATTAGTATGTTTTATCATTATATTCAATTTGGTATGCTTAGGTTATTTAAAAAATGAAATGCCTTTGTAACAGATGAGTTTTCGTCTGAAACCCTAATACTTCAAAAGAGATTGTCCATTTTGTACATGAAGTGCATCCAATTTTTGCGGTAACCCTCTCTACTTTTTTGCACATGCTATGTGGGTGAAATTATGATACCATGCCAACTTTCAACCTTTTCTGAGTTCATTTGAAATGCTTTTCAATTTCAGTGTCATTTAGCTGAAAAAATCAATAAATGCATGAAAGAATTTGTTTGCACATAAAATTTCTTCGCGTTTCCAATGCCAAAACACATAACTACCCTAACTATTACAGAGATTCCCTCCTAGGTGTGAAACACAGAAGAAAGTGATGATAGTGAAGCCGATCACAACCCAGATCTTTGGGTGTGAAACTTTTTCTTTGCTTGTGTCCCTTTGCGTCGTAGTCATGGAAAATCTTCATCATTTAATTGGATGCTCGGGTCAATATTCACTGTGAATGGAGCAATTTCATCAAACTTCTCATAATCTTCTGACATGTCTGTCTTGTCATCCACTCCCATGATGTTTCTTTTCCCTGAACTATGTGGCACTTTGGCTCATCGTATGATCCATTCGCTTCCTTATCTTTTCTTTTTCTCCTCCTGGTAGACATGTCTTTCACATAAAAAACCTGCCCCACATCATTGGCTAGGACGAATGGTTCGTCTGCATACGCAAGATTGTTGAGATCCACTATTGTCATTCCGTACTACGGGTTTTCCGTTACCCCGCC
Source organism: Triticum aestivum (assembly GCF_018294505.1). Taxonomy (NCBI): domain Eukaryota; kingdom Viridiplantae; phylum Streptophyta; class Magnoliopsida; order Poales; family Poaceae; genus Triticum; species Triticum aestivum. The sequence goes on from NC_057807.1 coordinate 543,749,275, forward strand.
TCGTGTCATATTGACCCATTTGCATCGAAACAAAGGGACCTTCAAACCACCTCCATAGTTAAGTTCCCATGTGTCCTCTATGTAACCATAATATGTTTCCTTTCCCGTGTTGGTTGTTGCATCAAAGCGAACACCACTGTTTTGGTTGGTGATCTTCTTATCTTGGGCAATCATGTAAAATGTATTCCCATTTATCTCGTACCCTTTGAAAGTCATTATATTCGAAGATGGTAACTAGGACAGCAAGTACAAGTCATCTTAAATATTGCCATCATGCATGGCACATTTCTTCAACCAACCGGCGAAAGTCCTCGTTTGTTCACGTGTAATCCAGTCGTCAGACTGCTCAGGGTGTTTGGAGTGTAGAAAATTCTTGTGTTCCTCCATATACAGAGCCACCAAGGCGGAATTCTGTAGAACTGTGTAGTGTGCTTCAGTGAGAGAATGCCCGTCCATACATATTATTTGATGCCCTCCTAGCGTGCCTTTTCCATCCAGTCTGCCCTTATGCCGCGATTCAGGAACACCAATCGGCTTAAGGTCAGGAATAAAGTCAATACAATACTCAATGACCTCCTCATTTTCATGGCCCTTCGAGATGCTTCCTTCTGGCCTAGCACGGTTATGAACATATTTCTTCAAGACTCCCATGAACCTCTCAAAGTGGATCATATTGTGTAGAAATACAGGACCCAAATTGTTAATCTCTTCGCAAAGGTGAACTAGGACATGCGTCATGATGTTGAAGAAGGATGGTGCGAACACCAACTTGAAACTGACAAGACATTGCACCAAATCATTCTGTAACCTTGGTATGATTTCTGGATCGATTACCTTCTGAGAGATTGCATTGAGGAATGCACATAGCTTCACAATGGCTAATTGAACGTTTTCTGGTAGAAGCAGTTGCGTCATAATCACGTGGCAGTCATGAGACTTTAGGTTCTGGAACTTTTTCTCTGCCATATTTATTATTCCCTTTATATTCGACGAGAAGCCAGATGGTACCTTCATACTGAGCAGGCATTTAAAGAAGAGTTCATTCTCTTCTTTGGTAAGAGCATAGCTGGCCGGACCCTGATGTATGTCGTCTTTTCCGTGCATACGTTGCTGGTCCTCCCGTGCCTCTAGTTTATCTTTTGTCTTCCCATACACGCCCAAGAAGCCAAGCAGGGTCATGCAAAGATTCTTCGTCACGTGCATCACGTCGATTGCACAGCGGACCTCTAGGTGTTTCCAATATGGCAGGTCCCAAAATATAGATTTCTTCTTCCACATGGGTGCGCGTCCGTCAGCGTCCTTCGGAATAGGTTGTCCGCCAGGACCCTTTCCAAAGATTACCTTCAAATCCTTGACCATATCATGTACATCAACACCCATACGGTGGCGAGGCTTCGTCCGATGATCCGCCTCACCTTTGAAATGCTTGCCTTTCTTTCTTACGGGAGGCCTGCTCGGAAGAAATCGACGATGTCCCAGGTACACATTCTTCCTACAACTATCCAAATATATACTGTCGATATCATCCAAATAGTGCATGCATCCGCGATATCCCTTGTTTGTCTGTCCTGAAAGGTTACTAAGACCAGGCCAATCATTGATGGTCACGAACAGCAACGCCTTTAGGTCAAATTCTTCCTATTTGTGCTCATCCCACACACGTACACCTGTTCCATTCCACAGCTGTAATAGTTCTTCAACTAATGGCCTTAGGTACACATCAATGTCGTTGCTGGGTTGCTTAGGGCCTTGGATGAGCACTGGCATAATAATGAACTTCTCTTCATGCACAACCAAGGAGGAAGGTTATACAAACATAGAGTCACATGCCAGGTGCTAAGGTTGCTGCTCTGCTCCCCAAAAGGATTAATGCCATTTGTGCTTAGACCAAACCATACGTTCCTTGGGTCACCTGCAAACTCCTACCTGTATTTTCTCTCGATTTTTCTCCACTGCGACCCGTCAGCAGGTATTCTCAACTTTTCGTCTTTCTTACGGTCTTCTCCATGCCACGGCATCGCCTTCGCATGCTCTTTGTTTTGGAACAAACATTTCAACTATGGTATTATAGGAGCATACCACATCACCTTGCCAGGAATCTTCTTCCTGGGGCGCTCGCCCTCGACATCACCAGGGTCATTGCGACTGATCTTATAATGCAATGCACCGCATACCGGGCAATCATTCAAATCCTCGTACTCACCACGGTAGAGGATGCAGTCATTAGGGCATGCATGTATATTCTACACCTCTAACCCTAGAGGGCAGACAACCTTCTTTGCTTCATACGTACTCTCGGGTAATTCGTTGTCCTTTGGAAGCATATTCTTTATCATTACCAGCAACTTTCCAAATCCCTTGTCAGATACACCATTCTCTGCCTTCCATTGCAGCAATTCCAGTGTGGTGCCCAACTTTTTTTTTGTCAGCTTCGCAATTCAGGTACAAAAATTTCTTGTGATCCTCTAACATGCACTGCAACTTCTTCTTCTCCAAATCACTTGTGCAGTTTCTCTTTGCATCGGCAATGGCCCGACCTAGATCATCAGCGGGCTCTTCTGATGCCTCTTCTTCAGCTTCTTCCCGCATTGCCGGCTCAGCTTCTTCCCCCATTGTTGTATCATCGTATTCAGGGAACCCATGGCCAGGATAGTTGTCGTCGTCCTCTTCTTCTTCATTGTCTTCCATCATAACCCCTCTTTCTCCTTGCTTGGTCCAAACATTATAGTGGGGCATGAAACCGGACTCAAATAGGTGGACGTGAATGGTTCTTGAGGTAGAGTAATTGTGACCATTCTTATAGCCAGCACATGGACAAGGCATAAAACCATTCACCCGCTTGTTTGCCTCAGCGGCAAGCAGAAAAGTATGCACGCCATTAATGAACTCGGGAGAGCATCGGTCATCATACATCCATTGTCGGCTCATCTTCATTACACAACACCAAATAGACCAAATAATACAAGTTCATACATAAAGTTCATATACAACACTTAATTAAATGCAACATACAAATAACTCTCTAGCTCAAGAATTTAAATGCAACAACAAATGCGATCAAGATCGCAACTAAGGTAACAATTGATCCAACAACATAATGATACCAAACCACACTATCAATGGCATATTTTCTAATCTTTCTAATCTTCAAGCGCATTTTCTCCATCTTGATCTTGTGATCATCGACGACATCGGCAACATGCAACTCCAATTCCATCTTCTCCCCCTCAATTCTTTTCAATTTTCTTTCAAATACTCGTTTTCTCTTTCAACTAAATTTAACCTCTCGACAATAGGGTCAGTTGGAATTTTCGGTTCACATACCTCCTAGATAAAAATATCTATGTCAACTTGATGGGCATAATTTGTCATAACCACGGAATGCAACAACTAGTTTTAAAAGAGAATATACCACATCTGAATCATAATAAGGACGAGGGCCGACGGGGACGGATATCAAAACAATGGCACTATGTATAACAAACAACGTACGGGTAAGATAATTATACGAGTAACTATATATCCAAATCTCACAAACATCAATTTGGTAGCACTACTAGGGAAAAGCCTAGCAGCAGCGCGGGTTTTAGGCCTATCAGTAGCGCGGGCAGGAGCGCTACTGATAAGGCGCTACAGCTAATGCTTAGCAATAGCGCGCTTGGATCCACGCTACTGCTAAATTGACTTAGTAGTAGCGCTTCTTCAGAACAGCGCTGCTGGTAATTAGTAGTAGCGCTTCTCCTTTCCCGCGCTACTACTATTATTTTATTTCTTTTTTATTTCATGTTGTATTCATACACCTTTACACAAGTTTTCATACAATAGGAATTTAGAGATTGTTTTTACATCATAATGAGTTATTACATCACGGGGTGAAAGAACCGTGGACTAGTTTCAAGTGGATGTCCATCCACTTGAAACTAATCTGCGGTTCTTTCACCCAATGATATAATAGTATCATCATCATCATATCATTAACAACTTATCATCATAATACATCATTGTCATATAACACCTCCTCAAGATCATCGTTTTCATCAATGACATCACATAGCAAATTGGTCACTAGTCGTAATCACAAGTACTCCTCATTATCAACTCTAACACATTACCACATAATAAACATATTGTACCTCATAGGACCTATTGCATTCGATTAAGACCTACTACATTTTCTAAGGTAAAATAGCAAAAAACAAGATAGCCCCTGACTCTCCATTATGGAGAATGGAGATTAGCCTGTCTTCAATTCTTGCCTTTCGCTGAATGTTACTTCCAAGAACCTCCTTGTGAATGTCCATACATTCTTCCATTCTTTGATGAACATGTGTTCACGGGTTTTAGAAATCCGATATGCACAGGTGAGCTCCGTAGATTTACCTGGCAGTATGTTCAGAACTGAGAGGCGAACATGCAGAGACATCAGATGAGGCACACAATCCATCGGGAGTTTCTGTTGAAAAAAAATAATAATAACTTCGTAGTTAGCAATGATGTACTAGTTTTAGAAGTATGCAAAAGATGCATGGATGTCGTAATAGTAAAAAATCTTACCAGGGTATCTCCAGAGAAGTTACCGTGGTTCAACACATGCACTAGTGGCACGTATTCACCATAATTTGGAGGAGTTCGATAATAGTTATTGTAATTCTCAAGAAGAGTACAAAATGCGATCAGATGATTTTTCTCCTTATACGTTAATTCGGTGCCATCGGTGTAGTGGGTTTTATCTACCATCTTCCACATAGTCTTTGAAGAATCAAAATAAGATGTCAATGGAAATAAGCTATCAACTATTTTGAAATAAACAATATAAATTATTTAATAACTATGTTTGAGAAACTCACATAGCGGTACAATCGGAAGTATATCAACAAGGACCCAAATGTCCATATTGTCTTGCTCGATGGCAGGATCACCAAGATCCATGGTGACAATCATACCCTCATAAAAACCATACATTTTGCAAAGTGCTTCCCAATTTTGGCGACCAAAATGGGTTACGCTCTGAGCATTGCACAGATTTACTTCAAAATCCACATCATGATGGGTCCTTGTATTTTCTTTGTTTCGAAATTTTCATGGTCTTCAAAACCCATCCTCTCCAAGACATAGCGTCTTGCATGGCATGGGATAAGCTAGTCGAATTGTAAAATATGAAAATTAGACGTTAAAATAGTTGAAGTCATGCTTAATTATGAAAAAAACACTTGTCGTTGTTGCGTACCGTTTCACAATCGAAGGTCTCCTCGAGCTTAATGATGAAGCGCCGATCTTCGTCCAGCTGAACGAACCTGTCGCACATACCTCGATCGTCGTGGCACCAGCTACACTCCCCCGGGAGACTGTCGTCGTTCGAGTACAACATTTCCTACGTTCATAATTCAAAGATTAAACTTGTACATATTCTAGCACAAGTCATGCCAGAATTCACGAAAAAAATCCGGCATGACCTTTGCTAAAAAAGGACATATCGAGCGCCTGAAATTTGTCGGAACGGAAATTAATCAAAACTCCGGCAAAACATAGGCCACTCGGAGATGTAAACTCAACATGAACGGCCACTTGGGCAACCACATATCCTATTTGAGCAACAACACAAGATATACAAGGATATTTGGCTGGTCTCACCTCGATGTCGGAGGGGGTCGGTGACTGGGACGACGGCGGGGATGTCGGAGGGTGTCGGTGACGGGGACGACGGCGGGGATGTTGGAGGGGGTCGATGACGGGGACGACGGTGGTCACCTGAAACCATATAAGTTATCACTAATACATCCCGAATAATTGCTTAAACTAAAAAATAACAACAAATATGACATGTTCAACTAGTTTTATTAATTCAACTAGTTATTACTAAATATAAACTTACTATAAATAGAAAAAAACTAGTTCTTTCTAAAAATAAGTAGTTCAACTAGTTATATTAATTATCTTACTAAAAATACATTAGTTCTATTAATTCAACTACTTTAACTAGTTTATTAATTTACTTACTAAACTAGTTATGAACCCTAAATTAACATCTACTACTACTAAAAATCTAGTACTAACTAAGCAACATCTAGTACTAGCTATGAACCCTAAAGTAACATCTACAACTACTAAATCTAGTACTAACTAGTGGCAGGGGGTGGGGGCGACGGAGAGGTAGCTAGGGGCGGCGAGGTCGAGGGCGGTGGGAGGAGGGCTGTCGGCGGAGGAGGGAGGAGGGGCGGCCGCAGGCGGAGGGAGGAGGGCAGCGGCGGAGGAGGGAGGGGCGGCCGCAGGCGGAGGGAGGATGTGCGAGGAGGAGGGAGGAGGGACGGAATGAGGGGAGTACCTCGGCGGCGGACGGACGAAGGCGGCGGCGGCGGTGACGCACGACGACGGTTATCGGCACGCGGAGGGGGGGGGAAGAGTGAGAGTGTGAGTGAGGGCCGTTCATGCGCGTGGGGATAAGGTAGGGATAGTTGTAGCGCGTTTGCCAAAATGCGCTACAGATAATCTGAATAGCAGTAGCGCGTTGCACATAAACCGCTACTGCTAAGTGTAACTATACAAAAAATACGTCAATGCAAAAGTACATTGGCCATCAATGATCTTTTTGTGTACAATCTGAATTGTCAATATGAGTCCTCTCCGGTAGGAACCGGAGAGGACTCATATTGCGGCCACAAATTTTACACATAGAGTTCAGTGAAGACCAACTGGTTGTGGTAGTTTCAGAAATAACATATTTAAGGTGGTAAACACCCTGTTCACGGAGCGAGGTGGGACTAAACTTGTGGGCTGATCTTAGCAGTAGCGGTTTTCCTATAAGCGCGCTGCTGCTAACTTCTATAGCAGTAGCGCTGTTCAATATAGTGCGCTACTGCTATAACTAGCGGGGGGCGAGGTCATGGCAATTATAGCAGTAGCGTGGTTTGTGGTGGACGCGCTACTGCTATTTTCCTGTCAGCAGCGCGTTTCTCTTACATGCGCTGCTGCTAAATAGCAGTAGCGTGGTATTTTGGGGAGCGCTGCTGGTAAGATTCTGTGTATAGGCTTTTCCCTAGTAGTGTAATGTAAAACATTCATGAACAAGAGCCTCACCACAAGGTGGTGCCGGCGACGGGACGGTGCCGACGATCGACGGTGGTTACGACGGAGATTTAGAAGGCACTAAGTAAATCACACCTACATATGCAAACTAAGTGTTATTTTTGACCTCAAATTGCATATGAATCAAATACTAGCACATATAATTCCTCCCAAATTACTAAACTCACAAATTAATCACTATACAAAGCATTGCAAGAGCTAATCTAGCAATGAGAGATGAAAAGACAAAGTTGCTAACCTTTGTGATCATTTAAATGGATGGGGGCCTTCAAATCTTGACAAATTTTGGGCAAAATGTGTGATGAGCTCGAGGAAGAGAGGGGAAGAACAGAGGAGGAGAGGGGAACGGGGAAGAACAGAGCGAGCTCGGGTGGACGAAGGGTTTATGTAGGACGACCTTTAGTACCGGTTCGTGCCACGAACCGGTACTAAAGGTGCTGGAGGGGCCCCAGACTGACAACATCCTGCCACCACTCTCTTTAGTACCGGTTCGTGGCACGAACCGGTGCTAAAGGTTCGCCACGAACCGGTACTAATGAGAGCGGCTGGCTAGCCGTTGGAACCGGCACTAATAGTCACATTAGTGCCGGCTCAAAATCAAACCGGCACTAATGTGCTTCACATTTGACCCTTTTTCTACTAGTGATCCCAGCCGCAGACTACTTTGAGCCCTCCGAGGCCCTGCTGCGAGCGGAAAACTTCTTGACAGATGATTTCTTCTTCTTCTTGGACACAGGGCCGGCAGGGGGTAGATCTTCACTGCCAGAAAGAGAAGGCGAGCTGGGAGATTAGAGCAGACGTCGGAGAAAGGAGTGCCCCTCATCCCATCGAAAGCTGCAGTCCCCGCTCCCACGCTGCCAGCCACATCCTTGTTCCCACCCCCCACCGGAGCATTCTCCTTGAGCAGGTCACAGTCTTCAAAGGTCAGGCCGTCCCACTCGGACTGTGTAAAACGATGCTCAGCACCAGGATTCGAGTCATCAGGCAACCCACCGTCATCCATGTCCGAAGTCGGTCGAGGGGGCGGGGGAGGGGGTGAGGCTGGATTGACCGCACCCTCGACATGCACCCTGAGCCGGAAGCCAGCGGCAGAGGGGAAGACATCCACCGTGCCATGGATGCAGAGAGGATCCACACACCAGACCCGTAGGCGGGCAGGGCCCGAGACAAGTAGTGACGCCGGATCGACCTCAATAGGTTTGCCAATAAGAAATCCAAAAGCCATGAGGAAGAATGGGGATCGGAGCGTGGGTGGGACATCATCAACGAGAACCCAAACATCTGACAGAGGAGAGATTGGTTTCGATTCGTTGGAAGCGGCCTTGACAGAAACAACGAGCTGATTGAGAGGGAGCGTAAAGCTGGAGAACGACGAGATCATCCTTAAACTTTCTTTGGAGGGAAAGTTGCTACAGATTCAGACTCCAACAGCTGGCAAATCTGCCAATCCCAGCCACCAATGTCCCACAGCTGAAGCTCATCAAGGAGAACCTGGGGAGTGATTTTCTTGTCTTTGACAGAAATGATGCCAGCATTGGAGAGGGCAGGGATGGGAGACACTTGAGGGATCTCGCTATCAAGCGCGAAGAAAGCGCAACCAGGGAGGCCAGAGCCGTAGTGCATGAAAGCAGGAGGCTTTTAACGATTCTGGTTGTCGACTGTGAGGTGCCCGTCCTCCCTACAGATGGGGCAAAGCGGTGGGTTATGGCAACGAGACTGAAAATGACCCGGGCGGTGGCAAGCGAAGCAGGTGAGGGTGGGATTAGCCACTTGATTGGGGTGGGTGGGAGGAGCACGTGCCGGGACAGGAGGCGGAGGAGGAAGAATGTCGTCCCCACAAGGCCCAGAGGCATAGCCCGAGCCATCAGAGAAGGGGCGACGGCCCGGGGCCCAGAGGAGCCGCGGGGCCCGAACCGACCAGGACTAACAGCCGCGTCCGCCGGAGGCTGGCCCGGGGCCCGCCCCGGAGTTGCGGCACCATGGGGAGGGGGGGCGAGGATGGGCCAGAAGATCCAGCCTTACCCGCTACAGCCGCCACCTCCCAGGGGTCTGAGGGGCGCAACGAGATACGTCAATAGGAGCAGAGGGCCCGGCCGCCACAGATCATAACATAAGTTGTGCAACACTAATGCCACACCTTGGTCTGCGTCGCCTCCACCGCACTGTGTCATTACGGCTCTTCCGCCGACCTGTTCACACTACAAGCCTTGACTTGGATGCCTCCCATGACGTGAAGCTGGGAAAGAACGGGACACCTTACACATATTTCCATGATCTCAACACTCTAATGGCATTTCAGAATTTTCTTCGGCGCACATCCACCCCATAACCACGTTGTCAAACAACCAATCTTTGTCACAGACGCTTCCTTGACACAACAATTTTCCTATCACAGTCAACCTAGAACAACTTATGCTGACAGCCGCATCCCCAAAAAACAATGGAGACACTGGGTGGATGGTGACCTCCCCAACGAGGCAACGATCAAGAGTAGGGAGGCCCCACGTAACACATGTAGAGCCCTCCCGTGGGAGGACATTTTGCAAAGAACTTCGGTTTACATTCTAGGAGGTTGATTTCTATGTGCTTCTTTTGTTTATTCTTCGGTTTTCTCTAGTTCCGCTTTTCTTGCGTTTCTGTATGCATCAAAATAACATTTTTCACATGCACTTCCGCCTCATTTCGGTTACAGCGTATTTCGTGCTTGCAACATACTCTATTCGAAGTACAAAAGTACAAATGAATAAATATGGGATGCACTTACTAACATGGAGTAGCCATAATATTATGACAAGTACAACCATCAATTTCACACTTTGGTCCTCAGGCATATCATCAGGCTTTTTAAGAATAATCGTATATAACCTTCGGAAAGCTCCATTCAAAGCTTCACTAAAACACTAAATTTCCATTTGGGGGGGGGGGGGGGTGGAGGTGGTCCTGTAATTTCCCTCCCAACACAATATTCAAGACAATTTTGAACGAAACTGTTATGCCGACATAGAAGTTCCTAAGAAACACAATTGTAGAATAAATGAATGGTCATTGATCATGATATCCTATTCATAAACCAGGTTTCTCCCAAAGTTTCTCCATCTCCTTTTCTTCGAATGTCACAAAGATATAAGAAGGATCATGAATTTCCTTTTTTTTCTCTTATAATCAAACTAAGAACGAAAGCAAGTAAGACAAAGAAAAATAAGAAGTAAAGAAAATCAACATCTAAAAAAGGTCGATCCAAAATTTATAGTTAGGTATCTATAAACATTTGATCTATCTGGTGAAATTAAATATCCACTTCCCAAACCAAGTGACTTACGCTCGCTTTCTACACACATGCATCATACTGATTGTCAGTTTTCCCATAGTTACAACTAAAATTTTCTGTATGATTCCCAATATAATTAAGAGTTTGTATATTGTCGAATAATATTGAGTACTTCCCAAATTGTAATGTCCCATGTGTTCCTTAACTTTGGACTAAACTACACGAATACAATTCATATGTCATTTTTGCCCGATAAAAAGACTCAATATATGTATATGTTGTATTAGTGTAATAAATGACTCAAAAGTATGGACATGTTATATGAAGTGTTAGCAACAGACCCAAAAGTACCAATATGGTGTCTTGCATTTCAGGACATTTAAACCACAAGGCATTTTAACAAGAAAAAATTGACCCTGTTGAGGAATGAATGTTTGGCGTGAGATACTTTTCCCATTTAGGTGATGTGTTCGTATAGAGGTCAAAATATAGAGATGAGCTGCGGATAAACCATAATAAAGATATAATATCACAATAAAGACCTATAGAGGACCAAGAAATGTTAAGAAAATGAAGCAATATGAAGATGAATGGACAAGAGATGTTAGTACATGGAAGATTATTGATTTCAGTTCATAAATAAACTATGAATTGCATGACATTGACTTCGAGACGAATGCAAGATGAAGAAATGGACCATATAACAACCTCCCATTTAGGCGGGATTGGGCAGCGACGGCGCAAGCTTGACATCGTTCATGGGGGTCACGGTGGTGGCTCCCGAGCGGCTGTGGGAATGACAGTGGTAGAGGCCGGTGACTAGAAATGGCTGGCGTGCAGGCGGGATGAGGTTGTGGTGAAAGTTCACCGAGCAGCAGTGGGGTCCCCCCTTCCCCACCCAACCCCCAAGCGGTTTTGGTTTTTGGTTAGCTGCTAGTGATCACCCAAATTCTGGTCTAGGATAGCAATATTTTGGTCATGATCAAAAAAAGTTCGGTCGCCATGCAAGTATTGGTGTGCTGTTGGAGCAGTTTTTTGTCCCCCAAAAAAGGTTATTGTCATGACTGTATTTTTTGTTCTGCCGTTGAAGATGCTTAAAGATGCACTCCAATACACAAGTGCTTTTCACCCTTCCTCTAGTGGGCTAATTACATTCCTCAGTGCGTTCCATCTACGTAATGCACACTGCTGCTTATGTTGCCCTCTCTTTAAAACCTGGCTACGGTTCGTCACCACAAAAAACAGGGATAGGGTTGGAAGCAATAAAACAAGGGTACAATACCATCTATAAGTATATAGACGATCAAACCATTAATACAATATATATCATATGTTGAACAAAGTTAACCATCATAAGTATATATTGACCACAATTATATCGGGCAACTCACGTGATCATACCGAAGCACAAAGAGAAAGAGATAGATTACTACATAGGTATTATGTCGGCTAAAATGATCTACCTTCGCTATGTGGGTGGGTAGTTGTCTTCTAAGTCTCTGTCAATGAGACAACCCACGCCCACAGCGGCCGCTCCGGTGACGGCGGTGACGACCAACAGCCAGAAAAGAACACCATAATGATGCGTCACTTGGTTAAGCACAACAACTCGGATCTGCACCACGCTGGCGCCGACGGAGAAAGTGACGGTGAGCAGCGCGACCACCTCCACGGCGGCAAAGACGACAATGACGTTGTCGCCCGGCCAGTACTCAGCCAGGGGCTTGACGCCGGCTTCGATCCATAGGGAGCGGCCGAACGCGAGGTTGGCCACAAGAAATGCGAAGCGAATGTGAATGTCCATGGGGAAATTAGATGTAAGACTGGTAGCAAAAAACTAAGCAACAGTGCAGTGTAGTACAGCTAGCTACGGTGATGGTGAACGCCGAGGAAAGTTCAGTGGCATATATAGCGGCCAGTTAGGTCGTTCTTCGTTTCGTCGGATTACAAAAGGACAAACGCAGTACGTAGACGTCCCAGGCAGCCTCGGATCTCCGGCAATAAAAATTAAGCTCGGTGATTCTTAGTACAGTATAGCGCCTGGGTTCTCCCGGCGTCGGAGAACACGATCACACCACCGGTTGACTCGGCAGCTAGTCTCTGCCTCCCCTTCATAGCAGAAAACGGATTGTCGTCCGTTCCGACACATCCAAATGTCCCATTGCTTCACAACCAAGGCAGACGCTACAGTATGTCAAACAGTCTATAAACATTTTTATTATCTTTTCAATATAATCAGCGAATGCAGAAGTCATGCAACATTGAAAAATAGCAAGTGCATTACACAATCCAAATGGCATTCGTCAATAAGCATACATACCAGTATTCGAGAAAACAAATAGGCATTTAATTTTAGAAAATTCCGAGTATCCGTTAAGATAACAAAAGTTAGAGTGCGTAGCTTCTTCAACATTTGATCAATAAAAGGCAAAGAATAATGATAGTTTTGAGTTTCTTTATTTAATTTTCCGCAAACAATGCATACTCAATATCCAATGAATAGTTCTAGTATGGACTAGTTCATTATTTTAATTGGGCACAACTATAAATCCTTCATTCTTAGGAATACAATAAACGTGACAAACCTATTTAGACTAGCCACAACGGGGAGTAACTTATATAGACTAGTAACATGCCTATGTTACTAGTCTATGTTACTACCTCTATAGTGGTAAGTAACATATGTGTGATAACATGCAACACTTTATTTATTAGGCTATATATAGACTCATCTTGCCTTGATATGTGTGATGTTACTCATACTACTAGTAACTAGCTATGCTACCACATGCCTCTCTTGCCACATCATCTATTTTATCTAGATATGTGTGATGTTACTACCTATGTTACTTCCATTATGGGTAGTCTTACAATCAGAGATAGAAAAAATAGTATGAGTGTGAACTAACCGTATTATCTCTTTTTCTTAGCACATCTTCAATTATTTCAGTTTATCTTCATTGGTTCAATTACTGGCTCGACTCATTTGTCCATAAATACTCTATGTGTATATATGGAAGGCATTATATCTGTAAGATCATCCATAATGTCTGCTGGGGCGCCGGCCAGCTGACCTAGATGGTTGTGGCAATTGGCTCACGCGCTAGCGAGGTGAATGGTGAAGGAGGACGGATGTGCTTGCACGCAAGAAGGGTATTGGTGATGTCCAAATCTGGTGCTGGTGTTGACGGGTGTCGGCTTTGTCCGGCGGTTAGTGTGCCTGCTACTGTGGACGCTTAATAGAATGAGGCATGATGTGGCTCTTAGATCCCATGGTGGCACCCTTGGGTGGTGGTGCAACTATTATTCTCTTCGGAGTGGCTAGTTGTGGTGTTTGTGGCAGGGAGGCTCGTGACACCGATGTAATCTTCCTTTTATCAGTGATGAGTTTGGATCCCCTTCTACAATGGCGGACCCAGCCAATAATCTCCTCCCTGTCTTTGATCTGCTCATAATGCAGCATTTTGGACTTTGGTCACGGGTTGGGGCAAAGTCCCGCTCGTCATGCTGATGATGACATAAACAATGCCTACAGATGTAATTTCCTTCTAGGGGGGCACTATCATGCCCCTAAATATGCCCCTCAAAAGCATAGGGGGATAGCCTCGATCCGGTTCACATAATATGCATCGCCATGGAGAAGTTCAAGGCCACTCTCTGCTACCTCCTGGGAAAACCCTAAATCGAATGATCGGATGACGGCGGCACTCTAGTGTCGTTCCCCCCTCTGGGGCGTCATTCTTGGAGGTACACACGTGATCGAGGGACCAGAGGACGGATTCTTTGGTGGAGCGGAGTTTCATATCACTCGTTGATGGCGGTGGATCTCGGTGGCATGGCGATGTGGTGACTCGGCGTCCGATGCGTGGAGATGGACTCGCACAGGAGGGTGACGCGGTCTGGCGTCGTGGTGGTGTCGACGACAGCTAGACCGGGCAAGGTAGATGCAGCAGTATAGTTCTGAAGATGGATTGGTGGCAGGTAGCGGCGGCGGCCTCATACCCGGCAGGCGTCCTGATTGAGGAGTACGCCGGACTGATGGGTGCCCCATACCTGGTAGGCGTCCTGGAGGGGACCTTAGGTCTCAGATGGTAGGTTTGGCTACAAGGTCTGTTTGGCATTAGGCCCAAACTATTAGTGTCCCTTCATCAATTGGATAGGAGTAGCGACAGATGTTGCCTAGACGGTGGTTTTAGTCTTACTGTTGTATTAGTTTGTAAGATCTTGTGTGAACAATTAATAAAATGGTTGCATGCATCGTCCAGATGAAGAGGCCGGGGGTCTTCCTCATTTTCTAAAAAAAACATAATAGGCAGCGGTGGTTCCACAATAACGCCCCCTTCGTGAAGGTGCTACCTTTCTTACTCGTGGACTCTCTAGTGTTGGAGCTAGAGACGTTGGAATTTGTCCTCTGTGGGTTCCTTCTCATGACATGGACTCTGTGTTGTTCCTCAATTTCGACTATATCCGCGTACTACTTGCTCGCTCCTCTAGGCACTTTAGGGGGGGGGGGGGGGGGCTACATTGAGACATAGACAATTCTTAAGTCCTTGATGTGCTATGGAGATGCCTTGAATTGGGATAGATGCAGTCTATAAGCATATGTCCCATCTCATCGCCATTCTTGGCCAGAGGTAAAGAAGGTCAGTTCTCTTATTTTCGGTCATAGTGGGTGTGATTACTAATCCTAGGGTTCGGCGTCGTGTTTCCTTCATGGCATTGTATTAGCCTCTCGGCTCATGTTCTATGAATGATGATACACCTCTCCATGGAGTCTTTGTTTTTTTTGGGGGGGGGGGGGGGGGGGGGACAAAGTCCCTGAAATTTCAAATTTTACTTTTTGAGGGAAATTTCAAATTTTATTTCATAGCATGTGTTCTACCCTATTGGTTTTTTCATCATTCCAATCTTAGCTAGCCCAACTTTGAATCGACCAAGAGAAAGCAAGGAGAACAACTTATTGGTGCACCAATATCTAAGAGATGATGTTTGCAAGCATTCTAGCTTCCTTTTATGGAAAAATTGAAAGGTAGAGAAATACTTTGACAGAAACACATATTTCACTGACCCTTGGAATTAAAAAATTCCTACAAAATTTAAACTACGGGTAAAGATCTTCTTCTCTTTTCGTACCCAAACAGTCCAGCTTGTTCTGATCTAATTGCAAAATTCACACTTAGAAATTAATTTCCACAATTGCACTTACTTGTACTTTGAAGGTTAGGGCTTAGCTGAAATGAAAGAGTTCCACATATTTCTTTCTCCTCTTGCAAGGCGACTAAGGATAGCCTTCCTCCCCTTGATCTCCACCAACAAGCCCGTGGATTTACCTCCCTCTAACAACCAGTTCGGTTGCCGGTGGCAGGGATGGGTATCCTCTTGCCTCAGCTCCGTCTAGTAAATAGGTTAGGGTTTTAGTTCTCATGGGGATGGCTCTCGTGCGAATGGCAGCATTTCTTCTTCAAGTTATACTTTCAGGCCTAGATACTCCTCAAGTCCGCCTGTGTACAGATTAGCCTGAGTTCTGGTGTAGATTCCTGCTAGTTCCTAGGGGCGGCTTGGTTAGGGTTTCTCGTTGAGTGTATGCGACGGCGAGATTTAATTTCACGTTCTTCAAATTTATTCAAGAATTCAACGGCGATGACTGTGGCTCTAGGGAGCTTGCACGAAGACTTCTCGATATTCATGGACAACACCAGGATGGCTACGATATAGAAGTGAGGATAGTGGTGCATCGGCGGCTTGTTCTTGCGGATGCAGTGGTTGTTCGGTGGTCCTGTGACCTCGATGTAATTATTATTATGTTTGGAGTGCTTTGCGCTTCTGCTAAACTTTAATAATATATCTGACTCATTTTCACACACAAAAAGGTTACAAAAAATTAATGTAAGCCGCACTTTCAAGTTTGTGCGGAGAGAATCTGTCGATGACCTGCTTCGTCTTCATCTGGCGTTCCTTTCCACGGAGAAATCCTATTTTCTCGTCGATGCTACGGCGATATCTCGTTGGCGGAGGCGTTCTCTTGTTTATTGATCGACGTCGGCCCATCGGCGGCAAGAAATCACTTTCATCGACCTCTTTTCTCCCCGAATACACTTGTCTTGTTTCCGATGGTAGCAAGGCGTACATTTA